>NC_135815.1:37905598-38583551 GCF_964213995.1 Mustelus asterias | reverse complement strand
AAATGTTCCTAAAGTGTCTGACTCTACTATCACTGCAGGCAGTCCTCTAAGTCATTTAAAAAAATCACAAAGAGCAGAGGACCAAGCACTGATCCCTGTGGCACTCCGCTAGCAACCTTCCTCCAGTCCGAAAATTTTCCATCCACCACCACCCTCTGTCTTCGATCAGATAGCCAGTTACCTATCCAATCGGCCAACTTTCCCTCTATCCCACACCTCCTTACTTTCATCATAAGCCGACCATGGGGGACCTTATCAAACGCCTTACTAAAATCCATGTATATGACATCAACTGCCCTACCTTCATCAACACACTTAGTTACCTCCTCAAAAAATTCAATCAAATTTGTGAGGCACGACTTGCCCTTCACGAATCCGTGCTGACTATCCCGGATTAATCCGCATCTTTCTAAATGGTCGTAAATCCCATCCCTAAGGACCTTTTCCATCAATTTACCAACCACCGAAGTAAGACTAACTGGTCTATAATTACCAGGGTCATTTCTATTCTCTATTCTCTATTTCTATTCTCATTTCTATTCCCTTTCTTAAAGGTTGAATAGCCTTTTGTACATTCATTATCAAACTTACAAATGAAAGATTTTGTACTGAGGTAAGAGTTTAATTTTCAGACAGATCAACATCTCGGAAAAGTGTCACTGAAAAAATCTCCCTCTGACGACTTATTTCATTTTAGGTGGAACTTTTTGATGCAAACAAAATGTTTATGTTACAAAATTCATGGGGAAGACATGTTTCATGAAAGATGATCAATCTTAACATCAATCACTTCTTGCTTTATTTTCTTAATAGGATAATAGGACAACTGCAACCGGTGCTGGTTTGCCATGTTAGCTCAAGAACTTGGAAAAGAGGCAGTCAGTTAAAATCCAAATGAATTCATGAATGATTTTCACAAAATCATTGGCCTATAACTTCTGAACTCAGGACATCATAACTGGGGTGTACCCCAAAAATGAGTTGAGGAATTTCAAACTTCTGCTGGGCAAGTGTCCTGCAATGGGAACCATCCGGGAATACGATATAAATTGCACACTTCGTATGGTTCTGACTGCCTTCTAGTAATAGCTATCCAGTAAAGTTTGAAGAATCAAAACCACTTCTAAATTCTGGGTTACTAGCCCTCCCACTGAGCCTTCCCAAACCCTCCACAAGACCCCCTGACTACCCCATTGACCTTTCCATTGCACTCCCCCAACTCCCCAATCCCCCACTTGATCCCGATTACCCTACTGAAACCTAAAGGACTGCCCCCACACCACCAGGCCCAAAACCATATTTCCTGACAAACTTCCCCTTCTCCTGACTGCTCTCCTCACCTCCCCCCCACCCCCCCCTCCCCCCGCTTATAAACCCCTCTGCTCCCTGGCTTCTTAAAGTGGCTGGACCTTTAAACTTACCTGCTTTCTGGCAGCTGATGCTGTAACAAAGGGTATGGTTTCCTTCCTTCCCACTCTCCTGCCCTCGACACAAGGCCTCAGGAAGCCACTATACTACACTGTCCTTGCTCAGCCCGAGTCAGAAAGATGGGCGAGAATGGGGCAGCTTCACTTCCAGTTAAGTAAGTAGGAGCTGAACGGCAATCTGACTCTTGATTGCCATTCCATGGAAGTTACAGGCCAATTATCTTTTGATAGATGTCAATTTGGAGGCCTTGGCAAGGTTCTGCACTGGTCAGCCCTGCTGCATAACAACAAAGGAGATAAAATGTAGCCTTAAAAGATCTCAATTTTGCGATCTGACATTCCCTACACCAGCAACTTTGCTCAATTTCATGAAAAGTGAAAATAATATTAATGGTAGGTTATCTTCAAGCTTGGACACAATTATTCTTGGGTTTGAACTGTCCTTTAAAAAGTTATTTCATCTGACCAATCTAAAATATTTTAACAAATTCAGTAATTTGAATTTTCTGTTTTCAGAACACAAAATTATACATCACAGATTTAAGTGCAAAACGCAACAAATGGCATACCTTAATGTTACTTTTGACAAAAGAGTAACAGCACTACTATTTCATATATCGCATCCATTGCACAGTTCAGTAACTTTATAATAAAGATATATTAAAGCAAAATAACTGCATCTTCAAACCGGGTTATTACAATATGAACACACAATATCAGCCTCAGTTCCACAACATCTGCATGGGATTGAACTGCATCAATCTTGAATATAAACATCAAGAGGTGTCAGCACATTTTTCAGCATGGAAGTTTCTCCATGATGAATACTCTACATGCTCTAGGTCAAAATTTAGTTACCCAAGGCAAGACCAAATGTCAATACCAGACTCTGCATATCACACTATTCCCAGCACTTCATGAAAAAAAATCAATAGGCTCTGCTGTAGGTGAACTGTTAGCATGCAGTTTGTATTACTTCATGGTCCTATTAACGTCAATCTTGGGATAAGCTTTCAAACAAGTGGCGCAGTTCAAGCAAACGTTTTTGAGATGTGAAAATTTGAATATTAAAATAAATGCATAAATTAGGAATGCAATGGAAAATATAATTACTTCCTGGATTTGACCTCATCTGCAGCGGCTTTGAAAATAAATCACATTATCTTATAAATTATGAGGCTTAAACTTTAATTCTTGTTGACAGCAATATTACTGAAGGTTGTAATTGCAGTGTGCATGTAATTGTGTCTTGTTGGTCTACATGCAGTGCTGCATTCAAAGAAAGCATTGCTGTATGGATTGGAAGACCAAGGGGTAAATTCTAATTTTTATTGCGTGGACAAATTAACTAGCAGAATAGATCAACCGTCCATTGTTGAATCCAGCTGATTTATGTTCCATTGATTTCAATGGAATGAGAATCAGGCACGTTCTACAAGGGGCACATAGTTGACTCCACCACCACTGCCCAGATAATCAAAATGAAAATGCACCTCAAAATTTTTATTATGAATAAATAAAGCCTCCAGTTTGTTCACTACAAAATAGAATAAGCTTGGACATCTAAGCACTTGGATCAATGCAATATTTAGGAAAACACATCATATCGACACTGCTGAGTTTGAGTTGGGCAGAATAATAACTTGAGAAGCCCACTGGACAGGATAGATGTTCTGAAACAAAAGATTCATGTTAATATGAACGGCACATTCACCAAGCAACTGAATGGAAACTCTGATAAATCATCAGTATTTGCTGATTCTTGTCTACTGTGAGTCTGAGCTCTAACTGTATGCTGAACCTTCGACCACAAAGCCAATTAATTAGCTATATCTAAATGTTATTTTTTTAACCATGCAATTGTTTTCTTTTATATCTATTCCAATTTTTGGTTTCCATTTTTGCAATTTTATTGCAGTTTCGGACAGATTTTGGACCTTTCCATTTTTTGTCACTGTTCAAATTTAAAATGTTTTTAAATCTCTGAATAAAGAATCAAAAGATATTGGTAATGCTGGGAGGTAGATATTGGTAATACCAGGGGGGTAGATAGTCAAAATGATGTTTGGAGGGCTAAAGAGAGATGTGGCTTTGTATGGTGCACCTCTATGAAAGACGGGAGTGAAGATAGGTGATAGAGTTGTTAGTTATGATGTGGAGATGCCAGCATTGGACTGGAGTGGGCACAGTAAGAAGTCTTACAACACCAGGTTAAATTCCAACAGGTTTATTTGGTGTCACGAGCTTTTGGAGCGCTGCTCCTTCATTAGGTGACTCACCTGATGAAGGAGCAGTGCTCCGAAAGCTCGTGATACTAAATAAACCTGTTGGACTTTAACCTGGTGTTGTAGAGTTGTTAGTTAGCAGCAACAACTGTTGTGGTTATTTTTATCTCAAAATAACATTAATATAAAAACGAGAGGTGTGGGTTTTTAATCAGTAAAGGAAGCACTGGGTATTGAAGTGGAAGTGCTATTGATTAGTGTTGTGAAAAATGCAATCATTTACTGGAAGACTATAAGACGTGGGATCAGAAGCAGGCTATTCGGCCCATCGAGTCTGCTCCACCAGTTAAGGAGGTCATGACGGATCTGAAATGATAACCTCAACTCCATTTTCCCGCCTTAGCCCCATAACCCTTGATTCCTTTACTGATTAAAAATTTCTGATGCAAATTGCCCAAAGTATATAGAATTGGAACTTGAAATGGTTACATTTTTGTAATCAGTAATAATGCTTTCTTTTCTTGGTATTTATGTCACCAAAATAATTTCAGAATTCACACTTACGATTGCATTAATCAATGTTGAAATTTTTAATTATAAATAGTTGGTTAATGATGTGAAGGCGTACATTTTCTGTGATGAAAACCAAGGGTAGTATTTTAAGGCTGACGAGCGATCGGCACTCACCAGCCTGAGAGTCAGTGCCTAACGTACAGTGGCTGACTCGCAAAATCCCACTGCTATTTAACACTCACTTGAGTGTTCATTGACAGTGAGTGGGAAGGAAGGAAGCCCCACCTGTGAGAGCTGTCAGTTAATCAGATTAGCCAACAGCTCTTCAACCCGGCCAGGCACTGCACTGCAGTGGCCAGAAGCAACGCTATGCCTGGGACAATGTCCTAGGACTTTTGAAAAGCTAAGTCCCAGGCGTCCCAGGGTGAGAGGGTAGAGGACATTTGGAGGTGAGAGGAGGTGTGGGGGGGAGGGGGCGGTCAGGAGGGGGTGATCACAGCATTGCAGGATAAGCCAGGGGTGAGGAGGTCCCCAAATTCCAGCAGCCCGGGGTGGAGGGCACCTCAACTCTGAGGGGGCCTTCAGAGTGAGGTGCCCCACACTCTTGCTGACTGAGATGGGGAAAGTGCAAATTATCACCCTCCCCGCCCCCACACCCACTCCCACCAGCTTAAAAATTAAGGTTGGGCGGTATTAGGCCCTTAAGTGGCTATTAGGGTTAAGTAACCATTAAGTGGCCAGATAAGGGCCTTACTAGATGAATGGGCAGGTTTCCCACCCAAGGCGCTGCCCACCCAAGCATGAAATTGCATCTGGGATTTTGGATGGGAGCTTACTGTGGGGGGGATTCCTGTTCATCCAACTTTACATTCCCTCAACACCTCAGAACCTGCCTTGGAGGGAGCGTAAAATTCTGCCCTATGTCTTTTAAATATATTTATTTAAAGCAAAATGAACTGTTATATAAACCTCTAATTTGGACAATAGCCCTAGAAATGATTGTTGGTATTACTAGTGGACAATGTTTTCTTTATCTAGTATTTTAATACCATGGGTGAGATTTTCCCGCCTCCCAACCACGTGTTTCCTGGCGGTGGAAGGCAGCGTGCTGTTCGCTAGCGGCAGGATTCTCTGGTCCTGCTGCTGTCAGTGGGATTTCCCATTGATGCCACCTCACGCCGTCACAAAACCCACGGGCGGGGATGCGCTTCTGGTGGGAGCGGAGAATCCCGCTGGCGGGAATGGCCGGACAATTCTGGCCCATTAAACCAACAGACCAAAGGAATACCATACAAGCATAGTCGCTGGAATTCTGCTGCCTCGCCTGCCATGGAATCAGAGCGGGCGAGGGGCGGACAACGGAAATGTCCGTTGACCTCGGGCGGGAATTTCCGGTCTCAGTCGAGTGAGGCTGCAGCATCTCGCCCAGTAAGTGTAGCTAACAGTAATTTCTAGGGAATAGTGACTAAATACAGTTCAGTACAGGAGTAAAGTGTATCTGATTTGTTCTGAATGGAAATAATTTCAGTTTGGAAATTGAACTTGAATTGAACTAATACAAGAGGCAAAATACTGCTGATGCTGAAACTCTGAAAGCTAAACAAAAAATGCTGAAAATACTGAGAAAGTCAATCAGTATCTGGAGAGAAGAAATAGGAACCTGACAATGATCTGCTCCAGTGATTCAAAGCACCAAACAAAGTTTTCCACATACTGTGGTGCTGAGCACAGGAATAACAAGGAAATCTATTAAAAGCAATGTTTAATGCATGAAGAGGAACTCTCTTCCAACAAACAAATAAATGTCTCTGCACAACAATTGATGAGGTGAGGTAAAGGTGACTGCTGTTGTCATCAAGACAGCATTTGACTGAGTGTGAGACAAGGGAACTCCAGTAAAATTGGAGTAAATGGGATTCAGGGGAATCCCTCCACTGGCTTTTAGTCAGACAAGGCACAAAGGAAGATGGTATTGTTGTTCGAGACCGACCATCTCGGCTCCAAGATATCTTTGCAGGAGTTCCTCAAAGTAGTGTGCCGGGCTCAAGCATCTTCAATGTTTTTTCTTCTTTTATGGAATGTGGCATTAAAAATCCAGCATATGTTGTCCACCCCTAATTGCCCTTGAACTGAATGGCTTACTGGGCCTTTTCAGAGGCCAGTGAAGAGTCAACCATAACCAGAGCCACATGTAGGCCAGGGAGGGTAAGAATCTCAGATTTTCTTCTCTAAAGTACATTAGTGAACCAGATGAGTTTTTACAACAATGATGGTTGTTACAGTTACTGAGATTAATTTTGTATTCCAGATTTATTTGTTGAATTTAATTTCCACCAGATGATGTGGCGATTTGAATCTGTGTCTTCTGGATTAGTAGTGACATTACCACACTGCCACCATTGCTCCCTCTGCTTTGTGAATGAACTTCACTCCAACATAAAGTCAGAGTGGGGAATTTCACTAACATTTGCATAGTACTCAGTACCATTCGCGATTCCTCAGATACTGAAGAAATCCATGCACACATGCAGCAAGATCGGGAAAATATTTAGGTTTGGGCTGATGAATAGTAAGTAACATTCATGCCACACAAGTGCCAAGCAATGATCACTTGCAACAATAGATATCTAATCACCTCCCCTTGACATTCAATGGCATTACCAGCACAGAATCCCCCACCATTAACATCCTGGGGTTTGCTATTGACCAGAAATTTAGCTGGACCAGTCATACAATACTGTGGCTACAAGAGTAAGTCAGAATCTTGAATTTTTTTGGCAAATGATTCACCTCTTGACTCACCAAAGGCTGTCCACGATCCACAAGGCACAAGTCAGGAGTGTGATAGAATACCCTCCACGTGCCTGGATGAATGCAACTCCAATAAATCCCAGAAGCTCAGCACTATCCAAGAAAAAATAGCCCACTTGACTGATACTTCAACCACTACCCTAAACATCCACTTGCACAATGGCAGCAGTGTATACCATCTTGCAGAGGCAAAGCAGCAATCTGCCAAGGCTCCTTCAACAGCACCCTCTAAACCCGCAACATCTACCACCTAGAAAAACAAGGTCAGGAGATGCATGGGAATGCTACCACCTGGAAGTTCCCCTCCAAGTTCACACACCATTCTGACATGGAACTATATAGCTGTTACTGGGTCAACAAAACCTGGAACTCGCTTCCCAAGAGCCCTGTGGGTGCACCTACCCCACATGGACTGCAGCGGTTCAAGAAGACAGATCACCGTTACCTTTTCAAGGGCAATTAGGGATGGACAATAAATGCTGGCCTTGCCAGTGATGCTCACGTTCCACAAAGGAATAAAAAAAATTATATATTGATTCCATCTTTGTAGTTGTTTCATGGCATGAGTAGTTTGATTAAAGAAGATAAGGAGCAAGAATTGACTATAAATTATAACAGACTGGATCAAAAGTAATTGATTTTAAAAAAGCTGCTTACTCTTCACACGAGTGTATTCAATAATAACATAAACTATAATACTTGTCTTATTTCTTACCAATGTTATTTATTGAAAAAATGTAACACCTGATCACTGATTTAATTGATTTAAAAATGATTTTTGTGCATTTAAAGTCAAGTTGATTCCGGTGTGTTATTTTTATTCTGGGTTTAATTTCTTGTTAAAGTCACTCCATGGTTCCACTTAGGTATTCAAGGAACAGTAGCCAAATTAGATTAAAAATGGTAATTACTCCATCACAGCACCGCAAAGTAAATCTATTATATGTTTCTATAGAAGAATCTGTTCCTTGGCACTAAAACTTCGAAGTCATTTGCAGTTTTGAATGAAATTTATATGGCTGGGGTTGTGGTCGGGACTGTCTTCGGGGATATGCAGCATATTCAAGGCTATGTTTAGACATCATGGCAAAATCGAAACCTATCCCAGTAAGCAGCAGAAGCAGTACAAATAATGAACTTGAAGGTTAAATAAAATGGCTTAAATAATGTGGTAAACTTGAATGTACTAAGAAGGCTTAGCAAAAAAAAAATACTTTGTCAGTTTAAGAAGCTCATGGAAATCAAGCATTTGATTTCCAATTTCATACTTTGCCATACAATCAATTCTTTTTAGTCAGACTGTCTCTAGATTTACTTCTCTGCTGTAGTAAAATGAAGAAGCTTTCATTAATCTTTCAGATGCCTCATATTAACGACGAGGCTCTTGCATGAACAATGTAACAGCAATTAAAAAGCCCATTAATCTGCATTACAGCTATTAAAGATGCATGTCATTAAACGGTATCGAGTTTGATTCATTTTCTCACCAAAAATGGAACAATTATGGTCTGGCAATGTACTTTGTCATCAAATTAGGTTGGAGTTTTCCAGCAAATGGCTTTGCAATTCTTTAGTTATTCACCTATTTTATTATTCATCACTGAAATGTGGAAGCTAAAACCTTCAAAATGCTCTACCTTCTTCTGGTGTTGCAAGTTTCCATGTGCCTGCGCTTTCTGCACAGCCAGCCATAGTGCAGACAGTCAGTGTTATGCTATAATTTGTAAAAGGAATCAGGCCAGTCAAGTTTCCTATAAAGGGAACAAACAAGAATTGGCAAGTGTAAATTACCTTATTATGCAGAAATAACAGTTTAAAACAACCAAATTAAAATATTAAGTACGCAGCCTGCATAAATGTGTTACCAACACACTTCTATATTTCGTGCAGCCTCATCAGAGAGAGTTTGGCCGGCATCTACTATAATCTGTTCCTCTTCATTATGTTAATCTGTGGGCGGAATGATTCTTGTCATCTTCGTGTAGCCCCATACAGCAACAGTAAACACCTTATCCTGTCCTTAATTGGACAGGTGTCTGTATCTGTGTCACCCAGCCTTTAATTCAATTAAGGCACAGTCTGCATTACACTCATTACACAATCATTTTCCTGGTTATTTTCATCAGTCTGCGGAGTTTACCTGCCAGGGAACGGGTGTCAGTAAAGTTGGCCCTGATGAGGGGCGTGCTGGGACTGTCCTCATTGTATGCTTTGAAAATGTACTTCTCAATTACACCTCTGACCTCAGCAGGCTCGTCCCAGCTCACCTCAACTCTGTAACCATTTATACTGCGAATCCTTGAGGGAGTCGGCACATTTTGTGGAACTGGAAGGAAAAAAATAGAGTTGGATAAAGACCAGAAGTCCACATGAAGCACCGCACATCTGTCAGCGTTAGAGGCTGCAGTAAATTGAATGCAAAAATTACCATAATTATTATAATTTACAAGTTGCAACTTTCTGACACCGTTGAAAACAGAGAACACAGGTTTATTTTTCAGACTTTCACACAAAGCTATGTCTGTTTAAATCTTTAAATGTGTCATTATGAATTCACAAAAATGCTATGTAGATTTTCAGTAGTACTACTATAATCCTGCTTTAAAACACTTTTTTGTAAAATAATACACTGGGTTTACAACTGGGACTGACTTGTCATATTTCATAATCTGTATCGAACAATGAAGATCAGAACAATCACTGCTCACTGCTATACTTCAAAATCTATCTGGCAGAAGACAGGTAGAGTAATGGTTAAGGTAGTCCCTTCAGACTGTTGTGGTCACAGTTTCAAATTTCAGTGGTATTTCTCCATTATAACGCTCGCTTCTCCCTGGAGTCCCATGATGGATTTAATCAGCTGCAAGCCAGGCCTCCAGGTGAGATGCCTTCCTAAAGTGGTTTCTCCCCTCAAAGAAAACTTTATACACATCTTACATCAAGTATGTCTGATGCTAAATGCACTGAGCAGCAAAGACACTGGAAGCCTTGTAAACGTACAAAATCTTTCTCCTTGCATTCTGAATGTGACAACCCGTTGTGAAGAGAAATGGAAGGGATGGGGATGAGGAAATTGAACCAAATTAAAATCGCAAAATACATTTGACAGAGTTGCAGGGAAAAGAATAAACAAATCCAGCCCTGAATGTAACTGACGGACACTTGCAATTAGACAACGTATCGGATCATATTTACAAACGTGGCAGCTGTTGTCCACCACGGTGCACGCAAAAAATGAACCAATAACAAAAAATCCACGATAAAAGCTGCCTAATAATTTATAACCATACATATAAACTACTCACTTTCTTGGTGAAAGACCATCCACATATGCTTATGATCATTCTGATTTACTCCATTTTCAGCCTTACAAATTCAGCTACTGCATTAGTAAATAGTATTCTTAATTTAATGCATTCTTTAAGAATCAGGGTCAATTTCTTTTTGTAATCGCTCTACAGAGCAGCCAGCAGCAATGGAGAGCCCAGTAAAACAAATAATTTGCAGGAATAACATTGTTGAGAATTAAGCAAAAACCAAAAAGTCTAGTCTGATTTAAGCAGAGCTTGAAAATGCACATGGGACCATTGTGCACTTAAACACACTTGGTTTATATTAAAGCCAACAATAAATAGTATTTAAAAATCAATGATATTTTATTCATTTGTCCAAAAATTATTTTGCTCTCAAATGTAACTAATTAATAGTTACAGGAATACCAGATGGTTATTATTTTATTACAAATGACTACACAAGGGACACAGTGGCAACACCCAAGAAGCTTTATGGCAGGATGATGGATGATTAGCCCAGCAGAAATGTATGTGGACTCACAAGTCACTCCATGGAAACAGTATAGTTTCCCTCACTTCAAAAGCCATTCTCCCCTCACACATACTTTATTCGAGGGTAGCTAAATAAAATAAACTGCATATATTTTCTATGGATTATAGATCCTTTTGAAAATGTAACAAACTGCCCACACGCGTTACTTTAGTTCCATAAGTGGAGACTTTTAAACAGTTGATAGTTATTAACATCTAACACCATGAAACTATCTTAACATTTTTGACAGAAGGCAGGCCTTGTTTCTTACACATCCCATTCAGCTTTGCTGAAAATCTGGTTGCATGAAAGTATTACACAATCTACATTGAAGCCCAATTACAAAATGTAAGAAAAAACATGAAGACAGAAAAATACCCTCTGGTCCATCCATCCTGTCCCACATAAATGTGATGTATGTGTTTTACAAATCATACACGCCCCATTCCATTCTGTCTGGGAACTAGATAGTCTAGAAAAGGTGAAAAACCAACTAAAAGACACAGCCAATTAGAGGACAAAATCTGGAAAGTTCCTCTCCGCTTCCCTTAGGTAATTAAAACTAGTCCGGAGATCAATCTGGTCCTGATTAATGTTATGCGTTACTACCTTCTTATATGAGATGATCTCTGCCCCAGTCAGAAACAGGTCCAACTCTTGCTTGAAGGAATTCAGCAAAAATGTAACATCATTCTGTTTTACAATCAGATCATCATAAAACTTCGCTTCTATTTGCTTTACAGAATTATGGGGTGGAATTTAACATAACTGACATGAGTCCAGCCTACTGGTTGGAGAACCCACTTGTGGGAGAACCCCATTGTTTCTGAGCGAGAAGCCCAGCCAAATAGGTGCCTGTCAGGCACTTAACTGGCTAGGTTTGTAGTTTATCTGGGATTTAAATCTCACTTCCCCACTCCCCACTCTCCTTCCCCCACTCCCAGAACTTCCAGCTAATCCGAGCCTGGCAGTTCTTCATTGCCAGCAGAGCCACCAGGATCGGTGGCTGCTGCCGGTAGTGCTTCAGGCTCTTCCCCAAAAATCTTCAAGTGAGCGGAGGAAGATGGAGAAGTGGGGAGGGAGTTGCAGGAGAGGATTGGTGGACGGGGGTCAAGGACAGCAACTGTTCTGCTCCCACTCTGACCTGTCTGTCCTTGGCCTCTAACACTGTATTAATGAGGATCAATGTAAGGAAAAACACTTCATCCTTTGATGAAGCTATTATAGCCTTCCAGACTCTACAGTTCAACAATGTCAGATTGCAACCAGTTCCTCTGTTTCAGACAGCAGCTGCTAGTGGTGTTTCTGCTGTTGCCATTTACACCTCCTCTAAACTCATTTAAGCTTCTTCATTCATTTCATTATCATTCCCTTTTTGACTATATCAGCTTCCACTTTATCTTTTAATCTCCCCTCTCTTCCACCCTATCACAAATCTTTCATTTTATTATTTTCCTTCTCTCCCTCTTTTCCCTGGGGAGTTGGTTTAGCTCATTGGCTACTGGTTAGTAATGCAGAGTGATGCCAATAGTGTGGGTTCAATTCCCATACCGACTGAGGTTATTCATGAAGGCCCTGCCTTCTCACTCTTGCCCCCCACCTGGAGTGTGGTGATCCTCAGGTCAAAATCACCACCAGTCAGCTCCCCCTCTCAAAGCAGAGAGCAGTCTATGGTATCTGGGACTAGGGTGATTTTACCTGTGACTATACTTACTTGAAACCTCTTAATTCTCTAACTTTTTCCAATCCTGGTGAAATTCTGGTCAATTTTGTTTCTCGTCAGGTGCAGCCTGATTTGTGGAGTATTCACAGTTTTGTATTAGCTTTATAATTATTTTTAATCTGGCCTACCCTCATTTTCTTGACATTGGGATAGAACAGAAATGAAAAGGAAACCTTTATTTGTTTTTGTCCATTTTGTGCTGCGAATGCTCTCTTAAACACATAAAAACTACTACAGTTATTAATTTGATTTGATTTACATATACTTCAAGCTGTTCACCACTGAAAAGAAGACAGAGATAGGATGACTACACAGAAGACTAATACCTTGCAGCCATTCTCCAGTTCACCTCATTTAACTTCCAGGTATTGGGATATTTTCCATTAGGCAAAATGATGTTATCATATTTCAGTCTGATACCAAATTTATTGCCTAAGGTGATAACATTGTGACCAGATATACTCCTCTCTTCCCAATCCTGCAATAAATCTGCCATATTCAGATACTTTATGCTGGATTGCCTGCTGCACTAAATGGAAATAGCAAAAGCAGGCTTTCTTTCTGTGGATCAATTGACAGAACATTTGAAAATATTTATATACATATATATAATATATATGTAAATATATATTCTCCTTCGATCAAGTCATAGAACTAAATATTCATAGTGGCTTCCTGATTCAGTGATGAAAGAAGCAGTAATTGGGGTCAGAGCAGTCTTTGAACTCAATACTTCATATCCACTTTGGGATTTTTAAAAATGGATGTCGGAGTCATGCCCAGAGAGGTTAAAAGCACTCGTGTGATACAACAAAACGTCTTAAAGCACTCTTGTGTGCTCGCGATAATCCTCAATATTACCCCATTTTTCCAGAAAGCAGCTTTAAATTTTAAAATACACACACTCCTGAGTTAATTGCAAAATTCAGCTCCATGGCAGCTGGCAATATAGAAACCAAAGGCACTCAAAATTGTTTGCACCATGCTTCCAGCCACTTCCCAGCCATGCTGGGAATAGAGTTAGTACATGGACATGTCTTCCACACACCAGAACATTTCACAGTGGGCAGATCACAATCTCAAATAGCCTGTTAGGCTGATTGGATCTGCAAAAGTTAGACCTTGGAAGTCCAGTGAATGCCTGTGCCAACAATCATCAGCTGCATGAGGGATGCCCACGAGTGCTATTTAAAAGGCCAGTTATCCAACTTGCGGTGGGAGATACTTTTGACTTACTGTTGTACATGCGTTTTGGAGAAGTTCTGGTGAGTATTTGCTGGATAGGAAAAGGAGTGTTGTTGCATCCATACAGGGAGGACAGAGAAAGTTTGTGACCTGTCCATATAGTTTTGGGGATCTAGGTGCTGGGCCCATGAGTCTGCAACATGTCAGGGAAATGGAGCTGAGGAGAAGCTGTGTGCAGAGGGAGGAAGTGGGTGGGGGGGCGGGGTCTTTACAGAGGACCCTACTAACTAAAGGTTTTACACAAGAATACTTCTATTACCTCCACCTCAGCAAGAACAAATGTATGAAGTGGCTAAGACTCACCAAGGAGATGATCACAAAATTATGCCTCCTCCTTTAAGAGGATCTGCAGCCTCGCAGAAGTGTAAGGTCGGAGCTGCCAGTGGCTGCCAAGATCACCGTAACCCAAAACTTCTACGTGACTGGATCCTTCTAGGTGGGAGTGTGCGATATTGCAACCATATCCCAGTTCACTGTCACTGTCATTGTTTTCTCTCCAACCAGAGGGAAGCAAGATAAGCAGCCAAGATAGTCGGGTTCCCAATTGTGCAAGGAACTCTCGACCATGTCAACATGGTTCACCAATCCTCCTGTGTCAACAGGAAAATATAGTGAAACTGTTAAGGGGTAATGTCTATTAATGTACAGTTGGATGTGTGATCATGGAAAAACCATCATGTGGTTGAATGGCCGCTAGCCTGGCAGCCATGAAGCCTTCATCCCCCCCACTGTTTTCGGATCTCCTTGAAGGAGCAGAGGCCACATGCTTGGAGACCTGACTGATAACCCCCCCTACACCACTTAACTGTATGAAGAAAATGAGAGCCACCAGAAACATTGTGGAACAGACCATTGGTTAAACAATGGTTCTGCTGCCTGAACCATTTAGACTAACTGTTAAATAATTGCCAACGTGCTTCCCCATCCATGGTGGCCTGCTGTGTCCCCGAAAACATCGTTAACATAAGAACTCAGCCATTGCCTGAGGTTATCTCAGGAGTAGGAGGAAGAGGAAGCTGCAGGAAGGAGGCATCTAAGACTTTTCACTCCAGGTTCTTGAGCGTCTAATGAAACTCTGATTCCCTGTGGACATCAGCTTCTCACCCTCATTGCTCTATAATTCCCATTTTCCCATCCATCTGTGACATCCCATTACTGTCTCCTGTTGGACAAAATCCTGCAATAAAAAGCAACAAGCATTTCTATAACTTTATCCGACCATGTACTTAAAAATACAAAGAAAAAATAACTATACACTTTTGTGCATTCACTTAGCGCCTGTCCTGTGCTTGGCCCAGAGCTGCTATGTAGCGCAACCCTGTGATTGAACATGGCTGGTGGAAGGCAGTTGACGTTCACTGGTGAAGATTGCAGCTAGCCTTTTATGATGCGATCGAGCAGCTCTGGGCCGTGAGGGCCTGGCTTCAGGATGCAACACCTTGGCATGGACAGCAGCAAATAAACTATCTCCCTGTGAGGCAACAGCAAGGGCACTCGTAGTGTAGCAGTGCTTGGAGCATGAATTCTGTCACAAAAGATTCACATACCACAGATTCACTGTAATTCCCCAGATGCGTGCCTTGGGAATTATAGTCATCTGTTGAAGGACAAATTGCTGGGCTGCTGTCGCAATGCCCCTTTGAGTACTGAGGGCTGTGACCATGATGGCAGTGGTCTAAGCCTGCCAATCAGCAAGCATGGATTTCATCACCTCCATTTGAGGGTCTACTGCAGCACTGACAAATTTGGCGGGATTTTACGGTGTTGCTCCTCGCCCGTTCAGACAAACAGGCAAAGGCATGCTTTTAAAATGCAAACAAGGTCTAACGCACAAAAGGGGGCCAGACAGGGTGGCACCAAAGGAAACTCATCTAATCAAATCAGCACCACTGACCTAACCAAGTGATATCAGGAAGCCTTCTTAGCCTCAAAAGACTTCCTGAGATCAGCCAAACACCCATTGTTCAAGAAACCCCGGGGAGATTCTAGTCCATTGATAAACCCATCGGACGGAAACGATTACCATACCTAAACATTGATACTGTACTTAAAACATCAAACAGAATGATCAGAGTCAAATACTATAAACAAAACATTAACATTTGAATCATACAACGTGTCAAAGTTCGAGTATAACTGTAGACCATTGCGGCGGGCCTTCAGAGTGCTTTTGGGACAGTGCTGTTGGTATGTCCTGATTGCACCTCCGTCGACGTTAATAAAGCTGTACCGCTGTTGAACCTGACTCTGAGTCCGAAGTGGTCATGTTCGCCCACTCGCGCTAACACCTGTAATTAAACGTACTACAACCTCACCTTCTGGGGAGTTGGTAGACAAGATGTCCACCAGGGCGGCATGGTGGCATAGTGGTTAGCACTGCTGCCTCACAGCGCCAGGGATCTGGGTTCGATTCCAGCCTTGGGACACTGTCTGTATGGAGTTTGCACATTCTCCCTGTTCTGCGTGGGTTTCCTCCGGGTGCTCCGATTTCCTCCCACAGTCCAAAGATGTGCGGGTTAGGTTGATTGGCCATGCTAAATTGACCCTAGTGTCAGAGGGATTATCAGGGTAAATATGTGGGGTTGCGGGAATAGACCCTGGGTGGGATTGTAATCGGTGTAGACTCGATGGGCCAAATGGCCTCCTTCTGCACTGAAGGGATTCTAAAATTCCATGTTCTATTCCGCTGGCCTGACTACAACCCAATATGTCCAGTGATTTACCATGTTCTGATCCAAATGCTATACTCACATCCAAAGTTTGTGGAGTGCCAGTATCTGAGCTGATGGCTGAAAGTGTTGGATTAAGTGACAGTGCTTCTTTATTCGAGCTGTGCTGCTGCACTCGCCCCTTCTCTCCAATTTGCACTGGTTGGCAAGGCAGCAGTTTTGAGTATCTGAAAAGAATGGATGGACTGCGGAGAGGGTTATTCTAAGGTGGAATTTGAGAAGAGCAATAAGGCAGGAAAATACTGCCACCTGCATCAATGTTCTCAGTAGTACTGGATGCAATGGCCTCTGCTACCATCAGCCCATGATGCAGAACAGATTCCTCCAGCGAGCTTCGATGATGCAGGCACGCCTCTCCCACCCTGGTTCTGATATGTTCCCCTCAGTTAGGCATACTTCCTTCTACACAGCTGTGTTGTACTATGTTTGGGTGATGTGCCTGTCATAGCTGAATAGCTGGAGGTATGTGTTAGCCTTGAGAGATTGTTGCAATTGTAAACTAGAGGATTAGCATCAGAAGTATAAATGCTGTCTGATTACATGATGGAGAAGAAAGAAAGATTTGGAAATTTGTGATATTCTAACATCATGCAGAGGTCCAAATGTGTAAATACTTACTGTAAGTAAGAGTAATGGTTTTGAGAAACTACAGACATAGAAGCACATTTTGGGAAAATAGACAATCCCCTAAAATTGCTGTCCATATCCCGAACACACAATGAAACATGGTGGCAATGAGTAAAAGACCCAGCAGACTTTAAAAAGAAGATAAAGGGCTGGCAAGTAAAAGAATGAAGGAAGGATGAAAAGAAAAAAAAATGTTAGACTCAGCAAGACATTGGAACATTGCAAGAGCAGCAGATGCATGCTGAGACACAGATGCAGAGACCAGATAGCAATGAGCACAGGTCCAAGGCAGCAAGCAGCAACAGAGAAGCAGGAACAATTCCAAAGCAAGGCATCCGCACTACAACTCCCAGAGCTATTTCAGAGTACAGAAGGTTCACAGCAGGGACAGGACTGGGACAACTAAAGAAAAAGCTTCACAGGTACAGAACTGCTTCAAGATTACACAACAAAAGATCAGAAAGACCAGGTCAGTGCACTCTTTTATGCAGTAGGATCTATTGCTGATGATGTGACAGAAAGGCAGGGGTGAATGAGTCTCCAACTTCTTATGAAGAAGTCCTGCAAGCTTCTGACTCTTATTTCAGCATCCTTTGGAATGTGATAATAGAACTAAATTTAATTTTTAAAAAACAAAGACCAGGCAATTGTTCATCAACAATCTCTTTCGGCTGGCAGGGAACCGTGACCATGGAATCCTAAAGGAGGAGCTGATTCATGAAAGGATCCGAGTTGTGGTCCTGGATGAAGCATTATCAGGTCCCTTACAGATAAGAGAGGATTTAGAACTGGTAAAAGCAGCAAGTCAAACAGAACTCAGGGAACAGAATTGGGCATTTGATCATGCTATATATTGTTGATGGAGAACGGTGGAGTGGATCAAAGCATTCATCCTTCTTCGGCACTGCAGGGCTGTCCATTTTTTGTGACCGTTGACAAAAGGGGTCGAGAGTTACAGAATCTTCCTGGTGACCTCCTCCCAGGTTTCCACTCCATCTGACGAAGGAGCAGCGCTCCGAAAGCTTATGGTATTTGCTACCAAATAAACCTGTTGGACTTTAACCTGGTGTTGTGAGACTTCTTACTGTGTTCACCCCAGTCCAATGCCGGCATCTCCACATCATGACCTCCTCCCAGGCCAGTGTAGCCAGGTTGTGGTGGACCTTCTGCTCCCATCCTGGGGAAAAAGAACTTCCCACCTTTCCTTGATGGCCAGAAGGAGTTGTTCCAGAGAGGCATTGCTGAACTGTGAAGCAGTGGGTGTATTTCTTTTGGGCACCACCCTAATTTAACCTTTAGCCCACATTGGGGCTGCTGTGAGGGAATGTGAGTGTACATGCCATTTAAATATGGCCGCAGGACATTTGCCCCCACGGGTTAATGGCAGGACAGATCAATCTCTGCCTGCCTGACCATGAGATTCAATGAGATCCTCACTGATACATAATGAAAAGTAGAAGATTTTGTGTGAAAATCCATCCCACCATTCAGCGAGAATCACGTTGACTTACTCACTTGCCACTGCACTTAATCTCCAGATAGAAACTTCCGCCCCACATCTGGAGTACCGTGCACAATTTTGGTCTCCATATTTTGGAAAGGATATAAATGCGTTAGAAACAGTTCAGAGAAGGTTTGCTCCACTGACACCTGAGATGGAGGGGTTATCTTATAAGGGAAGGTAGGTTAGGCTGTGCCTGTATCCATTAGAGTTCAAAAGACTTTGAGGTAATCTTAATGAAACATGTAAAATAGTGAGGGGATTTGACAGAGTGGATGTGGAAAGTGTATTTCCATTTGTGAGGGAAGGGGGCCACTGCCACATGGGGAGATTGCCCACTCAGAGCTGGCAGCTTCCTTTTGGGCTCCAGTGGGGATGGGGGTGTCTCCTTTTCAGGTATTTCACTGACCACAGAGGTGGAATGACTGCCTCCTCCATGACAACACCAACATCTGTGCATCAAGAATGTCTCCTATCTGGCCCTGGCATTCCTCCAACCCCACCTGCCCCTTTTCAAGGGTCCCTCAGCCATTGAGACACCATCTCCCTTAGGCATCAGCCTGTCCATGGGCCACCACTACAGTCCACCATCTTTAATTGAAATGGGACCCTGGTGGCAGCCACATAATTGGCCATGGTGGGGGGGGGGGGGGGGATGTGCCTCTTGCTTTCAGCCTCAGCGGCAGGATTTTGGTCATTTCCATAGAATTCCAGCCATGGTTTCTTTTGTGAAAATATCTATACATGTATAGTTTTATCAAACACATTGTTTAACCTGATCATTTGTCTATCACTTAACTATAGTACAAGCTAGTCCTTACTTTGTCTATATTCTGTATGCTAAAAACATGTTTATGCCTGCAATAGCATTGCCATATAGTATGTGCAATAAATATTCAGTATTGTTCTATCTGTTAATTACAAGGCTAACAAGGGTCAAACATTCTATTCGGCAAAATAGTTACCTCTCTCAGCATTATTACCAGTTTGATGAATGAACATAATCAGTAAAAGAATTGGGCAGTGTCTATATTTCTTTTGTTAAGCCCTGTACCAGCTAAGCAGATCGTTTTAAATATAGCATAACTGTCATTTCCAATTGCCCTTTAAAATGGCTTTGCAAGCCACTCAGTTCAGGAGTAATTAAGGATGGGTAACAAATGCGGGCCTTGCCAGTGAGCCCCACATCCCATGAAAGAATAAGTAACAAAAAACAAGAATGAGAAGGTTGTGCTTTCAAACCCCAGTTCAAAGGCGTAAGTACATCATCAAAGCTGGCATTTCAATGCAGTACTGGGGGAAGTTCTGAACAATTAGGGTAGTCCCATCTTGCAAATGAGGTGTTATATTGGGGACTGCCCACTATTTCAGGTGGACATAAAGCATCCCACATTACTATTTGAAGAAGGGTAGGAGATTTCTCAAAGTGGCCTGGCCTGTATTTACTCCCCCCCCACCCCCGTCTGTGAAGAGAGAAACAGAGCTAACGTTTGGAGTCCATGGCCGGTATTTTATGACCTCGCACAGGCAAGGCTTATAAAGTCCTGCCTGAGACCAACGGAGAATTCCATTCTGTGAGCCACGTCTGACCCAGAATCGGCCCATATGACTCTTTTTCAGAGCTGAAAGGGATATGATGGATTATATAGTTGGAGAGGAGGGTGGAGAAAGTGGAGCAGAATAGAAGATCAGGGATAGGTAGGGGTTCAAGAGGGATTTAAAAAGATGTAATGGATGTAAGACAAGGGAATATTATTGATAGTGTTAAAGACTAAAATTGGTATTAATAATAGCATGAAGGTAAGGTAACAGAATATGTTAATAGTAGGACACGGCTCAGCACTCTGTGAAAGCAAAATTATGTTACAGATGTCCCTGTGGGGGAGGGGTTTGAGGGAAAAATCAAAATGGAGGAGAGGGTTCATGGTCTGAAGTTGTTCAACTCAGTGTTAAAGTCTGTAAAGTGCCTAATTGGAAGGTCAGGTGCTATTCCTCCTGTTTATGTTAGGCTTTACTGGAGCATCACAGCAGGCCAAGAAGGGAAATGTGGCCATGAGAGCAAGACGGTGAGATAAAATGGCAAGCAACAAGAAGATCGGGGTTATGCTTGTGGACTGAGCAAAGATTTTTTCCCCCCTGCCCGGAGAAGGGGCATTAGTGACTTATTTTGGTTTCACAGGGTGCTGATCCTTTTTCTGCTATTAACATATTCTGTCACCTCATCTTTATGTCACTATTAGCACCTTCTTTAGTCTTTAACACTGCCATTAACACTCCCTTCGTCTCAAATCCATGACAGCTTGCTCAATCTCTGCTGAGCTCTCATCTGTCTGTGACCTTCTATTCTGCTCCACATTCTCCACCCCTTCTCAAACTATAATAACCCATCTCATTTCTGCTGCTCTTCAATTCTGAAGAAAAGTCATACGGACTCAAAACTTTAACTCTTTCTTTCTCTGCGGATACTGCCAGAGCTTGAGTCTTTCCAGCATTTTCTGTTTTATTTCAAAAATGTTTACATCCTTTGAAGAGATGTTGATCTTTGATTGAGTAACGGCCTACATTTAGCATTTAGTTGTCAAAACATTCAACATCAGGAAAAACATTTTCTTTTATAACTGAAATAGGAACAGCAAGGTTATGAAATGATAAACAAATCACGTGTTACCTCCTTCTTTTGTGCGCCCTCGCTCCCAAGGACTAAACACCGACCCTCCTTGATTTGATGCAACGACTCTGTATAAATATTCTTCAAAAGGTAAACAAGAATAACATGTTAAACATCACCTGGTGAAAGTAAATGCTGAAAAATCTTACAGGAAACGTTTTAGTAAAATATTTTACCTGTAAATGGATGCAAACCATCATCGTATACAGTGTGTTCCTTGCCGGTGTACACAACAACGGAATTCTTTCCTTCACAGTTACCAGTACCGTCCAGTGGTAAGCATCCATCCAGATTTACTCTGACAGCATTAATGGAGGCAGTCACCAAGTTTACGAGAGCACCTTTCGTAAATCTAAGATCTTTTATGCACCCACCGAAACCTGGCAAATAATGAGAGTAATGAACAGGGAAACCATATCCATGGTTTCTATCTTAACCAGAGTTCTTCAGCCCTTTTTTTTACAATATATCAGATATACATCCAATAGAAAGAAAAACCATTATTGTTCAAATTAGAGAAAAAAAGTAACATTGCTGCAATCACCCTTGGCAGCAACTAAGAAACAAAGTTCACACTTATCAATTTTGCATTCCCTGGTTTGTTTATGAAGGACTAATGTAGTGAAATATTGGTGAAATATAAAAAAAATTCAGAGACAGCTGGTGGCCTAAAAAAGCAAAGGGGAAAATATAACATGTGTGTGCACCAAAACATTGGCGGAATCAGTTAAAAAGTGAAAAAATGCTATTAGCATTTCTTAACTGCTCCCCAATTATTAATTCTTCCAAAGTAAGTTTTGATTTTACAAAACGCTTTTCCAAGGTACAACGTGAATTTGAAACCATGAAGATTCAATGCACATGTAATATATTTAAGTGTGTTTACAATCAATAAAGTAAAAAAAAATTCTTGATGTAAAGTAATTTATAAAGAATACGACCTATGTAAACAAAGGGAATGAAGAAGAAAGTGAAGACATTTAGCTCTGTATCAGAATTTGAGTGCCGCAATCCCAGCAATGCTGTCATTTGGGAGCAAGATGAAATGCTTGGCCCTGTTTGATGTAGGTGAAAGATCCCATGACATTATTTGAAGAAAGGCAGGGATCATGTTCAATGTTCTGGCCAATGTGCAACCTTTAAGCAAAAAATAAGTTAACTGGTTATTTTTCTTATTTAGTATTTGTGTAAACCTGCCTACAATATAATAATGAATTGGAACAGAGGCCATAATGAGAATATAAAAGTCACCACACGAAGTTCTTTCTCGCTTGATGTTTCCTGTGTTAAATGGATCACTCCTTCCTATCAGCCACTATTTTTATTGGATTTGACAGGTGGTTTTACTGCTGGATGTCCTTCCTTTCACTAACTTTGCCCCACTTATCCAGGCTGGAAACTGGCACCGATACATGCTGGCTTGCCTGTATACTGGTTGGGTTCTTTCTCAGCCAACAAGTCCTAGAATGGAACTTGGATCAAAGCCTTCCTGTTCAGAGGTAGGACAGCCATCTGCTGAACCACCAAAACTCCTCCTATATAACTTAAAAATATTTCAGCATTAAAATGAATATCTTTGAATTTCATAGAAATAGTCTTATTTAAAGATTTAGTTTTCCTTACACTGCCAGGAACTTCCCTAAAGCATTACATTTTTAAGGTGCAAGGCATAATGGGTGGGATTTTACGGCTTCGCTCGGGCGAGACCGGAAATTCCCGCCCGAGATCAACGGAGATTTTCGTTGTCGGACCCCCGCCTGCTCCATTCCGTGGTGGGCGAGGTGGTAGAGTTCCAGCCAATGAATCTGGAAAGCAGTGGGCCATAGCATCCAACCAGCATCAGAAGGCAATTGCCTGCTGGAATTACAAGACATTAATGTCGTTTGAAATTGGGGGAGATTTGTTGTGGGACATTGGGGTGGGGTGATTGGAGTTTGGGTGGAGGTGGGGGGAGTGGGAGGTCAAGGTGGAATGGAGGTCATGGGGAGTGGGGGGTGTTGGAGGTCAGGGGTGGGAGTGTTCGGAAGTCAGTGGGCAGGGGAGGATCAGAGGTCAGAGGTTGTAGGGGGGGGGATAGGTTTGATTAGCGTGGGTCGGATCAGGAGTGGGGATGAGTTGGTGGGGAGTTTGCAGGAGGGGCGGGTTGGGTCAGGTCAGCGATGAGAGTGGGGCCATGGATAGGGGGTTGGGGGAGGACGGGGAAGTCTAATGTGGGTGGGGATCACATCATGGTCAGAATCCCTCAGGGGAGTTTGAGGGTAGGGAACATTGTACGGGAGTGATTAATCAGGGGTAGGGAGGATGTTCTGGAGGGTCACGGGCATAGGGTGTTCTGTGTGGGGATCAGTAATGATATCTAAAATAACTACACAGAAGTTAGAGGTAGATTTCTTTCCTTCTAACTTTTTCTGAGTAACTATTAGCATAACCCTGACAGAACCATCCAGTTAGCAATTTAACTCGCTTTGTTGGATGGGTCTCAATGCAACTGCCCAGGGGAAGTTAGTCTTTCTTGTCAATTGCCGCATAAACTCTTATCTGGGAACTTCCCTGAGAGATTCCCCAGCACATCTTTAGGGTACCCCGAAATCTGATGCTGGGGACGCTTAGCTAACAACCAAAAACAGATATTGTCACAGCTCACGTTTTGGGTCCCATTGCTACCAGACCTTTCCTTTAGTGAGAAGAGCAAGAAGTCGAGATGACAGACTGAAGAAAAAGAAGGCAGCTTTTCCTGACTTAAAAAGAGAATTGCCCAGGAGCACAAAAATCCTTGAACACAAATGCGGTTAGCTGTGAACATTTATTATGTTATACATGAATTTGAGTTTGCCAAGCAGCATAGGGCCTACAGTACTACTTTTCTCAGATATTCTTGTTAAAATTATTTACGGATTACCTTAAACCTTCAGTATTCTGGAGAATATGTGTAAGCTTTACAAAATTACTTAAGATTTTTGACTATCACCTAGACTTTAAATAGAGGTAGTTTTAGACAGACATAAGTCTGAGGGTAGCTCAGTGGGCTTGATTTTAAGCCTTCATTAGAGCTAGGATCAGAGGTGAGTGGGTGCTAATAATAGCCCTGCCAACCAGCATGCTGGTTCCTCAGCACCATCCCAGCATCAGGGTGTAATGCATTCATACATTTCAGTTATGTGATGTGATGTTCGTGCATGCGCAGTACGTAAAGACAGAGGAAGTTTACCCTTGTGAACTGGCTATATCTCATGTCAATCTTCTTCACTGGTGTCATGCTGCTTTGTTCTGCAGTTAGCTGGCATGGAATCAATCGGCCAAATGACCGTGTGAAACAACAATTTATTTGTACTTCTTTCAATTTGGTGTACTGTATTTGCTGCTTGCAATGTGGTCACCTCTACACTGGGGAGACCAAATGCAAACAAGGTGACCACTTTATGGCACACCTCCATTTAGTCTGCGAGCACGACCCCAGTTTTGGTGGCCTGTCATTTTAATTTTTCTGCTTGCTCCCTTGCTAACCAGTCTGTCCCTGGCCTGCTACAGCATTCCTGTGAAGCTCAACGGAAACTTGGTAAACAGCACCTTATCTTTCAACTGAGGGTGCTGCAGCCTTCTGGACTCAACACTGAGTTCAACAACTTCAGATCATAGCCTCTGCCTTCATTTTGTTCCATATGCTTCTCTTTCTTCTTTTTAGTTTTGCTGAGTCAGT
The DNA here is from genome assembly GCF_964213995.1 of Mustelus asterias. Lineage (NCBI taxonomy): Eukaryota > Metazoa > Chordata > Chondrichthyes > Carcharhiniformes > Triakidae > Mustelus > Mustelus asterias. The sequence continues at coordinate 38,558,560 of NC_135815.1, read as the reverse complement.
CTTGTCTTGTTTCTTTCTTTTTTCATTTTACATTCGGATGGTCTGGATGTGGTAATTCATGTCTCATTTGGACTCAACCTTTGTTTCTTTACGATATCCATTACCATTCTCTTTGGCTGTTTCATCATGAATCATAGAATTCCTACAGAGCAGATGGAGGCCATTTGGCTCATTGAGGCTGCACCAACAACAATCCCAACCAGGCCCCATCCCCGCAATCCACATATTTACCCTGTTAACCCCTCCTAACCTACACTAAGGTAAATTTGGCATGGCTAATCCACCTAACCTGCACATCTCTGGACTGTCGGAGGAAACCAGTACACCCAAAAGAAACCTATGCAGACAAGGGGAGAACGTACAAACTCCACGCAGTGACCCAAGACCGGAATCGAACCCGGGTCCCTGGTGTTGTGAGGCAACAGTGCTAACCACTGTGCCACCTTGCTGCCCATCATGAAATCTTTTATTATTTAATCTCCCCTGGTGTCTACACTATCACTGACCTATCCAGTGTTCTTCCTGCTGCCTTCCCCATTCTAATAGCTTAAAAACTCTTACTTTTCTATCATTCTTCAGTTGTGATGAAAGACCATCAACTTGAAACACTTTCTCTGTTTCTCTCCCCATATGCTTCCCGACTTGCTGAGTATTTCCAGCATTTTTTGGTTCTTGTGCCATAAAACTTTCTGCTTTCCATTTCTAAAAGAAAAGTATTGTAGGTAAACTTCTCTCTGACACATATAAAAAAGGCTGTGAGTTGTTCATAAAACAATTCTTTGAAAACATGCCTCTTAAACATGTAATGTTTTACAATCTTTATGGATGTGTACACTAGGCACATTTACAACTGGCTTTTTCTTCTTAAATTACATCTCCAAATCAAGCTTGGTAACTAGTTTACAAGGTCTTCCTGATCTTTACAGGTTTTGATGTTGAGCCAGGTTTCGGACTGCTTGATTTGGGTTCAGTATTGAATGGAGATCCTGTTTCTTTCTCAGCCAATCAGTTGCTCCATTTGATGATTCATGAGATCTTGGTATGGATTTTTTTACAAGTGGATATCTGAGACAAGCTCCCCTGGTAAACCAGGCCAAGCAAAAGTAGACAGCAATTCGTTTTTATTCATTCAATAATGGTGTTTTGATTCATTTGTTTTACTTCAATCCACCTAGAGTGGCTATCAATGAATACCAAGAGACTGGCATTTCCCTTTTCTCGGAGGTCTATATGTACTCTTTGTAATGGTCTTTGCAAAGGTGTTTTGGCAGTACATTACTACAATTTTGGCAAATAGTACATTTCCTAACCAATGATTCTAGGTACGAGTGAAGGGCAGCATAGTGACACAGTGGTTAGCACTGCTGCTTCAAAGCGCCAGGGACCCAGGTTCGTTTCCTGACTTTAGTTACTGTCTGTGCAGAATCTGCATGTTCTCCCATGTCTTGTGGGTTTCCTCAATTTGCTCCAATTTCCTCCGAAAAATGTGCTGGATAAGTGCATTAGCTATGCTGAATTCTCCCTCAGTGTACCTGAACAGACACCTGAGTATGGCGACTAAGGGATTTTCATAGTAACTTCACTGCAGTGTTAATGTAAGCCAACTTGTGACACTAATAAATAAACTTTTAAAAAGGTGTAAAGATTATGGTTGAAGACTTGGAGAATGTGAGTAGTTTCAAGTACCTAGGCTTAGTGGTGGCATTATAAACATGGAAAATAAGTGATGGATTAACTCTGGTTCGAGCAGTTAGGAGAAGTGCAGTGGAGTGTTTGCTATGCCATTGAAAAGTATCGCTGAAACTGAAATAAAGAACCTACAAGACCTATGAATCACCTATAAATGTGAGGTGATTCATTTTGGTAGGACTAATTTAAATGTGGATTACAGGGTCAAAGGTAGGGTTCTGAAGACTGTGGAGGAACAGAGAGATCTTGGGGTCCATATCCACAGATCTCAAGGTTGCCACTCAAGTGGATAGAGCTGTAAAGAAGGCCTATAGTGTGTTAGCTTTTATTAACAGGGGGTTGGAGTTTAAGAGCCGTGGGGTTATGCTGCAACTGTACAGGACCTTGGTGAGACCACATTTGGAATATTGTGTGCAGTTCTGGTCACCTCACTATAAGAAGGATGTGGAAGCGCTGGAAAGAGTGCAGAGGAGATTTACCAGGATGCTGCCTGGTTTGGAGGGTAGGTCTTATGAGGAAAGGTTGAGGGAGCTAGGGCTGTTCTCTCTGGAGCGGAGGAGGCTGAGGGGAGACTTAATAGAGGTTTATAAAATGATGAAGGGTATAGATAGAGTGAACGTTCAAAGACTATTTCCTCGGGTGGATGGAGCTATTACAAGGGGGCATAACTATAGGGTTCGTGGTGGGAGATATAGGAAGGATATCAGAGGTAGGTTCTTTACGCAGAGAGTGGTTGGGGTGTGGAATGGACTGCCTGCAGTGATAGTGGAGTCAGACACTTTAGGAACATTTAAGCGGTTATTAGATAGGCACATGGAGCGCACCAGGATGATAGGGAGTGGGATAGCTTGATCTTGGTTTCAGATAAAGCTCGGCACAACATCGTGGGCCGAAGGGCCTGTTCTGTGCTGTACTGTTCTATGTTCTATGTTCTAAGACAGTCGTGAAGCCGGCCTTTGTCCTGAAACTTAGACAACATCAATAAGGGAGGAAGAATGCGCTTCGGATGTGTGGAGTGTTGAGAAAGTACAATATCACGAAGATTGGAGGAGCATTGAAAAAAGTAGCCAAGGAGAAATTGAAATTGAAATGGTCATATGTTGCGGAGAGAGAGAGAGGACATGTGGTGAAGTGAGTGATGTAGATAGGACTGCCAGGAAGAAAAAGAAGAAGGCTAAGTAAGACCAGATGGAAAGATGCAGTGGTGAAAAAATTAAACACAGTTGAATTCAAAGAGGAATCTGTGAGTGTCAGGAAGCGATGGAGAAGGGTGATCAACTAGCATTGTGGTGACCCCAAGGAAAATGGGAGGGGGCAAAAATAGAACTTGTTTCTAGGTCATCGGCTAGGTCAAAAAAGGAAAGCTCTCATTATGGATATCATGCTGACTACTGTAGCATGGTGGCACAGTGATTAGCACTACTGTCTCATAGCACTAGGAACCCAGGTTCAAGTCCGGCCTCAGGTCTCTGTCTATGTGGAGTTTGCACGTTTCACCCCATGTCTGCATGGATTTCCTCCTGGGGTGCTCCGGTTTCCTCCCACAATCCAAAGATGTGCAGGTTAGGTTGATTGGCCATGTTAAATTGTCCCTTAGTATCAGACATATTAGCAGAGTAAATACATGGGGTTACAGGGATAGGGCCTGGGTGGGATTGTTGTCAGTGCAAGGCTCAATGGATTGAATGGCCTCTTTCTGCACTGCAGGGATTCTATTATTCTATTTTTGTGTGTTCAGTATTGACTTCTCCCAGAATCTTGTCTCTTAAAGAACTAAGTATCACTCAGTTTTGACCCCACTTAATGCAGCGCTGCTAATATGACAACTCATTATGACGATTGTGGAATGGTTTCAGTTGCTCAGCTATACACTGGTTGAGTTCTTTTTATCCTTTCTGTTTGTAGACTCTTTTGTGCAGCGAGTTTTTCAGAGCTTTGCTGCAATTACAGTTGCAGTGATAGGAAAGTCATCATCCACTATCTCTGCTGTGAAGATTACCCCTTCACAGCCTGCAAGTCTTCTTGTAGCGAACTGATGGTACTTCAGTGATAGCATTCTCTTCCAAACTGCAATATTCAATGTTGTAGTACTGTGAGAGAAGTACAGCATATCTCTGACACTTCCATCATCAGAACTGCAGATTTTGATCCGAGATTAGCTATTATGGGTTTTGTGATCTGTTATTAAGTTTCTACCCAAGATAAACCGGTGAAAATCTTTGATTGTGAAGATGATTCCAAGCGTTTCCTTTCTGCCTGAGCTTAGCTTCATTCACTCTTGGTGGGAGTATGAGACCTGAGTGCTATAGGTTTCTCCTGCCCACCATCCATGACATCACTGCTCCAACTCTATCATTTAAATTGTTACATGGTAGCTTCAGGTCATCATGAACAAGAAGCGCGTCACTGATCAAGCTTTTCTTGCATGCATCATAAACATCGTGTTGAGAGTTGGATCATTCCCATTTCACATCTTTCTTCAACAGCTCGTAATGGAGCTAATACAGTTGCAGACAGAAACTGCTAGGATTGAACCATATCGAGAAAAGATCTAAGCTCAGACACATCTTTTGTTTTGGGGGAATATTGATTATAGGCTCTATCTTCTCTTAAACAGACTGTGGCCCCTTTTCATGGATTATCAGGCCAAGGTACATTACCTCAGACTGCACAAGAGCACAACTGTTACTTTACAACTTCATATTCTGATCACTGAGCCTTTTTTAACACTTAATCCAATACTTAAAGATTCTCTTCCTCTGCTGTGGTCTCAATCAACATACTACCCTGATCACACAAGCTATGCAGCACACCGTGCTAAATCTACCCATTGTAGCTTGGAAGATTTTTGGAGAAGATTTCATGAAATAGGGAAGCTTCATGAAAGAATGTAACCACATTTATCATGAGACACTGATGACTCCCTTGATCCACATTGAGCTATGTTCAGTTTACACTCATATAACCATTTCTTTCAAGATGCTTTAGCTCCACTCCAACATAGGTAATGAGAGCATAGGACAACAGCGTAGCCTCACAATATATCGGCTTTGCATCAAGTCTAATTTAGATGCGGATCTTCATACCAATTATGTCTTTATAGTTGTCCTTAAAAATGTTGCTGTAGCTGTTCAAGAGCAAATCAAACATTTTGGTTGTCACAACTTGGAAGACATACTATCTTCAGTTTGTGAAACCTGTCTTTTCTTATTTACGTTGGCTTGTCGACATGTCTCACTATAACGATCAGCAATTCAAAGGATTTGTCCTTATGTTGGATATTGAACTCAATTTATCCACACCTTTCTAGCTCTTCAGCAGAATAGATTTTGAACTGAAATCTTCTCTCAGTTAGAAATACATCACTGTATTTACTCTTGTACATGTCACTTCTCATAATGGAGCAATCTGTAGCTATATTGATGCACAAGTTGATGTACTGTTAATTTCACAACACTGTTGAACAGGAGTCTCTGTCATTGGAGCGATTGTTAGCAGCAAAAGTGCTGTACAGTCCTGGCTTCTCTTCACTCAGGTGCTCTGGATTCACTTCAAGATTTTGAATCCCACCCTTGTGACATCACTGTCTTCCATTACCACTGGAATGAGTTCTCCTTCTTGTTTCAGCCTTTGCTCACAATATGGCCTTTTGCTTTTTGCAATGAAAACATTTGGCATTTCTGTACACACATGCCTGTGCCATGTGATTAACCCACTAGAGTGATAACAAACCACGATCACCAGCATTCTTCTGACCAGATCCCCACCTGAGGCTTGATGCAAACTTTCTGGCAGTGGACGGAAGCTACACTAGTCACTTGCATAAGGCAAAATTCCCAAGCATTCTATGTTGCCATCTTCATTGAAACAGCAATCATACACACCCGTTCAAATATGAGATTTTGTATATTCAGTACTTTGATTATATTCTATCATCCACCAATCCACATACGCATCTGCCTTGTATTGTAGGTCTCAGAATATGCCAAAGTTGCAATGTAGTGAAAAATTTCTTCACCGCCACAATGTACTCACCAACAGTTTCATTACTTCTGTAATTTCTGGTTTCAAGTTACTAGCTGGCTTAGGGTTGAAATGTTCTTCCAACTCGGTGCTGATTGTTTCACTTTGCTGGGGCAAGATGATATTTTTACATTCCATACATTTTTGGGCCAATTTCCGTTCACAAGATTCCTTTCTTGTGCTCTGAAATTGTGTAATTTTGAGTCTTGACTTCTTCACTTTCACCTTAAGTTCAGGAAGCATAGTGGAGAACATGCCCCCGTCTACATGAGTGGGAATGAAGTAGAAATGGCCAAGAGCTTCAAGTTTTTTAGGTGTTCAGTTCACCAACAATCTGTCCTGGTCCCTCCATGCCGACGCTATAGTTAAGAAAGCCCACCAATGCCTCTCCTTTCTCAGAAGACTAAGGAAATTCGGCATGTCTGCTACAACTCTCACCAACTTCTACAGATGCACCATAGAAAGCATTCTTTCTGGTTGTATCAGTTTGGTATTATTCCTGCTCTGTCCAAGGCCACAAGAAACTACAAAGGGTTGTGAACGAAGCCCAGTCCATCACTCAAACCAACCTCCCATCCATTGACACTGTGTACACTTCCTGCTGCCTTGGAAAAGCAGCCAGCGTAATCAAGGAACCCACGCACCTTGGACATACTCTCTTCCAATTTCCTCCATCAGGAAAAAGACACAAAGGTCTGAGATCACAAACCAACTGACTCAAAAACAGCTTGTTCCCGGCTGCCATCAGACTTTTGAATGGACCTACCTGGCATTAAGCTGATCTTTCTCTACACCCCTAGCTATGACTGTAACACTACATTCTGCACTCTCTCCTTTCCTTCTTTATGAATAGTATGTTTTATCTGTATAGCGCGCAAGAAACAATACTTTTCACTGTATACAAATACATGTGACAATAATAAGTCAAATCAAATAAGTCTTTTGCACCAGTATGGCTTGTGCAAGCACAAACATCATATCACATTGACATAATGGATAATACATTTTTGCAGAGGTGGGATGGGAAGCGATGGAAGATAGCCAACATCATCCATTAAAAATATAACAAGGCCAATTGAAGAGGACTGGCTGGGATTTTCCAATTGGCCTCCAGGCTCTCGCAGGCAACTGCCGCCTTCCCTTGACAGGGGTTTCCCCACTTCCTAAGTGGTGGCCTGGATCCATTTTTTACGTTTTTAATTGAAAACAATTGGAAAGAAGGAGCCTCCACTTTGAAGTACCCTTTCCCTTACTTACTTTTCAATGTTCTCCGCTACTCCTTTCAAGCGGGAAGGCCTCAGCTTGATCCTCCAGCCTTCTGGCCATTAATTGGCAGACTCCTTGAAAATCAGAGCTGACTGCCCTCCACCACCAACCACTCCTGAGGGCACGTTCGGGAGCTGGAAATAGTCATGACCTCTGGTTCCTGCGTCTGGAAGGAAAGTCTAGCCCAATGGCTTCAGCAGCTAAGCACGTGATTCTCATTCAACAAGTTGTGAGTTTGAGTCCCACGGCTGACCATCACTCAAGCCACTTTACTAAGTTCTAATAATTCACAAGCAGGTTATTTTATCAATTGCCATTGTTGTATCTCAAGGGACGGACAACTAAAATTATTAAATTCTCCCACTACAAATTGTTCTCCTTGCTGACCAATCATTAGGCAGAACTGATGACAGTCATTAAGAAATTTGTGTACCATCTTATCCTTCAAGTTAGAGTGTGTAATAAAAGTAACATATAAAATAAAGCACTTATATTTTTCATGATCTCAGGATGTCTCAAAGTTCCGGTGCTACCAATAATCACCAAATAATCACCAAGAACCTGTCTTAAGCCAGAGAACCGAAGGGGTTTCATTGGGAAAATGTTATCTGAGAATTTGAAAAGCAGGTCTAAATCAGGTGTGTAAATCATCACAAACCTTGCTTTAGTTCACATCCTCTGCAAAAGCTTTCTGCTTCAGTTGAGATCCCACCGAGGTAAATCGGAGAGTTTATTTGCAGCTCTTCTTCCTCAGTCGCCAGTTCTTCCTTCATTTGCCCGTTTACGTTCACCGATGCCACTGCACCTTGCTTCTTAAGTGTAACGTTTTTCCATTTTCCATCACAGTAAGAAAGCCCCAACCAGAGGTCAACTTGGGTTGTGCTTGAACTTGTATTGAGCAAGAAGCTCAAAGTTCCACTGTGCAACTCAGCCTATAGGATTGCAATCCAAAATTAGAAAAAGAGTGTGAAGAGTTTTTTTCCATTCAATTAATACTGTACTTATGATCTTGTAAACCAATGGAGCACTTGAATTGCATGATGAAAGTTGTTCATGTTTTTTAATTTGCACAGATTGAAAATGACTAGATATAGCAATTAGCAATAAAATCATAGACACTGATGCATCCTTGAATTTGCAATAAAACAGTGGAGGCTGCTCCATACTTAAACTGGCAAAACACAACTTAATTAATAAAACCTCTCACTTTCCTTCAAATGAATATGGATACACTAATTAATACTAATGTTAAATGTTTAAAAATTAACAGTCTTTACTTACACAAAAACAGTTAATGGCAAGTTGAGGACTGAAAACCATTACTAACTCAATTATTGTGCTAACTGCTCCACAAGTATACTTAGTTTTTACTGAAAATTTAACACAGCGGCTGGGATCCGCCCAAATAAATTCTAAGTTCCCAACCTGCGGGAAAATAGGAGTAATTCCCATTGTTTTTTTTAGTGTACTTACCAGAGCAAATCTCTGACACTCTGAGCTCTGCAGAGTGCCTCAGCAGGGTTCACTCTGGAAAGTATTCCCGCCCGAGAGGCTGGCAGCATAGCGCTGAGCGGGCCACTGGGCATGCGCCGATCTGTCACAGCGCCCCCCCTCCCCCACCACCACCATTGCCAGCCTCCCCGGTTGCTGGCCAGCCCACAACCCACCTGATCGCTGGCCTTCCGACCCCTCCACCTCCCGATCGCTGGCTACCCGGACCTCCTCAGGACAACCTCTACGTGTCCCCCCCCCGCCACCAACCACACCCTGTCTCCATCCGGCCAATCCCAATCCCCTTGACTCTCCCCACAACGGTCTCGACCCACCCCCGAACCTGATGACCAGCCCCTATGTCCACCCCCCACAACTGGTCAGTCATGATCTCCTACTCTGACAGTCCCAATCCCCACCCCCACCCAGGTAAACAGCTCCAACCCCAGCCCCCCCCCCACTGGCAATCCCGACCCACCCCCCCACCCGATGGCCAGCCCCAATGGCCCGCACTCCCTCCCTCCTCAAACAATCCTTTTGCAGAGTAGCAGCAGGCCCCACCACACCGATTTCACCCACAGTAGGCCCTTTCCCTTCTGATCCCACCCCCTTGGTGCTGCTGTATGCCAGCTGGCTCCTTGGGCAGTGCCAGGGTGCCAGGCTGGCACTGCCCAAGGGGTACCTCCCTCACCCCAAACTCCCGACGGGCCTTAATCGCCTCTGTTCTCTCTTGTGGAGTCGGGTGCTTGTTCCCCGTTAGTGGGGAGCAGTCATAAATGCCACTGGAGGGAACCACTCCCAGGGGGGGCAAAAGGGAGGGGGGGTAGATGCTAGCAGACCTGGAGACTTCCATCCCGGGCCCAATAATCATAGGGAACTGTCAATTTCCATGACATTTCCATATTTCCACATGATAATCAATTATCCTCCACAATGTTTATATATTATCCCCCTCACCAATTTCAGGCATTGAGCTGGCAAATACTTACCTTGGGAGACACGCAGAGGCCATGACACCAGGCCAAATCCCGTGAAACAGCCGCTGATGTTTCCTGGCCCGTTGCATGACTAGAGCAATGCAGTAGGCCAGGAGAATCGCCCCCAGCATGTTTCAATCTACCAAAATGCATTTCAGAAAAGAAACACATAAGGACACATGACACAAATGTGCACTCCTAGCCCAACACTTTAACCACTGGTAGGACATATTGGGAATCCAGCTGCATAAGAATAGGCCAGTAGATCATCCATGAATTAACTTTAAATTACTGGAAATCTTAATGTTAGAACAAGCTGCCAGTAGTAATAGTAGAGGCAGGTACAATTTTGTCTTTTAAAAAGTGTTTAGGCAGTTACATGGATAAGATGGGTGTAGAGGGATTTGGGCCAAATGCAGGCAATTAGAACATAAGAACATAAGAAATAGGAGCAGGAGTAGGCCATCTAGCCCCTCGAGCCTGCCCCGCCATTCAATAAGATCATGGCTGATCTGACGTGGATCAGTACCACTTACCCGCCTGATCCCCATAACCCTTAATTCCCTTACCGCTCAGGAATCCATCCATCCGCGCTTTAAACATATTCAGCGAGGTAGCCTCCACCACCTCAGTGGGCAGAGAATTCCAGAGATTCACCACCCTCTGGGAGAAGAAGTTCCTCCTCAACTCTGTCTTAAACCGACCCCCCTTTATTTTGAGGCTGTGTCCTCTAGTTTTAACTTCCTTACTAAGTGGAAAGAATCTCTCCGCCTCCACCCTATCCAGCCCCCGCATTATCTTATAAGTCTCCATAAGATCCCCCCTCATCCTTCTAAACTCCAACGAGTACAAACCCAATCTCCTCAGCCTCTCCTCATAATCCAAACCCCTCATCTCCGGTATCAACCTGGTGAACCTTCTCTGCACTCCCTCCAATGCCAATATATCCTTCCTCATATAAGGGGACCAATACTGCACACAGTATTCCAGCTGCGGCCTCACCAATGCCCTGTACAGGTGCATCAAGACATCCCTGCTTTTATATTCTATCCCCCTCGCAATATAGGCCAACATCCCATTTGCCTTCTTGATCACCTGTTGTACCTGCAGACTGGGCTTTTGCGTCTCATGCACAAGGACCCCCAGGTCCCTTTGCACGGTAGCATGTTTTAATTGGGATGAGCTTTGCACGGTAGCATGTTTTAATTGGGACGAGCATAGGGGTTTAAAAAAAAAGGGCGGCATGGACAAGTTGGGCCAAAGGGCCTGTTTCCATGCTGTAAACCTCTATGACTCTATGATAATATGACTCTATTAGAAATTAAGGCATGGAGGTCAATAGGTTTCATAGGATTCCAATATGGGGAGTTGGTTTAGCTCAGTTGGCTGGACAGCTGGTTGCTGATGTTGTGTTCAATTCTTGTATCGGCTGAGGTTATTTATAAAGGCCCGCCTCCTCCACCTTGCCGCTCATCTGAGCTTTGGTGATCCTCAGATTAAATCACCACCAGTCAGCTCTCCCTCTCAAAGGAGAGAGCAGCCTGTGGTCATCTGGGGCAATGGTAACATTTTTTACCTTATGTGAATAGACCAGATGAATGTGTGGGTGGGGAAATGGTATAGGAGGGAGAGATTTTGATTTCTGAGGCATTGAAACTGATTTTGGGGAACATGGGACCTGTACAATGGGTTGCACGCCAGTGGGACTGGGACCAGGGATATATTGCTAGTGCTGTTGGGGAGGCGATTAAACTAGACTGGCAAGGGGTTGGGAGCCTAAGTGGAAAGATACAAGAGAGGGAAACAAAGATATAAATTAAATACAGAAAGTAGAAAGCAAGAGTGGAAGGCAGAGGAAACAAGGGCAAGCAGCAAATAGGGCCATAGTACAAAAAATATGTAAAACTTAAAAAGAAAGGTCACAAGGCATTGTATCCAAATGCACATAGCATTTGCAATGAGGTATATGAATTAGCAATGCAAATATATATTAACAGGCACAATATGATTGCAATTGTGGAGTCATGGCTGCTAGTGAACAAGGCTAGGAACTGAATATCCAAGGGTACTCTATATTTAGGAAGGACAGGCAAAAAGGGAAAGGTGGTGGGGTGATGTGATTAGTCAGTGGTGTAATCGGTGCAATCGTGAGGGAGGATATTGGCTCAAAAAATCTAGACAAATGAACAGGGTGGGTGGGGCTAAGAAGCAAGAATAGATGGAAAACATTAGTGGTAGTTGTCTATAGACCCCCAAACAATAGTGGTAAGGTAGGGAATGACATTAAACAGGAAAATAGACATGCATGTAACAAAGGTGCCACAGTAATCATGGGTTACTTTAATCTACACATAGATTGGACAAAACAAATTAGTAATAATACAGTGGCAGATGAATTCCTTGAGTGTGTATGTGATTATTTTAGACCAGTACGTCCAGGTACTAATTGGAGAACATGGGGGGCATGATCTTATTGGCCGTTCACGCCACACTCCCGTTGCAGCAAGTTCGGAGAAATTTTCACCCAGCTAAATCTCCATTCATTGCAGTGGGATGGGAAAACCCCAATGGTGGTAACATTTCGGCTGCTATCTTTGAGGGAAGGTTAATTAATAATCATGTTGGGGTCCTTTAGGCAACAGTGATCATAATATCACAAAATTCTTCATTAGGATGGAAACTGAAGAGATCCTATCTGAAACTAAATCTAAACAAAGGAAACTATGAATGTATGAGGTGTGAGTTGGCTAAGATAGATTGGGGAACTTCAATCTATCTTAGCCAACTTGGGGACTTGACTACAGGAGCAAGGATGTCTTACTTCAGTAGTACAGAGTCTTGGTGAGACCACACCTGGAGTAGTGTGTGCAATTTTGGTCTCCTTACCTCATGGGGACTTAATCAACTGGAGGCCTGATGCTACCCAGGTAAATGCCTGATTACTTTGGAATAGCATTGGGTCGCCCGGAGAGCAGGTTCTCATCTCTTCTCCAACCAGTGGACAAGGCCCCCTGTCACCCACATCAAATCAGTCTCTGAATATGAGTATTAAAAATGTATAAACAGGAAGTAAAACAATTGTGTGTATATTCATGCAACCCTATTGAAAATATTTATTACATTTATTAATACTGTTGGCAAAACTGATAGCAATACTATTCAGTCAAAAGGGAAAAAGCAAATTAAATTGATGTACTTCACATCTGTATCAACATTCTCACAGAGGCTGCTTGACAAATATTTGAAATCAAAACCAGATTAATATTAGCACAGGTTGGAGTCAACTCTCCATATTGAGTTGCAAAATGTGCATTTAATAAGATTAAATCAGCAAAATGCGTCTTGTTCTCTTGTGTACTATACATGCCTCCAATGTGTTTTATGTTCTAATAGACTCATGTAAAAGCATGGAAAAACTAGTCTACCAGGAAGTGCCTGCATCAGCTCATGTCTATATTGCCAACCACTTTCTTCTTACTGTCCTGCTCCTATGGCTTATCACCAGCTGAAAAATACATATGCAGCACCTCACGAAATGAGTAATTTTTAAGAACTGCTCGAGTGAAACCCTGTAAGGCATGTTGACAGGAGATATAAGTTATGAGTGAAAGTTTTCCTTGGTGATACATTAGAAAAGCAGTTAAGTGAGAACTTGCAACTGCTGGAAATCTTGAATAAAGGATGAAATAGCTGGAAATATACAACAGGCCAGTGAGAATCTGAAAGGAGAAAAGATAGGTCAGCACTTTGAACCAAGACAAAGGCTCAGGTTTATTTCGGTGTATTTCTTATCTGATTCCACTCCTGCGAAGTACAGTGGAGTGCTTTCCTATATTGAAAGCACAATGGCTGGAATATTCCGGCCCTGCCTGCCACTGGAAAATTCCGGTCTGCTAAGAAAGTCAGTGTGCTTTGGGCTGGCCAGCTGTACTCTGCTACAGTAGGGCCAGAAAATCCTGGTCTATGTAAGTGAAAGTTGTTTGTGCTAGTGATTAGAACTATACTGCTCATGGATGCCTTTGCTGAAATACTTTGTCGATTTAAGACTTCAGTATTGGAAGCAAAGATATCAGATCTAACGCATCAATTAGGAAACCTCTTGGATCATTTATTGCATCTCACAGTATCTAATTGGACCTCAGTTGACAGTTTTAGACTGATATAAGCCTAAGGGCAACCCAATAGCTTATGCAAATTTAGAGGTACAGAAAATAAAAGGAAAAAAATACTAGTTATAATGAAAAACTCAGATACCACCTTCAAACGGAAATTAAGTTGGAGCCACAGGCCATTTTTTCCATGAAGCAAATGCATATAAAAATTAACTATGATTAATACTGACAGTTGACTGACCTTTCTGTGGACAGGATAACCATCAATACAATAATTCTTTATGATAAAAGGTCCAAATTACAGAAAATAATGGGCTCAAAAGACCAATATACTAACTATGATTTCACTTTATGAATAAGGACTTTAAAGAAGGACTCGAGTCTATTCAAAATTTTGAAGCAGGGAACATTGCTGAGCCACAAATTAGCAATGGATTGGGTCTGATTCTAATGGAAAGAGGGCTCTCAGGTTTCTCAAAAGATATCTCTGAAAACAAGGGTTGTTGGACAATTTAAAATTAGCACTGTAGATTATGTATCATAATGACATAATGTGAAATCTTGAAATAAGGCATGAAAGGGAAATCATGTTTGACAAACACACTGGATTTTTTTGAGGATGTAACTAGTAGAATAGATCAGGGAGAACCAGTGGATGTGGTGTATCTGGATTTTCAGAAAGTTTTTGATAAAATCTCACATGAGGTTAGTGTGCAATATCAAAGCACAAGGGATTGAGGGTAATATATGGCATGGATTGAAAACTGGTTAGCTGACAGGAAAGAGAGAGTAAGAACTTTTTTCAGAGTGAGAGGACGTGACTGGTGGGGTCCCATGAGAATCAGTGCTTGGGCCCCAGCTATTCACAATATACATCAACAATTTTGATAAGGGAATCAAAAGTAATATTTCCATGTTTGATGAATATACAGAGGTAGGGGGAATTTTGAGTGGTGGAGGGAAAGGAAAGAGGGTTCAAGGTGATTTAGACAAGTTAAATAAGTGGACAAATACATGGCAGATGCAGTATAATGTGGATGAATGTGAAGTTAAGCACTTAACTTGGAAAAACTGAATGGCAGAATATTAGTTAAATGGTGATAAGTTTGGAAGGTGTTGACATAAAGGGGCCTGAGGCTCCTTGTACACCAGTCATTGATAGCGAGCATGTGGGTGCAGCAAGCAGTTTGGAAGACAAACGATATGCTGGTCTTCATTGCAAGAAACTTTGAGTACAGGAGCAAGGATGTCTTCCTGCAGCTGTACAGGGTCTTGGTGAGACCACACCTGGAGTATGGCCTCCTTACCGAAGAAAATATATACTTATCATAGTGGGAGTGCAGCAAAGGTTTGCCAGACTTATTCCTGGGACAGCAGGATAGTCAAATGAAGAGTGATTGGGTTGACTAAGCCTGGAGTTTAGAAGAATGAGGGGGGAATTCATTGAAATATATAAAATTCGGACAGGGCTGGACATACTGGATGAAATGATGATGGTCCCCTTGGCTGAGGGTGTGGAGGAAGGGGTCACAACACAGGGTAGGCCATTTAGGACTGAGAAATGTCTTCACCTAGAGGTTAGTGAACCTGTGGAATTCTCTGCCACATGAGGCTGTGGAGGACAAATTACTGAATGTATTTATGAAAGAAATAGTTAGATTTCTGGACATTAGAGGCATCAAGGGGCATGGATAGAGAGTGAGTGTACGGTATTGAAATAGAGGATCAGCCATGATCACATTAAATTGCAAAGCAGGCCCAATGAGCTGAATGGTGAGCTCCTACTCCTATTGTCTATGTTTCTGTGATAATTTGCAGTCATGAACAGGATTGAACTGATGCAGTCTTCTGGGTTAGATTAACCACAGCTAAAGCTTTCACGAAGTTTCATTTATTACAATAAAGACAAAATTTTCACAGTTCTGCCAGATCGAAACAGAGGATAGAATGCCAAATATCACAGAAAACCTATCGACCCATTTCCTCTCTCCATCAAGTTTATGTCATCCTGAAAGAGACCTATAGTTGGATGACCTAAACACTCATCTGTTTTATAGGGGTTATTTTGAGGCCGCGTTAACTGTCAGTAAGAACAATGCGTGGATGGGAAATCCAGCAAGAATCGGAAAATGCGATTTTCTCCAGTGAGATTATGATTTCCGATATTCCGATATTTCACACCTCGCAGGCGGCGTGATGAGAAATCCACTGCGGAAGGCCAGGAACCTACATTACAATATCATTAGAAAGCCCTCCCTCCGGGACTTCCCCTCTCAAGATAGCAAGGTTTACAACAGATTATTAAAATAGTGAATCAATCAATGTGATTCTCCCCAGGGCACAAAATTAATTTTCGGCCCTGGGGGAAGAGGGACATGCCCGGGCAGTGCCCTGGCACTGCCCCTGGCACCAGTTACCTATGCCGGGGTGGACCCGCTGGGGAGCACCATTGGGGGCAGGGTTTGCATTAGGTTTGTTAGGGGGAGGGGGCCCCTGATTCAGTTACTTGTGGTGGGGGGTAAGGGGAGAGCCCCAATGCTGATGATGGTGGAGGGGAGAATAGAGGGATGAGAGCCCCGAGACTGAAGCTTGTGGGATTGGGGTTGGGGAGGTGGGGGTGGTTTCTTTCTGTGCCGATCTTTATCAAATTATGGAATCATAGAATTCCTACAGTGCAGAAGGAGGCCTTTCGGCCCATTGATTCTGCACTGACCCTCTAAAAGAGCATCTTACCCAGGTCCGCCCTGCACAAGTACCATGGCCAATCCACTTAACGTACACATCTTGGGACACTAAGGGACCAGTTAGCATTGCCAGTTCAGCTAACCTGCACATCTTTGGACTGTGGGAGGTAACTAGAGCACCCAGAGGAAACCCATGCAGACATGTGAGTGTGAAGTGCACACAGACAGCCACCCAATGCTGGAATTGAACCTGGATCCCTGGCGCAGTGCTAACCACTGTGCCACTATGCTGCTGTGTAAGTAAGGCTTGTTACAGAACATTCACAGTCGACTACAATAAAAATTTTATAACTGTAATGAAACAAAGCATTTAATTTGGACAACAAAAAAGCCATTTGTACACTGAAGTTCCAAATAAGTTGCAACAATACCAGCCAGGCCCAGGTGCAATTTTACAAAATTGGTAAAGCACCAATGAAACCACTGAACTAATGAAATAGGGATATCCAATGTTGACTATCTTATTTAGCTTTGTTTATCAGGACAACAGATCTGCATGTGATCTGAAAAGAAATCTGCATATTTTAACTATTACACGTTTTGTCCCATATAGGTGAGTTGATTTATGAGTTTTGGTCAGGAAAAATTGAACAACTGTCTCCCAGTGACTTTTAAAAAAATTTATTAGTGTCACAATAAGCTTACGTTAACACTACAATGAAATTAAAGTGAAAATATTATGAGAATAATCAGTATGTCATGAGTGCGCAGATTTTTAACAAATGGATGTTTTCCAGATGAAAAAATTTGGAACATAATTATGTTTTAGAAAATATAAACCTTTTTCTAGTTCGTAAATATTATTGACCATAGAATACGGCAGCAGTAACTGTGCAGTACTGCACTTATTTCATTTTTTTTATCCAAACCTCATAAATCCCGCTGTAGCTGCAACTCAGCTTGAATTATCATTCACTGTATATACACTACTCATGTGCCTGTTGCTGTTACTTTCACACTTTCTAATCACAGTAACAGTAAAATGATTTTATATGAGTTTGCATCATTCACAGTTCTTACCATGGCCTGTCCTTCCAAGCAGGTCACTGCTGCTATTAATGAAATGTTCTGCAACTAAAATATTAATCCCTGCAACCTAAACAAAGCATTTCGCACATCAAAATATAAACTTTTAGTGCCTACATAAAAAAGATAATAAAAACCGTATTAAAACCTTGGGATGGAAATGCCCTCTTCTCTGCTGAGCAAAGTGAATACAAACCCTTCAGTTTTCAGAATTGTAGGCTACCGGCGTGCACTTAACACATGTATTCTTCTCACTGCTATTTTAGCTGCAGAGTTAACCTATTTATTTCAAATGAGTTAACACAGATACTGAAAGTAAGAGAGGAATTTCAGACAAACATATTTAGTGTTCCCATGCTAGTAGCCCACAGAATATATTTCAAGGCCAATGTTTTTGTAAATTTAAACAGGCAATATAATATTGCTCCAGCAGAAGTGCTTCACTGTTTTTTATCACCTCTCTATGAATCTACTACATTTATTAAATAAAACCAGAAAAGCATTCCCAGTGATGCTTTATGTGTTATATGATGTCCAAATACACAACCAGTATGCATGGTGGCACAGTGGTTAGCACTGCTGCCTCACAGTGCCAGGGGCGCCGGCTCGATTCCCAGCTTGGGTCACTGTGTATGTGTGGAGTCTGCACGTGCTCCTCATGTCTGCGTGGGTTTCCTCCGGGTGCTGCAGTTTCCTCCCACTGTTTGAAAGATGTGCTGGTTAGATACATTGGCCATGCTAAATTCTCCCTCAGTGTACCCAAACAGGCGCCAGAGTGTGGTGACGAGGGGATTTTCATAGTAACTTCATTGCAGTGTTAATGTAAGCCTACTTGAGACACTAATAAATAAATGTAAAGTTATAGAGTCATAGAGGTTTACAGCATGGAAACAGGCCCTTCGGCCTAACTTGTCCATGCCGCCCATTTTGTTTTTAAAACCCCTAAGCTAATCCCAATTGCCTGCATTTGGCCCATATCCCTCTATACCCATCGTACCCATGTAACTATCTAAATGCTTTTAAAAGACAAAATTGTACCCGCCTCTACTACTACTTCTGGCAGTTTGTTCCAGACAGTCACCACCCTCTGTGTGAAAAAATTGCCCCTCTGGACACTTTTGTATCTCTCCCCTCTCACCTTAAACCTATGCCCTCTAGTTTTAGACTCCCCTACCTTTGGGAAAAGATATTAACTATCTACCTTATCAATGCCCCTCATTATTTTATAGACCTCTATAAGATCACCCCTCAGCCTTCTATGCTCCAGAGAAAAAAGTCCCAGTCTATCCAATCTCTCCTTATAACTCAAGCCATCAAGTCCCGATAGCATCCTAGTAAATCTTTTCTGCACTCTTTCTAGTTTAGTAATATCCTTTCTATAATAGGGTGACCAGAATTGCACACAGTATTCCAAGTGTGGCCTTACCAATGTCTTGTACAACTTCAACAAGACATTCCAACTCCTGTATTCAATGTTCTGACCAAAGAAACCAAGCATGTCGAATGCCTTCTTCACCACTCTGTCCACCTGTGATTCCACTTTCAAGGAGCTATGAACATGTACCTCTAGATCTCTTTGTTCTGTAACTCTCCCTAACGCCTACCATTAACTGAGTAAGTCCTGCCTGGTTCAATCTACCAAAATGCATCACCTCGCAGTTGTCTAAATTAAACTCCATCTGCCATTAGTCAGCCCACTGGCCCAATTGATCAAGATCCCCGTTGCAATTGGAGATAACTTTCTTCACTGTCCACTATGCCACCAATCTTAGTGTCATCTGCAAGCTTACTAACCATGCCCCCAATATTCTCATTAATCATTAATATAAATGACAAATTTATTTACCAAGTTACCTTTGTAAACAAATAAACATACACATGGACATGTAAATAAAGGAATATGCAAGATTGGAATTTCATATATATAGAAATACACATATATAAATATAGAGATAGAGAAACAGAGAGAGAGAGAGATGAAAAGTGAGCGCTACACAGTTATACACAATTCTTGCAAAACTTCATTCCAACTTATTTGTTTCTGTAAGATGTGTTGCAATTTTACTTAATAATTGGGGAGTAAATATGAAAAACTTACAGAAAGGTATGTCTTCAATTCTTTATTGTAAGCAAAGAAAAGGAAACCATTCGGCTTGTCTGTCTTTAGTTGAAACGAAACCTCAAATTGCAGCCCACCAGAAGAAGTACTTGAATGCAGCTCTAGGTATCCTGAAAGACATGGAATAAAGAACCTAATACAAAATTCTCAATGAAATAATGTATTTCAAATTGTTATGGATAATGAATGCATGTGTATATGGCTTAGTATTTTGGATGTGATCTACGTAGAGCAATGTCCATGGAGAATTATAGGAGCTGGCATTTATTGATCATATAGTGCTTTGAATAAAATGGAAGCACATCACCATTGGCAACCAAATTTTGATGCAATGGAAGAAAGAGATGCAGCTCTGAGTCACTTGCACAAAACATTTCATCATTGGCGATCTTAATAATTTTGAATACAAATTAGACCCCTCTAAGTCAGAGCCTGCCCAGTTTAATCAAACTCAAGGCACTAAGTCTATCTTCATAGTTCAGTATACCAAGACTGGGAATCATTCAAAGTGGACTTTCTGGAATTTCTCAGAAACTACAATGTCCTTCTTGGGAAGGGCCCAAAAAGGTGTGCAACTCCCTAAATCCTTATATCATGTTGTTAGTTTTTATATTGAATGGTTTAGTAATAAAGCTTGGGGCATTTTGGCTGCAGCCACCTGGCAGTGCCAATAAGAGAGTGTTCAATGAAATTGAGGAGAAGCAATTAAGAGGATAGTAAGAAAATTAATGAAATCCATCATGAGCTAAAAGAACAAACCAAAGAAGCTGGGAGCGATTCTTCCAAAAAAATTCTAAATGTCAAATTTGTGTAAAAACTGAAGTAAATTCCAGTTTTTTTCAGCGGGATTTTCAAAATGAATCTCCCACACTCTGTGCACTGCAGAGTGCACGAGATTAAATCACTCCAAAAAGCTGTGGACAGGGCCTATTCCTGCTGGCAGCATAGCGCTGAGCGGACTACTGTGAATGCGCCAATCTGTCAGCATCGAGATCGGCGCATGCACAGCAGCCCCTGTCTGCCAGCCTGCAGATCGCTGGCCAGCTCGATCACTGGCTAGTCCTGCGATCCTCGCATCACTGGCCTTGATGGCAACCGCTCCCACCCCCCTCACCCCCGCCGTGCCCTGATCACTGGCCCCCCAACCATTGGCCTTGATGACCTCCCTCCTCCTCCCGTGCCCCGATCGCTGGCTCCTCCATACATGCCTGGGCCAACCTCGACACCCCTCTGCCCCTAGCCCACCTCGATATTCCCCCCATGCCCCGCAGCCCCAATCTCCCGATCTCCCCCCACCATCCCCACAAGCAAGCTGACCCCACCCAATGGCCAGCCCCGATCGCTGGCCTCCCTCCCTCTGTCACTCAGCCCAAATGCAGAGTGGCAAACCCCCATCCCCACCGAATAACCCCAGAGGCCCTGCCTCCTTAGCACTGCCTGATGCGCAGTGCCAAGGTGGCCCCTGAGCATTGGCACATTTCCTCTTGGGCAGTGCCAAGGTGCTGAGGCTGGCACTGCCGAGGTAATAATGCCCAGGGGACACCTTCCCTGATGCCCAACCCTCTGGGGAGCCTCGATTGCCCCCCCCCCCGCCCCTCACTCCAGCAGGATCACGCCAACAGCTCCCTGAAAGTGGGTGCTATACTAAACCCTGCTGAAGTGAACCACTACTGGCTGGGGGGAGACACTAGCAGGCCTGGAGATTTCAGTTCCAGGCCCGCTCAAGGGATTTAAATTGTATGGAAATTAGAATTTCAATAATTTACATACAGCTCCACACCAGAAATCGGCACAGAGCTGACAGCACCGGAAATCCGGTGTTCGGAGACTCACCGAGGCTGTGACGCCCTGCGGGAAACCCACGAAACGGCCTTCGCTCAAGTCTCCCGGCCCACTGAGCTACAAAGGCAGCACAGCAGGATGGGAGAATCGCCCCTGCTGTATTTAACAGGATAATGTTTTTAAACTTATGTACACTTCTTTTAGATGAGGCATTAAACCAAGGCTCCATATTCCTTCTCAGGTGGATGGAAAAGATCCAATGGCTCCATTGGAAGAAGAGCAGTGGACTTCTCGCTGATGCCCTGGAAAATACTTACCCCCTCAACAAACATCACTAAACAAACTTACCTGGTCATTATCTCATTTGCTGGTTTTGGGATCTTCTGGCACAAAATGGCTGCCACATTTCCCTACATTACATCAGTGACTACACTACAATAAGACTTAATTGGCTGAAAGGTGTTTTGGGATGTTCTGAGGTTGTGCAAGGTGCAAAGTAATTACAAGTTTATGTTGTAAGTGAACAAGTGCTAGGAACAATCATTCATGGCTGAGGTGGCAATTGTGGACTACGAAGTCATAGAAATGTTAAAGCTATGATAAAAACAAATCCAATATACAAAGATTCAGAATATGAAAGAAACACTAATCAGTCAAAAGATTAAGTGGAGTACTTATATTTGTCTATGTCAACATAAGTAAGGTACCAGGATAAGCTTTGTAATTTGTTGGAAGTGTTTTTTATAAATGCATTCATGGGATGTGGGCATCATTGGCAATACCAGCATTTATTGCCCATTCCTAATTGCCCTTGAAAAGATGGTGGTGAGATGCCTTCATGGTTCACTATCCTCTGCATGGTGAAGTTGCTCTCAAAGTGCTGTTCGATAGGAAGCTCCAGGGTTTTGAATGACAGTGAAGGAATCATAGAATCATAGAATCCCTACAGTAAAGAAGGAGGCCTTTCAGCCCATCAAATTTGCACTGACTCCCACCTAATTGGCATATCTTTGAGCTGTGGGAGGAAACCGGAGCACCCGGAGGAAACCCACGCAGACACGGGGAGAACGTGCAGACTCACACAGTCAGGTCCCTGGCGCTGTGAGGTGTCAGTGCAACCATACATTTCCAAGTCATGGAGGTGCACAACATGGTGGTGGTGGTGTTCCAATGCACCTGCTGTCCTTTTCCTTCTAGCTGACAGATATCACAAGTTTTGATCATGTTATTAATACTTGGGAAAATTCTGCAGTAGATAGTGCACATTGCAAGAGTGAATCACACTGAGGGAATGAATATTAAGGTGGCATAGGAGGTACTCAACAGCAAGATGCTTTATCAGGGGTAATGTTGAACTTCCCGAGTTCTATTAGAAATGAACTCACTCAGATAAGAATGTTCCATTGCACATCTGACTTGTGCCTTACAGATGGTTGTAAGGATTTGAGGAGTTAAGGGCTGAGTCACTCACTGCAGTATACCTAGCTATTGGCCAGCTCTTGTGGGCTTACGTGGTTAGTATTGTTAAGTACCTGGTTAAAGAGGGGAATTTCAATGATGGTAATGCCATTGAACATGAAGGGAAACTTTCATCATTTTGGGAATTATCATTTCTGTGGCACAAATATCACGTGCCACTTGCCAGTCCAATGCAAATGTAATCTGGATTTGCTGCATTTGGGAACACATTTCTTCATTATCTAAAGAGTTGCAAATCAATCTGAAGACTGTGCAATCATCAGTAAACATCTCCACATTTGATGGGGAAAGGTCATTGGTGAAGACGGTTGGAGCAGCAATTTCCTGGGGCTAAGATGATTGGCCTCCAAGTACCACAACTTTACTCAGCAGTGAATTTCCCCTGATTCCCACATGTAGTGCAAAATAACTTTCGGCATTTTCTAAGGACTACAGGTTTTTTTATTAAGAGATAAAGAACACCGGTGTAAACTGTAAGATCATTCTATGAAGGGGTTTTAACCAACCCAATGCCCAAATGGTCTAGAATTTGGATAAAAGCAAATTACTGCAGATGCTGGAATCTGAAACCAAAAGAGAAAATGCTGGAAAATCTCAGCACGTCTGGCAGCATCTGTAAGGAGAGAAAAGAGGTGACATTTTGAGTTCTGACGACCCTTTGTCAAAGCTTTGACAAAGGGTCATCTGGACTCAGAACATCAGCTCTTTTCTCTCCTTACAGATGCTGCCAGACCTGCTGAGATTTTCCAGCATTTTCTCTTTTGGTCTAGAATCTGGGCTAATAAGTATGACATATGGCAGTATTCTGATTCAGTGCATGAATGATGACTCATTTTTTGATCTGGTCATGAAAATGATTTGGAATTTATAATGAGAACGAAACTAGTAGCACCTGTGAGTGAGAGCAATTATAATATCCTCTAAGTTTGACATAGGAGAGCACTAATATACAACATTTTTAACAAGTTTAGGGTCTCTCTTTGACATGTTCTATACCAATGGGTAAAGGGGTGCTCAGAATTAAAAAATAGCTATGGAGGTCAAATACAACCCCTATTAAAATTCATGTAAATTGAGTCTGTGTCTTTATATGCCCTGTTTGTGAACAGAATTCCCACTCACCTGAAGAAGGGGCTTGGAACTCCGAAAGCTTGTGTGGCTTTTGCTACCAAATAAACCTGTTGGACTTTAACCTGGTGTTGTTAAACTTCTTACTGGGTCAAATACAACAGCAAGGAAATCCTTCCAGTTCTTTAACAGCAAGAGGATTATCAAAGAAGAAGTGAGATTGCTTAATGATGCAAATAAAGTTGAAAGAAAGGATGAACTAAAAATAGTTGACATACTAAATAATTACTTCCTGGAAGTATTCTTAGAAAAGACACTGGAGGCATGCAACCTATAATAGGAGGTTCCATAGTTAAATTTAATGACTCTGAAATCACTTGTGAGGTGGTTGTGGGTCATTTTGTTTTTTTATTTCTAATCTATATACATGTCACACACTTTCTCATGGTAGCTTCCAAAGCACTACGTTTGTTCTGACTCTTTTTTCCATTCATTCTTGCTGTAAATCTCTCCTTCCCTCTATATCTTTCTTCCGTATGTTTTCCAATAAGAGTCTCACATGTTCCTTTACTGTTATATTCAATTTCACCTGCGTATCTTTGTTAAAGTTCACAGAAGTAACAAGATAACAATTATGTACTGGGTTGTGTAAGAACAGGCCATCCAGAAGAAAGTGCAATGTACATCATTTGAATGAGCAGAGGTATTAGGAGTTTGAAGGACCACAGGCATCTCTCTCCATTAGATGGAGACAATTGGTTATTTAGCTAGAGGAGCACCACTCCACATCAAGCCTGGGTAAGGAAAGAAGACAGGTCTCCATAATCTACCAGAGTGGCGCAACTGATCACAAGAGAGAGTGGGACAAGAGGTACTGAGGCATGGTAAACCTCTATGACTCTATGGGAATGGAGTGCTTACAGTGCTAAAATAAGTCCCCTATTAAAACTAAAGATCTTTCTCTACACCCGAGCTATGACTGTAACACTACATTCTGCACTCTCTCCTTTCCTTCTCTATGAACGGTGTGCTTTGTATAGCGTGCAAGAAACAATACTTCTCATTGTATACTAATACATGTGACAATAATAAATCAAATCAAATCAAAAATTTAGCAGAAGACTTTTACCAGTGCTTTGGATTCAGAAAATGTTTGACCTTTGTAGATTGGAAGCATGAAAATACGCCCATGTGCAAACAGGATATTCACTTACTCAATTTAATAGACACTTTCAACCTGTGTTTTCAGCATTACTTGAAAGAGATTGTGCGACTGCTCTGCAAGAAACATACCTGGGAACCACAGAATGAAGTAGCGAACGAATGAGATTGAGGAAACATATCAGAATGATTTTTCACTGCTTTGTTTTCCAGATGCAAAGCAGAAGGAAAAAGGGCAGGCATATAGCCTCTGCCCTCTTTGCATGCATTCTCGGGGGTATCGGAGCAGAGTGACATGCTTCTTTTAAATATTATGCAAATACAGCAGCAATGAGTTTGTGAAGCTTCCCATGTTGTTTCCCTGGTTTTCCACCTGGCTCGTATCCAGAAACCAGCTCACCTATTGAAAGGGGACTGGTGACATTGACTCCAACCCCGGAGAATTGGAGGATCTGTCTGAGAACTAACATTTCTGTTAAGATTAGCAAATACAAGAATATAAAGGTCTTGTTTTATATAACCATTATGTATTTGGCCCCTTTCCCCAGCTATAAAAACTGAGTATTTTGCAAAATCCATTTCTAATTTTTTTTTCCACATTTGTTGACTTCTTGATATACTTTATTTACCACCTTATCCTTTCTTTTCTGTCCTTATTGGCTGAGATTGACGTAGTCTTGCTGTTGAGTCCTTTGGATGATTTCATTAGCTCTAAAATTAATTGCCATAGGTCTCTTTATTAATTTGCCCCAGCAGATAAGTCCAGTTTCGAACAACTTAAATCTCCAGGGAATTCTGCTTCATCTTTACTTTGCCACGATTGGGATCATTTGGCGCTGCTTCCAAATTAACATGCGCTATAAAGATCTTCTTCCTCTCTTCTGCACCATGTAATGCCTTTGGAGACAGTCATCAAGTTGAGAGGGACTCCGTGCAGTTTGGTCTAAGGAAATTTTCATCAATGTGTGTGATTTCCCCTTGCACAATTCACATTGCAGGCTTTTTAAAACTAACATGAGGGTTAATAAACTTGTCTGAAATTTAACCAATGATACTGAGTCTCTGGCGAATCGGCTTTCAAAAATGCATATAAATAGATCTGGTGCCCAGAGTTCAGTGAATTAATAATTAATTAAGTTCTGTTTATTTACTCACTGTGCACTCCAATGCCTGAAGCAGTGCTATTCTCAGTTAAAGGAAATCTCAGATTTCATCTTGAGTTCACAAGAGCTTTTAGTAGAGTGTCAGTATATCTCACCAAAGACCTTGAGTTCTTGAGACTTGACACCAATGCTTAAAAAAAAAACTTTTAACATTATCTTGAACCTCACACAGTCTCAAACTTCCAATTGCTGGATTGAAATTCAACTTAAAGCAGCTACATTTATTCTGTGGCCACCTGTCTTAGATATGTAGATGTGTGAGCCAGGTGTTACACTCCCAGCCAAGAGAATACTGGAAAAACCTGGTACCTGTTAAGATAAAAGCAAATTACTTAGATGCTGGAATCTGAAACCAAAAGAGAAAATGCTGGAAAATCTCAGCAGGGCTGGCAGCATCTGTAAGGAGAGAAAAGAGCTGGCACTTCATTTGACAAAAGGTCATCTGGACTCGAAACGTCAGCTCTTTTCTCTCCTTACAGATGCTGCCAGACCTGCTGAGATTCTCCAGCATTTTCTCTTTTGTCACCTGTTAAGATCTGGCTTCATAGATCATCATCATTTAAATAATATAATACATGGCACAACCAAGCAGCAAGACTCCAAGAGTAAATCGAAACACCAAGAAAATCTTTACCATTCAAAATTGAACAAAATAAACATAAGCAACAAAGACTAATTAGGTATACTGAACAATAAGATAATTATTCTCAACAATATGAGCTCCTAACCCAAACTCAATGCAACAGATTTAACTCATCTTAATCTTTTACTGGGGCTTTCACTCTAATAGGCTTTGGGACATAAACTCTGGAAGACATTTCATTTTTCTCTGGGTCTGGCTGCACTGGTCACAGTTCAGGACTACAGTATGTTCCGACCAATACTATCTCTTGATCCAAGTATAATCATTGCTGATGGTCACACACCATGACCTACCAAACACGTTAACACTTCCTTGGCATCTATTCTGCAGTTGGATATCTCCTTTCTTTACAGAGCTATTTGATCCTACCCAATTCTATGGAACTCCATATTTTCCACTCTAAACATACAGAACTGGATTCTCTGATTAAGCACAACAGACTGGACGCCTGCAGCCTCCAGGTCAACATTGCTCACACTTTCTTTTTCCTTCAAAGAATGAAACATACCTGTTTTTCTTGTAGAACATAGCTTTACTCTCAGAGTATTTTTCCATAACAATCTCAGGACTTCCTTGCTTCTCAAAGCCTCTCAAAAGTTCAAGCATTGTTTGCAAATACACTCAGGCACGCTAAACAAAACTGAAAGTACAAAACCCGTATTCATCTCAAACTGAAACTAAAATGCTACATCATTACCCTTAATATAATCCATAATGCAAAGAAGTATAAACACAGTTTACATGCATATATTGAACATTTTTCTCAACAGTTACTCAAATACCTAGACTGTGCAAATGGTAATGACTGCTTTGTCTAAATCGTTAAATTAATTTTGTTGTAGATCTAAAAAGCATCCAGGAAGTCCAATGCTTTGATATTTCATGATATGGAGATGCCGGCATTGGACTGGGTGAGCACAGTAAGAAGTCTCATAACACCAGGTTGAAAACCAACAGGTTTATTTGGAATCACGAGCTTTTGGAGCGCTGCTCCTTCATCAGGTGAGTAATATTTCATGTCACAACAGTTAATTGGATCTCTTGCCTTCAAGGATTTCAGAATGCTTCTCCAACAATAAAACATTTAATTTATATAGTGCCTTTAATGTGGTAAAACATCTCAGAGCACTTCACAAGATTATGATCAATCAAATTGCTAAGAGACAAGTTGACTCTGGATTTATATTACAATTATAAGTGCAAACTGCTCCAATGCTAAAGTTGTAGGGTAAATGCTACACTGAACCAAATACACAAAATTCAGCTCATCACTTCAAAGCCATTTTGGTATTAGAATGGTGTCTGCACCATTATAAAAACAGATTACAAGAGCTTTTGCAAGTGTATAAAAGGCAAGAGAGTAGCTAAAATAAACACTGCTGAACACAGAATGAATATACATTCAACAGCAGGAAGGGCCCAACAGCTATGCTATTTAAAGGGCTAACCATCAACTTGTAGGTTACTTGCTAATTACTTTCTTCTGACTCTGTTTTCACTTGCGAAAATGCTTGGTGTTTTGAGGAGTTGGTTACAATCGATGAAATCTATGGGAAGTGGAGTTGCATGTGCCTGCAAGGGCACTGAGCACACCACTTGCTCCCAGTCAGAGGGGCTTTGGTAATAGTCTCCATGGGTTGCAACATGAGAAGGGGATGGCCAGATTCAGCAAATATGCTAGTTATACAAGAGCCCCAACCAGGAGGGCTAGGTTGTTTAAAAATCAGAGTATTTGAGGGAGTGGTGGCACAGGATAGTGAAGGGGAACTTGCCTGTCATTTTGTGACTCACCGGGGCAGGAAACATAAACAAAAATATGTAACACAGAGTAAATCCAAAGTTGTAAACAACTGTAAAAAATTAAAGCGAAATGTTCTTTATCTGAATGTACAAAGCATTTGCAACAAATTAGATGAGTTGATAGCACAGATTGCAGCATATGAGTACGATATATTAGCTATTACAGAAACATGGTTGCAGGGTGACCAGGACTGGGTGCTCAACATTCCAGGGTATAAAATGTTCCAAAAGAATAGGCCAAAGGAGAAAGGATGTGAGGTAACGTTATTAATCAAGGAAGGTTTCAGAGCAGTGCTGAGTCGTGATATAAAGGCAATGGATAGTGATGTATAATCGGTTTGGGTTGAAATCATGAGTAGCAGGGGAAGGAAGACAAGGGTGGGAGTAGTCTATACACCCCTCAACGCGACCTCTCGTTTGAAGGGAACTGTAATTATCATGGAAGATTTTAATCTGCATATTGATTGGACAAACCAAACCAGCAAGGGTAGCATAGAAGAACAATTTGTAGAGTGCATCAGAGATTGCTTTTTGGAGCAGTACTTGTGGAACCTACCCAGGAATGAGCTATTTTAGATTTGGTTTTGTGCAATGAAGAAGGATTAATAAGGGATCTTGTGTTTTGATTTATTCATTCGTGGGACATGAGCGTCGCTGGCTGGCCAGCATTTATTGTCCATTCTTAGTTGCCCTTGGAGGGCAGTTGAGAGTCTGTGGCTCTGGAGTCACATGTTGGCCAGCCCAGGTAAGGATGGCAGATTTCCTTCTCTATAGGACATTAGTGAACCAGATGGGTTTTTTTCTTCCAACAATCCACAATGGTTTCATGGTTATCAGTAGATTCTTAATTCCAGATGTTTTTTTATTGAATTCAAATTCCACCATCTGTTGTGGCGGGATTCAAACCTGGGTCCTCAGAACATTCGCTGAGTTTCTGAATTAATAGACTAGCGATAATACCACTAGGCCATTGCCTCACTGGGGGGTAATGACTACAGTATGATAGAATTCCAGATGCAGTTTGAGGATGAATGCCATAGGTCCATAACCAGTGACTTCAACTTAAATAAGGGCAATTATAATGGAATGATGGAGGAGTTGTCTTAGGTGAACTGAGTAAACCAGCTAAAATATAGATCAGTACATGAGCAGTGACAGATAGGTCCAAAATGCTCAGCAGGAGTTTATCCCAATCAAAAAGAGGGATTCCCGAGAAAGAGGCAAAACCCATGGTTAACAAAGAAGGTCAAGGATAATGTTAAATTGAAAAGTGGCACGGGATAGTGATAGACCAAAGATTGAGGAGGTTTTTACGATCTAACAGCAAAAGACTAAAAAGCTCATAAGGGAGAAAATGAATTTTCAAAGAAAACTTGCATGCTGCATAAATACAAACAGTAAGAGTTTCTATGGATATATAAATAGGAAGCGGTGGCTAAGGTAAATGCTGGACTGAATGAGGCTGGTGAATTGATAACAGCAAACAAAATAATAGCGGATATGCTAAATACATTTTATGCATCAGTCTTCACCGTGGAAGCCATTACAAATATCCCTAAGATATCAGATGGGCTCATTTTAAATAACATGGTTGAACTTACAAAAATCCCAATCACGAAGGATAGAGTATTAGAGAAATTCAAAGGGCAAAAGGCGGACAAGTCACCAGGACCCGCTGAACTGCACACTGGGGTTTTAATGAAAGGTTAAGGTCTGTGCCAAGTTGGAGCCAGACTCTTTCATGCTCCTTGGCATTGACCTCAGGCTTTTTAGTAGATCTACTAATACACTGAACATTACTGTGTGCAGGCCCATTTGTCCTGTTTTCCTATATGCCACCCCATCCTAGTCCTCATCTGGTACCCCGGTACCCAAGAAAAACCAAGCAGCGTTATTTAATGACTATCGGCCTGTGGCTCTGACATCCATCATTATGAAGTGCTTCGAAAGGTTAGTCATGGCACAAATCAATTCCAGCCTCCCGGACCACCTGGGTCCACTACAATTTGCCTACCGCCGCAACAGGTCCACAGCAGACGCCATTTCCCTGCCCCTGCACTCAACCCTGGAACACCTAGATAACAAGGACACCTGTGTCAGATTCCTATTTATCGACTACAGCTCAGCCTTCAACACTATTATTCCCACAAAACTCATCTCCAAACTCCGTGGCCTGGGCCTCGGCATCTCCCTCTGCGACTGGATACTGAACTTCCTAACTCACAGACCACAATCAGTCAGGATAGGCAACAACACCTCCTCCATGATCATCCTCAACACCAGTGCCCCACAAGGCTGTGTTCTCAGCCCCCTACTATACGCCTTGTATACATATGACTCTGCGGCCAAATTCCCCTCCAATTCGATTTTCAAGTTTGTTGACGACACCACCGTAGTGGGTCGGATCTCAAACAATGACGAGACAGAGTACAGGAATGAGATCAAGGGTCTGGTGAACTGGTGCAGCAACAATAATCTCTCCCTCAATATCAACAAAACAAAGGAGATTGTCATCGACTTCAGGAAGCGTAAAGGAGAACATGCCCCTGTCTACATAAATGGTGTAAGAAGTCTCACAACACCAGGTTAAAGTCCAACAGATTTATTTGGTAGCAAATACCATAACCTTTCGGAGCACTGCTCCTTCATCAGATGGAGTGGAAATGTGCTCTCAAACAGTGCACAGACACAGAATACTAATTAGAATGCAAATCTCTACAGCCAGCCAGGTCTTAAAGGTACAGACAATGTGGGTGGAGGGAGCATTCAACACAGGTTAAAGAGATGTGTATTGTCTCCAGACAGAACAGCTAGTGAGATTCTGCAAGACCAGGGCAAGCTGTGGGGGTTACTGATAATGTGACATAAATCCAACATCCCGGTTTAGGCCGTCCTCATGTGTGCGGAACTTGGCTATATAAATGGGGACAAAGTAGAAAGGGTCGAGAGCTTCAAATTTTTAGATGTCCAGATCACCAACAACCTGTCCTGGTCCCCCCATGCTGACACTATAGTTAAGAAAGCCCACCAACGCCTCTACTTTCTCAGAAGACTAAGGAAATTTATGACACTCACCAACTTTTATAGATGCACCATTCAAAACATTCTTTCTGGTTGTATCACAGCTTGGTATAGTTCCTGCTCTGCCCAAGACCACAAGGAATTACAAAAGGTCGTGAATGTAGCCCAATCCATCACGCAAACCAGCCTCCTATCCATTGATTCTGTCTACACTTCCCGCTGCCTCGGCAAAGCAGCCAGCATAATTAAGGACCCCACACACCCCGGACATTCTCTCTTCCACCTTCTTCCTTAGGGAAAAAGATACAAAAGTCTGAGGTCACATACCAACCGACTCAAAGAACAAAGAACAAAGAACAAAGAACAAAGAACAGTACAGCACAGGAAACAGGCCCTTCGGCCCTCCAAGCCTGTGCCGCTCCTTGGTCCAACTAGGCCAATCGTTTGTATCCCTCCATTCCCAGGCTGCTCATGTGACTATCCAGGTAAGTCTTAAACGATGTCAGCGTGCCTGCCTCCACCACCCTACTTGGCAGCGCATTCCAGGCCCCCACCACCCTCTGTGTAAAAAACGTCCCTCTGATGTCTGAGTTATACTTCGCCCCTCTCAGCTTGAGCCTGTGACCCCTCGTGATCGTCACCTCCGACCTGGGAAAAAGCTTCCCACTGTTCACCCTATCTATACCCTTCATAATCTTGTATACCTCTATTAGATCTCCCCTCATTCTCCGTCTTTCCAAGGAGAACAACCCCAGTCTACCCAATCTCTCCTCATAGCTAAGACCCTCCATACCAGGCAACATCCTGGTAAACCTTCTCTGCACTCTCTCCAATGCCTCCACGTCCTTCTGGTAGTGCGGCGACCAGAACTGGACGCAGTACTCCAAATGCGGCCTAACCAGCGTTCTATACAGCTGCATCATCAGACTCCAGCTTTTATACTCTATACCCCGTCCTATAAAGGCAAGCATACCATATGCCTTCTTCACCCCCTTCTCCACCTGTGTTGCCACCTTCAAGGATTTGTGGACTTGCACACCTAGGTCCCTCTGTGTTTCTATACTCCTGATGACTCTGCCATTTATTGTATAACTCCTCCCTACATTATTTCTTCCAAAATGCATCACTTCGCATTTATCCGGATTAAATTCCATCTGCCACCTCTCCGCCCAATTTTCCAGCCTATCTATATCCTGCTGTATTGCCCGACAATGCTCTTCGCTATCCGCAATTCCAGCCATCTTTGTGTCATCCGCAAACTTGCTGATTACACCAGTTACACCTTCTTCCAAATCATTTATATATATCACAAATAGCAGAGGTCCCAGTACAGAGCCCTGCGGAACACCACTGGTCACAGACCTCCAGCCGGAAAAAGACCCTTCGACCACTACCCTCTGTCTCCTATGGCCAAGCCAGTTCTCCACCCATCGAGCCACTTCTCCTTGTATCCCATGAGCCTTAACCTTCTTAACCAACCTGCCATGTGGGACTTTGTCAAATGCCTTACTGAAATCCATATAGACGACATCCACGGCCCTTCCTTCATCAACCGTTTTTGTCACTTCCTCAAAAAACTCCACCAAATTTGTAAGGCACGACCTCCCTCTTACAAAACCATGCTGTCTGTCACTAATGAGATTGTTCCGTTCTAAATGCACATACATCCTGTCTCTAAGAATCCTCTCCAACAACTTCCCTACCACGGACGTCAAGCTCACCGGCCTATAATTTCCTGGGTTATCCCTGCTACCCTTCTTAAACAACGGGACCACATTCGCTATCCTCCAATCCTCAGGGACCTCACCCGTGTCCAAAGAAGCGACAAAGATTTCCGTCAGAGGCCCAGCAATTTCACCTCTCGTCTCCCTGAGCAGTCGCGGATAGATGCCATCAGGCCCTGGGGCTTTGTCAGTTTTAATGTTCCCTAAAAAACCTAACACTTCCTCTCTCGTAATGGAGATTTTCTCTAACGGGTCAACACCTCCCTCCGAGACACTCCCGGTTAACACGCCCCTCTCCTTCGTGAATACCGATGCAAAGTATTCATTTAGGATCTCCCCTATTCCCTTGGGTTCTAAGCATAATTCCCCTCCTTTGTCCCTGAGAGGTCCGATTTTCTCCCTGACAACTCTTTTGTTCCTAACGTATGAATAGAATGCCTTAGGATTCTCCTTAATCCTGCCTGCCAAGAACATCTCGTGCCCTCTTTTTGCCCTTCTAACTCCCCGTTTGAGATCTTTCCTACTCTCTCTGTATTCCTCCAGAGCTCCATCTGTTTTCAGTTGCCTGGACTTAACGTACGCCTCCCTTTTCATTTTAATCAGATCCTCAATTTCCCTGGTTATCCACGGCTCTCGAATCCTACCTTTCCTATCTTTCCTTTTTACAGGCACATGCCTATCCTGCAGCCTTATCAATAGTTCCTTAAAAGACTCCCACATGCCAGACGCGGACTTACCCTCGAACATCCTCTCCCAATCAACATCCACCAATTCCTGCCTAATCCGGCTATAGTCAGCCTTCCCCCAATTTAGCACCCTGCCCGTAGGACAGCACTCATCCTTGTCCATTACTATCCTAAAGTTAACAGAGTTGTGGTCACTATTTGCCACATGTTCCCCTACCGAAACTTTGACGACCTGACCGGGCTCATTTCCCAGAACTAGGTCCAGTATAGCCCCCTCTCTAGTCGGGCTATCTACATACTGTTCCAAAGAACCTTCCAGTACGCATTTTACAAATTCCTCCCCGTCCGGTCCCCCAGCTCTAAGCCCTTTCCAGTCTGTGCCAGGGAAATTAAAGTCCCCCACTACAACAACCCTATTTTTTCTGCACCTATCCAGAATCTCCTGACATATCCTTTCCTCCACTTCCCGTGGGCTGTTGGGTGGTCTGTAGTACACCCCCAGCATAGTGACTGCACCCTTCCTGTTTCTGAGTTCCACCCACAGCGACTCAGTACATGACCCCTCTAAGTTGTCTACCCTCTGCACCGCAGTAATATGCTCCTTAACTAATATCGCTACTCCCCCACCTTTTTTAGCCCCTCCTCTGTCTCGCCTAAAACACTGATACCCCGGAATATTCAGCTGCCAGTCCTGTCCTTCTTTTAACCAAGTTTCCGTCACCGCAACCACATCCAAATTCCGCACAAGCATTAAGGCCCTAAGTTCGTCTGTTTTACCCGTTACACTCCTCGCATTGAAGCAGATGCACTCCAGACCTCCAGGCCCAGTCAGGTCCTCCTCCTCCAGAGTGCTCCTCTTCTTAGCTAGCCTTGCCCTGGCCCCCAGCTCGACCCCAGCCTCAGTATTTACTGACCTCCTGTTTTGTTCCCCACCCCCCTGCCACACTAGTTTAAATCCTGCCGAAACACTCGAGCAAAACTCCCAGCCAGGATATTTGCTCCCTTCCAGTTAAGGTGTAACCCATCCTTTCTGTACAGTTGCCATCCTGACTTGAAGACTCAAGAACAGCTTCTTCCCTGCTGCTGTCAGACTGCTGAATGAACTTACCTTGCATTAAGTTGATCTTTCTCTACACCTTAGCTATGACTGTAACACTGCATTCTGCACTCTCTCATTTCCTTCTCTATGAACGGTATGTTTTGTCTGTATAGCGCGCAAGAAACAATACTTTTCACTGTAAATACATGTGACAATAATAAATCAAATCAAATCAAATCAAAATCTGAGTCCTCAGTGAAACTCATGTGGGACCTCACCCTCTGGAGAGCTGGCACCAGAACCAGCCTGGTTCGCTGATTTCCTGCAGCTCATTTGTGTCTGGTGATTCACCAATGCAGTTCCTGCCTCTGAGCTACCCTCCAGTTCATGCCATACCAGTATCTGAGCTGGTGGCTGCAAATGTGAGATCAAGTGAAGGCATTCCTTCTTCATTAGTCTCTTCATCCACCGCCTGGCCAGGTAGGGTTGAGGTGATATCGTGGGGGGAAAGCAAGAGGTTTATGGTTACACTGTCTGCAGCTTGTAAATCAGAAAGGATTGCACTCTCATGATGAACTGAGATGTGAAAAGGTAGATTAGGTTGGAATGTACTGTCATCCTCAGTGGTTTCAGCTATGCTACTGACCATGACCTTAGCACTGTCTCCTCTCTGACAGTGAAGCAAGCATGCCAACCCTCTGCCGGTTAGGAGCTGCTGCCTCTAGTTATGGGTCACCTTGTCCTGCAAGGGTGTGGGAATGGTGTTAGTAGGTGTGGGGCAATGTGTTTGGGTGATGTGCCTGCCACAGTCGAATAGTTGCTAGTGTGTGTGTGAGGTGTGAGATGTAAGTCTGTGGCTTGCAGCAGTATAAGTGTGTGAGGGTGAAGCGTTGATAGAGCTTATTGGTGAATGAGAGGGTGCGGTAATGGAGCTGTGTATGAAGTTAGTAGCCTATTTGTTAGGAAATGACATTTCAAGTAGAATTCACTGACCTTGATGACACGTGTGAGGTAATTAAACATCTTGCAGTACTGCATGCAAGTGCACGGAGCTGACTGCTGGCATTGATTATGACAGCTACCTTCTCCAACTGTCTTCTTATTACCTGCCTAAAAGGCTTCTTGATGGAAGAGGAGCTCCCCTCCTCCACCACCAAGGCCTCTAATGCTGCATTGGAGACCATGGGCCATGCCTTCCAGCCTACTGCACCATTTTCCAGTGTTCTTCCTGCTCATTAACTCCTCCTTCACCACTTGCAGCTTCTGCCGCACCCAGATTGCACCTCAGCTTTAAAGGGTGCAGACTGGCTTTTGGTGGTGTGGGCTAGTTTAAGTGGTGCTAGCCTTTGCGCAAACGTGTACTCCCACTCAGGCAAGCAACCACTCAACAGGGTGTTCAGGGTCGAACTACACACCACTATCATTATAATTAGCAAACAGCAGGAAATTTGCATGCTGCCTGCATTATATTGAACTGCCGTGTGTTAATCGCATATCACAAACCCCACCTCGGTTTTCGGGGAGTATCCAATTTTGCCACCACTATTTTTTATTTCAATGTCAAGAGGATTAAGGTGTCCGCAACTAAGGGCTTATACTTCTACCTTCCTTTGGAGAAAAGGTGGGCATGATGGCTTAATGCATGATTCGATAAATAATAGTTTAATATAGTTAGAAAAGATATATTGGCCATTTGTTAGTTTGTATCATCACTTAAAAAATTGCTCTTTTTGAGAATTTGTTTAAAAATCGTGGTATTGTTAAATTTTTGTGCCCGTTAAGTTGCTGTCAAAGACCAATCATGATCAATATGTGTTGAAGTTCTGTATATAAATGACATGTGAATATTAAACTCCAGATCAAAGTGAGTGTTAGTAAGTAGATATGTGAATAGTTTAAAAATAAAAATAACAGGGCTGACTGAATTTAATTTCACGTTACCCAAACTGGGCTGAGGTGAGACATTTCATAAATGGCACTTCTCTACATGGACCTGAATACAACCCGATTTATGAGCTAAGGTTATTGCCAAGTTGTGGACATCCTTCCAGCACAGAAATAAAATTGCAGACTCAATGGGCTGAAGGGCTTTTTCTGCGCTGTCTGGCTCTATGACTACTGCTTCAAGTCTGAGAATCGGCAACGATAAGGCCACTTCTTTGAGATTTTCTGACTGTTGCACTCAAAAAAAGCAGTAAGTTGCACTCCACTCCCATAGATCCTTATTGTCAGCCTTGAAAAATAAACTTACCTATATGGGGACAAAAAGATGTTTCTGGCAACTTATTCTGAGATCTTCCAAGCTGAGGGGGCTTTATACATCCTTGCAGACATTTTCAAAATGTCAGTTGCTTTCGAGACTTATCCCAGGCTGAAATTCAAAAAAATTGAGGTGGGAATGTTCTGAATGTATTTCCTACTACATTTGCATGCATTTGAATGGCTCGCACAGATTCCAGGTGGGAGCTATCCACTCTGTGTGGTTACCCCTGCGCGTGCCTATGAAGTATAGTGAAAGAGAGAGCACAGACTCAGTGTAATAAGGTCACGTGAGATGATTCAGCATGCGGACGACATGGTGGCACAGTGGTTAGCACAGCTGCCTTATATTGCCAGGGGTCCAGATTTGATTCCAGCCTTGGGCGACTGGCCATGTAGAGTTCGCACATTCTTCCCATGTCTGTGTGGGTTTCCTCTGGGTGCTCCCGATTCCTCCCACATTCCAAAACTGTGCATGCTAAATTGTCCCTTAGAGTCCCAAGATGTGTAGGTTAGATGGATTAGCCATGGTAAATATATGGGGTTACCAGGGATTGGGTGAGATATAGAGCCTGGGTAGGATGCTCAGTTAGAGAGTTGGGTGAAGAATAAATGGGCCGAATGGATTCCTTCTGCACTGTAGGGATTCGATGATTGTTCAAACTTCACAGAAGTGGTGTCGATCTAAACATGGATTATGAAACATTCCATCTTTCTGTTAAGTGGCTAATTAGTTCAATTGTACAAAATGATCCATTGAAAATGTCTGCAGTTTTGGTAGGTCATAAAACCGATAGAAAAGATTTTATTACCAAAAAAAAGCCTTAAGTTACTGCATAATTAAACAAAGTTCTTCATGTCACAGCTGGTGATCCAAACCAAAAGTTTACAATGCTGACATTAGAAAAGGAAAGCTCCAGATGGCTATGCTTCATTAATTTGAAAAAAGGATTTTTAAAGAAAACTATTGCTTTGATCACTGTAAGTCTCAAGTCATTTTTAATCTTGTTCCAATTTCCATTTGGGAAGGAATAATTTCATGTAGAAGTTGACTGGGTTTCTGATAAGGTGCTAGCCTTAATTTATGCTGCTGCAGAAATAGGAACATTACAAGTCCAAGAATGCAAGGTATTTGAGGCATTAAGTATTTTGCATGATCAGAATTACAGAAGGAATCATAGTTGGTATGTGTAGTTAAACTACATTACACTCTTTCAAGTCTTTCTTTCAATTACTTTAACCAGACTGGAGAAGAAAACTAGTTCCCAATTCAATGAAGCATACGATAAAGGGTTCAACAGTAGACTTCATAACTGTAAAAATATTGTCCGGAATTTTCTAGCTGTTCACGCCAGCGGAATTCTCTGCCCCTGCTGGTGGCACACTGCCTGCCGCAGGTTTCCGGGTGGCGTGGGGTGTCCTCAGTGGGAATTCCCACTGACAGCGGAGGAACCAGAAGATCCCGCCACCAGTGAACAGCATGCCACCTCCCGCCGCCAAGAAAAATACTGAGGGGAGGCCAGAGAACCTAGCCCATTGTTCGCAAATGGCAAAAAAAGAATTCAGAAAAAAATCAATTGTAGGATACAAATGAGAATTGGATAAATACTTCAAGGGGAAAAAATCATAAGGCTAAAAGGAAAGAACAAGGAAGTGGGATTAATTGCATTGCTCTGTCAAAGAGTGGAGTTTGCACATTTGCGCCGTGTCTGCGTGGATTTCCTCCGGGTGCTCCGGTTTCCTCCCACACTCCAAAGATGTGCGGGTTAGGTGGATTGACCATGCTAAATTGCCCCTTAGTGTCCCGGGATGTGTAGGTTAGAGGGATTAGCGGGGTAAATGTGTGGGGTAGGGCCTGGGGTGGGATTATTGTTGGTGCAGACTCGATGGGCCGAATGGCCTCCTTCTGCACTGTAGGGATTCTATGATTCTATGAAGAGTTAATACAAATGCAAAAGGGCTGAATAGCCTCTTTCTGTGCTTTATCATCCGGTGGGAGCAAAATTAATGATGGCCTGTTTATAGATACATAACTGACAGCACACTTCAAGTATGCACACAAAGTTCCCTTGAATAATTGGGGTGAGCTGCTGACATGTGTCAGGCTTCCAGAAGCAGCTCATCTATATGGCTGGTGAAACTTGAGCTGTTTGCCTCAGTGGTCCCTGCTGAAATAAATGGCAATTTATGGTGGGGGACATGTTTTGGCAGGGATATAAAATCCACAAGCTTGGGCCACCAAAAGCCCAGAGTGGGACAGTGTAGCTGGTAGGAGCAAATCTGTTCCTCCTATTCCACATTAATGATAAAAATATATATATTTACGGGTAGCTGGATTGGCTACTTTTGGGCCAGGTATTGGCACGTCTAGTGCTTTCTCCAATTCCAGTAGACAAACCTTGTGCAAGGATGATTATAAAATGGATGCGGGACCCTCACTTACATACTAGCTACATGCAGGTACTGGTCAGGTGCAGGTCTTTCCACTACTAAATTAGTCATTGTTGTATCCATTTTAAACATGCAAGTGATGGGGGAAAATTCAATAGCTCCTGAAAATGGGTGCAGGGACTGCGATGCTGATTTGCATGATGGTAGCATGTAGCTGAGTGCTAAATACACTGTTGCATGCATCAGCAGAGGGCCCAGGTCCGTGCGAGGAAAGCACTGCCTAAAGCCAGTCTGCATCTCTTAAAAGGAAGTGCACTGTGGCTACAGCAGCTGCTCGCAATGTCTGGGAAAGAACAGCTGGCTTACAAGGAGAATGAACATGATGCTAAAAGGGAAAGAGTCTACTCCAAAGTTTTCTGAAGCTGCCAAGCTGGAGGAGGGTTGGCAGAGAAATCATCTGTCCAAAAGACCCTCCAAACATTGGGAACAAATGACCGTCTCAATCAATATAACTAATCTAGCCCCAGGGACCTGGATGCAATACAGGAGCTTTACCCGACTGAGCAAAGTCAGTGATATAGAACCATAGAACCATAGAAAATTACAGCTCAGAAACAGGCCTTTTGGGCCTTCTTGTTTGTGCCGAACCATTTTTTGCCTCGTCCCACTGACCTGTGCTTGGACCATATCCCTCCACACCCCTCTCATCCATGAACCCGCCCAAGTTTTTCTTAAATGTTAAATGTTAAAAGCATTTACCACTTTATCCGGCAGCACATTCCACACTCCCACCACTCACTGCGTGAAGAAGCCCCCCCTAATATTCCCTTTAAACTTTTCTCCTTTCACCCTTAACCCATGCCCTCTGGTTTTTTTCTCCCCTAGCCTCAGCGGAAAAAGCCTGCTTGCATTCACTCTATCTATACCCATCAAAATCTTATATACCTCTATCAAATCTCCCCTCAATCTTCTATGCTCCAGGGAATAAAGTCCCAACCTATTCAATCTCTCTCTGTAACTCAGCTTCTCAAGTCCCGGCAACATCCTTGTGAACCTTCTCTGCACTCTTTCAACCTTATTTACATCCTTCCTGTAACTAGGTGACCAAAACTGCACACAATACTCCAAATTCGGCCTCACCAATGCCTTATATAGCCTGACCATAACACTCTAACTTTTATACTCGATACTCCGATTTATAAAGGCCAATGTACCAAAGGCACTCTTTACGACCCTATCCACCTGTGACGTCACTTTTAGGAAATTCTGTACCTGTATTCCCAGATCCCTCTGTTCAACTGCAAAATATATCATGCAAAATATATCATGCAAAATTCACCCAAATGAACCACTGGCCACACGTATTGCTGAGTTTATCACACCCACTTTACCCAGCTACTGACCTTCACTATCAAGTCAGACCTCACATCCAAAGCTTCAACTCAACCTCAACTTCAAACACTTAGCACTGCTGCAAACCTCACAAATACATCTCAAATCTTGCACACACACACACACACACACACACACACTTCCAGCTATTTGACCACGCAGGATGTGAGTGTAAGAAGGGATGTAGCTGTAATAGCTGCACTGTGTGGTTAAGGAGATAGATACTGCAACTGAGAGTTAGAGTCCTGAATGCAGCGTTCCCTCTCCAGTGCCAGGGCTCAGGACATCTCGGAGCTGGCGAAGAGCTTGAAGAGGGAAAGGATCCAGTTGTCAGGATGCACATGTGTTTGGAACAGTTTACTGTAAAAGAAACACGATGTGTAACCAACTAGGAAAAAAGTTATCTTAGATCCTACGATTGTGCAATGAGGCAGGGTGAATTAGTAATACCTCAATAAACAATCCACTGGCAAATACAATGTCTGAAGAATTTGAAAATGACATATTCCAATCACAAACAAGAACTTTAAACTTAAACTCAATTACATAGTGGGGAGGGGGGTGGAGAGGGTGCTGAGGGTGTGGGGGTGGGGGGATCTGGCTCAGGCTGATTGGGTAAGTAGACTGAAAGGTGTGGTGGTAAATAAACAGTGGGAAACATTTAAAATGTTCCAAAAAAATTACAATAAAAAAAACAAAACAAAAACTTAGAAAGCCCCATCTGTGGTTTTCTAAGGAGGTTATAGGTAATATTATATTGGGACAAAAAGGCTTGAATGCTGCATTTAACAGTAGTAAAACAAGCAAACGGCTATCAAATGAGAGCAAACTAGCTAAAAACAGATTATGAGAGCGTTTACAAGTCCATAAAAAAGGTAGTAGAGAGTAGCTAAAATAAACGTGGGTTCTTTAGAAGCTGAGGCGAGAGTAATTATCATGGGGAATGAGAAAATGGCAGAAACATGGAACAAAGATTTTGTGTCTGTTTTCACAGTAGAAGACACAAGTTACATGCAAGAAATAGAGAGCCTGATTTTACCAAAACTTCGCGTCGGGCCTATACCGCAATCTGCACCCAATTCCGAGCAGATCGCGACTTTACCAACACCCGATTCGGGCACGGGTCTGGCGCGCACCCGAATCGCGCGGCCCGATGATTTAGATGCATTTGCATGCATTTAAATCGACTTCATGAACCGCACGCCCAACTCTACCACCAAATCCCACTTTACCGTTTTCTGGCCCGATCCGCGTCCGCGCTGTTACCGACCTGCAAAATAAAAGTCTGAAGTCGCCGCTGCAGCCTCCAAAGAGCGGGATCAGAGACTGCAACGGCTCTCTGACCCAGGTCATCCTCTGGTCGGGGCGGGAGGGGGGTGGGAGGAGGAGATGGGGTGTGACCTCTCATCCCCTGGGCGGGGGGGGGGGGGGGGGGGGGGGGGGGGGGGAGGTGGGAGGGGAGGGGTGTACAGTGATGGTGCCAGGAGGGATCAACCGCAGACAGGCGCGGAAACCCTCCGACCAGAGGATGATACGTCACACCCCCTCTCCTCCCCCCGCAGGGGATGATTGGTCACACCCCCTCCCCTCCCATCCCCCCCCCCCCCCCCCCCCCCCCCGACCAGAGGATGACCGTCAGAGAGCCGCTCTCTCC
This sequence comes from Mustelus asterias, assembly GCF_964213995.1. Lineage (NCBI taxonomy): Eukaryota > Metazoa > Chordata > Chondrichthyes > Carcharhiniformes > Triakidae > Mustelus > Mustelus asterias. The sequence continues at coordinate 38,515,851 of NC_135815.1, read as the reverse complement.
GCTTTCTGCTTTTTTTTTCACGCCTGGGCGCGCTCTGTCAGATTTTTTTCGAACTGCGCATGCGCAGTTCAGAGCTCCGATCGGTCCGCCAGCGCTAAGCCCCGGCCACAGCGCGGATCGGGCCAGAGCCGGCAAAACGCGTATGGGCGCGCTGGAAAGAGGATTCCAGGCACGGATCTATTTGACGCCCAGATCCGGCACTTAGACTCAAAATGGTAAAAATCCCCCAGAGAGTAACCTAGGGTCCAGTGAGAGTGAGAAAATGAAGATAATTAATATCAGCAGGGAAAAGGTGCTGGAGAAAGTGGAGAGACGAAGTCCCCGGGGTGTAATAGCTGAAATTCCAGAGTTCTAAAAGAGAAAGCTGCAAAAATAATCGATGAACTGGACATGACTTTCCAAAAATTCTCTAGATCCTGGAATGTTCCAAGCAGATTAGAAGTTAGCAAATGTAATAGCATTATTCAAGAAAGGAGGGAGAGAGAAAACAGGGAACTACAAGCCAATTAGCCTGACATCACTCATCAGAAAAGTGCTGAAACCTCTCTGTCTTCATTTCTGGTGATAGCATTGACCAACATTCATTATGAACATGCTGGGCGGGATTCTCCGACGGTTCACGCCAGTGGGAATCTCCCATTCCACTGCAGGAGATTTGGCTGAGCGCCATATTTTCTGTCCTCCTCTGGCAGCGGCGGTGAGGTGTGACTGACCAGAGAATTCCGGCCACTGACTCCAACAGCTATCTTGACCATACTTTTCTACTCCACATTTTCACATTCCATCCATTCTACCAATTTCTTCATCTCTGTCGCATCTGTCTGATGATATCACCTTCCATGTCTTCCTTTCCCCTCAACCAAGAATCCACCCCACATTTGTTGAATGGGCCTTCAACTACGACCGCTCCATTTCATGCACTTCTGCACCCACCCCTTCCCTTTGTTCCCAGAATCCTTAACCACCCGTTCTATCAAACACCTTCTACATTCAATGCATCATCCACCACCATTTCTGCCACCTTCAGTGTAATGCCACACATCTTTCCTTCCCTTTCCCTTTCAGAATTCCAAAGGGACCTGTTACGAGTATGAAGTCATGTTTTGGGATTTTCTCTTCAATTTAGGGTAAAATGAGGAAATGAAATGGTCATATGACATATTCTGAATACTGCCTGACAATGAGTTCGGGTGACCGCGTTGTTAAAGGGAGCCCAGGTTCTTTTACTGGGAAGAAGGTGCAAGATATTCACACTTCTGCACAATGGAAAGGGCATCTGTGATGACTCTGAGTAGACAGTTCATATCCAAGTCTTGCTGGGAGTTGTTGGAAATGTTAGGTTTTGTAAATAGTTATTCAAACTGTCTATTTAATTTCAATATAGAATGCAGTTGGTGGTAAAAGATAGCAAATAGTATCTCTCCCTGGATAAAAGGTTCATGGGATTCATGTTTTCCATGGAGATGGGCTTTGAGAGGGGAACAGACCATAAAAAGCCACTGTAGTATCAGCTTACAAGGTTTTCTTAAGACACAGAAGGTTCTTCCTATTTCTCGTAGACTGGAAAACAAACCATCTGATCCTGACGACTCTCTTACACCACTGGCATTTTTTTCTCTTCTTCATATCTTCCTTACAGACAGGTCAGTCTTCAAGAATCAGAGAGAGAAAGATAGCGAAGAATCAGTCATTATTGTTCACTATGCAGGATGCAGATGGGAGTTGGTGCTTGTATTAAAAAGGCCAAGTTTGTGAGGATTTTAAAAATGGCTTGAAGATTCACCTAAATTTGGCTGGACGAAGGCATCTCCAGGGTAACCCCCATTTTTAAATTCAATTCGAATATTAGAAATTGTAAGGCTGGAAAAGCAAAAGGAAGCAAGGTATGAGAGCTGAGAATAGCTCGGACTAGTTCATGGAGTATGAATTGTCCTCTTAAGGGACAGAGTAAAGTATACCTATGGAAGGTGATTTTCAGTCCTTTTAAAATTAAATTGTGGATTTGTAGTTTAGGGTATAAGCTGCCTAATGAATACCATTTAAACAATGTTGCTTTTATTTTACACTAAGATCAAACCTTTCTGGCTCTTTCCGCAGGCAGGATTTTCTGGTCCTGGCAGTGGAGGTTGTGAGTAATTGATATCGACGGGACCAGAAGATAGATCCCACCACTAACCAATGGCAGACCACTTCTGCCACCACAAAACACATCTCGGGGTCGGGGGAGGAGGGGGGATGTGAATTCTAGCCCAAATGTCTGAAAGCTTGAAATCTTGTCATGTGATTCTTCCAGTCATTCAATGGAAATTCAAATATTGTTTAAAGTTTATTGGACTCTATGGCAATTGTAGCAAGACCACAGCAATGTGTCTGATGCTCAACTGTCCTCTGAAATGTCACTCAGTTGTATCAATCGCTCAAGAAGGAAGCTCATCACCACCTTCTCAAGGGCAACTTAGGGATGGGCAATAAATGCTGTCCAGCCAGCGACGCCCATGTCCCATGAAAAGATAAGAGCTTTCTTTCCATGATCCTTAGTCCAATGCTCAGCCAGCCCCATCCAGTGACACCTTCCCATGCACATACAGGAGATGTAATACCTGCCCTTTTACCTCCTCCCTTCTCACTGTCTAAGGACTTAAATACACATTCCAAGAGAAATAGCAATTTACCTGTCTTTCTTTCTACTTAGTACAATGTAGTCCCTGTTCACAATCAAGGTGACTCTATATTGGAGAGATCAAATGCAGATCTGAAGGCCTCTTTTGCAAAACACCTCCATTCAGTCCTGATGCGCTTCTCAAACACGAGGCCAGAAGCTCGGTAAATGAAAGGCTTTTATTTACTGTAATGAAGCAGCCAGTAATTATATACACTATCCCAGACTGAAGGGGTCCCGGCCAGAGCAGGGACTTTTATACCTCTCCCAGGAGGCGGAGCCCGACTGGGATGTACCACAACACTACAGTACAAAGGTGTAACAACCCCACCCTAACCCCAACAGCAACAAGTAGCACAACCCAACAGTAACATATGTACATCCTTGTAGTACTGGCCAGACCATGGCTCAGTACTATCCAGTGGGAACCAACGATGGTTCACCACAAGTCCACAAGCTTCTGATTGCGTGTCATTTTAATTCTCCAACTTGTTTTTACTTGGATCTCTTTGTTCTCAACTTCCCCTGCAGTGTTCCAGTGAAGCTCAATGTAAGGAACAGTATCTCATCTTTCAATGAGGCAACTTCCAGCCTCCAGACTCAACATTGAGCTCAACAATTTCATAACTAAACCTCTGGCCTGATTTTATTTACTTTTTTTTGCTGCTTTTTGTGTTTTCCTTTTTTTCTATTGTTCTTGAATGATAACTGTTCATGATCCTGCCATTTCCACCTTCTCTGGACATCTTTTGTTTCTTTACTTGTCCCATTTTCATTCCCTTTGATTTGATTTGATTTATTATTGTCACATGTATACAGTGAAAAGTATTGAAACTTTGAACTTTGGCCTTGCACTATCAATTCTTTTGTCATTTAATCTCTCTTGCCTTCTAACCCATCGCAAACTTTCCCTGTGTTCCCTTTCCAGCATTCCTCCTTTCACTTGCTGAAACCTATTACATTTCTAACTTTGCCCAGTTCTGGTGAAAGGTCACTGACCTGAAAGGTTAACTGTTCCTCCCTCCACAGATGCTGCTCGGGAGGCTGCATTTTCTGTTTTTATTTCAGATTTCCAACAATTTGTTTTTATTTAAGATTTGCAGCATAAATGGTATTTTGCTTTTGTCTCATCAGCGCCCGATGACCGATATCTTCCATTGGAGAAGAAGTATCTGAGTGCTGTATTAGGAGCTCAGGCTGAAACCATGCAAATTCAGCTTGTTGTCATGCAAGCATTGTGTGTTGCCACCTTGACTCAGACTGCTGCCATCAGGGCTGCCGGTACTTGTGCTCAAAGGGACTTGCAGGGTCTTACAGAGGTCTAGCAGTGTTCCAGGAGATCACGATGGCTGCTGTGGCACTACCCTGGGGAAGTGTCAGTGGTTCAGAAGAGCAGAAACCTGCTGTCCTCTCTCAGGATCACAGCATCTATCCGCTGCCATAGTGTAAATGCCCTTGCTGTTGCCTGCCAACCAGCCAACCCTGACCACGGCCATCCAAGTCAATGGGGTGTAGTCCAAAGCTGGGTCTTATAGTGTCAGCATTGCACGAGTTCACCATGCAGGGCCATCTGTAGTTAGCAGTCTTTCATCAGCCAATTGCTGCATTGGAGCACTAGGTGAGGTGAAGACAGGCACTAAGAGAAAGTGCGGGGTATTTACATGATATTTACACAAGATGTTGTATTGTTTGGTTTATAAATTTGGTTTAGAATGTTTGTTTTATGAAGGCTTTTATTTCAGCTTTCTAGCCAAGAGATCCAAGTAATGGTCAGTGGTTTAAGAAAGAATTGTGTTTAGCTCATCATAGACAGCCTGGTCAGAAAGGGGATGTGTTGGTTGCCCCCTACTTCACTGTCTCCTAATCACTGATAATGTCAGAGAAGCATTTGAGAAATTTAAACAAAAGTGCAAATTGACATTTAGAGCAAGATTTTAGGGCCTCACTTATCCCAAAACACGGTAGCAATGGGTGGCATGGTAGCAATGGGCGGCACGGTAGCACAGTGGTTAGCACTGCTGCTTCACAGCTCCAGGGACCTGGGTTCAATTCCTGGCTTGGGTCACTGTCTGTGTGGAGTTTGCACATTCTCCTTGTGTCTGCGTGGGTTTCCTCCGGGTGCTCTGGTTTCCTCCCACAGTCCAAAGATGTGCGGGTTAGGTTGATTGGCCATGCTAAAATTGCCCCTTATTGTCCTGGGATGCGTAGATTAGAGGGATTAGCAGGTAAAATATGTAGGGATATGGGGGTAGGGCCTGGGTGGGATTGTGGTCGGTGCAGACTCGATGGGCCGAATGGCCTCTTTCTGTACTGTAGGGTTTCTATGATTCTATGAAAACCATAAAATCCCACCCGAGGTCAACGGACCTTTCCATTGTCCACTTTTTGTCCATTCCGATTCCCATGGCGGGCGGGATGGTAAAATTCTGGCTTTAGTCGCTTTCTAAAAGGCACTAGCAAAGGGGAAAAAGTCAGCTACATCAATTTGTGGACAGATGAACAAGGATCTGATCTGTTTAATATCTGGGAGATCAGTGATGCTAACAGTAAAACCCCAGGCAGAATTTTTGGTAAATTCAGCACACATCTCAAGCCAAAGTCAAATCAAAGGATCCACCGATGTGAATTTCAAAGCCTGGGACAAAAACCAAGGGAACCTGTGGACAATTTTTAAAATGAGATTGAGGAATGCAGTCAGCAAATATACATTCATGGAAATAGATGAAAGGCTCATTTGGGGCTCTGCACAACCCTGATGTACAAAAATCTCTGATTGGACAAGACAAGCTCAGAATATCACAATGTCAAAGGAGATGAAGCCATGAATCGATAGATGAAGATGTCGGATGCAATAGTTCCCAAAAAAAAGAAATTCACACAACCATTCAGATCAGGAAGTAATTGAGATCTCAACTTATAAATCTAAAGCTGAAATTCAATACAGGAGCACAGGGTAACATGATCCTCTCAGACTATACCAAAAGATCTGTCCTGAAAATTTGAAAGAAAATGGGTACCCAAAGAAAGATGCTCTGATACTGAGCAATATCATACTGACGACACATGGTGGAAATGAGATTTGGCAGCTCAAAAAAACCCAAATTCGAGGGACACACACAAAACAAGACATTAACTGCCCATTCAACATCACTGAGACAGATGGTCCTGCTATCCTGGGGTTGAACAGTTGCGAAGAGCTGTACCTGGTTTCAGTAAATCAAGAGATGAAAGAGTTATCATCGATGGTTAAAGATGGTACACCCATTAAAAAGCATCCTTCGATCAGAGGCACGAAAGCTCTGGTCCAATAGTATCCAAAGTGTTTTGATGAAGTGGTTTTGAGTTTTGCATCACTATTGATTCAAAGAAGAAACTACTGATTAATTCTTCACCCAAAGTACCAAATAGAACTAAAACAAAAGCTTGAAAGAAAGCTCCAAGAGATGGAAGAAAATTAATTGATTGTCAGAGTCAGAGCCAACAGATTGGGTAAATTCCATCATTGTGAGAGAGAAGCCAAATGGATGCCTGAATCACACAGAACTTAATTAAGTAATAAAGTGGAATCTCTGCCCTATTTCAACACTACAAAATCCACGAGATGGAGGCACAACATCCTGTAACTGAAACAATACAATGAGAAATGTTTTACCGAAAAGAAAACAAACTATAATAGACTTGTAAGATGTTTAGTTTAATTATAAAAGTCGATTGTTAATTTTATTTTGTTTATGAAATGAAAAATGTAATGTCACCATAGTCCCAGGGGACCATAGGCTGCTCTCCTCTTCTGAGAGGAGGGTCACCTCAGCAAGGCGCAAGGTTGTGGAGGCGGGGTCCTCATGAATAACCTCAACAGGTACAGGGGATTGAACCCATACTGTTGGCATTGCTTCGCATCACGAACCAGCCATCCAGCCAATTGAGCTAACCGATGTGATTGGAGCAGTTATGTACATATACAGAGACATTGGGCAGGATTTTCTGCACCTCCCAGCAAGTGTTTTCCGACAGCCCACCATTGGCCAGTGGTGGAATCTTCAAGTCCCACTGTTGTCAATGGAGTTTCCCGTTGAATGCTGCCGGGAAACCCGCGGCGGGGGTGTACCATCAGCGGGACCGGAAGATCCCACTGGCATGAACAGCCAAAATATTCTGACCATATATTTGTTCAAAGAAAGAGGGATGTTATATTTCAAAATGATTTAGGAATTATACTCTTATGTCCAAGTATACAAATCCAAAATGCCACATCACTTATTACGGCACTGCAGTCAGAATACCAAACAACTATGTATCAGTCTTCAGGTGAGATCTGAGAAATATGTTTGCTGAAGCTCCATCCAACATTTGAGACTAAAATGTGTGATTATTTCAGACTTGTGAGGACTACAAGGCTTAACAGCCATCTCTATCCTTGCAGGTAGACAAAGGTCCCCTTCACTAACCTATCTCAATTTCTCCTGTCATTGTGGAACCAATTGCATAAAAGATATGTTGAGGAAATAGAGGGAAACCCTTATTTTGAGTAAGTGAAACACTGTGGGGAAAACAGCGCCCAAACATATGAGAAGCCAGTTCCCAAATCACAGCAGCAGCACCGTGCATGTGAACATCCTTATGCAAAACAGCATTGGTCAGACATTCAGGATATCACTTGATCATTTCACTGTCAAATTAAAACTAGGAGCTAAATGCTGTTCTTATTTGCATGAACAGATATGATGCATTGCATGTATTTATGTAGCAAAACATTTTGCACCTGTATTAGAGTACCCTCCTCATATCCTGTTGCCCTTAAGAGGATGTACTGAGAAAAGGTATATCTGCATAGTTAGTTCACCAAGCAAGTTTAACCTCTATGCAGTACTAAAAATGCAGTTTTAGTTTTGAAGCCAATCACAAAGAAATTAAGTTCAGTTGTTGAATTGAAAAGTGTAAAGCCAACACAAATGAAGCAAATTTAAATCATCAGCCAGACTCTTAACGGTGGATATTTATAGATATTTTGTTCATAAAAATCTTCTATGCTAAAGACCGTAAAGTAATTGAAGCCATAACAGGTGCTAAGTAATGACCACAGGAAAAGCTGTGGGCTTAATTTTTCAGAACCATTGGAGACTCTTTTTTTTTCAGCAATACTCAAGTTCTGTACTACTAAACAACTATCCACTTTGCGATTTTAAAACAAACAAACACAAAAAGTAGAAAAACTGTGTTGCCAGGAGATGAGAGAAAAGATCCACACAGAGACAAGAAAAGTAGTTTCAGTTGGTATGGATATACCAGAGAATGAAGTCAAAAAGGTCTAAGACTCTCTCTGGGTGAAAATGATGCCAGGCTGCTGAAGAATTGTGTTTAAGGAACTCACATGCATTGTTCAAAATTGAAAGCAATAGCAAATTTAGATTGGGTTGTCTGCATCTCAAGGGAGATATCAATTGTGGAAGGACTCCTCATGAATGGTCAGAAATCTACTGGAAAATAAACCTCTTTGTAACTGAACTGAAATAATGAGGGGGGGGGGGGGGATTCTCCCAGAAGTGCTGAATTGATGGGAAAACGGTTCTAAGTCCTGACTGTTCTGTCAGTTCAGCTTCTCACCTGAATCTCCGCATTCTGTGCACTGAAGAAGTCCCAGTCGGAAATCTCATTAAAAACCCAGGGGGGGAGGAGGGGGGTGGGGGGGTGGGGGCTATTCACGCCAGAGTTTGACAGTTCTGGAACTCTGCGCATGCGCAGTGGCCCCAAATTGTCAACCTCCCATTTGCTGGCCAGCCCAATCACTGGCCAGTATGGGACCACCGCAGTGCTGCCCCTCCAGTCCCCTGCCCCTCCCCCACCCACGGCTCGATCGCACAACAATTCCCAGGCCCCCCCACCCTGCAGTGCCCTGATATCCAGGCCCCCCCACCCTGCAGTGCCCTGATATCCAGGCCCCCCCCACCCTGCAGTGCCCTGATATCCAGGCCCCACCACCCAGCAGTGGCAATCCACGCACCCCCCTCACCCCAGCAGACCCCCTCCCCGCTGACCCCCCCCTGAGGTCAGACCCCCCTAGAGGCAGGCACCCCCCCCCCCCCCCAGGCCGCCCAAATCGCTGCCCTCCCCCCATCCCAGACCGATCCCAATGTAGAGTGGCAGCAGGACCCCCATCCCCATCAATCGCCCCTAGGCCCTGCCCACAGTAGGCCTCACCCCTTGGCACTGCCCGATGCCTGCTGGGCATTGGCACTTTGCCCCTTGGGCAGTGCCAAGGGGCACAGGCTGTCACTGCCAGGGTGCCCATGCCCAGGGGGCACCACCCCCCGCCATCCGACCCCCTGGGGGGGCCCCGATTGCCCCCCCTTCATTCCGGCGGGGTCTCCCGCTAGTTCCTCGAACGTGGGGAGCTAGTCTGAATTACACCAGAATTAAGTACTCCTGGCGGGGTGGGAGATTAAATCTTGACCTAAAAGGTTCCGATAATGAACAAGTATACATATTTAAAATGCATGCAGAAAAGATTTAAATGACTTACCTGCCTTCCCGCCGGTTTCCAGCATTGTCTGCCCGGCAACTGTTCGCCGGCTCTGGGAGATGCACATGCATTCCCGGCGCATGGGCAAATCCCTGTTCAAAGCCGCAGATGCGCGTCTCCCACCCCGACCCAACAGAAAAGTTGCGGGTCGCAATGGGAGAATCACGGCCAATGTTACCTCTTCAGTGGAGTGCTGGGTCTGTAAGAGTATTGCTGGGTTGAAAGGGATAGCCTCAGTTTGAATCGTTGGCCAGGGTTCTGCAGAGCTGCTAGCCCCAGCTGGGAATCCCGATTGCCTGTTGTTTTGGGTGAGAGGATTCCTATTGGATATTGATCCCATTCCCAGTCTCCCAACTCGCTGCTGAGAGAAGAAAAATGTGTAGTTTAATGGAGAAAAAGGAGGTGGGTGAACTCATTGGATAACTCAAGGAGCCAGTACAGGTATGATGGGCTGAATGGCCAATTTCTGTGCTGTATTGCGCTATGATTCTGTGATTCATTATATTTAATCCAGCCTTGAGTAGAGTACCAAATGGAAGCTAAAGATGTTGCATCTCCTCATCTGTGTGACAAAGTTCTCAATATCTCAATTTGCAAGATTGAAACAGAAAGGGTGATGAAAAGCTCAGACATAAGGGGCAGGATTTTCCGGCCGTGCTCACCCAAAAACTGGCAAGTCCTGCCCGAGGTCAATGGACCTTTGCATGGTCCGCCCCCCGTGGCGGGTGAGACAGGAAAATTCCTCCTAAGGCCTTGATAGGCCTGAAATATTAACGATTGTCCTTTCCACAGATTCTGCCAGGCCTCCTGAATATTTTCAACATTTTCTGTTTTTATCCCAAAATTATGCCTTGCTGGAGGAAAAGCCATGCTGCAGTGACTTATGACAGTCACACGATCCCATTTATTAGGTTGCAGGAGAAGGGGAGAGGTGATCAAATGCTTCTGGCACGTCATCCAATTCGCTAAGGGATAGCAGGGAGATTTTCCTTTAAAATTAAAATAGAAAATAGAAAGCTGTTACACTCCTCCAGAGGTTCACAGTGGACATCCTATAAGAATGATTTTCCAGAGGGATGAAGCTATCTCTCTTTGTCTTTGTCGAAGGAGCAGTCTCTCTGTTAATGCACTTATTCTTTCTTTGTTCTATAAGAACGTTTGGTAGACACTGATCGTTGCCGTTACAGGGATAATGTATTAGCGCAAGAAGTAAAATATCCAGTTGGCTTGTCAGGCTGTAATTGCCAATTCCAGATGGATAAAATCCCACATTATCAGAGATCACAGAAAGGTGAAAGTCAAGTCAGTTCAAATGTCGTTGTTTGTGTGTAAAGTGGGATCAGTAGATCTGAAGATCCAAACAGAGCAGATATCCCTCCAGCCAATTTGGGCTCACATTGATTGGGTATTCCAGCAGCCAATTCCAGAATCTCAGGCAGAGGAGAAGGTTGACTCGATTGTGTCTTGAGTAACGATGAAGTCTTGCTAACAATCAGGTGATAGATGATAATCTACTTATTAAACTGGGTCACAACGATTTTAACTTGTTAGTTAATTAAGACCTTAATGAGGGTGCAACAAGCAGGGTGGATAAAAAGGAACTAGAATTCCAAAAGGTATCTGACAAGGTGCTACAATAAAAAAAGTTACTACACAAGTCAAGAGCGCATGGATTTTGTGGTGATATATTGACATGGATAGCTGATTGAGTAACTAACAGGAAATACAGAGTTGGGGTAATTCAATCATTTTCAGGTTGGCAAATTGTAATGAATAATCAGTGGTGGGGCCTCAACTATTTACAATCTATGTCAGTGGCTTGGCTGAAGGGGCTGAATGTGTTGTAGCCATTTTTACTGATGATACAAAGGTAAGAGGGAAGGCAAGTTGGGAGAAGGATGCAAAGAATCCGCAAAAGGACACAGAAAGATTAAGTGAGTGGATAAAAATCTGACTGGCAGCTGGAGCATAATATGGGAAAATATGAGATTGTCCACTTAGATGGGAAGAAAAAACAGTAGAATATTATTTGAATGGAGAGGAATCTGGGTGTTCTTGTACATTAATTACAAAAGGTTAGCATGCAGGTCTAGCATTAGAAAGGTTAATGGAATGTTGGTTTTTATTGCAAGGGGGATGGAGTATAAAAATAGGGAAGTCTTGTACAATTATACATTGATTTGACGAGACCATGACTGTATGTAGTTTTGGTCTCCTTATTAAGGAGGGATATATTTGCATTATAGGCAATCCAGCAAAGGTTCAATAGGTTGATTCCTGGGATTATCTTATTAAATGTTAGAGCAGATTTCAGAGGCCAGATGATCAACTGTTGCTCCTATTTCTTATGTTTAGCTCTAAAATAGGTTCCCAGTCTCTGATTATTGCCATAATTCCATCAATGCTGATTTACACTAAATTGTTTGCCTAAACTACTCACTTTATTATAAAACCTGCCTGTTAATGACTTACAGTTTTCAGGCTGCTCGGCAACTCTGTCCACATCTTTTCACACGCATTAAGTGTTCTTACAATCACATTTAACCTTAAGTTCTGATTTTGAACCAATAAAGAGTCTTATGATGCATTGACCAGTAATTTGACATTTCACTTGATGATTTGGCAAGAAAAAGTTAATTTACTCATTCAGAAGCTTATAGGTATCCTGACCAAAAGATAAACTAAAAATTGAATTGAAACCAACTGGTTAACGTAGGAACATTTTTGAAAGCCAATCCAAGCACGACCCGCTCTGAGGCCGATACCGAGAGACAAACTTCAGATGCTTTCCAGTAAGTGCATTAAGGATCCGCCTGTTATGCAACCAGCCAGCAGCATGGTACAGTTGTTCAAGTTAGCAGGCAATTCAAAGTTTGTGACTTGTCTGCATTGCAACAAATGGATGCAGGTTAATCGTGCATTGCAATCCCCACGTCCCTTTTTGGAACTTATCCAATTTTCCCTGAAGTACATTGACATGCAAAAATATACTGAATGCAACATACATTGCACTTTAACATAATACAACATGTTAAAATTCTATTAATGTGAAATACATTATTTTGTAATCTGTTATAGATCATTATTATTCTTGTAATAAAGACATTTGGCCTAGTGCAGAGCTCACCGACTTACTTGTCCTGGTGGACAGACCACATATGATTCCTTAAAATTCAAGTTATTTTTAATGATTCATGTCTGCCACTTGATAATGAGAATTTATTGGATAATAAAAATACCTTGTTTTGTTGTACATAAACCTGTGTGAATTGGACAGTTCACCTTCATCATATTAGAACGTGAATTCATGATGTTGTACGTCTGTTGATCATTAGCTCACAAACATGAATTGCTAATGCAATGCATTTATCCTGTGCAATAGTACAACATTTGACACTACATTACTTCTTTGTTCCAACCCAGTGGGAACAGATGTTTAATTACCATTACCTTGTCCTAGGAAATGTGCTCCACCCACAAGAACACTAGGACAGCCTTCCCAGCTGTGATATGTTCCAACTTTTTCTTCAGCGCTATTCCAATCCAATGGTTCCCATTCCTCTGTTGGAGTCACTCTCTTTATCTGCACATCACTGAGACATCCCACAAATCCCTTTTCAATCACTTTTGCATCACCTTAGTAGATTAAGAAAATAAGCATTAACACCACATTCAGCACAAAGTACAATGCACTTCTTACAATTAGAAAACACTGCAATTTTCCTTGAGCTTTTTTTCTATTACCTGCACTGTTCCTGTCTACACTTACCAGCTTTGAGTGCAAAATTTTAAATATGTATTCAGAGCTAGCGGCTTAATTTCACTATGCATTACTTCGTAATTTGATACAATAAACAATATGCTGAATAAATCTCACTAGAATAATATACAGGCAGCTAACATTTTTAATTAATAGCTCAGGATTTTAAACTTTCTCCCTATGTATTTAATTTCTCATTTTGTTTACAGGAAACATTCTGCAAAAAGTAAAACGTACCAGACTTGTGCCTGGGGTAGGGGTTTTATTTTAAACTTAAGAATTCATATCATTAGTCAAAACTGTCTCGACATCTGCATAATATTCTTTTCCTCGGAATGGTCCTGTTCTCTGTTCAAACTCTCTCCTAATTATATTTTCCGTCTTCTGATTTTTTTTCAATTCCCTGCCCTCCTCTTTGTACTTTACGGGACATTTATTTCGATCTTTGCATCTGCCAAAAGAAAACATCCGCGTCCATAATTCTACAGTCTTGTCTACTGCTTTCACTTAGGGTGCATTTGTACTGGCGCTGACTGTAGACTAGTACAAGTCAGACTAAAATTAGACTATCCCTTGCACCTTGCACTGGGCGAATAGCAAAGTAATTCTGCACATGTGTTCAATTTCCTGTTAGAATATTTAAAATGGATGGGGAAGACGAATCTTAGCATCAATAAACAGTACAAGTGAACACTTGTAAACTTTTTAAAGTTAGCTGCCAAAGTCTGCAGTAATGTTGCTTACAGTACAAAGACCAGGCAATCAGAATCTTGCACCTCTTGGCTTCACAATTTGACTCTCACATTATACAATAGTTGTCGCATCAATCTGCATTTGCAACTGCTTCACATTAATGTGAGAGCCTTGGAATAATGATACAGTCATACTTATTATTTCTTCGTTGATCGCTGGCTTCGTTAGCACCATTCAAATGGTGAGGAGAATCACTTTCCTCTTGCTAAGGCCATCAGTTCATTTACCTTCTACGAGAACCCATTAAATTAGAGTAAATCCTGACAGCCACAAGATGAGCTAATATAAATGGATTTTTGTTAGTGTCAGAAGAGGAGAAATGTTGATGTACTATGGGTTTGCACTTCAAATTGTTGCTTGGAGTACTTCTAATCAACGAATTAAAATTCAAGACGGCTTTCAATTGATAAAACCAGATTTGTATTGTCACAATTAATAAATATACATCAATATATAATAAACATACATATATCCTCATCTGACACAACATTGAATAGTTTTAACTTGAGCACAATTTGAACTGTATTGCATTGAAAAATCAGACCTAGGAAATGCCTTGAAATCTTTACAATACAGATTGTATAGCAATTCAGATCATTCCGGGAAATATCTGGCTTGTTTCTTATTGTTAACTTCTATTTTGTTTGTGTTCTCATGTCCAAGGAATACGAAATTTGTTTTGCCAGCTTTGAAAAATGATCCAAACGTGCTGGTAGATTCTGCTTTGAGTGGGAGATTTTCATCTCTATCCATATAGTTCATTTCAAACTGATGAATAATGTACAAACATAACAAATTAAGTGAAATATAACAGCCAGAATTATGCAAATTTTTGCTGCTCACAGAATGAGATTTTGATATTTTGCAGTGCGCTTTGTTGTTGGAGGCTCTGTAGCTCAAACATCCTCAGTACTCCACTTACAAATGGAAGTTGTGTGTTTCAAGTCTCACTACCTCTTTGTAACTTGAACGCACTTATCGTAGGGATTTTCATCAGTTCACAACAAGGCAGCCATAAAGTCCATTGGGAAGAGGAGGGAACTGACATAATCTTTTAATAATTACATCTCATATCAACCATTAATAGTGATCACAGGGAATTCAATATTGCACTGCACCATAGCTTCTATCAAAAGTTGAAGTGGTATTCGATAAGTGAGATGAGAAAAATGGGAAATGCTGAAAAAATATATGACCATGCTAGAAAAGGGGTGGGAAAACCTAATTATTGCTTAGAAGAGATGGCAAATTAAAGGAGCAATTGCTCCGTGTTGGCCTGAGACCTGAGCCAAATTCAACACTGGGTCGTATGTTTTATTTATTAGTGTCACAAGTAGGCTTGCATTAACACTGCGAAGAAGTTACCATGAAAATCCCCCAGTCGCCACACTGTTCGGGTACACTGAGGGAGAATTTAGCATGGCCAATGCACCTAACCAGCACGTTTTTTGGACTGTGGGAGGAAACTGGAGAACCCGGAGGAAACCCACGCAGACACGGGGAGAACGTGCAGATTCCACACAGACAGTGATCCAAGCTATGAATCGAACCCGGGTCCCTGGCGCTGTGAGGCAGCAGCACTAACCACTGTGTATGTGAATGGTTGCAGTAAAATGCGGTGACCAAAGAGGCACTTAGATGCAGCTCACAAGACGCAGCTAAACAAATTCTGGCGTATGGTCCACCTACTTGTTCTCGACTTCTACACTGGATCCTACAACCAGCATGGGATTCCAATTTACATAAGTAAAGTAGACACATCCATTTCAACAAGCAGGCTGATTGCCCTTTTACAGCCCACCGTGACATGGCATCAGGCAAGCCTTGGGCATAAATGGAGTGGTGAAGGAGCCCTCCTGATTCTCAACTCCTGGCCAACCATTTTTCAGGAGCATAAAGGATGCCTAATGCTTTTAACTGGAAGAAAGTGCTGAAATAGAACTTGTAACAATTTCAAACAACTTAATGTAAGCATTTAGGACAAACATTTAATCAACAAAATTATTTGGAAGCAAAGAAAAAATAATACCCTTAGTAATGTAAGTTCTCAAAGTATTTTAACTGAATTAAATAATACATCAGGACTCGATGTTATTACCTGTATCCTTTCTGGTAATGGTAAATTTTGGTGGAAGTCCTCCTATAAATACTCCTGTATTATCTCCAATAATAGTGTTACCACTTCGTGCAAATGCTGAACCTGAAGAACAATACCAATTAATGTAAATCAAGTAGTATAATAGAATATACAAGTTCTTTACAGAGCAGTTATGTCAAAAGAAAATTTTATTCTGGGACATAAAAATTGCTAGATATAAAATAACTAAGGTTCACTTAGCTTGCCTTCCATCTTGCATGGTTGTGTAAGGAAGTGACAGATGGAGAGTAATATGAGGAACTTGAATTTATTCACGTAGGCAGAAAGAATGGAGAAGTAGAATATGTTTTTAAATGGTAAGAAACTAGTCAAACTGGCTTGGTATGGCTCCTACTCTGACCAAGACTGTAAAAAACTACAAAGAACATAGCTCAGTCCATCACGCAAACCAGCCTCCCATCCATTGACTCCTTCTACACTTCGCACTGCCCCTGGAAAAGCAGCCAGCATTATCAAGGACCCCACACACCCCAGACATACTCTCTTCCACCTTCTTCCATCGGGAAAAAGGTCTGAAAACACGGACCAACTGATTCAAGAACAGCTTCTTCCCTACTGCCATCAGACTTTTGAATAGACATATTATAGGTTTAGCTGATCTTTCTCTTCACCCTATCTGTAACTGCAACATCATATTTTGCAAAGTCTCCTTTCCTTTTCCCCTATGTACTCTACGAATGGTATGTTTTGTCTGTATAGCATGAAAGAAACAATACTTTTCTCTGTATCACAATAAATGTGACAATAATAAATCAAATCGAATCAAATCAATGTGAGTATCCAGAACTAGCCAACTATAGCCAAGCTGTTCTGGTACAACATTGACAATGTGGATAATTACTCAGGTGTGTCCTATCAACAAAAAGCAGGAGAATTCCAACCCCGCCTTTTAAAAAAAAATATTCATTTGATGAGCCTGTCACTGGCTGAGCCAGAATTTCAGAGGGCAATTAAGTGTCAACCACATTGCTGTGGGTCTGGAGTCACATGTAAACCAGACCAGGTAAGAACATTAGTAAACCAGACAGGTTTTTACAACAATTGACAATGGTCACCAATAGCCTTTTAATTCCAGATTTTTATTGAATTCAAATATCAGCACCTGTTATGGGAACCCTGGTCCCCAAAGCATTACTCTGGGTCTCTGGATTATTAGTCTCGTGATAAAACTACTACACCACTGCCTCCCCTTACTTAACTACCTCATCAGCCTACTTTCAATCATCAGCAAAATGATGGAAGGTGTCATCGCCAGTGCTATCAAGTGTCACTTACTCAGCAATAACTTGCTCACTGATGCTCAATTTGAGTTCCGTCATGGCTTTTCAGCTCCTGACTACATTACAGTCTTGGTCCAAACATGGACAAAAGAGTTGAGCTCATGATGTGAGGCGAGAGTGACTGCACTTGACAACAAGGCAGCATTTGACCAAGTTTGGCATCAAGGAGCCCTTGTAAAACTCAAAAACCCTAAAGCCCTTGTAAAACAGTAAAACTGGAGTCAATGGGAATCAAGGGAAAACTCTCCATTGGTTGGAGTCATACCTAGAACAAAGGAAAATGGTTGTAATTGTTGGAAGTTAATTATCTCAGTATCAGGTTATCACTGCAGAAGTTCCTCAGGGTAGTGTATTAGACTCAACTATCTTCAACTTATCTATCAATGACATTAACTCCATTATCAGGTCAGAAGTGGGGATGTTCACTGATGATTGTGTAATGTTCAGCACCAATTGTGATTTCTCAGAGACTGAAGCAGTCCATGCCAAGATGCAGCAAGTCCTGGACAACATTCAGGCTTGGTCTGATAAATGGCAAGTAACATACATGGCACATAAGTGCCAGGCAATGATCATCTTCAACAACAGAGAATCCATTTATCTCCCCTTGACATTCATTGGCATTAGCATCACTGAATCCCCCACTATCAACATCCTTGGGATTGCCATTTATCAGAAATTGAACTGAACTAGTGATTTAAATATTGTGGTTATAAATTGAACGTCAGAGGCTGGGAATTCTGTGCTGAGTAGCTCACCTCCTGACTGCCCAAAGCCTGTCCACCATTTACAAGGCACAAGTCAGTAATATGAAGAGATATGCTCCACTTGCCTGGATGACTGCGGCTCCAACAACACATCTTGCAACAATCCGAATGGTGTAGGTACACCTACAGTGCTGTTAGGAAGAGTGTTCCACAATCTTGACCCGACAACAGTGAAGGAATGGTGATACAGTTTGAAGTCAGGGCTGTGTGGGGTTTGGACAGGAACTTGCAGGTGGTGGTGTTTATAAGATGCACTGCAGCAACTCACCAAGGCTCCTTCAACAGCAGCTTCCAAACCAGTGGCCTCTACCACTAAGAAGGACAAGGGCATCTGATGCATGGGAACACCACCACCTGTAAGTTCCTGTCAAAGCACACACACAAGTCACGGGTTACAATTAGATTAGCTATGATCGTATTGAATGGTGGAGCAGGCTCGAGGGGCCGAGTGGTCTACTCTTGCTCCTGATTCGTATATTCCTAGATACCACAGCTATTGCATAAGCTAACTTTCATTACATGTTATGGAATTTACTGAAAAATAATGAAGTAATGTTTTTCTGTATTTTTTCCAATGCAATGTGGATAAGGATACTGCATTAATCAATGCTTTGTATAAACAGAAGCTTCTATTTTCTTCAGAATAGGCTGACACCATTGCTTGACCATTACTGATCATCTGAATGTTCAGGTAATAGAAATGATGAAGTTTTAATCATGAACAGATGCATGGATAAATTTTTGGTTCTCGGAGTTGTCTGGTTAATATCAGGGTTCAGATGGTGTCACATCCCCACGATAAAGCTTTGGCAATTTATGTACATCCTCAGATTAGATTCATGGCCTTTTATTCACTTTCTGTTATCCATTATTTTTATTATACTATGGTCTCAATAAACTGAACACAATGTAATGACAGTTAAAAATAGAACTGAAATTACATTGATTGAAAATTGAGAGGGGCAATTGTGATGTCGCTCGCTGTTGCAAAATAATACTGTCAAGTAATTCATTGGAAGTTACAATAAGGATATTATTCTGCAGTCTGGATATTAAATGATACTGTGAATGAAATGTGCAATACATCGTGCACTGACTTATTAATTGCTGATCATCAAAACACTGAAATAAAGTTGGAATTTTATTCCCTGTGGTTTAAAATGTTGAGTGGTGAACTAACTGGGGTGTTTAAAATAATAAAGGCATTTATTTCCTCTTGTAGGTAATCTAGATCAATCTTAAAATTAGAGCTGGACAATTTAGGAGTACAGTTAGAAGGAGCATCTTTCCCTAAAGGGTAATGGAAATCTAGAGCTCAACTCAAGAAAGCTTAGACAATTGAGTCAATTAAAATGTTTCAGTTTGAGACTGATAGATTTTGGCTGGGTGAGGATATGAAAGGAAGATGAATGAAGGAATGGAAGTACAGATTAGCCTTTGGATGGAATACCATATTTTTTCAAAGTGTCAGACTTTGACTGAAACCCGGCTCTCCAGCTGCACAGTTGAGGATTTAGTCCAGATTTTGAGCCCCTGAGAAAAAAAATTGTGGTGGGTGGGGCCTGATAGCAAAGATCAGGGTGCCCTTTAAAATAATGCTCCATCAGCACATAAAGAGCTGCACCACTTCCTCCCACACACACAAGGATCCGGGGTCCTCCCTTCCACAGAACCATTGAGGGCTCCCTCACCCACCACCATCAGCATTGGGCAGCACGGTAGCACAGCGGTTAGCACTGCTGCCTCACAGTGCCAGGATCCCAAGTTCAATTCCGGCCTTGGGTCACTGTCTGTGTGGAGTTTTCACATATGCGTGGGTTTCCTCCGGGTGCTCCGGTTTCCTCCCACAGTCCAAAGATGTGCGGATTAGGTTGATTGGCCTTGCTAAATTGACCCTAGTTCAGGGGGATTAAATATGTGGGGTTGCGGGATTAGGGCCTGAGTGGGATTGTGGTCGGTGCACCAAAGAAAAAAGTCCCAGTCTATACAGCCTCTCCTTATAACTCAAACCATCAAGTCCGGGTAGCATCCTAGTAAATCTTTTCTGCACTCTTTCCAGTTTAATAATATCCTTTCTATAATAGGGTGACCAGAATTGCACATAGTATTCCAAGTGTGGCCTTATCTATATCTTGTACAACTTCTACAAGATGTCCCAACTCCTGTATTCAATGTTCTGACCGATGAAACCAAGCATGCCGAATGCCTTCTTCACCACTCTGTCCACCTGTGACTCCACTTTCAAGGAGCTATGAACATGTATCCCTAGATCTCTTTGTTCTGCAACTCTCCCCAATGCCCTACCATTAACTGAGTAAGTCCTGCCCTGGTTCAATCTACCAAAATGCATCACCTCGCATTTGTCTAAATTAAACTCCATCTGCCATTCGTCAGCCCACTGGTTCAATTGATCAAGATCCTGTTGCAATTGGAGATAACTTTCTTCACTGTCCACTATGCCACCAATCTTGGTGTCTTCTGCAAACTTACAAACCATGCCCCCTATATTCTCATCCAAATCATTAATATAAATTACAAATAACAGTGGGCCCAGCACTGATCCCTGAGGCACATCGCTGGTCACAGGCTTCCAGGTTGAAAAACAACCCTCTACAACAACCCTCTGGCTTCTGTCAAGAACAGTAAGAAGTCTCACAACACCAGGTTAAAGTCCAACAGGTTTATTTGGTAGCAAATACCATAAGCTTTCGGAGCACTGCTCCTTCGTCAGATGGAGTGGATATCTGCTCTCAAACAGTGCACAGACACAGACACGGAAATCAAGTTACAGAATACTAATTAGAATGCGAATCTCTACAGCCAGCCAGGTCTTAAAGGTACAGACAATGTGGGTGGAGGGAGCATTCAACACAGGTTAAAGAGATGTGTATTGTCTCCAGACAGAACAGCTAGTGAGATTCTGCAAGACCAGGAGGAAAGCTGTGGGAGTTACTGATAATGTGACATAAATCCAACATCCCGGTTTAGGCCGTCCTCATGTGTGCGGAACTTGGCTATCAGTTTCTGCTCAGCGACTCTGCGCTGTCGTGTGTCATGAAGGCTGCCTTGGAGAACGCTTACCTGAAGATCCAAGGCTGAATGCCCGTGACTGCTGAAGTGCTCCCCCACAGGAAGAGAACAGTCTTGCCTGGTGATTGTCGAGCGGTGTTCATTCATCCGTTGTCGTAGCGTCTGCATGGTTTCCCCAATGTACCATGCCTCGGGACATCCTTTCCTGCAGCGTATCAGGTGGACAACGTTGGCCGAGTTGCAAGAGTAGATACCGTGTACCTGGTAGATGGTGTTCTCACGTGAGATGATGGCATCCATGTCGATGATCCGGCACGTCTTGCAGAGGTTGCTGTGGCAGGGTTGTGTGGTGTCGTGGTCACTGTTCTCCTGAAGGCTGGGTAGTTTGCTGCGGACAATGGTCTGTTTGAGGTTGCATGGTTCTTTGAAGGCAAGAAGTGGGGGTGTGGGGATGGCCTTGGCGAGATGTTCGTCTTCATCAATGACATGTTGAAGGCTCCGGAGGAGATGCCGTAGCGTCTCCGCTCCGGGGAAGTACTGGACGACGAAGGGTGCTCTGTCCACCGTGTCCCGTGTTTGTCTTCTGAGGAGGTCTGTGCGGTTTTTCGCTGTGGCGCGTCGGAACTGTTGATCAATGGGTCGAGCGCCATATCCTGTTCTTATGAGGGCATCTTTCAGCGTCTGGAGGTGTCTGTTGCGATCCTCCTCATCCGAGCAGATCCTGTGTATTCGGAGGGCTTGCCCGTAGGGGATGGCTTCTTTTACGTGTTTAGGGTGGAAGCTGGAGAAGTGGAGCATCATGAGGTTATCCGTGGGCTTGCGGTACAGTGAGGTGCTGAGGTGACCGTCCTTAATGGAGATGCGTGTGTCCAAGACTGCAACCGATTCCGGAGAGCAGTCCATGGTGAGTCTGATGGTGGGATGGAACTTGTTGATGTCATCATATAGTTGTTTCAGTGATTGCTCACCATGACTCCAAAGGAAGAAAATGTCATCGATGTATCTAGTGTATAGCATCGGTTGAAGGTCCTGTGCGGTGAAGAAGTCTTGTTCGAACCTGTGCATGAAGATTACTTCAAACAACCACGCAACCTCAAACAGACCATTGTCCGCAGCAAACTACCCAGCCTTCAGGAGAACAGTGACACGACACCACACAACCCTGCCACAGCAAACTCTGCAAGACCGTGCCAGATCATCGACACGGATGCCATCATCTCACGTGAGAACACCATCTACCAGGTACACGGTACCTACTCTTGCAACTCGGCCAACGTTGTCTACCTGATACGCTGCAGGAAAGGATGTCCCGAGGCATGATACATTGGGGAAACAATGCAGGCGCTACGACAACGGATGAATGAACACCGCTCGACAATCACCAGGCAAGACTGTTCTCTTCCTGTGGGGGAGCACTTCAGCAGTCACAGGCATTCAGCCTTGGATCTTCAGGTAAGCATTCTCCAAGGCGGCCTTCACGAAACACGACAGCGCAGAGTCGCTGAGCAGAAACTGATAGCCAAGTTCCGCACACATGAGGACGGCCTAAACCGGGATGTTGGATTTATGTCACATTATCAGTAACCCCCACAGCTTTCCCCCTGGTCTTGCAGAATCTCACTAGCTGTTCTGTCTGGAGACAATACACATCTCTTTAACCTGTGTTGAATGCTCCCTCCACCCACATTGTCTGTACCTTTAAGACCTGGCTGGCTGTAGAGATTCGCATTCTAATTAGTATTCTGTAACTTGATTTCTGTGTCTGTGTTTGAGAGCAGATATCCACTCCATCTGACGAAGGAGCAGTGCTCCGAAAGCTTATGGTATTTGCTACCAAATAAACCTGTTGGACTTTAACCTGGTGTTGTGAGACTTCTTACTGTGCTTACCCCAGTCCAACGCCGGCATCTCCACATTCTGTCAAGAAGCCAATTTTGTATCCATTTAGATACCTCACTCTGGATCCCGTGAGATTTAACCTTAGGCAACAACCTACCATGCGGTATCTTGTCAAAGGCCTTGCATCAACTACACTGCCCTCATCTACCTTTTTGGTTGCCCCTTCAAAAAACTCAATTAAATTCGTGAGACATGATTTTCCACTCACAAAGCCATGCTGACTGTTCCTAATCAGTGCTTGCGTCTCTAAATGCCTGTAGATCCTGTTTCTCAAAATACCTTCCAACAATTTACCCACCACAGATGTGAGGCTCACTGGCCTGTAGTTCCCAGGCTTTTCCCTGCAGCCCTTTTTAAACAAAGGCACAACATTTGCCACTCTCCAATCTTCAGGCACCTCACCCGTGACTATCGATGATTCAAATATCTCGGCTAGGGGACCCGCAATTTCCTCCCTAGCCTCCCACAACGTCCTAGGATATACTTCATCAGGTCCTGGGGATTTATCTACCTTGATGCGCTTTAAGACTTCCAACACCTCCATCTCTGTAATATGTACACTCCTCAAGACATCACTATTTATTTCCCCAAGTTCCCTGTCATCCATGCTTTTCTCAACAGTAAATTCTGATGAGAAATATTCATTTAGGATTTCACCCATCTCTTGTTCTCGGCCTTTGGGGTAGATTTCTCGTCACGCTGCTGGCAGGGAGTCTGGAAAATCGGAAATTGCAATCTTGTCTGAGAGAATCGAGTTTTATGATTTTCAACAAATTTAGCGTCCATGTTGCTGTCCTTGATGGCTAACGCAGGCTCAAGTCACACCCATCATCTCACTGAACACCGAACGGGCATTAGAGGCTGAATGGCCGACTCAAGTTCCAATGTTTCTAAAAGGCTGTACAAAATTGGTTTAAGCAAGTGCGGTTGGGCTTCATTTGTAGAAATTTGCTGTCAGCAAGATTGACGTTGCATGGGAAAATTGATGAAATTATAGGATTTGATCTCCAGCAGTGAAAAAACAAAATCTAACAGTACCAACTCACTATAGACAACTGACCCTCACTACAATCAGGTAGAAAATGAAAGAGGGAATTTTCCACCTCTCCGCCATAGAGACAGCTCACCATTGGCTGCCGATGGGACATCCCAGACCCGCCACTGTCATCAGGGCTTCCCGTGGTTCAAACCACCCCCCCCCCCCCCACTGCTGGGGAACCGGCGACAGTGGGAGGGGTCTCTGTCAGCAGGACCAGAAGATCCTGCTGGCGGGAATGGCTGGAAAATTCCAAATCTCCAAAACACCGGTAAAATCCCCAAATACCATCTATGTAACAAGACTAGAATTTAACTGATCGGTCTGAATTTTACTGGTGGCAGAGTCTCTCCTCAAACTGGGTGAGGACTCCTAGCTGCAGTCTATGCCGTGATCTTTATTAGGTTTCTTGAATAAATTTGATTTAAATTTTCATATTTGGCTCTCACTTAGATTAGTGGTTTCATTTAGGAGCCCAGTTCTGGGGAAGAATAATCGATGTGGATCTTGCCATAGCATAATATTGTTAGCAATGCCATCTGAGGAAAATAACCATAATTTCTGAAACAATTATTTAACAGCATTTCCAATTACCCTGCGACTGACGGAACCAATCAATCCAGATATCTGGTACAGTGAATGGGCAGACGAATGCAACATCCACCATCACCTCTCGTGGAAAGACCTGGTGGCAATGGTCAAGGTTGAAGTAAAGTGGTATCTTATCACAATTCCTACTCAGCTTGTCCTCGAATACTTTCAATGGAAAATTCAGTGCCATCCAGTCACTGTGGGGCAATGGCTTCAGTTGTTTGTAAAATTTTTTAAAAATTCATAGTTTGGACATGGGCGTCGCTGGCAGGCCAGCATTTATTGCCCATCCCTAGTTGCTGAGGGCAATTGAGAGTCAACCACATTTTGCTGTGGCTCTGGAGTCACATGTAGGCTGGACCAGGTAAGAACAGCAGATTTCCTTCCCTGAAGGACTTTAGTGAACTAGATGGAGACACCATTCTTTGCTTCTGTTATGACAATGATACAAGTTGAGCCAGTCATCATGGGAAAAAAGTAACCGCAATGCATACAGTATAATAAAATTAGAAACATTGTTACCCTGGCATTTACAATTTTTTACACCTAATGCGCAGAGAAAATCTTACCTTTATATTATTTTGCATAGGTTATTTGAGATGGCCAGAGGTAATAGGATTAGAGCAAATGTTAGGGCCAATGGAACAGGTCGCTAGGTTGAAGGACGGCAGCAGGGTGGCACAGTGGTTAGCACTGATGCCTCACAGTTTCAGGGACCCAGGTTCAATTCTGACCTTGGGTAACTATATAGAGTTTACACATACTCCCATGTCTGTGTGGGTTTCCTCTGGGTGCTCCGGTTTCCTTCCACAGTTCAAAAATGTGCAGGTTAGGATGATTGGCTATGCTAAATTGACCACAGTTGTGTAAATTAAGTGGATTAGCCATGGTAAATGTGTGGGGTTATGGGGATTGGAGAGGCGGGGGGGGGAATGTCTGGGTAAGATGATCTGTCAGACTCGATGGGTCGAATGGCCTCTTCTGCACTATAGGGATTCTATGATTCTGTGAGGAGAGTGAAATTTGCATATTCAAAAGGAAAATACTGCAAGTGTTGGAAATCTGAAATGAAAACAGAAAATGCTAGAAATCCTCAGCAGGGCAAGAAGCAGCTGTCAAGAGAGAAGCAGGGTAGAGTTTGTCACAGATGTACAGAGGGTTTCTGAGGCAGGCGTGCCAGCAACTTCACACAGGTGTGCATCACTCCGCTAGTCTAACATGTTCCTACCCACAGTGACTTTTTTCCGGGGGGTGGCTTCTCAGGAAGAACATCCAGAGCAGCAGGCTGGAAATTAGAGGAGCAGGTACTTAGAGGTCATTTGAGACAACATTTCAGTTTTCTCAGAGGTGGATGGATCACACGCTGCGTCAGCACCTCTTTCACGCAGGTGACTTTGCTACACAAGCAGAAAGTTCTTGAATAAAATGGCAGACATTAAATCCTCTGTATAAAAGAGCAGATCAGTAAACAGAGGTTTATGCATAGCCACAGAGTTGCCATGGTTTATGCAGAGCTCTAGCTGACTGAAAGGGTGGATCTTGGAGGAGGGATTATTCGGGGTTACTGTAAGGCACAAGGGAAATTTGGCAACTGGCACCCAGGTGATTGAGGCTGTCTCTGGACATCTACTCAAAAGATGGGCTGGAGAAGTGGAGAGGAGCAGCGGCCCCATGGACGAAGATAGTCACATGGTGGGATGTAGAGATTCTGGTTGAGGGGCAAGAAGCTGATACCCCCAGCATCAGGTGTAGTGACAAAGTATCAGCTCCATGAGCATGTCTGAGCAAAAATGTCAGTGATGGCGGCGCCCATCGAGACAGATGGAGGCTGATCTGGAGGAGGGCTTAAGGCTGCAAGAATGGGTGGACAACAAATGCCAACAGCTCGCAAAGTGACAGGCACCTTGAACATTTTCGTGTTTGGTTGTTTCAGTATCAATTGGCAAGCAACTTGTGTGGGATCTCACAAGCTAAAGCCCACAGCAATCATGCACAATCTTTGTAAGTATTGTCTTTGGTATGCACAAGGTTTTCTGGCAGGTGTTATGAAGTATTCATCCTCAGGCAGTCACAGGTACCACAGCTCTTCATGACCTGTGACAGCCACTGAGATATCTCCTGGCTGACAAGGGATAGCCTTGGAAGAGATGGCTGCTGGGACCTGTGTGCAACCCTGACAATGGAGTCACAAGAGCTATACAACCACTGCCATCTCACCACAAGATTCACTGCTGAGCAGGCCATCAACACCCTGAAGCAGTCGTTCTGGTGTCTTGGAAGACTGGGTGGCAGTGTCCAGTAGCTCCTACAAGGATGTCACACACTGTGGTGTCTACTGTGCTCAAATCAGCATGGGCCTGCAGAGACAGGTGGAACTGGAGGAGCAGCATGTGGGAGAGTGTCCCACCCCATTGAAGGAGAAGAAGATGGATCAGGACTAGCTTAGAGGCCATCCAGAGTTCATGTTGAGGCAGCATGGAAGCCCATGATGTCCTGATGCAGGGATCTCCTAACACCAGCAACTTGTGTATTGGACTCTTGCCATGCATACATCAGTTCATCATTACCTTCTGTTATTAATATTCCAAAGCTATACTGACTTCTCCTGATGTGCTTTAGATTTTGGCGGCACGGTGGCACGGTGGTTAGCACTGCTGCCTCACAGCTCCAAGGACCTGGGTTCATTCCCGGCTTGGGTCACTGTCTGTGCGGAGTTTGCACGTTCTCCCAGTGACTGCGTGGGTTTCCTCCAGATGCTCCAGTTTCCTCCCACAGACCAAAGATGTGCAGCCATGCTAAATTGCCCCTTAGTGTCACGGGATGCGTAGGTTAGAGGGATTAGCGAGGTAAATATGTGGAGTTACACGATGGGGCCTGGGTGGGATTGTTGTTGGTGCAAACTTGATGGGCTGAATGGCCTCCTTTTGTACTGTAGTGATTCTATGAAATTCTATGAAATATCAGGCAGTATATTGCCATCCAGTCCCATCCAGTCAGTCTTCTCACCAAGGTATCACCTTATGCTACTGTTGCTGTGTCCCATAGTAAGGAATTATCCATTTCATTACACAAACATACATGCTATCATCATGTTATAACCTGCACTATAGTGAATCCTGCCTGAAGTGATGCTAATTATGCTTTTCTGCTTTGTTGTTAGTGTTTCGAAGGGCTGCTTGGCGTGAGTCTGAAGCTGATGTGGAGATAGGCTGTTCAAATGTATGTCTGTGTGGCTGAGATGTCTGTGATACCTGGATACAGCCACAGATTGTCCTAGATGCATCTGTACAGGTGCCACCTCGGTCAAGGGACTTGAGGCAATGGGTGTGTCTTCTTTCAAGAGGATCAGGCCCTGTCTATATCATCCCTATCTTACTTAGCCATTACATGGTGTGTCTGCATGTTCACACTAACCAGGAATGGGGCAGCATTTGGCTGCCTATCCATACATCTGTGGACCACCACTGAAATATCGAGGCCAGTGCTGTAGAACGTTGCATGCATCTTGCCCATGTCAGTCTGCTACTCTTGCATCTTTTAGGGCAAACCTCCACACTATGTGACACCTTGTTGGAGCAGACTGGAGGGCACCTCCCAACCATTCAACGCATTGCAACTGCATCTTCATGATGCTGATGGCCTGCTCAATGCTGGTCCATGTGATGAAATGGCAGTAGTTGTAATGTTCCTCTATCATAACCTCCAAACACGTCTACTTAGTCTACTAGCAAGTCACCTCCTGCTGCTCTGAGAAAACTAAACCTTCCTGCTGACTGTCATTGCCCCTTTCAGAACTTCCAGCGAAGCACAACTGCCTGCCATCTTGCTGCTCTCCTCTATTACACGCTCTGCATTGATACAATCTGCCTGCAGCCAGATTGATGAGTGTCAACTGCCCTTTAAATGGGGCCCACCATATCTAGCTCCCGCCTCCTGAATGGGCCAGTTTTTGTTCATTGAGCAGCAACCGTATTAAAAAAGTCACAAATTGGTCGCCCATTGCAAAATGCTGACCGACATGGCACAATGACTTCGAGCAGGGTTGGGTCCTGATATTGGGTTTTTTTCAGTTAAGTAACTTTCTTCAGAACTAGAGAAAGTACAGATGTAACAAACGTTGTGTTGGGAGAGGGGAAAAACAAAAGGAAAGCTCAGTGATGGGGTTGTGACGGGAGAGTTTAAATGACAAAATGCATGATGTGCAAAGTAGTAATGGGACAGAAAAGGAAACAAAGGTGTATTTAGAGGAGGTGCAAAGGGAATAGCAGAATAATCCATTGAATGTGAAGACTGGCAAGGTGGAAGGTAAGGAGGACCCTTCTGCTGTTCTGGGAGGAAGGGATAAAGGTAAAAGTATAAGTGTTGGAAATGAAATGGACATGGCTTTGCACCCTGTTAACCACAGTAGATATGGGGATAACCTCAGATAAGGAAAAAGGAAGACACATCAGAAGCACTGCTATAGAAGGATGTATTGTTAGCATAGATATGAGAGAGACACTGAAACTGCAGCAATGGAATGTTTCTTCAGAAGGAACTCTTCAAAATGCACCTAATGAAACTACAACAAAACTTACTTCAACTTATAAATCAAAGAAAGGGTTTAATAAAGAAACATTATTACTCCAAACTTGAGGCCTCGCCCTGGGCCACTCCAAACTTCCCACAATTCTACACAGTTCCTTATTTATAGTGAATCAGCTGGTCAGCTGACTATTACATCACTCTGTGATTGGTTCCATGTTTTATTGGGTCAGCTGACCCTTACATCTTGTTCCTATTGGTCACATTACATCCAATATGAAGTTGTCAGTGGTTACATTCTAACATGGAAGACTTCTTACAGGAAGCAGGGTGGGAGGAAATCCCATTACCACCCACTTTTACTTTGTACACCATGCATTTTGTTATTTAAACTCCGCACAGACAGTGACCCAAGTTGGGAATTGAATCTAGGTCCCTGGCATTGTGAGGCAGCAGTAGTGCAGCTGCCCAGAGGCAATACCTCAGCAACAGCATTGAGAGTCAGCATTTTAGGCAGACTTAGAGGTCCTTCCTGTCTTCCTGGGTTTAGCTGTAGCTGCAGGCAGCCTTGTGGAGGGGGTTCTCCCTCCATCCAAACCACCCCCCCCACCACCCCCCTCCCCCCCACCACCCCCTCCCCCCCCACCAGCCCCCACCCCCCCCCCCCCCAACACCCTGGCTGCAAAGGCCTTTTTTATTGTACATTTTAAAAGCAGGAAGGCGCCTCCATTTTGTGACACCGTCTTTCTCGGTTACCCAGCATGGCATCCTGCTTCTGTTTTTGGCTCTGATTGGCCCTCAAGGTCTGGAAGCCCACCCACACTCCTTAACTGGTTGATGAACCTGCCCTCCGGCAACTAATTGGCCCTGACACAGTGAGGCCTGACAGTGGGATCCCAAAGCCTGCAAGGAAAACCCTGCTCCAGTATTAAGGTGGAAGCCGAAGTATCATAGACAAACTTTTAAAATATTATTTTGAAACGCAATGGATTTTTTTTAGCATTAGTTGGAGAAATTTGACCATCTGAAAATATCAAATTATTTTTTCCGGACCAGAGAAGTTGTTCAGCCATGATAATAACGTTCCCTGCTTTTAAAGAGCTAATTATACCTCAATCAACAAGGCATGCATTTTTATGGCATAAAAAGTTGAACTTCATGTCAAACCAGTGATTTCTAATTGATTTTGATCTTCTAAGACTTTCACAATGTACCCTGTGGAGTAGCAGGAAGCACTGACAGCAACTTTTTGATTTCTGCCTTTAACTGTGCTTGTGCAGGCATTGCTGTCAGTTTTGCCATCGTTACACTGCAATAGCATTACTTCAGTGAAACAGAATGTTATCTTTTCATTTATTTGTGTAGTGTCATTCTTCTTTGTACAAATACCTTTAATGAATTCCGATTTACAAACTGGTGGTACCCACTGTTAGAAAGATAATACCATACATCAAGAATCCTTTTGGTTTCTTTTTGCAATATACACATTATATGGCAATAACATTGTACCACAAAGCATGCTGAGCGTAAATATCTTGCATCCCGATATTATATGTGTGACATTTATTACCTAATGTAATCCACACAACTAGATTCTATCTTTTAAATAAATTACCTGTATATTGGCCATCCACAACAATTGTTCCTTCAGCCTGAGTTCTTGTAGCAGTTATGTGGTGCCACTGGTTATCATTATATGTTTGTCCTCTATCATTAGTGGGAGTAACTGCAACAGCAGAACCCTGTCAAAATACAATAGAAGTGTGTTTCTTTAGATAAGGATCAAATATACTGACATACGCTATTGCTTAACCCATTAAGCATACAGCATAAAGATGCGGAGAAAACATTCATAACATTTACCACAGCTTGGAATATATTCAATGAAATACCACAGTTAAATAATAAATCAACACACAGCTTTCACAAATTGTTTAAACATGGAATATCATGGAGCTGTGATTATTTATAAAGGTAGTTAAGTAATTTGGGGGTCGTTGTAGGTGGCTAGAGATGTCACCTTCTGTCTCCCAGTGTTTGTTCTGATATCAGCTCAAAGGATTACCTTTACACTTTCATAGAGCAAAGTCGGGGGTCCGTGGCAACCTACTTATTATTTAGAAAGTCTATCAGTTTTCTCACTTAACGAAAAAAGAGAACTGGAACCCGTAGTGACAGGATTGAATTGCTGGGAGGGTGGTTCTTACAAGGCAGATATCCTGGGTTCAATGATAAAATAATATCTGAAAAATAAATGCAAAGCATAGCAGAGATGGGCAAAATCCATTCTCCCTGATGTGTGCTTCGGTAATATGGCAACCCAAATTCTCTTGGTGGCTTTTATGCTAGCGATGGTTTACTGTGCTCAAAGAGGACACTACAATCTAGATTACATGCAACTGCACCTCCACGCCAACACTACAGTTAAGAAAGCCCACCAATGCCTCGATTTCTCAGAAAGCTAAGGAAATTCAACATGTCCACTACAACTCTCACTAATTTATACAGATGCACCAGAGAAAGCATCCTTTTTGAATGCGTGACAGCTTAGTATAGCTCCTGCTCTACAAAGACCGCAAGAAACAACAAAAAGTTGTGAATGCAGCCAGTCCATCGCGTAAACCAGCCTCCCATCCATTGACTCCATCTACACTTCCCACTGCCTCGGGAAAGCAGCCAGCATAATCAAGACACCCAGGACATACTCTCTTCCAACTTCTTCCATCGGGGAAAAGATACAAAAGTCTGAAAACCCGTACCAACTAACTCAAGAACAGCTTCTTCCCTGCTGCCATCAGACTTTTCAATGGTCCTATTACATATTAAGCTGCTCTTTCTCCTCAGCCTATCTGTAACTGCAACATTATATTCTGCACCCTCTCCTTTCCTTCTCCCCTACGTATTCTTTGTCTGTATAGCTTGCAAGACATAATACTTTTCACTGTATCCCAATACATGTGATAATGATAAATAAATCAGAGGGTTCTGCACGCTGATTTTGTGTACACAGAGATCAGGGACAGATCACTACCATAAAAAAACTGTCTCTGAAGCTTCCAAAAATACTGTGCAATCACTAGCATTAATTCAGCTTAAGAGAACAGCAGAAAACAAATGCTGCAAAAACTCCAGTGAAGAATCATGCACGGTTCTCCCTTGTCTGGTAAAATGTGCAGATTACATGTAGGTGCTAGCCAGTGACAAGGCAATTGAAGTACTGGGACATGACAACCACCAGCACTTCCCGCTATTGTCCCACTTACATCAAATGCCGTGTTTGTTTTGTGTGATCCAGTCACACATCTGTGGTTGGCACATTGGCAGATGAAGCAGATGATCCCTATGTTCACCAGGAAAATGCTGGGGGCAAAATGGTTGAGTAGGTTGGCAACCTTGACTACTATTAACAGTACTGACGCTATGGTGTAGTTTGATTGTCAATGCTTTTGCAGCAGATAGGATTGACATGCAAGCACTTCCAAACTGACTTGGAGTCTGCAGAGCCATTTTTAGTGGTAACTGGTAGATAAGCTGGTGCCAGTAAATAAAATTGTGTGGAAACGTTTGTCCTGGAGTCTAGATTTGGTGGTGAGAGCAGATGTGAGAGTAATTCCTTTTTTGGTTGTGACAGCTGGCACTGTTCCACCTTTCCCGCCAAGTCCTCCTTCCGCTGTCCACTTTTCCTGCCAGATCCTCATTAAATATGCACGTGCGAGGAGCATGATACATTTCACAGTCGGGCGGGCAAAAGGTCACCATCCCCACTTTACCTGATGGGATTGAAAGTCCTGGAACTATATTCAAAGGCCACCCGGACAGTCATTCATTCACTGCAAGCCAGGAGCGTTAGTCGAACTTCATTCCCAGACACCCTCTAACACGCCCCAGATTGTCGATCTTCTTTCCCCTGACAGCTTCCCACACTGAACACAAACCTCCTTCCCCTGTCCAGCCTCCATTCCACCTTTCCTGCCAGGTCCTCCCTCCTCTGTCCAGCCTTTTTTTTCAAACTTTCATTCCATCCAAAAAAACAAATTCAAATTCCAATTGAATCCAATTGATGATCCCCACAAGAGAGACAGACAAGATCCAAGCTGACCAAATGAGGCATTGCACCCCATCGTGGGCTTGATTTAACACTTGATCTTAGCCAAAAGGCCGAGATGGCTTTGAAAAATTACATCAGGCGACACCTCGGTTAAATCTCATCAGCTACCCTGATCATTGACTCAACCCTAGCATTGGAGGTCAACCAACCTGATCATTGACTCTCCCCTCCCTTCCCCGTCCAGCATTTGTAGAGCTTGGCCTACTGGCACCTGATTGCAGCCAAGAGGCTGGTTCCAACGAAGGTCAAAGCAGTGGCTACTCACTTCAAAGCCGTGGAAGTGGCCAACCCTGCCAGGTGCCAGGTACACAGTCATATATGTGAACATTCTAATTCCTTACTGGCAGGGGACTTAATTCAGTGGGGAACTTAATACCGGCGAGATGGCCTGTTAAGGAGCATGGATGACATGCGAATGCTTGCAAAAGGGCTTCCCAGCATTGTTCATTGGGAGATTCAACCTGCCTTTAAAGTCCCAAGAACATAATTGCAAAAGTTCATCCCGTCATAGGGAAACTGATTGTTGAATTCAATCCAGATTACCTTAACCCACCAGCCAAGCTTCTTGGAAGATTCTGGCCGGTAATGCAATGACAAGTGCTGACAATGTTGATATTTCTGAGATGCTTCTTCTGTCATCTAGTCACAATTCAAACATTAAATATTGCAACTGAAGAGTTTTCAAAACAAAGCTAGGAATGACCTAATGCAGCGTTTCCTAAACTGGGTTCCGCGGAGCCCTGGGGTTCCATGGGACTCATCCAGATGTCCCGAGGTAGGTGCGGCCAGTTTAAATTTTAATAAAGCTGCCCTTCCAGCTTGACCAATCAAGGGCATTTTTCTCACATTGTTGGCTATTGATAAGCGCGCTCATCAGCCTATCAGTAGCCAATGCACTGAGAAGATGAACCTTTTCAAGAATGTTTCTGTTCAGTAAAACACTTGGAAATAGTTTCTGCAAAGTCAGTTTCCCCATGAAGTTGGTGAGAAGCATTCTATTGCTTTTGCAATTATGAAAAGATCCCCACCAAGGTTTGATCCAGAAAGCTTGTGAAAGTGCATAAAATATTAACAGCAAAATCAATCAAATTAATGAACTTAAATTTCCTGTACAATTATTAGTAATAATTTAATGCACTTTAATTTACCTGTACAATTAATTTTCATGTATCAAAACACTTTAAATTGGATGCAAAATTAAGATATATTAAAAATCCATCAGAGATTGGTTGTTTCTGGGTCTTTAAATCGAGTATTTAAGCCCCTCTCTTTTATGCTAGCTGGAAATCCGCTAAACATTGGAAATATCAACAGGCTTGCTAAAGGCCATCATTTGCATCTGCAATGCATAATTAATGAGGCTTTCATTCAAAAGTGTCAGGAGTGAATTACATAGGCATAAAGCACAAATGGAAATAAGCTTGGGTGTATTTTCAGAAGGCACTGGACAGAAGTGCTCATCGCTCAATTTCCCAGCCCCCATCACTGAAATTTTACCAGGAGCAGTGAGTTGCCAATCAGAAAATCTTTAGTGTTAATATGACTGTTTCTATTTGTTAAAGGTAAGCACATTTTAAACAAGCATACACTTGTTAAAATATAACGCTTATTCAATATAATTATGTCCCAATTACTATTTGACATGTGGCCATTTTGATAAACAGTAGGTATTAAAAAGGGGAAAGAAACAATTGTTGAGAGAGGGTTTGATAGGTGTGCCTTAATGTTAAAGGTTGTATTGTAATGGCTGAGAATATATTAAAACATCAGTTCACAATTTCATAAAATATAGGAGCAGAATTAGGCCATTCGGCCCATCGAGTCCGCTCCACCATTTGATTATGGCTGATATGCTCCTCATCCCCATTTTCCTGCCTTCTCCCCATAACCTTTCAACCCATTACCAATTAAAAATCGAACTCCTCCCTAAATTTGCTCACTGTCCCAGCATCCACCGCACTTTGGGGTAGCGAATTCCACAGATTCACAACCCTTTGGGAGAAATAGTTTCTCCTCAACTCTGTTTTAAATTTGCTACCCCTCATCCAAAGACTATGACCTCTCATCCTAGAATGCCCCACAAGAGGAAGCACCCGCTCCACGTCTACTTTATCCATATCTTTTATCATCAAGAAAACATGTTCTTAGAAAAAAAATACCCAGGAATTAGTACTGTTTGAACTGCAAATGCACCCTTAAATAGCAAAGTTGGAAGGTCAGTCCATAAAAAATATTTTCCCTTAATGTTCATTTCTCATATTTTGCAATGAATTTATACTTCTTTACCATTCTGGCCAGTTCAGTCAAGAATAGACATCTGAAATGCACTGCAATGCATGAATGCAAAATTACAAAATAAATTTGGGCAAGGATAATTGATAAGATAGGAGCATCCAATTAAAACAGTTAATGTATGTCTATTTTCAATTTTGCCAATGCTCAGTGTGTGCAATATTCCTTCTGAGAAGCCCTGACTGCCCCCGACTGCAACAGGTTTACAGCTTCAGCATTAACACGTGGGCTGGGTACAAAATTATTCTAATCATAATTTTATCATAACATGTGCTTATCCAGTGCCTTATCACACCAAATTATTTCAGAACATTTCACGCAGTGAACTAATTTTGAAGTGCTGTGACTTGTCAAACAGACCGATCCAGTAGCCATTTTGCACCAGTAGTGTCCAACAAACTGCAATAAATATCTTGCTAATCTTTTTTTTTTGTGTATTTGTTGACAGAATAATTTTGACAGGTTTGTGCATAACTGAATTGCAACAACTTTGAGCCAAGACATTGCATAGGTTTTGTTGGTCCGTCCTTTCATCATAACATGTCCACTGAAATCCAAATTTTACTTAGCACTGCTGAAGTGAATTATAGAGCAGCCTGGTTCTCTGATTGAACTGACCAATTTTCAAGGAAGCAGAGTCATATTGGACACTTTTTCTTGTTGCACAGGTTACAGAGTGGGCACGTAGCTCTTAAGTGCGATTCCAACCTATCTCCCGAGAGTCTAATTCATGACTGCCGAGGTACATCATCATCTACATCATATATTAGCACATCCCATGAGAAAATGGAACAGATTTGAAGTTTGGCCCCTCTGGAACTCGGAGAGGAACTCAGGACAGCCTGATAAACTTCATGCTCCCTCAAAGGATTCAGGGAAGAAGTTTCAAAAGAGGAATAATGTTCAACTCTTGGGAAGATCATCACAGCTATATAATTGATTGCTGTATCAAAGAACGAAAAGGCTTTGAATTTCTGAGATTTCAATTAACTTAAACAATGACGGAAAAATGATTAATTTCCTGTACATCTGCCAGGAAAAGAGAGGAATTCCCAATGATATTCCAGAAGAACGATTTACTCCCTGTAGGCTTTGGTAATCACTCTCTCTGTACAGGGTTGCTTCACTATGGGCAACGGGAAGAACTGCTGAGAATATGGAGAAGTCATCATCATCTTCTTAATGTGAGAAGTTTCTTGTAGACAATGAACTCTGGGACAAGATTGCTATACCTGATTCTGCGGCTGCAGAGGTGCCAAAGGTTCTGCCAGAATCTATGTGCTGATGGCACGGTGGCACGGGGTGGCATGATGGCAATGATGGCACAGTGGTTAGCACTGCTGCCTCACAGTGCCGGGGACATGGGCTCGATTCCCGGCTCGGGTCACTGCCTGTGTGGAGTTTGCACATTCTCCCCATGTCTGCATGGGTTTCCACCGGGTGCTCCAGTTTCCTCCCACAGTCCAAAGATGTGCGGGTTAGGTGGATTGGCCATGCTAAATTGCCCCTTAGTGTCAGGGGACTAGCTAGGGTAAATGCGTGGGGTTATGGGGATAGGGCCTGGGTGGGATTATGGGCCAGTGCAGACTCGATGGGCCAAATGGCCTCCTTCTGCACTGTAGAATTCAATGACCTCTAGCTCTGAAGAGAAGATGATTTTCAGTCAGGACTGAAATATGGAGTCTGAGATAAGCCCAAGAAAAATACTCTCTCTGGAAGACTCTTCATGAACAATAGAGGCCAAAGTAGGCAATACATCAGCAGATTCATTGGAACTAAGATCTACGGTGGAATTTTCCTGACCCTCCAGCAACCGATATTGTGGTGGGTGGGACAGGAAAATTTGAATTGTGACAAAAAGTTACCTTCCCACTAGTTTGAAAATAAGTTTTAAATTTTCTGCTTCCTGCTTTCTGCCCACTTTTTGCCCATGGTGGACAGATTGGGTAGTCCACCATACCTTGTTGGGAAATGTGTTTACATACATTTGAATATCATCAATACTCATTAAAAACCTAGCTCGCTAGAATCATTCCCCTCCCCCTTACAGACCAAATGGCCACATCAGCATCAAAATAGATCAGCGTGAATCACGTCCGAATACAAGTGATGAGCATTGGACGAACAGCACCTTATTCACAACCTCCAGTGCTGTGCAAACAGCACTCACCCAGTTATCAGGGTGCTATGCTCACCACTACTGCAACTCCGTGCCAAGGCTGCTGAGGCAAGACCAGCAGGATAGCAATGTGGGTCCATGCCAAGGCTGCCCAGGCAAGACCAGTGGGAAGACAAAGGGGTTGGTGCTGGAAGGCAAGAGCTTGACTTGGAGAGGGACTGTTGTCTGGACTCTGGGGAGAAGGGTGGACAGACACATGTCTGGGAAGGGGATGACTGCAGGAGGGTGCACAGATACATATGATTGGGAGGTTGAAAGAAGGGGAAGGGAGGGGTGGAGGGAATTAATCAGGACCAGAAAGCATAGGCTGTCCTGGGCAATAGTGCACCAATTTAGAGGGCTTGTGCTACCCTAACCCTGGCTCAATACATGGAGGGGAATGGCATGGCCAATCTGTATCAGTTGTGCCCAGCATGGTGTGCAGAGTGTGGTCAGTCCCTCACACATGTTCGTCTTGGAGATTCTCGGATTGGTACTGGACTGTAGATCACAGAGTCATGGTCAAGGAAGGCATCTGCAGCCTGTCGATGGGGAACAAGTAATAAAGTGGGAGGCGTGAAATGGTATCATGAGGGGAGTCTCGGAAGGTCACAGTACATAATGAATCAAGATGGGTGGGGTCAGGTCAACATGGGGCATTGGGACATCAAATGGTTCTGGGAGGAGGACAGGAATACTCACAAGAATCGTGATGGTTTGCAGGATTAAAGGGGGAGGAAGCAGAGTGAGTCGAGGGAGGGAAACGTGCACATATGCTCTTCCAGCACAATGGGAGGAACTTTGACAGTGAGGAGGCAGGGGGTTGGGAGGTGGTTTCATAGTATTACCTTCGCACCAAAATATTGCAAGTAATTTTGAGAAGAGTTGCACAGTACTTCAAGTATGCCTGCCCTGTTATTGTCTTGAGGAGGCCTATTTACGGTACTTTTGCTTCTGTTCAAATAAACAGCAGGGCAGTAATTGCAACAAAATCCGACAAGATTTGTGACAAATAAAAAAGTAAAATGGGTGGAAAAGAACCTTTTGCTGGGTTTTTATACATTTTTCTACTGGCTCCCCATACATTATTATATAGGGAGCCAATTAACTGAATAAAGCAAGATTCCATCCGCAGCAATGAGATAAATAACCAGATGATTTGATCTAGCGATGCTGATTGAGGAATGAATGATAGACAGAGCACCAGGAAAGCCCTCTGGCTATTCTTTAAATAGCTTCAAAGGGAACTTTTCATCTAATGAAAGAGCAACAGGACAACAGTTTATTGTCACAAGTACAGTACAGCATTTAACAACACAGCATTCTCTCATCCTGAATGACCAAAGTAATTATGTGTTCAAACCATAGAATCCCTACAGTGCAGAAGGAGGCCATTTGGCCCAGCGAGTCAGCACCGAATCTCCAAAAGGACATCTTACCCAGGCCCTAGACTCGTAACCCCGCACATTCAAGCCTTTGTAATGAGGCTCAGAGCCCCATTGGGGCAGCATGGTGGTAAAGTGGTTAGCACTGCTGCCTCACAGTTCACTTTTGTGAACAGAACTCCCACTCACCTGATGAAGGAGCAGAGCTCTGAAAGCTTGTGGCTTGTGCTGCCAAATAAACCTGTTGGAATTTAACCTGGTGTTGTGAGACTTCTTACTGTGCCTCACAGCACCAGGGACCCAGGTTCGATTCTGGTCTTTGGTGACTGTCTGTGTGGAGTTTGCACATTCTCCCCATGTCTGCATGGGTTTCCTCCAGGTGCTCCAGTTTCCTCCCACAGTCCGAAAGATGTGCTGGTTAGGTGGATTGGCCATGCTAAAATGACCCTTAGTGTCAAGGGGACCAACTAGGGTAAATACGTGGGTTTACGGCGATAGGGCCTGGGTGGGATTGTTGTCAGTGCGGATCGATGGGCTGAAAGGCCTCCTTCTGCACTGCAGAGATTCTATGAAACAGAAGTACCGCTGGAGCAAGGTTGGAACATTAGGTTCTTGATGGCCCCTATGGAAATATGAAACAATCCTGAAAGATAACATCCTGCGGACAGCGATCTTGACAGCCACTGGCAATGCAGTTCTTGTGGAAGAGCTTAGCTGCAAGTTAATCACATCATCCTCTATAAACTATAGCCTTCTCAAACACTGTTTTTCTGCTGCAGGTATAGGAAGCAGTTTGGAAGGAAAATGGTAACTTAAACTTTGGTTACAAAGGGATTGGAGTATAAGAATAAAGAAGTCTTTCCACAATTTTACAGGACTTTGGTGAGGCCACCCCTGAATTATTATGTAGAATTTTGGTCTTCTTGCCTAAGGAAGGATAAACTGGCCCAGGAGCGAGGTTGACCAGATTAAAATAAAGATTAGTATTTATAAAGCACTGTTCATGACCACTAGACATCTCAAAGTACTTTATAACCAATGTTTGTAGATTCTTGAGTGGGAATATCAAAGAGTTGAACAGTGCTTCGAGTGCTGTCTGTCCTGATATTGTCTTGAGTAAGCTTATTTACGGTACTTGTGCCTCTGTTCAAATAAACAGCAGGACAGCAATTGCCACAAGAATACAAGTGACAAAAAAAATAAGGAAAACGGGTTGAGAAATAATCTTTTTCCTGGGCTTTTATACATTTTTCTGTCTACAGCTCAGCATCTAACAAACCTGGATGTCCAGTTTAAATGGAAAAGTAACAGTGCTAACCAGATGCAAATGGAGGACAATCATGCATGCACTGTCATAATGTAATTTGCAATCATGGGCATACACATGGGAAGAGGGGTGAAAATATCTGCACAAAATCAGATGTGGTAAAAAGTAGTCAGAGAGTCAACATTACTGGTCTCTGCCCAAATTTCTAATTGCAATCACTGGATTTATATCTAAACATTGGGTGACCCATATTAGAGAATCTGTCCTACGTTTCCCACCACAAAAAAAACAGTTGATTCATTCCAAATGATTCAGATGAGAGCGTGCATTTCAGATGGTATGTTAGTAAAAGTCTGGTACATAAAAAATTGTGGTATGGAAACATGTATGGATATAAATTAGGAAGTTATAATCTGTTGCTAGCATTTATATTACAAATTTACTACTTTACTATTTGACAAACACCCATTACATTACATTAGTCTAGTCCAGTAATTAAAACCAGAACTAGTGTCATGGCCAATTAATGTCCCCAGGTAGCATGCCCATTAGTTCTCCCATTAGTGAATTCAACAATACTAATGGGATTTCCACCATGGGATGTTAATTGGGCATGACACAGGAATTGGTTCGGTTCTTTGCACACCCTTGCTAATGATGAAATTAATGAGCATTTTATTGAATGCTATCTCATCAAAGTGTATCTAGCCAATTCATAGAACTCACTGCTGTATTATGAACACCATTTTGTATCTGTGAAGTTGTTGCACAAGTGCATCATAGAATTCATTGCAGTATCATTAAACTCCCACCTGCAGCCAAACCCCAACCTAACTCACTTACTTTCTTCTGAAGCATCCACACTTTATGTTCATCGTTCTTTTGAGTATTCAATTGAAATACAACTTTTTAAACTTAAAAAAAAGGTGTGCTCATAAGTTGTCACATTTTCTATTCTGTATTTTAAATTCACCAACTAAACATTTCTTCCTGGGCTCCAAAATGACAATATTGTTCAGTCTTTTACCATATTGATAAAAAAAACTACACTACCATTTTAATATTATACTAACTTTAAAACCACTATCAGCTGAAAGACATTGAAATTTATAGATTATATACACGACAGATCTTCAGCAGCTTGTCTCAAATTTCTTACTGGAGAATTATATGTCTAATTGTGCTTCTGAATTGGAATTTTCGTTGGACTAGACAGGTTGACTTCACTTTACCTGCAAGCTGCACAGAGAAGTGCATTCACTGATCTAGTTTAAAATCTGTTGGCAGAGGAAGATGGTCCTTCAAAATGACAGGGGTAGGCATGGGGGGTTGAGAAACATATAGGCTGCGATTCTCCCATCGGGTGATTCGCGGGGTTTGTGCATACGTTCGCGCCCCGCTAGCATCTTCCAGCGCCAGATTTCTGGCGGCGTCAACTCCATGCTAGAAATCGGTGGGGAGGTGCGAAGACCATTGAAATAGTTATTTTAGTACAATTTCAATATCATTAGTAGGCCCGGAATTGAAGTCTCCAGGTCTGCTAACATTCTCTCCCCCCCCCGCCGCCAGAATGGTTCACTCCAGTGGAGATGACAGTAGTTCCCCACTAACGGGGAGCTAGTGGCCCGACCCCGCTGGAGTGAAGTGGGGGGCAATCGGGGGCCCCCCAGAGGGTTGGGCAGCAGAGGGAGCACCTTGGCACTGCCCATTGGGCATGGGGCAGTGCCAAGGGAGCGGGGCCTATGGGGACGGGGCCAGATGAGGAAATCGGTAGGAGTGGGAGTTCCTGCTGCCACTCTGCAGACAGGATCAGTGGGGAAAGGAGGGAGGCCTGCTGTGGGGGTCAGGACTGCAAGTGGGGGGGTTCGGGATTGCGGGAGTGCAGTTGGGACGGCAGGGGTGATTCGGGGCTGGCCAGGCCAGGAATGGTCAGAGGGCTAGTAATCGGGCCATCAGGGGGCTCGGAGAGCTGGCAATGCGAGGATCGTGGGCCTGGCCTGCGATTGAGCCTATTCCTGCCTGGGAGGCCGGCAGTGCGGGCCACTGCACATGCGCTGATCTCGGCGCTGACAGATCAGTGCATGCACAATGGTCTGCTCAGCGCGATGCTACCGACCTCCTGGGCGGGAATAGGCCCCATCCACAGCTTTATAATGATATACATACTAGTGACCTCTGTAGTGCGCAGTGTGTGGGAGATTCTTCTCTGAACTCCCACTGAAAAATACAGTGTGAATTACTCCAGTTTTCACGCAAATTCAACACTTAGAATTTCTTTGGGAGAATTCTGGCCAAAGCATTCAAAAGAGTCTGAATTATCAGGAATTCACACCAGGAAATCATAGGTAGCCCCCCCCCCCCCCCCCACCCCAGACCCCCCTTCCTCCCCCCATTCCAGTACAAATGTTCATGCAGCCAAATGAGTAAATAAGCAGTGCACTTGAGATTTTCCAATATGGACTCCCAGCAGTTAAGACTTTGTGAGCTTTCAAGCCCAGGGTCATGCATTTCTAAAATTTATCCTATATTATGGATACATTGAGATTTTAACTCTATGTCAATTAGATGCAATAAACTACCACCAAAGGAAGATGATTGGACATTTTTATATTAAATTTACA
Organism: Mustelus asterias; assembly: GCF_964213995.1. NCBI lineage: Eukaryota > Metazoa > Chordata > Chondrichthyes > Carcharhiniformes > Triakidae > Mustelus > Mustelus asterias. The sequence goes on along the minus strand of NC_135815.1, from coordinate 38,473,043 downwards.
TAAGTTGTCAACATATCCTTTATGTGGAAATGCGATACACAAAAATAAACTTATTTCACTCAATATGAGCTATGATAAACAAAAGAATAAGGTACTTAACACTTCTAAACTAATTCATTCTACATGGGAAATCCAAAACCTGGAAACTAATGTTGCCAATACTGGTGGATGATATTCCCATGACATTCCATTGTTCATAATTTCAAAAGACACCAACCCATTTAAAATAAATGGGTTAATGCCTGTGTTCAGAATAATACCATAGGAATATGTGAAGCATTTATCTGTTACCGCCAACTGTAATTTCTAGTCTATACAGTAACAATGAGAGACCTTTTTGTATAACATGTACAAAATAATGGATAAGTGAAATGAGTTTAGAAGGAAATATCAAATCATGAGACTCAAATAATGTCAGCCCCAACTGCAAAGATTCACATTATTACTTGAACCTTGAGACTGTGTTACATAATTTTTTCTGCCTACTACCTACCCATTAGCTTTAACAATGGCCCATATTTTACTGTGAAAATAATTGTGAGGTTATCAGCGCTCACAATTACCGAGGAGTAAATCGAACAACAACGTCTGCTGTGTGCAGTGAAATCAAAAGGTTGCCTTGCTTCGTCACGCTAAGTACATTCTGACAAAAGGGGAAAAGTAGGAGAATGAAAGCCTGAACTTTCGAATGGCAAAGGAGATAGAAAATATGATGAAACAAAAAAAAAGCGGGTGTAGCATGAATGTCAGGTGAATTCTTCAAGGGAGAACCAAAGCCAAATACAAATAAGTGGGGAATGAAGAGGGAGATAAGACTGGCAAAGAGAGAATATGAGAATAGAATAGCAGTTAACATAAAAGGTCATCCAAAAATCTTTTATTGTCATGAGAATAGTGAATTGGTATCAAGAAGTTGAGCCTGTTTGGAACAAAGAAAATGGCATTCTTCGAGGTGCAGAGCAAGGTTGGAATATTTAAAGAGTACTTTGCATTGTGTTTGCCAAGGAAGAGGATGCTGACAAAATAACAGTCGCAACAAAGATGGTAGAAGTAATCATAGAATCCCTACAGTGCAGAAGGAGGCCATTCAGCCCATCGAGTCTGCACTAACCACAATCCCACCCAGGCCCTATTCCCATAACCCCACATATTTACCCTGATAATCCCCCTGACACTAAGGTTAATTTAGCATGGCCAATCAACCTAACCCGCGCATCTTTGGGCTGGAGGAAACCGGAGCACCCAGAGGAAACCCACGCAGACACGGGGAGAATGTGCAAACTCCACACAGACACCGAGGCCAGAATTGAACCTGGGTCCCTGGCGCTATGTGGCAACAGTGCTAACCACAGTACCACTGTGCTGCCCTAATGGATGGGGTGAAAATTTAAAGGCAGGATACACCGTGAAGGCTAACCATGCTTAGAGTGGATCATTTCCCTGGTTTTGATAGTTTGCACCCCAAATTGAATATGGAGCTAGGGATGGAGATATCAGAAGGGCTGGCCACAAACTTCCAATCCTCCCTATTTACAGGGGGCATGCTAATGGATTGGAAAATAGCAAATGTGCCACTTTGGTTCAAGAATGGGTATGAGAATATTCCTAGTATCTACAAGCTAGACAGTTTAACATTGGTGATACGTAAAATTTTAGAAACAATAATGAGGGAAAAAAAATTACCAGATAGTAGGAGAGATTTGAATTCTTTAAAATGAGCCAGTACATGTTTGTAAAAGGCAGATTGTGTTTGATGAATTGAATGTTTTGATGCAGTAGCAAGAAGGTTGAAGAATGGATTGCAAAGATGTTGTAAGAAAGTATATGACAACACGCAAGATTAAAGGCCAGTTAACAAAATTGAAGTTCATGTAATAGGAGGGTCAGTGTTAGCTTGGACAAAAACCGATTAGAATACAGAGTAAAATTTTAACATTTGTTGATGACACTAAACTTGGAGGTGTAGCTAAAGGTGAGGGTGAAATTGACTGCCACAAGTAATGGGTCGGCGAGCAGAATGGGCAAACAAATGGCAGATGGCATTTAAGATAAGATGCATTTTTGTTGAAGAGGTGATATATTTTAATGGAACAGTTCTAAAAAATGTGCAGAGTAGAGGACCTTGGGAGTTCATATGCATAGACTTTTGAAGGTAGCAGGACGTATTGGCAAGTAATTAGCAAAACATTTGAGATTTTTGGCTTCGTAAATAGCAGCATTGAGTACAAAAATTATGTTGAACCTGAATAAAGCTCTGCTTAGGCCACAATGGGGGAGATTGTGCTGTAGTAGTACCATTACTGGACCAGTAATCCAGAGACCCATGCTAATGCTCTTGAGAGAGTGCAGAGCAGATTTACTGGAATGATTCCAGAAATTTAGGCAGAGGAAATAAAGAAGATCAATGAATTTAAAGGAAAATTAGATAGGCGCCCGAGGGAAAGAAACTTGCAGGACAAAGGGAAGGAGCGGAGAAGTGGGATTGACTGGATTATTCTATAAAGAGCTAGTATGAACTTGGTGGGCCAAATAGCATCATACTGTGCTGGTAAGTCTGATAATATAACAGTGTTTCCTGGAGAGACTCAGCTTTCATATACATGAAAAAGTGCAATGTTGCAGTACTTACTTAGAGTCATAGTCATAGAGATTTACAGCATGGAAACAGACCCCTCGGCCCAACGTGTCCATGCCGCCCTTAACGTAACCGTTAGATATTCACTAAACATGCTGGACTGGCTATTCAAGTAATATTGTAATGCCAAACAACCACTGTGGCACTGGAGATTTACTTCAAAAGTATGGAGACTTGTTCTTACAGACTTTTATTATTGGAGATTCTTTAAAAAATATTTTTAATTTTCCCACTTTTTTCTTTTTCTCTTAATCCCATTTTTCCGACCCTATATTTTGCTTTCAGTACATGGATTGCCATCACATGGTCTAATTTACACTTCCTGGTTTAGACTCTGAGCAGAGAATTGACACTTAGAGAAGCAAGTGACTGAGAGAGTCGGTAAGGAGTTAAAAGCGCTGAAACTGATAGTGACTCAGGAAGCTGGCTTCAACCCACTGACTTCTGCATTTAACTGAACTGCATTAGGCTGCATGCGAGCAACCCCCCTGGGAGAGGCAACTTGTTAATTTCAAGATGTTAATTGCTCATTAAAAGTGATGCTAATATGGGTTTTGGGATTTGATTGTGGGCGCAGAGGCTACCTGGAACTCGTCAGTGAAAGCAAGGCAAGAACAGCAGCAACTGAGGGGATGACAAAAAAAAGGATAGGCACAAATTCCTATGGGCATTGAAAATTCTTGTCTAACTGTGTGAAATTTTACTTATTTTTCTTTCATTTATTAAGTTTTATTTTGTTCTAAGCACATTCACGACTAATTACTTTCACTACTTCAAAAGTTGCTTTCGCTACTTGGGAGGTTTTGTCCATCTGATCTCCACTTTGCATCAGTCATGTAGAATCATAGAATCCATACAGTGCAGAAGGAGACCATTCAGCCTATTGGGTCTGCACTGACTCTTACCCAGGCCCTATCCCCGTAACCCCACATATTGGTCCTGCTAATCCCCCTAGCCTATACATCTGGGACATTAAGTGATAATTTAGCACGGCCAATCAACCTAACTGCACATTTTTGGAGGAAATGGGAGCACCTGGATGAAACCCACGCAGACACGGGGAGAATGTGCAAACTCCACATAGACAGTCATCCAAGGCCAGAATTGAACCCAGGTCCCTGTCGCTGTGAGGCAGCAGTGATAACCACTGTGCCACGTGCACATGTATCAAATATCATATCAGCATGACTGCCACTTATGCCATGTTAGTTTGGACCTTAGATGAGGACCAGAATGACTAGCAGCATCAGTGACAGGAACAAAAGTAGCAGCAGCAGCAATCAGGATGAAAGACAGCAGAAGCACCAACAGTAGTACCAGCGGCAGCAACCTTTTTCTCTCCAACCTGCTGTGCCAGAGAACAAGAGAGGTGGGAAGGATGGGGCAGCTCACCACAGGTGATACCTGCAACACAGGATAGACAGACAAAGGACATGTCAAAATACCACTGCCTCAGGGGGTTCAGCGTCTCACTTTAGGTGCTGGCAGTCATTTATAGTCTTCTGGAAGAAGACCTGTGGCACAAGTAGGCCCCTGTGGACAGTGGCTGTTAAAGTCAGCACTGCCCCCAACGTCTTTCTCTCTCGATCCTTCCAGGGATCGACAGGGGGCAGATGAAACATCACACATTCACCTGCCCACAAATGCATAAATGCCACTGGAAATATTGAATAGTATGAGTAGGTACTCAGGGTTGCAGCTCTGACTGGTTTTCTACAGGTAGAGGGTGATATCAGCATGTGGAAATTGCACATTTTACGAATAACCCCTACCCCCCAGATTAGCCAGAAATGTTCATCAACCAAAGTGGCTTACACTTCATGAATATACAGTTGTTGTGCACCCCCCCCAAAAATGATTTTGCAGGTGTGCACAAGATTCTCGGGCAACAGCCATTTGCCTGGTACCAGTAGTCCACTCTTCCTGCTCTCTTCATGCCTTGAAGCAGACTTACCAGCTGGCTGGGTGGAGTCAAGGGAATCTCACTGAAAACCTGGCCTGGCGAGCCCAAACAATGAGGTTCAGGAGCTGAAATGGAAGGCCTGTGAATTGGCATGCTGAAGCTGTGCCTCAGGTGTCACAAAAGCTTCAATTTGCACCAGTCATAGTCGCCAGAATCGCCATGGTGTGCTGCATTGCGCAACATTACACTGATGCGAAATCTGGACCTTCAGGAGGGGCAAATTGTAGAGCACAAAGTCTCGTTAGAGAATGAACAGAAATAGGATATGGCCAATGTACTATCAGTGCACAGTGGCACAGTGGTTAGCACTGCTGCCTCACATCACCAGGGACCAGGGTTCAATTCCAGCCTCAGATCACTGTCTGTGTGGAGTTTACACATTCTCTCTGTGTCTGCGTGGATTTCCTCCGAGTGCTCCAGTTTCCTCCCACAGTCCAAAGATGTGCGGGTTAGGTTGAATGGCCATGTTAAATTGACCCTAGTGTTAGGGGATTAGCAGGGTAAATATGTGGGATCATGGGAATAGAGCCTGGGTGGGATTGTGGTCGGTGCACCAAATGGCCTCCTTCTGCACTGTAGGGATTCTATGATTCTATAAGAGTAGCATACATTAGCTGGGGATGAGCTCATGATAGCAAGGTTCAGTTAAGTTCCACTAGTCCACCCATCTGGCAGTCACAGGCTAAACTCACTTCTCCCAACACAAAGAGTCCTCCAATCAAACAAGTATCCCTTTCATAGCTACCCATTGCTTGGTTTTAAGTTTTGCCTTACCATTTGTCGCAACTGAAAAGACTACTTATCAGGCCAACAACCAAAAATATGATAAGAAAGTGGTGTAAACAAACAATATTCATTTGACTCAAAGATGAAACAGAAAATGGTCAATGTAATGTTGTGTAACACACCCAAGTGAACACCTGAGTGCAAATACAAGTCTTTACTCTTCCTCTTCACAACAACTCTTGGTCCAACTCGCGTGGCTTCAGCAGAGGTAGAAGCAGGCTTCTTAGATCCCTGCTCCGACTATTGAGATGTTCTTGGGCAATGTCTTCTAGGGTTTGGAGCTCATGATGGTCTCACCAAAGATTGCTCTACCTGCATCTTCGTAATTGTGAACTCGGCCATGTGGACATCAAGCAGCATATGGGGGGTACTCACAGGGTAGAGGGTGGGGAAAAGGGGTGAGAGATGGAAGCACTTTATGCCTGTTCTTGCTTCTATGTTCCTTTTACTATCACCCCTCTCATGGTCTACTGTACTTGGACAGTAATAATGAGCCGGAGAATACTTGGCTGCAGATCAGATTTCATTAATCCTACTTAAGGTGGCATTCATAATGTGCAAGCCATAGATGAGGGCCCTCATGAACAATTGCCATGATTAATGATCCATGCATGTGGGTACCCTTTTTATGGATAAGGACATTATTGAAAATGTCTTCAATGTCATGTACTCATGCTGGGGATGAACTCCACCAATCTCTGCAAGTTTGGACAGCATGGCTGGAAAGCCTGCCAGTATACCGCACATTCTTTATTGTTACTCTCGACATATAATGTTTGGCGACAGTCTCCAAGATCCAGTATCTGTGTCCAGCAGAGGAGAGCTTGGTGTATTCTCCAGTGAAGACTCTCCAATGCTGTTCTTGCCTCCACTACCTGTGCTTGCTCACTTATAAGTGCAAGTCACAAAGTGAAAAGCCATCTTCCTTATGGTTCCACTGAACTGAGAGTATCTGCTGCATTGTTTACACGTGATGGCATACCCATAGAGTGTGTGATCTCATCTATCAAACCATTGTTGTTCTCTTGGACCACTTCCTGTAGGACACTTAAAGGCCCTGTGGAAGTTTAATTAGAACAGTTAAGGTAAGAATATTTTAACTGATCATTTGGCTCATCATCATATTTCACTGGCTGCGAATATCAAGTCAACATGACTGAGTATTGTATGCCATGTGGTTGCCCCCCTCTCTCCATCTCCGATGGCCAGGCATGCTGAGCTCTGCTGATCTCCTCCTCTGCAGATGTTAATTGTGAGTTTGATGGAGAATCTAGTGTGTGTTGCTCTCTTTTCCTGCAGAGATGAAAAGAAGAGGCTTATGGGTGAGAGTAATAGAATGTGCTGAGCAGATGAACAAACATTTGTTGAGCGTGATTGTGAGAGAGAGCCTTGACATTGTATTAAGACGAGGGTGAATGTCAGTGGTGGATGGACAGATGGTGATGTGAGGAGGTATGCAGATAGAGAGGGAATGGGTGCACCTGCGAGATAAGTAGGCTTGAGAAGGTAGAGTGAGAGGTTTGCCATGGTACACATGTCAGGCTGTAGTTGAATCTGCCACTGTGCTCACCTTTCCTGCACTAATTAGTTCATTAAACCACTTTAGGCACTGAATCCAGGAAAGTGGTACCACAAACTTCCACCTCCAACCTCTAGCTATGCCTTCTTGCCTTCATTGGCCTCCTTCTTCCCCTCAGCAGTAAGGAAAAGTATCCTCCGATTGGCCTCATATCCGGAGAGGCATCACTAATTAGAGGCATGGACTTGGAATGTAGAACTCTATTCTGACAGTTCCTTCCCAGCTTCAGAATTATCTTTGCAATGCCTCTTTAAATACTGGAGTTGAAATTGATGAGGATTCCCATCACATCTGCTCAACTTACTCCGTCAGGAAAGCCAGAAGTCAGATTCAAATATGGGCGTTGGATTCATAAACCATTGTTGCCGTGGCGCATTGAGTTCCAGGTTTCTTGCATGCTACTGGACCTAGCCCACCACCCCCAACAATGCCCAGCGCATTGTCAAGTTAAAACTACCAGCTGTGTGAATAGTAAGGACTCCAAAATCTGGTTGGTTAAGGAAACAGCTATTGTTTGCCCTGCACACAGGTTTCAAATCCCATGTGGACAGTGCCAATGCAAACTTAGCTTGCAAATAATAACAAGCCATAACACAAATCCCAAGTGATTCAACTGTAACAAATAGCCAGCACGGTTTATTTGCCACCGACTGCAAAATCTGGGCTTTTACTTACAAGGCCGGGTATCAGGGAAGTTGGAAATAGTTGGTAGTTTAATATATTTGCTTTACGTTCTGTGACTCAGAGCATGCTACATCACAGTGATGTAACAAGTGCACGTTTCATTCTGGGAATAAGGGTACTATAAATGTATACTTGCACTGAGATTCTGAGCTATTCCATTTTTTAAAGTCTTTGTTATCAATTTTTACATAGTTATCAACTGATTTTGTAACATATATTTTATAGCTGTATTTAAAATAATTGTAATTCAATGAAAAGGCTAATACGTGTACACAGATTACTTAGTGTACTTAATTTCCTAAGTTTTAAATTCAGTGCACTGCAGACAAAACAGGAGATACGCACACAGAGCAATACTAGGAACAATTCACACGTTATTCTGCCCAAAGATATTAAGAGAATATTACCATTATATACATATGAATTAGGGTTCCTTAAAGGCCAATCCATTTTTAAATTCCTTGAGATGTTTTACTAAATGAATCACATATGTATTCAACTTTTTTGAAAAAAATTAATTTGTTGATAAATCAAATCCCGTTTAGCAGTTGAATTATCTGCACAGTGACTGAACATGACAAACAGCTACAATTGTAAAATTCCAGATCCCAACGCTATGCTGATCGAAAGGTAACAAAATTATCCTAGGGCAGCATTCTGTCATTACTCCATTATTGTTTCACAGCTGTTAAATTATTAAACCGTGCCTTCTCCGATGATTTAACACAGGCAAGAAATCCCTCTGAAGCCTCTGCATAATTATTGACTGACGTGTACCTGTGGATCGAACAGGAAGAAAGGATGTCCATTTTGTATCTGCAACACAACGTACTCTTCCTGGTTTTCCACAGACACCGCAAAGAGAATCAAGCCATCAGGTTGACTGGTCTTGAAGCTGAGTCTTATACCTGTAGTAGAACAAAATCATTAGTATTATTATTCTTTTATTATTCTGTAAGAGAAGGCAATTAGTAAAAGCCAGCAAAGCAGCATGAATACCAAACAGGTCTGAAGAAGTGTTAATCAGGTTTATTAGTAGGAAGGTAACAATGAACAACTTCATTCATGTGTAATGTAATCAATCCTGCCAATATTTTGGTGACTTTTTACCCTTATTTGTATAATCCAAATATCTTAACTATCCCTTATATTTTCATATGGGGAAGTGATGGCCTAGTGGTATTATCACTAGACTATTAATTCAGAAACTCAGCTAATGTTCTGGGGACCCGGGTTCGAATCCCGCCACGGTAGATGGTGAAATTTGAAATCAATAAAAATATCTGGAATTAAGAATGTATTGGTGACCATGAAACCATTGCCAATTGTCGGAAAAACCTACCTGGGGGTTCACTTATGTCCTTTAAGGAAGGAAATCTGCCATTCTGACCTACATGTGACTCCAGAGCCACAGCAACATGGTTGACTCTCAACTGCCCTTGGGCAACTAGGGATGGACAATAAATGCTGGCCAGCCAGTGATGCCCATGTCCCACAAATGAATAAAAAAAATAACTTGCAGCATTATTTTAATATATGCCCCTTGTTTGGTCACACAGTGCCCTAATTAATCCAGTTATGCAACTTCTATTGTCTGTGCTCCTATTATCTGTGAGGACATATCCTTGTGCAAGACATTTAAAGCTTTGCTATTTGTCTTTCATTTCTTAGTTTGCACATAGTATTTATCTTGTTATTTGCGAGATACATCATAGAGCACATTTTGAGGAGACACAAATGCATATGTTGCATATGTCACGTCTGTCTCTTTAAGATCGAGGGTCACCTGACTTGAGGGACCAATGAAAACTAAGAGTGAGTGCTCGCACCGGAGAATGGAGTCCTCTCTCAGGAGAATCTTTTGGAAGCATGTAGTAAGCATGTACAAATGGGGCTCTACCCCAGGGCATTCTTCGTGCTGCTTAAACCTCCTGTACCTAAGTTTCTCTATTCAATAAACACCTTCCTTGTTCCAAACAAAGTCTGAAGCCTCTCTTAATAATTCCAGATGCCAGCCTTACAAAATATATAATATAAATAAATTGCCAACTTTCATAACCCATTGGGGAGTGGGTAGGTCTCCCCATACTGTGAGTCATCATGGTTCCATTGTATTCTATAGTATCCCCATCTGAATCCTTTTAAATTTATCTTGCCTCTGCAGCTATTTCAAACTTTGTGTGCAGAATATTTCATAATAATCCATTGATTTAAGCAGTGTAAGTTTACACAAGGTGGATTTTAGGAATTTATGTTGAGAGGTTATCCCACATGGTATAGCTCTCAAGATATTGTAATTTTAAGCCAGTGAATTAATATTTTACACTGCTCACACAAAAGGTCACTGCTGCAAAATTGTTAGGGTGTAGTCACATTTTTACTCTTTTGCAGAATTTTAGCACATAATTATTCAGTTGTATCAATAATGTATCCCTTTGATTAAAAAAAAGCACTATTGATGCAAATCAACAACACTGAATCTTGGCAACCAGCCACTGTAGTATTGGAATCAAATTATGGATCTGTGTCAAGCAACTCTTTACTTGTATGGTTGGAATATTTATTTGGATGAAGGAATAAGTAAATGTATATTTGAGTTTGCAGATTATATTAGAATTGCTAGGCCCAATAAGTGGATTGGAACAAGGTTGGGGGTGGGGTGGGGGGGGGGGGGTGGGAGGCGATTCTCCCAGCCTGCCCACTGCTTTGACAAGAGACACAAACAGTGGCCATTTAGCGGGTCTCCAGCCACCGGATTTACAGGCACCATCAGCTCCACGCCAAAAATTGGCACAGAGCTGTATAAATTCTGCAAATGAGAATTACCGTCCCATTGGTAGGCCCGGGGCTGAGGTCTCTGGGCTCACTAGCCTCTCCGTCCCCGCCAGGAGTGTTTCACTCCAGTGGGATTTACAACAGCTCCCCACGAATTGGGAGCTGGCAGCCCAACCCCTGGAGTGATGGGGGGGCCATAGAGGCCCCCCAGGAGGTCGGGGGTAAGTCAGGTTTGCCCCTGGGCATTGCCAGCTTGGCTCCCTGGCACTGCCCAAGGGGCAAAGTGACAATGTCCAGGGCGGACCTTGGGGATGAGGCCAGAGGGGCAGGACCTATTTGGGGGTGAGGCCTCTGGGAGTGGGGGGAGATCAGTGGGGATATGGGGGTCCAGCTGGCACTCTGCACTCGGTGGTGATAGAGGGAGGGAGGCCAGCGATCGGGGCTGGACATCGGGGTGGGGTCAATCTGCCGGAGGGGCTGGAATTGGGAGATCGGGGCTGCTGGCGGGAGAGGGTGGAAGATCAAGGTGGGCAGGGTCGAGGCTGGCTTGGACACACCCGTGAGGCTAGCGACTGGGGGTTGGGGGGAGGGGTGCCATGGCCAGCGATGCGGGGTCACAGGGCTGGGCAGCGATCGGGAGGCTGACAGTTCGGGGCTACTGCACATGCGCTGATCTCCGCTATGACAGATCGGCACATGCAGGGCGGCCCGCTCAGCGCTATGCTGCCAGCCTCTGCAGCGGGATAGGCCCCGCTAATTTTAAATGAGATTCACGTTAGTGCAGTCAGCAGCGCACAGAGTGCAGGAGATTCATTTTCAAATTCCCGCTGAAAAAAACTGCGTGATTTACTCCAGTTTTTGAATCAAATTCGACACTTAGAATTTTTATGGAAGAATCCCAACCGGAAGTTAAAAAGGACATAGATTGACCATGTGAATAGGCTAAACTTTGACAGTTGGAGTTCAGTATGGCAGAATGTGAGGTCATCCACTTTGCATCAGAGAAAAACAAATCAAAACATCTTCATAATGGTAAAAATTCAGTCTCTGGGAAGGACAAAGGTCTATAGATGCTCATATACACAAATGAAACAAAGCTTGTGCACACATCCAAAAGTAATCAGAAAAGCTGATGGCATTTATTACAAAGGATGTTGAGATACAAAAGTGAGGAAGTGATATTGCAGCTGTACGGAGCTTTGTTCAGATGTCACTTGGAGTACGACATTCAGTTTTAGGTGCTTATGGAATTAAGTTATTCGGACAGATTGCATAAATTTACCTTGTATCCCCTTGAGTTTAGGAGGTTAAGAGATGATCTAGTTAGGTTGTTTAAAATGATAAAGGAATTTGATACAGTAGAGAAATCCATCTTTCGATTCGGTAATTTGAGTACAAGAGGGTATAGTCTTAAAACTAAAGACAGGCTATTTAGGAGTGAAATCTGTCACATTTTTATAACAATGTAGTGCCAAGTGCTCAGGCTGGATTATGTAACTATGCTGTGGGTTCATTTATCCAGACCAGGCACAGAGAAACATTAACACAGAAGTATAAATGTTGAGGACATCGGCAGCAGAGCTGTGTACTGCTCACGTGCTAAAGTTAAACTGAGACTGGGTCACAGGACACACTTCCCATCTACTGATGCTATCCCTTAAAAGCATATTACAACATCCCCCTTTTTAAAGATACTTTCCCCCTTCCAAAAGAAGTATTAACTATTCACCATACACGTTAATGTTTCGTTAACCATGGCTTTCAATTTCCAAACCGTGGTGGTAATCTGCTGGTCCGCCCGCATCTCATTTTTGTAAACTTGGCCAAGTTTTTCCCATCCCATCCGAAGTCAACGGATCTTTGGTTGGTCTGTCAAATGTTCCTTTCCACTGACTCCCGTTGTGGACAGAATTGAAAAATCCCAGCCCTCGACAGACTTTTCTGGCACAATCGAGCCGGGGGCGGGGGGGAGGGGGGGGGGTGTAGAGGTATAAAATGCAGCGAGCCACTCAAAAGTCAATTCATTTTGGCAGGCATGGAAAATTCCACCAGCTGGAGGGGGTGGGGGGGACATGAAATTCCAGCCCTTCAGGATCTTGGCCTAGATACTATAAGACTCTCCGCTGGTTGAGGAGCTGGATTGGATCCGATTTGCCCTTGGTTATGCCTCACTGTTGTGTTTTTGTGTGTAATGACTTCATAGGATCTCGGTTCTGAATGAATTCTAGTCACCTTTGCTTGTTTCCATGTACTTTCTGTCGGATTCTAGATGCAAACTGTGAATTTGGCAAATCCGTACACACATTTTTATCATGCACGTTGGTCATCTTCTTTTGCAGTTTTAAAAGTTGTTCTCTAATTTCTGAGAGAGTCGAAAGGGTTAGTGCACATTAGTGCACAATGGTCTGCCAAACATGAGATCTGCTGAAGTTGGAACAGCTGCACTTAAAGGTGTCGCTCTCAAAGTAATACTGCATGGTGTAGATCTTGCTTGGTCTGTCCACATTGGAGAGTTATGTATTTCACCATGTGAGACATTCAGTCAGCTAGGCTCTTAGATCTAGGGTGATGAGGAGAAATCGTGCAATTGATGTTCCACTTTTCATGCATATTCTGAAATGGCTCACCAATAAATTGCAGACCATTATCTGTAACGATCTCCTGAGGCACACCAAATAAACTGAAAATAGCACTCAGAGTGAAATAGTTGATGATGACAATGAAATCAGTACCTTGGATGGGAAAGCGGTTGGATGTGATATTGGACCAAGAATGGGTAGCAACATCATGGGGAATCAGTGGTTCTTTGGGCTGACTTGGCATATGCTTTTGACATGTCTTGTGCTTCTTGATGATGACGTCAATGTTATTGTTCATCCCTGACCATTAGACTGTCTCACTTATGAGTCTTCTCACCCAATCTATGCCCATATATGAGTGATGAAGTTGTTGAAGAATATCAGGACACAAAGATTTCAATATAATGATCTGCCTGTCTTTAAAAATGACTCACCAGGAGAGCCTATTGCATCCTGATAAAGCCAAAATGGTCTCATATGTTCGTGGACATGCTGAATTGAACCAGGTCATCCTTCATTGATGGTTTTCTACAGTTTCTACAATTACAAATCAAAGGGGAAATGCAGGACTTTCCTTCCGGTAGCATTTTTCACAAACATTGACGCCTAGGCCAATTTCAAGACTGACCAGATGGTAGTGATTGCAAGACTTCTACAGTGAAGAACAAACAATTAACATTAATAAATAAATTTAGGTAGTGTAGAAACTTTTGCTGTTTCTTCTTGTGGCTGCTGGCATTTGCTTTGTGCAGAATATACCTGCCAATTTGATGAACTTGCAATCTCCTGCAAGCATAATATTGAAGCTCCCTTGAAACTCCCAATTTTGTTGTGTTATTCTGGATATTTTGATGTTAGGTTGTGAACTGTGATGATAGGAGAAGGTTGGTAGAAGGTACTGAGGTTGATCTGCCATATGAGACCTGACTGATTCCATGGATTGTCACTCATGAGAGGACACGGTATGCCAACAAACCTACAATCATGGGACCTTTAGTTTCCGTGATGTAGAAAATCTGTGATGCCCAAGAAAACTGATCGTATTTGCATTCCAATGCTATGGATCCTGCACCTGGAATTAGTGAGCTGTTTTACTCTGAAAATTGCGCAGCAGTAGGTTTGCATGGCCTTCCATGTCACTGGATACATGTCTTTTAGAATTCACAGGCACAAGTGCCAACATAATTACCCTGTGTCAATCCTGGCCAACAACGAGTAGTTATCAACTTTATTAGAACAGATCATTCGAATCTTGGTGAACACTTCAGATGATGAGATGGAATCTATTATTGCCATGAGTTAATAATGTAAAACATGTGTTCTCCTCTCTTCATCTCATTGTGCACATCATTGTCATTTTCTGGGTTGTCCAAGTTTCTAACTAGATACTGGGTGGTTTTTCTTACTGTGAGAAGGTACTTATTGTTTACGGTCTGTATATTGCTCTTTGTACCTGCATCAGGCTTTGTTAGAGTGCAATGGCCCTACCAATAGCCCTTTCAGACAAATGTTTCATAGAATTGATTGAACGTTGGACATTCCCTTGAAGTATGCAGAAGGTCACATCTTCCATGTGTCTTGCTGGTTTGAGTATTCAAGTGAGTGCGTCAACAACTGGGGTTGTGTTTAGCACCGCTAATCTTCATCAATCTGTGAGGATCACCTCTTACTTGCATCCATCCTTGACTAGGTCTTCGATGCTATACAGTTCAGGCTTGTCTAGCAGATCTTCTTCCATAGGAGTGGATACAATCACCAGCTCAACACCTACTAGCTCTGTGTTTAACAAAACACAGTACACAGCCTCTTCTTTGCACCTGATGGCAAAATGGTCTGTGGATTCTGTAGGCTGTTGTTGAAATGACATGAACTCTAGTCGGTGAATACCAAAGTTTAAGTCAATTCTGCACCGGTCTTCCAATGTAGGCCCTATCTTTTGGTGATCCTTTTGCCCTTTGTTCATCCTGACATGTTCAACTTGTGTAGACCTTCATTCCCAATTGCTAGGCAAACCTTTCTGGCTTGCTTGTCTGCTTCAGACACTCCTGAACAAGAAAGCATTGCTCTGTACGCTGTTTAAACATACTGAATTTGGATAGTAGGTCAGCTGCATCTCAATTCAAACAGGGAAATGTTGTGCCATTCTGACAATATCCCTTTGACCTTCTTCCTGGTTTTATTCAATTTATTGTTCAGCAATACTTGAAGCCGCCAGTTATAATTGCAACTTTCTGTGACATGATTTTATAACAGTTTTTTTATTTTCTTTCGATGGACTTTCCCTCGCTTGCTATTGATCCAGCCCACAACCTAGTCACTCACCTGGCCTGTTTGAGCTAACCCAGTGCTGGTCCTCTCAACACACTCCTGGAACTGACAGGTTATGCACTGTAATCTCATCACAAGGGATCCTCCTGCTTGCCAGCTCTTTGCTTAAGCACGTCCTGTGTCTTCAAAGCTTTTCTGTGCAGTTACCATGCTGCAATTTCAACACTCTCCAAAGCTGCAAACTCATTGTCGACTGTCCAAAATGTCAGTGGTTGCCCCATGCCACGTAGTACAATCTAAGGCTGTCCAGCATGTCTTACCGTGTTGCCACACTGTTTGACCACTGCTGAGCACCATATTGTGTTTTTATAATGATAAAAAAGCATCAATTACTCATAAGGGATTGTGTAAACACATTGGGGTTCATTTGTTCAGCCGAGACACAGCAACGTTCATACAAAGGTACAATGCCTGAATACATCAGCAGCAGAGCTATGTGCTGCCCAATGACCAAAGTGAAACTGAGACTAGATCACACAATACTTTTCCCTTCTCCTGATGGCATGTTGCTATCCCCTGATGTCACATTACAACAAAATCTCAAAGCACTTTTTCATACAAAGGGTAATGGAAATCTAGAAGTTGCTCCCCAAAAGTACACGGATGCTGCATCGATTGAATTTCTGGAGACTGAGATGAATGTATTTTTCAAGAAAGTTGCATTTCCATAGCACTTGTTACAACTTCTGGATACTGCAAAGTGTTGTACAGCAAATTAAGTAATTCTGAAGTGTAATCACAGTTGTATTATTGGAGCAATGATCATTTTCACAGAACAAGCAATTAAATATATAACCAAAACTAACTGTTCTAAGTGTAATTTGGCAAATAAATATAAGCCAGGACAAATCGCAAGCACCTCCATCTCTCCCATCCCCAACTCCCACCATTTCACTTCTTTCTGAATAGCTGTTAGATCTTTTATTTCCACCTGAGAGGGCAGCACTGCTGCCTCACAGCGCCAGGCACCTGGGTTTGATTCCCAGCTTGGGTCACTGTCTGTGCGGAGTCTGCATGTTCTCCCTGTGTCTGCGTGGGTTTCTTCTGGGTGCTCCAGTTTCCAAAGATGTGCTGGTTAGGTGCATTGGCCATGCTAAATTCTCCCTTAGTGTACCCAAACAGGCACCGGAGTGTGGTGTCTGGGATATTTTCACAGTAGCTTCATTGCAATGTTAATGTAAGCCTACTTGTGACTAATAAATAAACTTTAACTTTATATCAAGGGATATGGAACAAAGAGGGTTGATAAAGGTGAGCTATATATCGGTGATAATATAATTTTAATGACAGATCAAGCTTAAGACTGACTCCTGTTTATGTGTGATCTTCCTTCCACTAAATCTTAAGATTAAAAGAATCATTTAAAATCAACACCTGTGCCACGATTTTCAGGACCGGAAATTGCAGCCCTAAGACCTTTGATAAAAGCAAATTACTGCGGATGCTGGAATCTGGAACAGAAACAGAAAATGCCGAAAAATCTCAACAGGTCTGACAGCTCCTGTGGAGAGAGAATAGAGCTAACGTTGAGTCTGGCTGACCCTTCGAAGTCTTGAAATGTTGGCTCTATTCTCTCTCCACAGATGCTGTCAGACCTGCTGAGATTTTCCAGCATTTTCTGTCAATGGACCTTTGGCTGTTCCATCAAATGTTCTGTCCCACCCATAACGATTGCCTTCACGTGCAAGACCGGAAAATCCAGGCCCTATTTTTACTTTGCAATACTTTCCTGTTATAAATAATATATACACTTAGAACCAGCAAAACACAATTTTATTTCACAGTTGGAGCACAACTTGAAAAACATGTCATTTGGCCAGGTTACCAGTTGTGAAAGAAATCAAATCGCACTTGTCCCAAGTGATTATCCTGTAGTTACCACCATTGGTCACTCCAATTTTTGAGCAGTTATTCAGCGGCGACATCAACAATTGAGCTTGTTTTCACTGCGCCGTATGAAGGGAAAGCAACATACTATTATGACGATGGTCCAGTAAGAACAGGTTTTGTTTTCATCTCAGCAAGCTGCAAAGAGTAGAAGCCTCTTAATGGGAACATCCCCATGGTGAACAGAACATTATCGTTATCCAACTGTTCCTATTAATCAAACATGGCGTGGGGACTGAATCGGTGTCTGAGCAAATGCTCCCTTCAAATTAAACATTCCCGTTAAGATCTGAATCCATAACTATTCGACTACAACTGATCACATACTGATTGAAAACAAACCTGTTACACCCGTGCCATGATCATAATGCAGTGCTATATTAGCTTGTTAGCTTCATGCCCCATGCACATAAGTATTAGATCCTCTTGTGTGCATTCCAAGAACAATTTCAACCAACCATTCTGTAGCCGCATCCCCTCTCAGTTTTATATAGCTATTAAATTTCTAATTTGACTCATTTAAAATTTAAATTACAATTATGATATTAGTAATAATTACCATTTTAATATAATAATATGATAATGAAGGTGTCCTTTAGCCACAATTGTTAGTGGGGAATTCTAATGGATTAACAAAATTACCAGACAAACAAGACAAATTTATTTTGAAAATTACATATCGATGATTTTAAAAACATGGCTGGGTTTACAAAGGTTTCTGAATAAAAATAAAGTTGAAAGGCTCGACAAGTATTTTTATTTAATTTAAACCACGGTAATTAATAAAAGAGTAAAATAAAATTCCCTAATATATGTAATTGTTTCCAGCAAGATACAGGAAGTTAAAGGTTAATTAATATGGTTGCCATGGAAACATTTGGGGAGAACACTTAGCAGTGCCAGATGTCCGTAAACTTCATCATGAAATGGCCAAAAATATTTTCACTGCATTTTATTCGATAGGTTGACAATGGGCCAGAATTTACTGTAAAAATAATAGTGACGCTAACGGGGTTCACCACTAATTTTGTGCAATTCAGACAGCAACTTTAGACAAGCAGAGATATGCAGTTAAAAGCATAAATCTATAAGTTCATCCAAAATGCACCATTCCATCGTGCACTTCATGAAAATGACATCACACCATCTTGCTCCCCATTCAGATCTTATTTATTAGTGTCACAAGTAGGCTTACATTAACACTGCGATGAAGTTACTGTGAAAATCCCCAGATGTACTGAACTGCACGACGATTCTATCCTATAGATAGGTAGGAAATTTACCACAGAAAGTTACCCTTTGCTAATTTCTACATCTTTTCACTGGGGCAATAAGTGTTAAATCTGCCAACAGGCTTTCAGGTACTAAACATTAGCAGTTAGAACTGTGGAATCTCATTTCTTTAGCTTTTCATTATTGCTAGAAATATTTAAAAACATATACTTTTTCAATTTTTTTCCCATTTTCCCACTCTTGTAATTTGATTTTAATCGCTCTCTTTATTTCACATTTTGTATCTAAGTTGACATTGAATTCACTGTTCTGATTTGCACTTCCGTGTTTAGATCTTAAACTGGTCAATCCTCATTCCTTCAATCTGTTTGGTTAAGGAGGTGCCTATCCTATTCATTCAGGGTCCAGGTGCCCTACACTCAGCTTCCGATTACCTTGCACCAAGAGTAGCTTACTGTGTAAATTATCATGGAAATTAAATGGGTGAGGGCAAGTCTAACAATGGTAGCTTCCATTAGCTTATTGACTACAATAAATTCTAGCCCAATGGATTTTTTCTGCCATTTCTCTTTTTTGCTTTATCCTACAATTCTCCAAAAATACCTCCTGGATATTGTACAAACATTTATGAGCAAAATTTCAAATGTTATGCATGCAGCTAACAAAAAGCAGAGTGCCTTCAGAAGATCTTCAAAGAAAAATTCTAACCTGATACATGGATAAAACAATTCTTCTTCCCAAATATTAGGTATACTTATCATTCCCAACAGCAGTATGATTAGCATTTACCAATCACTTATCATGGCAAAGTGAAGTGTGGAACCTGTCCGCCAGTCAATACCCAGTGAAGGTCACATTAACATTTGGCAACTGTGTAAATCAGACTGATGGCATGTTATACACCTCTCCAGATTCTTGTTTCCATTGACTTCAGTTAGACATGTTTTAACACACTAGTTTATTAAGACATGTAATACCTCACCAGGAACAACGGAAGAAGCAGAATCTATGGCAGATTTTAAACGGGAAATCAATAAATATTCGGGGGGGGCGGGGGGGGCGGGGGGATGTGGTGGTGTGGGGAGACTAAAGAATGAAGGGATGGAAATGGGATTACAAGGATAATTCTTTCAGAAAGGCAACATATGATGGGCTGAATGGTCTCCTCCAGAGTTGTAATGTTTTAAGATTCTTCTAAATTGCAATATGATTATCAATTGCAAAAACAATATGATTAGCAATTGCTTGAAGTTTACAAGAGCAACATTTAAAAAAATCTTTCAAACATCTCAAAATCTCATCTCAGTCTCCTTCAAATTGGATGAAAGATCGATGGGTTATGGACACCTTGTAAACTTCCATCACTAATGCTACTCCAGATACAGCAAAACATGAAATGATCTTCATTCAAGGAAGGATCCACTAAGCTGTTTTATGTTCTTTATTAGCTAATGTACTTTTAAAACTGTAAACTACTTCCAAACCAAGCTTGAAGTCTTCCAAAGAACTCATATGTTTCATTGAAACTCTAGCTGACAAGTTCCTTGCCTGAACAATCCTGAGGGACAACTGTGATGATACAATTGTGAAACAAACCTCTGAACTGCTAAACTATGGAAGTGGCTTGTGAAAATTTCCTTTCTACAGATATTTTCATGTTTGATGATCAGGAAGAGTTGATTATTAAAATCACTTTTAGAATTCCATACAGTTCTTTTATTAGCATGATAACTAAAACAAACAGGGCATTTTTGTTTTAATCTACTTACTACATAACCCAAATAACTTCAGTCATGTTTGCATTAATGCAGCATTAATCATGTTGTTGTGTATTAATGAGTTTTCAGGCTATGCTAATTACTGTCATAGATTCTGCAGCAGGCCATTAAATATACAAATTGCCGAATTAAAGATCTGGGCCTTTTCATGATTAATCTTAAATGGGTAAAAACTAATGATGTCTATAGAAAGTTTTCTTTTACTTTTAGCTGATTTTGTGGTTATGACTAAATATAATCAATCTAATTTCTTACAAATGATGGATTGTATTTTTTTAAAACTAGTTGATCTCCTGTGGGGTCGTTAGCAGGTAAAGTTCTGTTCCTGAGCTTTCTTTCTGTTTTGTCCTTCTCTCTCACTCTCATTCTCTTTCCATTAATATTTTAATGTCTTGTTAGGTCTCTCATATGCCTTCAATCAATGTTGTTTCTCTATCTATGTTTGTGCCCAACTCTTCTCGATAAAAAGAATCAAAATCTTGATTCAAAGAAAATCATCAATTCTCAATGGATTAAGTAAATTCTGTTGCTATAAAACATGCATGTTATTATAAACCCAAATACTAATATGAATATATATATAAGCATATGAAAAATAATGGGCTGGATTTCATCGAAGTGGCAGCGGGCTCATTCACTGGCTGGACAGCCAGTGAATAAATCGTCACAGCCATTTCCAAGAGCCCAACATGATCAAAAACCAATCAGATACCTACCTGGCAGGCCAATGTTCAGCCGCCAAAGGTTGGCAGTCAATTGGAGGCCAGCAACCCTTCAGTACCAGCAGCGCCACCAGGGGCAGTGGCCACTGCTGGTGCTGCAATGGGTCCCAGGAAAAGAATCACCACTGGAGTCCCTGAACACACGTAAATAGGGCAGGCTAGGCAGGGGAAATTATTCAGGCCCTGGTTAATCGGGGCAGTGAGTGATGGAGAGCAGTGTAGTGGCAGTCCTTGCCACTGGTAGGTCCCTCCATTGGGCACAGGGAGCCTGAACAGGAGGGACACCCCCAATGCTTCCCCCATCATCACCCCTCCCCACCGCCCCTGGGCCGCAGGCATGCCTGCCAGGTTATTTCTCATGTTTTGATCACATTATGGACACCTAAGACCCCCACACTGATGTTGGTAGAATACCAACAGCATACCAGACAAAATCTTCCACATTTACATTGTTGGTCTTACTGTAAAAAAATTAAAAGATTACACCTTGTTGAAAGAGTTATAACTGGGTTTTTAACAATGCATTAACTTCGGAATTAGTGTTAAACATAGTCAGTTTGAAAAGCTAATTATACGTTTGTGGAACATCAATTTTCTCAATTATGGTAAAAACTGATTTTTTTAAAGCATGTTAATCCTTATATTAGTTTCCATCTTAATCCAATCTTACTAATTATCTCTTTCAAAATATGAAAACTTAAATTAAAAGTAAAAAAGGTTCTGTGCTTCTAACTCTCTGGTTTGCTGTCTGTGAGAATACTTTACTGTGATTGGCTGCTTACACTGACTTCACTGCTGCTGGAAGTCTGCAGATTCTCTTGACTTGCCACAGTACTAAACTGCTCGGATATGCCAAGAAAGGGGAAATGCAAATTGAGCAGACCATTGATTGTTGGCAGGATCTTAATTATATTTAGACAAAGTCTATGGGCTTTTGCACAGCTCACTCACTGCACCAGCAGGGAACCCACCACGAGGGAGCAACTTCGGTAGTAGTGGAAGATCCTATCAGCGGCAGGGGTTGGAAAATACCACTCATGGCTTAGCATTGTAAATGGCTGTGCCTTGAAAACAATGATAAATCCAGAAAATTTGGGATTGCCATTGACTGCAATGGAAGTGTGAATGACAAAAAATAAACTTCTATCGGCATAGGTGAGAGCATCATTGGAACAATGCAAATATTCCCTCACATTATGTGCTGCTCCAGCAGTGGCGAAATGTATTACTCTGTTATTTCCTGGAACACTGATATTTTAATAATGGCGCATGCCATTACAGCATCATTTCCATTGCACTGATTCCCAGCAGATTCAGGGCCAATATATGAGTTATCAACCAGAATGAGACTAAAAATGACGTGCGTTGAGAGCATAACTACAAGGGCAAGGTACTAAATTCCCTTATAATTGTTAAAGATGCAAAAGTCACAAGAAAAGGAGAATTGAGATAGATACATTGGTCTTTGGCACGAGATTTACAAATTTTCATACCCCATCACGCAAACCAGCCTCCCATCCATTGACTCTGTCTACACTTCCCGCTGCCTCAGCGAAGCACCCAGTATAATTGAGGACCCCACGCACACTGGACATTCTCTCTTCCACCTTCCTTCAGGAAAAAGATACAAAAGTCTGAGGTCACGTACCAACCGACTCAAGAACAGCTTCTTCCCTGCTGCTGTCAGACGTTTGAATGGACTTACCTTGCATTAAGTTGATCTTTCTCTACACCCTAGCAATGACTGTAACACTACATTCTGCACTCTCTCATTTCCTTCTCTATGAACAGCATGCTTTGTCTGTATAGAGTGCAAGAAACAATAATTTTCACTGTATGTTAATACGTGACAAAAATAAATCAAAAATCAAATCAAATCATATCCCAATATTGTTTTTTTAAGTTTAAGTTTATTTATCAGTGGCACAAGTAGGCTTATATTAACACTACAATGAAGTTACTGTGAAAATCTCCTAGTCGCCACTCCCAAGCGCATGTTCAGATACACTGAGGGAGAATTTAGCATGGCCAATGCACTGAATCAGCACGTCTTTCAGATGTGTGAGATATGGGCCAGAATTCTCCAACCCCACCCACAGCTGGGATTCTCCAGTCCTGATGCAGTAAATGGAGAATTGGCTGAGCGACAAATTCTCCGTTCTTCTGGCAGGGGTGACGGAGAGGGGGTGGGGTGTGGGGGCGGGGGGGGGGGGGGGGCGGCGCGGGTGGGAATTATGGCCATTTTATGTTGTGTTGGCACACATTTCCTGAAATTATGAACAGTTATGTTTCATTCCATGCTAGGAGGCCACTTACAAAAAAAGTATACTCAAAAATTATAAACTCAGTAGCTTTTTGTTTGACTTGGTAGTTGCTTTATGGCATTGGTGAGATTTGAAAAATAGCACTGCTGTTAACATGACAAAATAATTACCAGTAAAGTACGTGTTGACAGGCAGAGTTGAACTAGGAAATTTGAAGTAGCCATGACCAGGGAAACGAATTCCTTTCTCAGCATGAACAAGGTGGCTAAATAAAGACGTTTCCATCCTTTCCAGCTGGTACACTAGAGGGGGACCATTCATATCCATAGGTGGCTGCCAGTATAGTTTCATCATTGTGCTGTTCACTGCATCCACTCTAGGTGCACTTTGTCCTGCTGGAGCTGAAGACAAAAACACCTTTTTTAATTAATCCTCTGAACACTGCTCACCATTTGCAAAATCAAATAAAGGTAACATTATAAAAGTCCTCAATATTTTTGTTAATATCCAGTTGTATCAGTTTCATCCAATTTGCATTGAAAGCCAATTAAAAATATGAATTGAGAATGTTGGCGGCGATTCTCCGAAAAAAATTCAAAGTGTCGAATACACGTAAATACTGGAGTAAATCACGTGGCTTTTTCAGTGGGAGTTTAAAAATGAATCTCCCATACTCTGTGCACTGCAGAGTGCCCGAGCGTGAATCAGTGCAAAAATCAGGGGACAGACCTCTCCCCACTGGAGAGGCCGGCAGCATAGCGCTGAGCGGATCACTGCGCATGCGCTGATCTGTTAGCGCCGAGATCAGCGCATGCCCCCTGTCTGCTGACCTCCCGATTGCTTGCCAGCCCCATGACCCCCCGCATCGCCGGCACTCCCACCCCACCCAGGGTCTGACTGCCGGACCCTCCCCGTAGCCCTGAACCCCCAGCAGGCTGCCCCCTCCCCCCCCCCTCCCGATGGCCAGCCCTGATCGCTGGCCTCCTTCTGTTACTCAGCCCAATGTGCAGAGTGGCAATCAGCCCCCCCTTGTGGTTCTGCCCCACACTAAGCTCCACCCCCTTGGCACTGTCCCATGACTGGCGGGCAGTGCCAAGGTGTCCCCGGGACATTGACACTTTGCCCCTTGGACAGTACCAGGGTCCCAGGCTAACACTGCCAAGGTGGCAGTGCCCAGGGGCACCCTTCCCTGCGGCCAACCCTCTGGGGGGTCTCGATTGCCCCCCCCCCCCTTTCACTCCAGTGGGGTCGGGTCGCAGCTCCCCATTAGTGGGGAGCTGTTGTGAAACACTCCTGGCGGGGGTGGAGAGGTTGGTGGGCCAGGAGATTTCAATCTCAGACCCGCTAATCAGATTTAAATAGTATGTAAATTAACATTTAAATAATTTATGAAGCTCCGCGCCAATTTCTGGCGCGGTGTTGACGGCACCGGATATCCGGCACTGGGAGACTCGCGGAGGCCATGGCGCCCAGTGTGGAGCCCGCTAAACGGCCTTCGCTAGAGTCTCCTGGCCAGCTGCGCTACAAAAGCAGCGCAACGAGATGTTAGGATCGCCCCCAATTGCTTGTTAATCCTGTTAGCAAGGAATGGCCTGTACAATTTTCAATTTATGCAATATTGCTATAATTTATGTGTACATCCAACATATAGAGAGATCCATTTCTCTAAGTTTCAGGTATTAAAAGTGAAGCTAATATTCCACATTCAGTATCGACTGTCCTGAGCAGTGACATCTGCACCGTGCACCACAGCTGCTATCAGATAGATGGAGTTATTTTTGCAGCAAGTAACATTATGAACTCTAAAATATGTACCTATTAATAAAAGAGGCTTCCATTCCTCATACACACATACACAGACAATTCACAAAATTACAGAGTAGTTCTCTGGTGTTTTACGTACCTTGTCTTATAGCCAGCACTAAAAACTTACAGAAATTATTTTTTTTGCAGTTGCTTTAGATAAAATCATGAAACAGATGGTGACATTTTTAAATTGGCCCACCCAGTGGAAACAGGGGAAATATCAACCCTGAAATAGCTGTGCTGCATATTCTTATTCGGACCTTGGCTGCTCCGACAGTTCTTGATGCCTTATGATGGATGGGCCAGTTTCCCACCAGAATCAAGTGGTAGCCTCGGGAGCGATTCCCCCATCGCGACCCGCAAATTTTCTGGCGGGTCGGGTCAGGAGATGAGCGTGTCGGCCATTTTGCGGGATTCGCGCACATGTTTCCAACGCATGTGCGTCTCCCAGAGCCAGAGAACAGTCAGGACCACGCTGGAAACCGGCAGGAAGAGAGGTAAGTGATTTTAATCTGTTTTAAGTGTATTTTTAATCTATTTTAAATGTGATTATCGGGCCCAGCACGGACCTTGCCGGGCCTGATAATATCTCCCACCCCGCCAGGAGTATTTCACTCCGGCGGATTTAGAGTAGCTCCCCACGTTCTGGGAACTAACAGAGACCCCACCGGAGTGAAGAGGGGGGCAATCGGGGACCTCAGGGAGTTGGGCGGCAGGGTGGTGGTGCCCCCTGGGCATGGATACCCTGGCAGTGCCCCTGGCACTGCCCAAGGAGCAAAGTGCCCATGTCCAGGGTGCATCTGGACACTGCCCAGTGGGCATCGGGCGGTGCCAAGCGGGTGGGGCCTATTGTGGGCGGGGCCTAGGGGGCCATCAGTGGGGGTGGGGCGGTCCCACTGCCACTCTGCATGGATCAGTCTGGGCTGAAGGGAGGCCAGCGATCGGGGTGGGCTGGAGGGGGAGGTCTGCCTCCTGTCGGGGGGTCTGCCTCTGGGGGGGGAGGGGGTTGGTCTGCCAAGGGCTGGGTCAGTGGGGGGGGGGTCTGCTGTGGTGGGGGGATGGGGGGAATCACCACTGCTGGGGGCAGGGGCCTGGAGATCGGAGTATTCTGGGCCAGGGGGCGGTGGTGGGGGGTTGGGGGGAGGAGTCGGGGCTGGCCAGGAAATTGTCGTGGGGGCCACAATCGGGTTGTGGTGGCGTCAGGAGGGGCAGCACTATGGGGACCCTGGGCTGGCCAGCGATTGAGCTGGCCAGCAAACAGGGAGACTGATAGATTGGGGCCACTGTGCACGCGCAGAGTTCCGGAGCTGTCGGACTCTGGCGTGAATAGGCCCCATCCTCGAGGTTTTTAACTATATTCACGATTGGGACCTCTGCATTGCACAGAGTGGGGAGATTTGGGTCTGAAGTTGCACTGATAAAACAGTCTTGATCTGGACCAGTTTTCTCGCCAACTCAGCATTTTTGAGAGAATCGTCTCCCTCATTTCTTAATTAAAGAGGGATCCTTTGATGCGTATAGTTCTCAAAATGGATGAAGCCTCCTCCTAGCAGGAATGGGTAGGCATTCCCTCCATTGCCTATGCCACGCCTGGAGTTAAACCTTACTTCCTGACATTCTTAACATTTTAACAGTGAGCAAATCTTTTCACTGTGGTGATTAATGAGGTTTTATCTTCATTAAGAGGAAGAATGTTCATGCTGGGAAACAGAATTCCTTTCCATTTCAGTGTGAAGTTGGCCAGGCCAGACATAACTGCGGGTAAAGTTCCCTCTACTCTGCCCCTGCATTGTACTTTAGTCCCTTTTCTGAAACACTCTGCATTGTCCCAGTGTGACATTTTTACTTTCCATTGGAGCCACCTTTATGTCATTCCTTGGTGAAACTAAAATGGCTCAAATCCAAATCACCCAAACACAATGCTGATATTCGCTGGAATTCTACCGCCTCACCCGCCAGGGAATCGGAGCTGGCGAGGGGCGGACAACGGAAATGTCCATTGACCTTGGGTGGGAATTTCTGGTCTCACTCGAGTGAGGCAGTAAAATCCCACCCATTAATTTTTCCTCTGGTGACCAAACTCTGGAAAGTTACATATTTTTAAAGAGGAAATAGTAAGTAAAGTTTATTTATTAGTCACAAGTAGGCTGCAATGAAGACTGCAATGAAGTTACTGTGAAAATCCCCTAGTCGCCACACTCCGGCGCCTGTACGGGTACAGTGAGGGAGAATTTAGCATGGCCAATGCACATAACCAGCACATAGAACCATAGAACCATAGAAAATTACAGCTCAGAAACAGGCCTTTTTGCCCTTCTTGTCTGTGCCGAACCATTTTATGCCTAGTCCCACTGACCTGCACTTATAGAACCATCTTTCACACTGTGGGAGGAAACTGGAGCACCCGGAGGAAACCCACGCAGACACAGGGAGAACGTGCAAACTCCACACAGACACTCCAAGCCGAGATTCGAACCCGAGTGCCTGGCACTGTGAGGCAGCAGTGCTAACCACTGTGTCACCGTGCCGCCCTCACTATTGGATGAAAACGAAGACGTAGGACTAACTTACAATTTCCTTTTCAATGGAATGACATAGAAAACTCTTTGAAATGTTTCTGCTGTGGAAACACACCCACTAGAAACTGGGATTAGACTGCCCGGAACTTATTTTATATTAAGGAAAAATATCACTGTTATCCGTTCACCATGGACTGAACTGAAAGCTAAATCACAAACAATAAACAACGTTACTCACACAGTCCTTCTAGGTTAGCATTACTGAGAATTATGTGGGTCCAGAGCAGCTGGCACAAGGCAACTTTCTTTACACCACTGTTCTCAGTTTACTTAAAAAAGGAGAAAGCTTTCTTCAAATTTTATTGCGCGCTCACAAAGACAACGGTTGAGATTCTCTGACCTCTCTTCAGCGTTTTTCTCAGCGGCGAGAGGCGGCATGCCATTCACTGGTGGTGGAATCCTCTGGTCCCGCTGCTATCAATGGGGATTCTCTTTGAAGACACCCCACGCCAACGGGAAATCCATGGCAGGGGGTGCGCTGCCGGCGGGACCAGAGAATCCCACCGGCATGAATGGCCAGAGAATTCCGTCCAACAGCTTTGAAACATCTCAGCTCTTTTGTATGCAGAAGCCATTCATTGTGAACTAAAATCAGTGGCCGGAATTTTACCAACACACCCACCCCGGTTTCGGGGCGGGCAAGGCTCGCAGAATGGAATTCCCTGTTGGCCTCAGGCAGGATTTTACGAGCCTCACCTGAGCGAGGTCATAAAATCCTGGCCAGTATGTCACATTGGTGGTGCTGAAACCATTTTCAATGTGCCTGAAAAATGTTTGCCTCTCTTTGGAAGTTTCTTGACTCATTCTCAGAAAAAATACAATGTAACACAGGTGACATCATTCCCAAGGGTTTGTAGCCATTCATTCTACAGTCCTATCTAAGAACTTGTTAAATGAATGTCTGTAACCTGTGATGCACTATCAATCGAGTCAAGACTAGTTGTGAGCAAGACAAATAGGCTTTTATTAGCAAGAACTTGGAGCCATCCCTGTCGGTCATCTGGTCTGTACTGCAGGCTAGGGGGAGGAGCCACCGTCTTTATACCTGGACCAGGGGGAGGAGTCTTGGGCGGAACCAACAGGGATGTGCCACATATACAGGTAATGAGAAATGCTAACTACAGTGGTTAACCACCACAGATAACAGATAATGGTGGTTTACCACATTCACCCCCTGTTTAAAAAAAGAGTCCGTCGGGGGTGAGGCAGAGTGAACAATATTTTCCAGACAGTGACGTTCTCTCTCTCCACCTGTCCGTTACCCTGGGGGTTGTAGCTAGTAGTCCTACTTGAGGCTATGCCTTTGGAGAGCAGGTACTGTCACAGTTCCTCACCCATGAAGGAGGATCCCCGGTCGCTATGGATATAGCTGGGGTAACCAAACAGAGTGAAGAGGCTGCGCAGGGCCCTCATGACTGTGGCCGAGGACATATCTGGGCAGGGAATTGCAAAGGGGAAACGTGAGTACTCGTCAATGACATTGAGGAAGTATATGTTGCGATCAGATGAGGGGAGGGGGCCTTTGAAGTTGATGCTTAGGCATTCAAAGGGGCGGGTGGCTTTTATGAGGTGTGCCCTGTCTGGTCAGTAGAAGTGTGGCTTGCATTCCGCGCAGACCTGGCAATTCCGAGTTATGGGTCTGACATCCTCAACTGAGTAGGGCAGGTTTCGGGCTCTAATGAAGTGAAAGAACCTGGTGACCCCCGGGTGGCAGAGGTCGTTGTGGAGAGCCTGTAACCGGTCCACCTGCGCACTGGCGCATGTTCCACGGGACAGGGCGTCAGGTGGCTCATTGAGCTTCCCGGGCCGATACAAGATATCGTAATTGTAGGTGGAGAGTTCGATCCTCCACCGTAATATCTTGTCGTTCTTGATCTTGCCCCGCTGCGTGTTGTTGAACATGAAGTCAACGGATCATTGGTCCATGAGTAGGGTGAACCGTTTACCAGCTAAATAGTGGCGCCAGTGCTGCACAGCTTCCACTATGGCTTGGGCTTCCTTTTCGACGGAGGAGTGTCGAGTTTCGGGGCCTTGGAGGGTTCGTGAGAAGAAGGCCACGGGTCTGCCCACCTGGTTAAGGGTGGCGGCTAGGGCGAAATCAGACGCATCGCTCTCCACCTGGAACGGGATGGATTCGTCGATAGCGAGCATCGTGGCCTTCGCGATGTCAGCTTTGATGTGGTCGAAGGCCAGCCGGGCCTCTGCCGTCAAGGGAAAAAGGGTGGATTTTATGAGCGGACGGGTTTTATCCGCATAGTTGGGGACCCACTGTGCATAGTACGAGAAGAAACCCAGGCATCTTCTCAGTGCTTTGAGGCTAGTGGGGAGGGGAAGTTCCAGGAGGGGACGCATACAGTTGGGATCAGGGCCGAGGACCCCATTCTCCACTACGTACCCGAAGATGGCGAGGCGGTGTGTATTGAATACGCACTTCTCCTTATTGTAAGTCAGGTTAAGGAGACTAGCCATGTGCAGGAATCTGTGGAGGTTGGCATCGTGGTCCTGTTGGCCATGGCTGCAGATGGTGATGTTATCCAGGTACAGGAAGGTGGCCTGCAGCCCATTCTGGTCTACCATTCGGTCCATTTCGTGCTGGAAGACCGAGACCCCATTGGTGACGCCAAAAGGGACCCTAAGGAAATGGTAAAGGCGACCATCCACCTCGAACTCCGTATATTGGCGATCCTCCGGGCGGATAGGGAGCTGGTGGTACGCCGACTTCAAGTCAGTGGTGGAGAACACCCAATATTGTGCAATCTGATTGACCATGTCAGATATGCGGAGAAGGGGGTATGCATCCAGCTGCGTATATCGATTAATGGTCTGACTGTAGTCAATGACCATTCTGTGTTTCTCCACCACTTGTGCTCGCCAGGGGCTGGTACTAGCTTCGATGATCCCTTCTCTAAGGAGCCGCTGGACTTCGGACCTGATAAAGGCCCTGTCTCCAGCACTATACCTCCTGCTCTTGGTGGCGATGGGCTTGCAGTCGGGAGTGAGATTCGCAAACAAGGAGGGAGGGGCGATCTTAAGGGTCGAGAGACTGCAGGTTGTGTGCGGTGGGCAATTTAGACGCTGCTGATTGCAGACGGAGAGCGGGGTAAAAGGCCCATTATACTGTGTAGTGAAACTCTTCAGGTGGGTCATGAAACTAGCCCCAGGAGCACGGAAGCACAGCGGTGTGGCAGCACGAGGAGCCTGAAGTTATCGTATACTGTGCCCCGCACCTTCAGGGTCACCACGCACCAGCCGAGGACATTTACAGAGTGGGATTGAGATGCCATGGAGATCGTTTGCTTGACGGGCCGCACGGAAAAGGTGTATCGGCGCACCGTATCAGGGTGAATGAAGCTCTCCGTACTCCCGCTGTCAAATAAACAATGCTCCCTGTGCCCGTTTACCTCAATGTCCATCATGGACTTGGCGAGACGATGAGGCTTGGTCTGGTCCAGTGTAACCGATGCCACCGTTGAATCCTGCAGATAGCCGTAGGGGGCTGATGAGGTAGGAGATGGCGGCCCCTGCTGGTCACTCGTGGCCGTTGTCGTCCAAGATGGCAGCCCCCATGAGTCGCCGGCGGCCTCTGGCATCATCCAAGATGGCGGCCCCCGTGGGTCGCACGCAGCCGGGGTCACCCAAGATGGCGGCCCCACGGGTCACATGCGGCGCTCGTGGATTTGGGGGTAGACTTACAGCAGGCTTTGGCGTAGTGCCCCTTCTTCCCACACGCGGAGCAGAACGACTCCCTCGCCGGGCAGCGTTGTCAGGGGTGCTTACCCAGGCCGCAGAAGTAGCATTTCAGGCCTCCAGAGGTTGCTGCAGTGGTCAGGTCACCGGTGAGGTGTGGGGCAGCGTAGGTCTGTGGTCCTCCCGGTAGCGACGGCTGCGGTGTCCATGATGCACCCACGTGGTCAGGTGAGTAGGCTTCGAGGTAGTGTGAGGTCACTTCTAGGGATTCAGCTAGTTGCACCATTTTCTTTAAGTCCAGCGCACCCTGTGCCAGCAGCCGTTGCCGGATATAAGTAGTTCCGCGTCTCGGATCGTAGCATATACTACGTCGCTTACCTGGCCGTGGAGCACCCCTAGTTTGTCAGCATCTGTACTGATGGCAGTGGAGGCTTCGATGTAATCCTCGAAGCATTGCAGCCAGTGATCAAACGTGTTTGACGCTCCGGCAGCTTGCGGGTCTAGATTCAGCCTTTCGGGTTTTAGTAACTGCTCCATTTTAAGAAAAAAAAACTTGCTAATAAAATTGATGCACTATCAATCAAGTCAAGACTAGTTGTGAGCAAGACAAATAGGCTTTTATTAGCAAGAACTTGGAGCCATCCCTGTCGGTGATCTGGTCTGTACTGCAGGCTAGGGGGAAGAGCCACCGCCTTTATACCCGGACCAGGGGGAGGAGTCTTGGGCAGAACCGACAGGGATGTGCCACATATACAGGTAATGAGAAATACTAACTACAGTGGTTAACCACTACAGATTACAGATAAGTAGTTTACCACAACCTGAATATCACATCACTAATTATATCCATTCCAGACAACACTGAGATGCATATGGTCATGACAATGCATGCATCATGTGACGCAATTGGGCTAGATTCATAACCATGAACCCTCATATTCTTTTCCAAGTTTTTTTCTGTACAGAATCATCTCAGGTGCTCCTAATGACTTTTTGCAAGCGAATATTGTGTCAATATGTCATTCTCCCGTGCATGAGGTGGCCTCATTAAAGAGTAGCACCCTCTGGAGAAGCCTTCCACTGCCAAGTGCTGCCAGAGCTTGATGCTCAGTAGCTGTAAATCTGTGGAAAAAGCCAAGAGACATCATTTTAGTGCATAAACCATGTTCAATATCTGAGGTATACTGATGGGATAAAATGATTTGCATTTATTTTAATGAGGTCGATAATGTCATATAATGCATCTGCTTATTTTGATTTTTATAGAGATTTTACAAAAGTATTTGTAATTTTTCGGGTATTATCTATTCCTTTATATTTGTCACTTCACACTTTCATGAAGGTAATTATACTGTCATGAAATAGATATCATAAGGGGTGAATTCTCTATCCTCCTCACAGTGTGTCTCGCTGCGGGAGGCGGTGTGCCGCTGGCCAGCATCAATGGGATTTCCCATTGACTCCACCCCATGCAGCTGGGAAACCCATAGCGGGAGCACGCCATCGGCAGGACCAGAAGATCCCACAGGTGTGAACAGCCAGAAAGTTCCCAAATGTTGGAAGGACTCAGCAGGTTTGCAGAGAAAATCAGAGTGAACTGCTAGGATTTTATGACTTCGCTCGGGTGAGGTTCGTAAAATCCCGCCCGAGGCCAACAGAGAATTCCGTTCTGCGAGCCTCTCCCACTCTGATTCCAGCCAACGTTTCAAATTCACATCACTCTTCTTCAGAGCTATCTTGTCATGAATGTTAGTTGAGATATTATTTACTTGCACTTTCCTAGTTTTTAAAGTAAAAAATAGGTTATTTTTCTTACTTAACTCTTCAGTGTCTTCACTTTCTTTGAGTTTTTCTTCAATCCCACTTAATTTGCGGACCACGTTTTACTTGTCTGATCTCCTGAGTGTAAACTGTTCTTCAATATTCAGTCTCATACGATATTCTTTTATCCTGTAGATTTTCTTATTTTAAAAGTGTACACACGGGAGACATTTTGACATGTGCTGGATGACACAGACTTTTTCGTCCAGAATAGTATTGCACTCGCATCAAAGCCTAATCCATGCGTTCAGAAGAATGCGTTAATGAAGTGCAGCAAGGAACATTTCTTGTGTGCATTCGGTGTGCACCAGTGTGAGTACAATCCATCAGTTTTGTTTCTTGAAGCTTCCAGAGTGCAGAGAACTCTGAATCATTGTGAAACTTTGGTGGAAAAATACTTCAATTGTATTAAATTTAGACTTAAGGTCCAGTCTTGAAGAGACTTCTAACCCTAGAATGTGCATATGTGATCTTTACAGCATTACTGAGTTAACTGGGTCCACCGTCATCCCAAGAACCAACAAAGTTGATTTCCCCTAATAAAATTATTTACTCTCTTTCCATTTAAAATACATGTCCATTAGGATGAATGAATGTCAAAATTTGCACAACTGTATTAGCAATGTTCCATAGCAGCATTATACTTCTTGGCAGTAAGTTGGAATAAAAATTTAAACACATGAGTAATCAGTAGCATTGTCCTTACTTTTAGTGCGCCTCCATGTGCCAATTTCACAATCGATCTCACGCACTGAACATTGTTAATATGGTTATGGTTGATAATAGAGTCATTGAGAAAATATGTATGAACATTGGAGCCACCCAATTTCTGGGTCACTAAAACCTTTTACCTGTCTATTTACAATAGATTAGCATTCGTCATCCTCTTTGTTTCACCCCAAATGTTTTTGAAAAAAGCTCTCAGGGACATTAGATTTAGGACATTATCTAGGCACTGCTTTGTGTTACCTGTACCTTATTTGCATCCTTTGCCATTCCACTAACTGGAACAGCTGGGCGATAGCTGTAAAATGGTTTTATGGTCTTAATCAAACCAAGACAGTTCAAGAGAGATTTTTTTTAAATGTATTCTTGTGGGAATTAATGTTTGCAGATGTGCAAAGGGGGCATATAGACAATTCTCAGCATACTCACTGTTCAAAAATATTCATGCCTGATAAGACAGGTAATTACTTATATATTGAAGAAATATCTAACAGCATTTTCAACTTATTTTGAAAACGAGCTAATATATGTGGATGCATTCAGGTATGCATCACAGCTGCTTGTTAAACTCTCTTTGTACACAATTCATTATTTTAAAATAGCCCCCAATTTCTCCCTAAGGATTCACAATTGTATTCCAAAATTACGTGGTCGGCTCCAAGGCCACCTTCAATGCTAAAGACCAGAAAGCATGGGCCGTTGCTATTCTAATTTTACTGCCTTTTATTGGAAAGTTTCCCAGTCATCTCTCAGTCCCATTCTGGTTAAAATCGTTCTCAACAGAAACCGAGAAGAAACTTAGATTAAAACAACATTGGTCCCATTCTATGCACTGCAAGTTAGTTCTCTATTGCTTGTGCAACTTCACTATCTCCCAACTCCAGGGACGGCACAGTTAAGCAATGATTAGCACTGCTGCCTCACAGTGTCAGGGACCCAGGTTCGATTCTAAGCTTGGATCACTGTCCGTATGGAGTCTGCATGTTCTCCCCGTGTCTGCTTGGGTTTCCTCTGGTTGCTCTGGTTTCCTCCCACAGTCTGAAAGACGTGCTGGTTAGGTGCATTGGCCATGCTAAATTCTCCCTCAGTGTACCCGAACTGATTTTCACAGTAACTTGTAAGTCTACTTGTGACACGAATAAATAAACTTTTTAAAAAACGGTAATCTAGTAATAAAATGGCTCTTACCAAGTTTTCTAAAAATCTGAGGAAGAAAGTTTTAAGACACTGAGGTGGCAAATTAAGGCTCAAGGACACAGTGTTTACAGACGCACAGCTGAATACACCAATGATTCTCAGCCCACCATTTCAGGAAGAAAAACTGAGGCAGATGAGAGGAAGCAATTTATCAAGTTTGTTGAAAATCCAATAAAGAATTTTAAATCACTGGGGTTATATATCAGTATTTACAGACCCAGGAATAGGACGCATAGACAGCTTCCTGCACGATCATTTCTGGAAGAAACCCTGTATCTGCTTATTGGAGATTCACAGGTCACAATAGATATTTTGACAGAGGATCCTTTTACCTCTATAGAATAATATTACAAAGCACTTTTTTGTATTCTTAAATGTCTATAACTGAAGTTGCATAATTGAAAATATTTTAGTTAAAAAATTAATTACTTTTACTTAACTGATTTTAGAAACAGTAAGTGAATATAAGTAGGAGAGATAAATTGATCAATATATTCAATGTTACTTTTGAACAAGTACTGTTTAAAAAGTTGAATGCTCCAAATGCAAATTTCAAAGATTGTTTCAACAAAATGAGTTTTTACTTTTTGGTATTAGGAATGTAGTCTGAAGTTTAAAAATAGATAAAGTGCTTTGAAGCATCGTATCTGTATTCACATATAGGCAAAAAAAATGAAGGCAATGAAACAAGCCACGTCACATAAACCCCCTGTAAATAAAATTTGAGTGGTAAAATTAAAATAATTCAGAACTAGGTAACTGCTCATACAGCTTAAAGGGAAGTATCAAAAGGTCTCCGGGCTTTGAAGATTCATACCAAGATATCAGATTGCAGGTGTCCAACACAATGCCCATTTCTGTTATTTGTTAGAAAATGATGTATTATAGAAAAAATATGTGGTGCAATGATTTCATATAATTCTTTGAATGTTTGATACAAGAAAAGCTGTAATGTCAAACACATATATCTACTTTAAACTTAATTTTTTGGCTACTGAATATGTAATCGACTGAGCTTGACATATGCATTTTATGGAGAATAGATGTTTTGGCCATTATTTGGAATCAGCAGTAGGATCAATTGATCAAAATATTCCTCTTTCCTTATTTCAGTTCATTGGATATAAACGTCTTTCTGGAATCCATTGCAGATGTCAATGTTATAAGATGAACAGATGGTTATTCAAGCTAATGGAAGCACCACTTTAATAATGTGTTACTGTGTACACAAACAGACATGAAGATTGGAAAGATTTAAAATTCATCACCTCCAGTCAACAGGGTCCTCTCAAATCTGAACCAACAGAGTGAGAAAAATGCTCTACATAATATAAAATATGTTATACACGGAGATATAGATATAGGCTGAATTTTTCGACACAAACTTGGCACTGTGGTTAGAACAAAATGAAACATAATTTCTTTAACAATCACATTTCGTTGTGCTTTAACCACAATGCCATGTGGGTGTAAAATGATTCTGGAAACCAACAGTATACCAAGTATACTAACCGTTTTAAGATGCAGCATATTGAGCTGACCATATGTTACAGTACTGTTCAGTGGCTGAGTGATTCATGCCCGTCACATTCTAGTATATCAATTAAACCTCTTTGAATTCTGCATGATTTGTGTCTGTGTTATTAAACCCTGCTAATTCATCCCACTTATATGTATGTTATAAATCTCTAGGAGTGCTGCATGATTCATGAGAATCTGCAAGCATGTTACTGCAAATTTTGTGCTTGTAATTAACAATAAATTGTTTATAATATTGTGCAATTAAATCTTCCAGTCACACTGCAAACAAACTATAAAATGGAGTTTTGTTTTAATATATTTGAAGGTAAAGATTTCAGTCTTTATGATTAATAGATTATCAGCTTATCTTCACAAACATTATTATTTGTTATTGAATTTATTAATAGATACAACCCAACCAGTCTGTAAGTCACCTTGGGACCAATCTTACATTCTCATTACAATGCTACCTAGATTTGAAAATTAATGAACAGTAACATATTCTTTTCATTTTTTATTACATATAGATCATCACTGTATTTGTATTATAATTTTACAGTATTGTACACATCTCCTGCTTTTAACAATTTCTTTAATATATAGATATTGGAGTTTAGAAAATGGCATTCAAGTCGCTGCAATGTCCAAAAGCAAGAAGGTCACACAATCATCTCTACAACTTCTTTGTATATTCAAGTTCATTATGATTATATTATGATCACGTAACTATATTTTCTCAATGCGCAAATATCAGGCATAATGCTTCCAACAAATGTGTGTGTATTTTTGTGTGTGAATTATTTATAAAAAGTAAAGCACATAATAATGCCAAAATGTAATATAGTGGAACAGATGAAAAACAATGTCTAAAGACTAACTACTTAACATATAGAAAACACAAACTAGAACTTATTATGTTCTACAACTGGTAGTCATTGTGATGTTTCCTAAGATGTTGGCTCTACCCATCAGTAAAGTTGGGGGCAAAATCTCTGTGTGAAGTTAGAAGAAATAAAATAGGACTAACAACACCAGATATAATTTAAATTTTTGGATTTCAATCCGACTGGGCAAATTCAACATCATGTGAAATTGCATGGAGGTATACAGTAAAAGCTTGGGTCTGCTTTAAGCTATTCTTTGGGAGCAGGTTCATTTCTCGTTTTTTGATGTGCCGCGGAATTTATAATTTTCTGGGAATTTAGTGAAACCAATTGAAGTCCAATTATATTTTAATCCAATTTAACAAGCCAACTTTGAGAAATTTGAAAGATTTTGACCTGACACCCTCTTCAGCCCCTCAGCAAATTAAACTCCACCCGTTATTTTTTCACACAGGTATGGAGACAGTGTGGAATTTTTTTTGTGTGTGGTAGGTCTTGTTAGCTATTGTGTGGACTGCTTTCTGAAGAACACCTTTTTTAAAAAAACATGTAGACTAGTTTTAATTTTGAGAAATGAAATGTTAAAAATCTTTGATGTAACCTATGTAATATAAATAATGCATTTTAAAAATTAAAATGTATGTGACATGCGCAATATATTTAATTTTATTCCTGTGTGGCTAAAAGGAACCATATAATTCACCCATGACTGTATTGCTCAAGGATTATTCTGCTTTCTTTCATCTTAAAATACCTCAGATTATTCTGTACCACTACATCTGAAACAGTGTCCATCTCCTTGAAATAAATGATCATATAATTAACAAGGATGAATCATCAGAGAATTCCAACACTGTTCAAGTGTTCTAGTCAAAGGTGGAACTAATTCATTTCAACTGATTTCCACTGCTTGGTGAACATTTTTGATTTTTTAAATTCCTGGCAACAGCCTTAGATTCATGAGTCCATACATCAAGTCAGTAGTTTAATGCGCAAATGAAATTGAATTCAAAGCAGAAAACTAATTGAAGGAGAGAAACAAAGGTGCTCAGTAATGTGGTTTTATTAATCTGGAATACTGCATTTGCATAATTATTTCTTCTTTTTAGTGCGCCTGCAGAAACTGAATGTTATAATGAAGGGCTTGTTCTTGGCAAGAAGCAACAAAATGCATTCATTGTGTAGGGAAAAAAAGCACACAAGCGTTCTAAAAAAAGATAGACAACGGTTTGGAAATGGTCGCTTTGTTTTGGGATCGCAAAGCAAACAAATTACATGCCTATTTGATTTCAAAAGTTGCAACTATATACTGGTTATGTAAACGAAATCTTTATTACTAAATCAATTAGGAAACTCAAGCTAATTATTCGACCAATAATCAATTGTATGCTAGTGAAGTATTACAATGTAGTATTTAGTACACAATTACACAAATGACTTGTTATGTAAGGATGTAATTTTATCACAGCAAAACAGAAACTATAGGAGATTGGTGGGGAAAATGCAAGGCAAATTTTACTTCCTTCAGTAATATCTAGTAGCCTCGTCATTCCTGAACCATTCCAACTGTATGATGGTTCTCTATCCAATGTTTGCAATGCGGATCTGCAGAGGACATTTTGATTTAAGTGCTGTTACTTTGTTATCTTGGCAGCTGATGTGGGATCTTTAAGATACACTGAAGAACTTAGAAGTTAAGCCATGCATATGCTCGAGATCTCTCTGGCTAATGAGCAGTGCTTCTTGGTCAATACCTTTCTTTTGACCAAGATGACTTCTGACTAATACGCAGTCCTCTTGTTTACAGCATTCCGATGAGTTTGAATTGGAATTTTCTTGGCACAGCTTTTCGATTTGAACATTTGTAAAGCTTAAAATATATCCCATTTGTTTGAAACATATACATCGTAAGTAAAATACAGGGCGGGATCTTGAGCCCGCACTCTAAGTGCGTGAGATCACCAGCAGGGGCTCAAGATACAGTGAAATCCGGAAATCGCAAATCTCGCCGGTGAGATCGCAATTTGTGATTTTCACCTCCCCTCGTTGGTGACATAATCAGGTTCACACCCTAATCTTCAAACATTTCAATAAATTGAAATCTAATTATACACCCGCTCACCAAATTATACCCCCTCATGAGGTTTGCATAGGTCGTCATCGTTTACAGCAGGTTCACCCAGACGTGAACCTGTCGTGGGAATCCCCCCCGAGAGCGCAAAGGTCACTATAGCTCCCAGGGGAGAGGGACATGGTCAGTCAATGCCCTGGCAATGCCCCCCTAGGACCCACCTGGCAGTGCCAATTTATTTGTGGTGCTGAGGGGGAGTGGGGGAGCGGACATGCGAGTGATAGGGATGTCGGCGATGTTAATCTTTCCCTTCATGGTTGAATACATCTCAAGTACCCCCCATTGTCCTGAACCACAATGTTTATACAAAGGAGGAATTGAAAGCACTTAGCTGCTTTTGAAATTGCCTGTAGCTGCGACCCCCTCTGGCTGAGTCACCCATGGTGTGTGCGAGGGTGTGACCTGTTTTTTTCCATGGTGGGTGGAGGATGCGCCTCTGTGATGAGTAGTTGGCGTTGTTCCCCTGGCTCTGTAGGGAGGGGGGGGGGGGGCGGTGGTTTAACCATTTCTGTTGTAGGGAGAGAAGGGCCTGTCGGTCAGCGTGGAGATAATCTCTGAACGGGCGGGCAGGCAGGGGTATTTCCCACTATGCATAAATTTGCATTGATCAGGTGGGAGAAACTCACCTCACAGCCGCTGCTAACACCAGCAGAAAACGCTTCAGTTTTCCTGCTGGCGTGGGCACTTAGAGCCAATTCGGGAGAGTCACGGCCATGCCCTATTTAATTGCTAATTGTGGTATTCAGGTGCGCAGGGTTGGAGCTGGGGATAATAATGACAAGACAAGCATGTATTATTCAGTCCCCATTTATAAATTTTGCATTTTGTTGTTAATTTTGTATTGATCACACATGAAATCCTGCACATGGGACACGTGTCTTACACTTCCTATTTCTGAAGGCGGTGCTGTGATTAGCATTTTTAAAATTAAAGGGATTGCATTGTGTGTCACACAAAACCTGCTACTGTACAGAATTGTAAAATCGTAGAAAGATAAAAGTAGGTCACTTAGCCCCTCATGTTTGTACTCACTCTTTGTAGAACTATCCATTTGTCCCACATCTCTGCTCTTTCTCCCATCATCTATTTCCCCAATTCCCTTTTGAAAGTTACTATTGAATCTGCTTTCAACACCCATTCAAGAACTGCATTCAAGATCTCAACAACCATCTGAAAAAAATACACCTGATGAAACCTTTGGTTCTTTTGCCAATTATCTGGTCGGATTTTCAAAGAGGTGTGCAGACTGACTTGGAGGCAGACGTGCAGGCCATTTCACATTACCAGCCAGCATGCCAGTCTGCTGGCATGGTCCCACCTCTAACCTAACTTACAGATGGCTGCTTTGAGCAGGGTGCTGGGCGGATAGAGGGGTGGGTCATGGCTACCCATCCATGGATAACTGCTGATAGATGTCTGCGGCCTAGGCCAGCAATGCCTCAGCCATGATTACAAGAGGACCATAGCCATCCTGTGATCTTGTGGAGATGGTTCCCCTGGCAGCTATGATCACTTTTTATTGTTTGATACTGTAGCGAGAAGTCTTCAGATGTTTTTGAGATGTTCACTTGTTCTCTTACCTTCATCGCCAGCAAACAGCTGAGGGTGGGGCTGTGATCTTCCAGTGCCGGACGGTCTTCTATTGGCCCTCCAGATTTGGAAGCCCACTCACCGTTCTTATTTTGATGGGGCCAGTTCCTCCAAAATCTCCCTTTTGGTCCCACCATTCCCTTCCTTCTTATCTTCCCGACAGCAGAATTAGGAGCTGCCCCTTTGTAATGATTTTAATCAGGCCATTGAGGTTGGCCTGCTTGAATATAAACTCCCTGATTAAGGGCCAAATTGATGGTCCAATCAGGGAGCCCCATGCTCTGCACTTAAACAGGTATGTCAGTTCTTCTGGCACTCCGGATGTAGACTGCAGACTGAGAGCACTCGATATAGTGTTGTTGGATCTTGTAAATAAAGGGATTGTGGTGATGGGACTTCTGCCTCCGAGGACTTATTATAC
Source organism: Mustelus asterias (assembly GCF_964213995.1). Taxonomy (NCBI): domain Eukaryota; kingdom Metazoa; phylum Chordata; class Chondrichthyes; order Carcharhiniformes; family Triakidae; genus Mustelus; species Mustelus asterias. The sequence goes on along the minus strand of NC_135815.1, from coordinate 38,431,467 downwards.
CCTTAAAGCTGTAAACCCTGGTTACCAAACCTCTGCCACTGGAAAAGGTTTCTCCTCATTTAGCCTATTAAATCTGTTACTGAAATCCTCTCTGCTCTCAGAAGAAAAACCCTAGCTTTTCAAGCCCTCCACATAACTGGTCCTCGCCTGTCGCCCGGATACACCTTGGCGTGCCTTGTTGCCGTCGGGCGGCGGAGGTCCCCAGTGGAGGTCCCTCTACGGAGGGATATCCCCCAATTATCTTGGGGACCTGGGGTGGAGGGTTCTGCTAGCAGCAGTGCCGTACAACCGTAGGTTTTTCCTCTTCACGGGCTCCCGAGACTGCCCTTTCTGTGGCCTCGTGGAGTCCGTGGACCATGTCTACGTTCTGTGTTTTAGGCTGCACACCCTTTTTGGTTTCCTCAAACACCTCTTATTGATGTTTTGTTTGCACTTCAGTCCCACGCTCCTGATCTACGGGCACCTGGTGCGGAGAGGGGCGGGTCGGGATGCCGACCTCCTCGTGAACCTGCTCCTGGGCCTGGCGAGACGTGCCATCAATAGGTCCAGGCAGCGGGCGATCGACGGGGCCATCCACCCCGACTGTCTGCCCCTCTACCGCGGCTACATTCGCGGCCAGGTGTCTCTGGAGAGGGAGCATGTGGTGTCCACGGGCGCGGTTGATGCCTTCCGCGACCGCTGGGCGCCGCAGGGGCTGGGGTGTATTATCGACCCCGATAATCACCTTTTGGTTTGACGTTTTAAGTTTCCTTTCGACTTTGATTTTGGTTCGGGCTGTTCCCCCTTTCTTTTGGGGAGCCGCCCCTTTTAATTTGTCCCTAAGTTAATTTGAGTTCGTTTACTTGACTGGTGTGAAAAGAAATCCCTGATTAAGGGCCAAATTGATGGTCCAATCAGGGAGCCCCATGCTCTGCACTTAAACAGGTATATCAGTTCTTCTGGCACTCCGGATGTAGACTGCAGACTGAGAGCACTCGATATAGTGTTGTTGGATCTTGTAAATAAAGGGATTGTGGTGACGGAACTTCTACCTCCGAGGACTTATTATACCCTTAAAGCTGTAAACCCTGGTTACCAAACCTCTGCCACTGGAAAAGGTTTCTCCTCATTTAGCCTATTAAACCTGTTACTGAAATCCTCTCTGCTCTCAGAAGAAAAACCCTGGCTTTTCAAGCCCTCCACATAACTGGAGTTCCCCATCCCTAGTAATCTAGTAAATCTCACTGTCTCTAAGGCCTTGACTGCCTTCCTAAGGTATGGTGCTCAAGAACTCAACACTGTACTCCAGTTGATTTCATGTGTTTTGTAAAGTTTTAGCATTTAGTAAACTTTTAGTAAAAGAGGTGGAGGAGTAGCATTGTTGACCAAGGATAGTTTAACGGCTGCGGAAAGGCACTTCGAGGGGGATCTGCACACTGAGGTAATATGGGCTGAGGTTAGAAATAGGAAAGGAGCGGTCACATTTTTAGGAGTTTACTATAGGCCCCCAAATAGTAATAGAGATGTGGAGGAAGAAATTGCTCAGCAGATTATGGATATGTGTGGGGGTCACAGGGTAGTTGTCATGGGGGACTTTAACTTTCCAAATATTGATTGGAACCTTTGTAGGTCAAATAGTTTGGATGGGGCAGTTTTTGTGCAGTGTATGCAGGAGGGTTTCCTGACACAATATGTGGATAGGCCGACAAGAGGTGAGGCCACATTGGATTTGGTACTGGGAAATGAACCGGGCCAAGTGTTAGATTTGGTTGTGGGAGAGCACTTTGGAGATAGTGACCACAATCGGTGTCTTTTGTTATTGCAATGGAGAGGGATAGGGCCGTACGGCAGGGCAAGGTTTACAATTGGGGGAGAGGTAATTATGATGCGATTAGGCAAGAATTAGGGGGCATAAGATGGGAACAGAAACTGTCAGGGAAAGGCACTAATGAAAAGTGGAACTTTTTCAAGGAACAAATACTGGGTGTCCTTGATAGGTATGTCCCTGTCAGGCAGGGAGGAAATGGCCGAGTGAGGGAACCATGGTTCACGAAAGAGGTGGAATGTCTTGTGAAAAGGAAGAGGGAAGCTTATGTAGGGATGAGGAAACAAGGTTCAGATGGCTCGATTGAGGGTTACAAGTTAGCAAGGAATTAGCTGAAAAAGGGGCTTAGGAGAGCTAGAAGGGGACATGAGAAGTCCTTGGCGGGTCGGATCAAGGAAAACCCCAAAGGCTTTTTACTCTTATGTGAGGAATAAAAGAATGACCAGGGTGAGGTTAGGGCCGGTCAAGGACAGTAGTGGGAACTTGTGTATGGAGTCAGTAGAGATAGGTGAGGTGATGAATGAATACTTTTCTTCAGTGTTCACCAAGGAGAGGGGCCATGTTTTTGAGGAAGAGAAGGTGTTACAGGCTAATAGGCTGGAGGAAATAGATGTTCGGAGGGAGGATGTACTGGCAGTTTTGAATAAACTGAAGGTCGATAGGTCCCCTGGGCCTGATGAAATATATCCTAGGATTCTTTGGGAGGCAAGGGATGAGATTGCAGAGCCTTTGGCTTTGATCTTTGGATCCTCACTGTCCACGGGGATGGTGCCAGAGGACTGGAGAGTGGCAAATGTTGTTCCTCTGTTTAAGAAAGGGAATAGAAATGACCCTGGTAATTATAGACCGGTTAGTCTTACTTCGGTGGTTGGTAAATTGATGGAAAAGGTCCTTAGGGATGGGATTTACGACCATTTAGAAAGATGCGATTAATCCGGGATAGTCAGCATGGATTCGTGAAGGGCAAGTCGTGCCTCACAAATTTGATTGAATTTTTTGAGGAGGAAACTAAGTGTGTTGATGAAGGTAGGGCAGTTGATGTCATATGCATGGATTTTAGTAAGGCGTTTGATAAGGTCCCCCATGGTCGGCTTATGATGAAAGTAAGGAGGTGTGGGATAGAGGGAAAGTTGGCCGATTGGATAGGTAACTGGCTATCTGATCGAAGACAGAGGGTGGTGGTGGATGGAAAATTTTCAGACTGGAGGCAGGTTGCTAGCGGAGTGCCACAGGGATCAGTGCTTGGTCCTCTGCTCTTTGTGATTTTTATTAATGACTTAGAGGAGGGGGCTGAAGGGTGGATCAGTAAATTTGCTGATGACACCAAGATTGGTGGAGTAGTGGATGAGGTGGAGGGCTGTTGTAGGCTGCAAAGAGACATAGATAGGATGCAAAGCTGGGCTGAAAAATGGCAAATGGAGTTTAACCCTGATAAATGTGAGATGATTCATTTTGGTAGGACTAATTTAAATGTGGATTACAGGGTCAAAGGTAGGGTTCTGAAGACTGTGGAGGAACAGAGAGATCTTGGGGTCCATATCCACAGATCTCTAAAGGTTGCCACTCAAGTGGATAGAGCTGTGAAGAAGGCCTATAGTGTGTTAGCTTTTATTAACAGGGGGTTGGAGTTTAAGAGCCGTGGGGTTATGCTGCAACTGTACAGGACCTTGGTGAGACCACATTTGGAATATTGTGTGCAGTTCTGGTCACCTCACTATAAGAAGGATGTGGAAGCACTGGAAAGAGTGCAGAGGAGATTTACCAGGATGCTGCCTGGTTTGGAGGGTAGGTCTTATGAGGAAAGGTTGAGGGAGCTAGGGCTGTTCTCTCTGGAGCGGAGGAGGCTGAGGGGAGACTTAATAGAGGTTTATAAAATGATGAAGGGGATAGATAGAGTGAACGTTCAAAGACTATTTCCTTGGGTGGATGGAGCTATTACAAGGGGGCATAACTATAGGGTTCGTGGTGGGAGATATAGGAAGGATATCAGAGGTAGGTTCTTTACGCAGAGAGTGGTTGGGGTGTGGAATGGACTGCCTGCAGTGATAGTGGAGTCAGACACTTTAGGAACATTTAAGCGGTTATTGGATAGGCACATGGAACACACCAGGATGATAGGGAGTGGGATAGCTTGATCTTGGTTTCAGATAAAGCTCGGCACAACATCGTGGGCCGAAGGGCCTGTTCTGTGCTGTACTGTTCTATGTTCTATGTTCTAACCTCCTTGCTTTTGTATTCTATCCTGCTACTGATAAAGCCAAGAATCACACATTTTTTTAAAAGCCTTTTCAAATTGTCCTGCACCTTCAAATATTTGTGTTCCCATGTCTCTCTGTCCCCCTTCAAATTTGTTTAGATTCCCTTTGATTCTTCCTAATAAAATGCATTAAATTTCATCTTTATAGTGAGAATATATCGTCGTACCTTCCCGTAAATGGCTAAAAGGTTTTCAATTTTTTTTTAATTTTTCCACTGTAGATGAATGTACTAAAGGGTGAGATTTGGGCAATAAAATAAATGGGTGATAAAGGATAGGCAGCTGCTTTATATTCTACTCAATTGTCTTTGCCAGTGACTTCAATATGAATCACTATTGCTAGTTGAGTGCCTTCAGACAAGACGAATTTCACCCGTTGATGTCCAAAATAAAACTTTAAATCAAATAAGAAATTACAAATTGCATAATAACATGATTAAATTTATACACGGTTGCTACTAATTCAAATGCTTCTTCTTTTTAACTGTCAACATGGCAATGATCTGGTGATATCATCACTGGAGGATTAATCCAGAAATTCAGCTAATGTTCTGGGGACCTGGGTTCAAATCTTGCCATGGCAGGTGATGGAATTTGAATTCAATACAAAATATCTGGAATTAAGAATCTACTGGTGACCATGAAATCATTGTCAATTGTCAGAAAAATTCATCTGATTCACTAACGTCCTTTAGGAAAGGAAATCTTCCATCCCACATGTGACACATGTGGGCCAGATCAGGTAAGAACCACTCTTAACTGCCCTCCAAGTTAACTCAGGATGGGGAATAAATGCAGGCCAGCCAGCAACGCCCATGTCCCATGCTTCAAAATTCAACTTGTTTTAAAAGTAATAAAATTACAACAAACAAATCACACTTGGGACAGGCAATTTCCATGTTGCCATCTCCTTGTTGGTACATAAAAATAGCACAGTAAAAATACCTTCCAACAATTTACCCACCACAGATGTAAGGCTCACTGGCCTGTAGTTCTCTTTTTAAACAAAGGCACAACATTTGCCACTCTCCAATCTTCAGGTACTTTATGCTTTCAAAAGAGTGCTTTCAAAAGAGTGTTAACAAGGAATCAGGGTAAACACATTCTTCTTAGAGTGAAGGGCAAGGCTGGCAGAAGTCGGGAATCCTGGATGACTCTGGATATTGAGGCCCTGGTCAAGAAGAAGAAAGAGTCACATGACGTGCATAGGCAGCTGGGATCAAGTGAATCTCTTGAAGAGTATAGGGGGTGTAGGAGTAGAATTAAGAGAGAAATCAGGAGGGCAAAAAGGGGACACAAAATTGTTTCGGCAGATAAGGCAAAGGAGAATCCAAAGAGCTTCTGCAAACACATAAAGGGCAAAAGAGTAACAAGGGAGAGAGCAGGGCCTCTTAAGGATCAACAAGGTCATCTATGTACGGATCCACAAGAGATGGGTGAGATCCTAAATGAATATTTCTCATCAGAATTTACTGTTGAGAAAAGCATGGATGTTAGGGAACTTGGGGAAATAAATAGTGATGTCTTGAGGAGTGTACATATTACAGAGAAGGAGGTGCTGGAAGTCTTAAAGCACATCAAGGTAGATAAATCTGCGGGACCTGATGAGGTATATCCAAGGACATTGTGGGAGGCTAGGGAGGAAATTGCGGGTCCCCTAGCCGAGATATTTGAATCATCGATAGTCACGGGTGAGGTGCCTGAAGATTGGAGAGTGGCAAATGTTGTGCCTTTGTTTAAAAAGGGCTGCAGGGAAAAGCCTGGGAACTACAGGCCAGTGAGGCTCACATCTGTGGTGGGTAAATTGTTGGAAGGTATTTTGAGAGACAGGATCTACAGGCATTTAGAGACGCAAGCACTGATTAGGAACAGTCAGCATGGCTTTGTGAGTGGAAAATCATGTCTCACAAATATAATTGAGTTTTTTGAAGGGGTAACCAAGAAGATAGATGAGGGCAGTGCAGTTCATGTTGTCTACATAGACTTTAGCAAGGCCTTTGACAAGGTACCGCATGGTAGGTTGTTGCATAAAGTTAAATCTCACAGGATCCAGGGTGAGGTATCTAAATGGATACAAAATTGGCTTAACAGAAGCCAGAGGGTGGTTGTAGAGAGTTGTTTTTCAAACTGGAGGTCTGTGACCAGCGGTGTATCTCAGGGATCAATGCTGGGTCCACTGTTATTTGTCATTTATATTAATGATTTGGATGAGAATATAGGGGGCATGGTTAGTAAGTTTGCAGATGACACCAAGATTGGTGACATAGTGGACAGTGAAGAAAGTTATCTCCGATTGCAAAGGGATCTTGATCAATTGGGCCAGTGGGCTGACGAATGGCAGATGGAGTTTAATTTAGACAATGCGAAGTGATGCATTTTGGTAGATTGAACCAGGGCGGGACTTACTCAGTTAATGGTAGGGCGTTGGGGAGAGTTACAGAACAAAGAGATCTAGGGGTACATGTTCATAGCTCTTTGAAAGTGGAGTCACAGGTGGACAGAGTGGTGAAGAAGGCATTCGGCATACTTGGTTTCATCGGTCAGAGCATTGAATACAGGAGTTGGGACATCTCGTTAAAGTTGTACAAGACATTGGTAAGGCCACACTTGGAATACTGTATGCAATTCTGGTCACCCTATTATAGAAAGGATACTATTAAACTAGAAAGAGTGCAGAAAAGATTTACTAGGATGCTATCAGGCCTTGATGGATTGAGTTATAAGGAGAGGCTGAATAGACTGGGTCTTTTTTCTCTGGAGCGTAGGAGGCTGAGGGGTGACCTTATAGAGGTAGGAGAGTCTAAAACTAGAGGGCATAGGTTTAAGGTGAGAGGGGAGAGATACAAAAGTGTCCAGAGGGGCAATTTTTTCACACAGAGGGTGGTGAGTGTCTGGAACAAGCTGCCAGAGGTAGTAGTAGAGGCGGGTACAATTTTATCTTTTAAAAAGCATTTAGATAGTTACATGGGTACGATGGGTATAGAGGGACATGGGCCAAATGCGGGCAATTGGGATTAGCTTAGGGGTTTTAAAAAAAAAAGGCGGCATGGACAAGTTAGGCCGAAGGGCCTGTTTCCATGCTGTAAACCTCTATGACTCTATAATAGGACTATAAATAGATGGGGAATAGTAGAAATGATTGTTTGTTCAGACATTCTGGTTTCTGGGTGCTCCCTGACTGCTGTAGTTGGGTCTCCTGCCAGAAGCAGGCTGGTCGAAATTCATAAATACCAAGTCTACTCAAATCACAAAATTGTTATTGCTCGGAAGGAGGCGATTTGGCCCATGTATCTGCTCCGGCTCTCTGAATGGGCAACTTCCCTAGTTCCAGTCTCCAGCCTTCTCCCCATAACTCTATACATTCTTTGATTTCAGATAACAGTCTTATTCCCTCTTCAATGCTTCAATTGAACCTACCTCAACCGTACTCAGAGGCCGAGCATTCCTGATCCTAACGACTCGACCCCTGGTTCAAAACTGGGTGGCAATATTTGCAGCTGCGATAGTTGAGGGGTTAAAGTGTTGGACTTGAAATCCAATGGGGTTTCCCTGTGCAGATTCGAACCCAGCTCGCAGTGAGTGTGATTGAAGTTATTTATTCTCTTTAATCAGTTCCCCCGGGTGATCAGTGACTGGAAAACTGATCAGAATTTCCATTGGTTTTTAATCCTGAGGCATGTGGCTAGTTGGCTGAAGCACCTGTCTTAGGTAAGCAGGAGATGGTGTGTTCGAATCCCGGCAGAACCTTACTCCATTTAAACTGACCTGTGTCTTTGAGCACTTCTTCCATAACAGGACAAAAATCTGTCTTTGTTCCAAAATTGCAGATTAACATTGTCCTTCCACTTATTTAAAAAAATGACTAGCTGTGTAAAAAAGCTTTCCCTCATTCCACCATTGCTTCTCAAATTGTATCGCCAGGACATCCAACGCCACTTAAGTCTCATCCCACATTATCACTGCGAGTATTTTACTTCCCCACAAAGCACAGACACGATAAGTTGAGTGACTGCCAATACTAACAATGTTTAAAGGGATCATAAATGGTTCTCAGGTAAAGCACTAGAAAGTTACGGGAGAAATATTGCTTATACATCTAAGTGAACTAGAATGTTGGCCAAACAGCCTGTTGATTTCGGACGCTTAAATGACCTTGTAAGCCTCCAACACGGCAAACTGGAAGGACATGTTCATTATGAAGCAGATGTGCACCCCCTGCTATCTTGGTGAAGTCATAAATATTGGAGTGCAGTGCCAACACTTTAAAAAGACAATCTATGTCGAAATAAGTTGCCTAACGCCTGCCCGAAGACCATTCTGGATGATTGGCTTGCCCTGAGGCAGTCAGTATCAACTGGTTTCAGCAAAATCAAACCTACCTGTGGCCCAACAGATAATCCTTAAAGAGATTGCTTTTGATGCAGCGAACAGCAGGTACATTTTTATAGTATACTCACCTGCATGTAGAATCAGGAGAAAAGCTGGCTGCTGCTGCTCACCTATTGTGCTACATAGAATCCCTACAGTGCAGAAGGAGGTCATTCAGCCCATCGATTCTGCACCGACCACAATCCCACCCAGGCCCTATTCCCGTAACCCCACATATTTACTCTGCTAATCCCCTGACACTAGAGTCAATTTAGCATGGCCAATCATCCTAACCTGCACATCTTTGGACTGTGGGAGGAAACTGGAGCACCCAGAGGAAATCCGTGCAGACACAGGGAGAAAGTGCAAACTCCACACAGATAGTGAACTGAGGCCGGTATTGAACCCGAATCCCTGGCGCTGTGAGGCAGCAGTACTAGCAGTACTAGCCACTGTGCCGCCCCAAATTAGGCTACGCCTAACAAACAGCTACCTCTCCAGTATCCTCCCACCGCCTCCGCCACAGCTACTCCTAGCCCCCGCTATGTGCCACTCCAATCAACCTCCCAATTCCCACTCACCCCACCTTCCACACTTACCTGAGGGCAGCTGTCAACCGGTAACCAGATCAAAACACTATGGGATAACTGGTTTATAAAGGCAATTTCTACTTTAAACATAGTACAGAAATCTATAATGGGAATATATGACAAAATAGCATGATGAAAAGACAAGTCATTAAAAAGGAAGGTTCGTAAGCTTCTCTATGGATGCTGTACCCTAAAGACCAAAAGGAGAACCACTGAGTAACAGCAGAGAACACATGGTGCACTGATAGACCTTCCAGTGCAATGATGGGATTACAAAAGAGAGTAGAGAATTGTGCTTCACGCATGAATGAACTGATGTTTCAGGACATTGCTTTTCAATAGATAGGAGTGACCAGTTCTCTGGAAGATTTTGGGTGGGATTTTCCAGCCTCACTTGCCCCGATACCGGAAAATCCCGCCCAAGGTCGACAGACCTTTCCATGCTCTGCCCCTGGCCTGCTCCAATTTCCATAGCAGATGGGACGGCAAAATTCCAGCCCAAATGTTGCAACCCAGTGAGTTGATGCACAGCTTGACCAAGGCCAGGCACATTCTGAATGCCAAAATGGCTGGCACCTTAAATAGGATGACAGATAAGTTAGCCTCAGCTTTACAGTGCCATACAAATCTGCTCCATGGTGTTAGAGAGCACAGTGACAATAGATGGGAAATGTAGCTAGTCTATAAGAGGGATGATGGCAAAGTGGACACGAAGCACTCCCATTTCTCACCCATTACCTACTTACTTAAATAAGAGCATGCCAATGGCTGTTCCATCACATATCTTGTGGTCATGTGGCCTTCACTATGGGACTGTTGGGCTTTGTTATTCAGATTTTTAAAAAATTCATTCGTGGGACATGGGTGTCGCATTTATTGCCCATCTCTAGTTGCCCTTGAAAAGGTGGTGGTGAGCTTCTTGAATCGCTGCAGTCCATGGGTGTTCTGTTGGGTGTCATCAGGCAAGTTTGAAATGGTTATCCCCTGTCTTATCTCTTAACTGTGCTACCAGATGCTAAAAATCTCAGGGTGCTTTGACTACCACATGTTGTAAACATTATAATAGCTCTCAATAAATATTACACAACCTTCGGAAATACCCTCCTGTGATTGCACATCAGCTGTACATTGATAGAATGGAAGCCCCAGAAATTCACAGTCTCATGGTTGCTCTAAATGTTCAAGGATTGCCACGCATGTGCAGCCAATGGTGACCTGCGCCTGTGGGAAACCAACCTAAGGTGCAAAATGGAGTGCCTACTCATTCTGACTGGCATTGCCACAGGTGAAATTCAGATAATTGCTGGCCCTGCCTATTATATACCAGTCTTGTGTATTTGTGGGCTGCCAACTGGGAAACCCTAAATGTGTGTTCAGCAGAGTCCTCCACTTTGTTACTTTGATGATCTTGTAGAGAAGTATGTGGGACAGGATTTTCCACCCCACCACCCCCCCGCAACATTTTCCAGTGGTGGAGGCTGCACGCCATTGGGCACCAGCAGAATCTTCCAGTCCTGCTGAAATCTGTGCCATTTTGTGTAGTTCACCTGTCTCACCACCAGGGCTCCCACCACAAGGGCCTTTGCTGGGACCAGAAGATCCCACTGGTGGAAGGACTGAAAAATCCCTCCCATGCTGTCTTACCAAAAGATTTTTGAAAGACTAGCTAGCCAGAGAGTTCTATGTTTCATGACCCACAATCTTGGTGACTTCTTCAAAAAATACAAATGGAACAATTAGTTATGAGTTGTGTTAAGAGTAGGTTATATGGCCCCGTTCTCTGCTGTAAACTTAAATGGTTTCATTAGAGACCCCATATTTGTTGAAAATTGAGATACCACATTGGTGCTGCCAGAGGTGTCCTTCTGAGCTTGTTAGATATGCCAAAGGGATATTTCATTCTATATTTATTCCATGCTACGTATGGCATGAAAGATCCATCATGCCTTAAAATAGTTCAGCACCCTAAGTGCTGAAGTCCAAAAACAGAACACAATGGTAATTTATTTACAGGTAGACCCGCATTGCATTATCTGAGGTGATTCTCCTTAACGTTCTTAGTTTTGTCAACATTTTTTACCTTTCAGTGGTTTGTTACACTAAACAGAAGGATATTTCCACATAATCAGCTGATGAAGCTGTAATTAACACTACTTTCCTCTTCAAAATCTGAAGCTGCAAATTAAGTGTGAATAGCTTATTTAATTTAATGCAGTCATACTTAAATTTTCTGGATGACTATTCCTAATAACATAAAAATTACATCATTAACTAGTATAATGAGAATTTTGCACTTATCAGAAAGTGCTATATTTTACACAATTGTATGATGACAATATGGCTAAAACATATCAAGACATATAACAATTTTTTTGCATCCATCAAGAAGTCAAAATTCAACTGTGTTTATATTAATTGCTGTTTGCTCTCTAGATATGTATAATATGGCAGATGATTTAATAGTACCTGCAGATAATGTTTCGCCTGAGCCTAGTTCACCTGTAATACATCCAATCCGATTACAGACAGTGATTGTAAAGTTGTAAATTCTGTAGGGTTTCAGATCTGTCACCAGGTAGAATCGCTCCTTGGCTGTTACTTTATGAAGCACCTGTATACAAAGTAAATATAGTCAATGTTGTGATCTTATCCCCCCCAAAAAATTACATTACCTTTATGCTTTGAAGCATAGATAAAAGATGGTAGTTCTTTATGTTAACGATAACATTGACACTTCTGATATTGATAATGTTATCCCTAATACAAGAATTTACCATAACAGCTCACAAAGCAAGGATATTTGTTCTAAATTCAAATAGAAACGCTACGCTTTACTGAAGATGTCTTTCTTTTCTGGCTAATCTCCTGCGATAATGCTCATAGATAATTTGGGAACTGGAACATGCTTATGACATTTAACTGTTAAGGTGGAGCTGTGTTTAATTTGGCTTAGCCCCTTAATGTTACTGCTCAGGCAAATGGTCTAAACAGGCATATTTCAGGGGGTCAATCTTCTGTAGATTGGCAGCTTCATATGCCTCCCTGTTTTCTTTTACCTTCCTGGAGAGAAAGAAGCAAAGTGGATGAGAGTAGATGGTGTGTTGAGGGTTGGGGGGGAGGCGGGTTGTGGTGGTGGTGATGGCAGTGAGAGGAGGATGGAGAGAAAAACAATGGTGAAAGGTAAAAGTGAGGGACGGGAGAAGACAGTGTGTGGGGGAAGGTGGGATTAGGAGGGGGATGGGGAGTTTGACTTAATGGAGTTAGTGGGGCGTGTTACAGACAGGGCGAGGGAGATCTACTGAAATATCTATTCCCTTCTGTACTGCCTGTGATCAGTAAGCTCTTGTAAGGAAGATGTGTGTGTTTCTTAACCTCTGAGTGTGTGGACAATTTGAGTAAACAGCAGCGAGCTTTCCATGGGTCTAAATTAAGAGGATTGTTTATTTAAACACCCACCCCAAAATGTAACACTACGTCGCTCACACAGAGTTTCACACACACAAACAAACTGAAGCGAAGTGCAGTTCAAGAAAACAGTGCACTTTTAAAAGTTATGGCTGAAAGGAATAGTTCATAATTCACGCAATTGTCCTGCTCTGGGAAACATACATTGCAGGACTGATGAAAATGATATCTAAATTCTAGAAGTACAGTTTACGGAAGTTCAATCACTGGAGTGAAATGCCAAAGTGGTTTTCAGGATTCACTCAAAGAGATGGACTTTCTGCAGTTCATGGAATCAGCTGCTTGTAGTCGCGTTACCAGGTCAATTTTCTATATTGCTGTATCCGATAAAGAAACAGGTTTGGAGACCTTGTTATGTGACAGTCTCCAGTTCTTAAAACATAGGTGTTACTGACTTTTCTGCTGCTGCAGTGCATTTCTGTGGGCAGTGCTTAAAGATTAAAAAGAGAGACCAACACGGCTGTCCCACCATATGGCTTCTAACAATTCTCTTTTCCAAATATGGGCCGGGATTCTCCCCAAAAAATTCTAAGTCCACAATTTGTTATAAAACGGGAGTAACTCCCACCAATTTTTTTAGCGTGATTTTCAGAATGAATCTCTGGCACTCTGAGTACTGCAGAGTGTCTCAGCAGGATTCCCTCAGAAAATCAGGAGAGGGGGCTTATTCCCGCCCGAGAGGCCAGCAGCACAGTGCTGAGCAGGCCACTGTGGATGCGCTCATAGATCTTCCCACCCCTGAATCCCACCCCTGAAATTTCACACTTCCCTTGTCCCCCACCTAAAACTCTGCCGGTGGGGAGCTAAAATTCTGGCTCATAGTTTAAAAGTTATGAATTTGACAACCCTTTACTGGGCTTGGTAGGAGACATGTTTAAGTGAGGAAGCTGGCCTTCGGCTACAAGGTAGTGAGATGTGCGAGTTTCAGTCATTAAAACGATAATCAGTGTTTCTGTTTAATTGGAGATAGGGATGTCAGTCTTGGAGGTAGAGAAACAGTTCCTTCCATGAGCCTCTCTGCCCCATTACCTTGCTTTCCACCTGAAAACGTATCTGTTGACATAGTGTTTTATCACTTGTCCTAATATCTCTTTTTGTGGCTCAGTGTCGAATTTTGTCTTAAATTGCTCATGTGTCCTTAGAGTATTTTATAATGCAAAATGTGTGATTCTAAATTAACATTGTTGCTGTATGCTTCATTGTCAGCCAGTTGAATGTTTGGCCTCAGTATTCAAGTTGACATTATTGCTACTCTACCTAGATGTCTTTACAAAATTCTCTGACTACTTTGACAGATGTGTCTTTATTTTGATAACTTTCAATCAGGGTTGAAATTAATGTCTGTTGAATTCACAAGTTATTTTACACTTCTGTACACTCATTCTGACAGCTTTTGAGAAGCCACAATCACAATTTTCTTGAAAGGTACATCTGAGGAATATTATGGGTTCAGTTCGGAGCTGTCATTTAACATTAGTTGCTGCCTTATTGTTCTCAATTTATTGCTTAATGACATGTTCACAGTGCCAGCTACCTTTGAGATTGTGAGACCCACTTACATTTTTAATATGTACAATTTGAAAACATTTGCTCTCACATGGGGTGGGGATTTTCTGGCCACGCTTGACCCAATGGCGGAAAATCCCGCCTGAGGTCAACGGAACTTTGCATGTTCCCCCCCCATCCCCACCATCCCCCATCTGCTACGGTTCCTGTGGCAGACATGCAGGGAAAATTCCCCCCATGGCTTTGCACATGTGCAATTGAAGACCAAACGTTGGGGGAATTTTAACAATCATTGGATGTTACAATGAAAAACATTGGTTTCACATAGACTGTGGCATAACTATGGCAAAAGGAGACCATCAGTGGATCTAAGTGCCAGACCTCGTAATATCTGGACAACTGACTTCCCACTCGCACAGGAGAAAACTGAACTGGAAGCAGCCGCTTGCCTGCTTGTGGAAATTTGGATGGCCTGTGGGCAACTGTCAACATTCAGAGGACTCAGGGTTTTGGGAAGGTTGCACTTTAGAGAATTCATAGTGGGCTATCTGACCCAGGATGAGTGGCCCAAACACTTCTGCTGCCCCCATCCCTTCAAAGGAAATTAAAACACTGAAAACTCTTTTGTTTCTGATCCTCTTTGCCATCAATGGGAAAGCTACCACACTTTTCACCACAGGACATAACTTAACGGTCGGGGCCTAGTGATAGCATCAGGTCCCAACCTGTTTCCTCAAACACTGCCCACTGACAGCAGGTGGGAGCATCTGCTGCCTGCTTAGGTGAGCTACCTAGTAGAACCTCTGGTTAATTTGAATTTTTGAGTTTGAAGTGCATGGATAAAGGTGAGATCAATTCAACAGTGACCTAACCTTGCGAGAAACTGACTGAGTCAGACTAGCCAGGCGTAAGCTGACAACCAATCCAATCAAGTTCATTTTCTGCCAAGTAGGCAGGTGGCGACATCACACTCATAGCCAGAATAAAGGAAGGATGAGAGCCTATGGCAGGCACATAACTGAACATAAATGAGGCAACAACCAACAAATGGCAGTGGAAAAATCAAGGCGAGAAACACCGAGATAGAGAGAGTGGGCAATTCCAAGTAACTTGGCTAGATGATAAACACCAAAATTGCAACCAAGACTGAAGCATTATACATGACCAATGACTGAAGTAACTTCTGGGAAGTCCAAAAGTGTCAGCATGAAGCTGGAAAAAAATCCACTTCAGTCATCACCGTAGAGTGTTGTACACTTTGCTTGCAAGAGTTGGACTCTGAGGAAAGAGGATGGTACCAAATCTTGAAATGTAGGTATTGCAGAGGACGTTCTGCATCAACTGCTTGGAAGGAAAGACAAATGAATGGGTTAGATCAAGAGTCAAAGTTCAGGAATCAAAATGGTTGCTAAGTAAGGCAAGCGAAAGAAAAATAGCCAAGTATAGACATTGGAAATGAAGACAGAGGGCCTGATTTTAGCATCAAGTTGCACCCGTTTTCGGGCATGAAAACTTAGTAAAGTCGGGTGTGAGGCGAGTAGTGTGATCCGTGACCACATCCGTGCCCATTCCCCCCTTTACCAAGTGCCTAAAATGGCTGCGATCAGGACCACGCCCAAAAGGGCATGACGGCAATTTAAATGCATTTAAATTGAATTAATGGGCTGCACGCCCAACTTTAGCAGCACTTCCCTCTTTACCATTGCATTCGCCAATTGGGAATCAGCGCGAATCAGACATGCTCAATAAAAGTCCGATTCAGGCGCTTCATCAGTGAGGGTTAGGGAGGAGGTAAGTGCATCGCGTCCGACGGCTCTCTGCTATTCACAGGTGTCCTGTTGTTGCAGCCATTTTCTGTCTCGGTGCCGACTCTGCAAGTGTGTGGGGGTGTGGGGGGCTGTTGCTCTGCAGGGTCTCCGATGTCCGACTTGTAGCACGGACCCGGGTCTCAGCATTGACCTCGGATGTTGCAGTGCTGTTGGGTCATAGTGCACTCAGCTCAATTCCAGCTGAAGGATGTGCACAAAGCCCTTGCAAATTGCACTGCTGCAGCCTCTCAACTTTGCAAGGAGCTGTGAATGTGGGGAGCATGTGGCTGGGGGAATTGGGGGAGGCTATGATTGTGGGGAGCATGTGGCTGGGGGAATTGGGGGGGGGTTATGAACAGTGACTGTTGATGTGTGAGGGGCAAGCAGCATTCCATAACCTCGACATGTGATGCTCTCCATCTCCCCTCCCCACCACCCCCACTCCACCTCCTCCACCTTCGGAGTGATAACATGGCTTTTTCTATGCAACTAATCGATTTTGCTGTTATTTTGGTTACTGATGGAGCAGGAGGAAGAATTGCGGGCACAGGAAGCCCGAGTCTTACCACTTCCAGGACTAGAGTGACACGACCACCAGAGGCAGGAGGTGGCCGCCATTCACCCAGCGGTGGGGGTGTAGGAGAAGAAGGGAGCAGAGACGCCAGCAGTTCCATGCATGAGTGTCCTTCGAGCAGATGTCGGACACCGTGTGCCGCCGATGTCTCCGACTCTGAAAGGAGACTGTGCAACACCTTTGCAACCTGTTGCAGGACCTGGCACCTAGAAGCGGGCGGGGGGGGGGGGGGGGGGGGGGGTGGCGGCAGGCGTGGGGAGTGGGGGGGGGGCACCCACTCTCGGTGGCTGCCAAATTGACGGCTGCTCTAAACTTCTACGCGACTGGTTATTTCTAGACCCCAAGCGGAGATGTCTGTGGCATCTCCCAGTCTGCCATGCACACCTGTGTGAGACAGGTCACTGAAGCCCTGTATGCCCGGCTAGCCAGTTCATCAACTTCAACCTGGATCAGGCGTAGCAGGAAGCCCGGGCTGCAGGGTTCGCAGCCATTGGGGGATGCCTAACGCAGTAAGAAGTTTAACAACACCAGGTTAAAGTCCAACAGGTTTATTTGGTAGCAAAAGCCACACAAGCTTTCGAGGCTCTAAGCCCCTTCTTCAGGTGAGTGGAAATTCTGTTCACAAACAGAACTTATAAAGACACAGACTCAATTTACATGAATAATGGTTGGAATGCGAATACTTACAACTAATCCAGTCTTTAAGAAACAAAACAATGGGAGTGGAGAGAGCATCAAGACAGGCTAAAAAGATGTGTATTGTCTCCAGACAAGACAGCCAGTGAAACTCTGCAGGTCCACGCAACTGTGGGAGTTACAAATAGTGTGACATAAACCCAATATCCCGGTTGAGGCCGTCCTTGTGTGTGCGGAACTTGGCTATCAGTTTCTGCTCAGCGACTCTGCGCTGTCGTGTGTCGCGAAGGCCGCCTTGGAGAACGCTTACCCGAATATCAGAGGCCGAATGCCCTGCGCTCAGGACGCAGACCAGCTGCGAAACTCTGCCAAGCAGACGAGACAAAGGAACTACACCATCTACATGCACACCAAGAACAGGAAACTTGAGAAACTCGGCATCATCACCAGCAGCAACCAAGCCTCCCCCGGTACCACAGTAGAAAACAGTACCACTGCAGGGAAGTCCATTGTCAACTTGTCCGACTACACACTTCAACCAGATGAAATCGAAGTTCTCAGCCGAGGGCTTAATTTTTGCCCCACCACCAAAATAGACCCCATCAGTCTCGCAGCAGACACAGAGGAATTCATCAGGCGAATGAGGCTGAGGGAGTTCTTCCACAAACCCCAAGAGGCCAACAACGAACACAATGAGACAGCCAATGAACCGGAACAGCCGACAGAGAGATCCGCAGTGCATCCGAAGAGGAAAGAGTCGAATTGGACTCCTCCGGAAGGCCGCTGCCCTCGACTTGACATGTATGCCCAAGCCGTCAGGAGGTGCGTCAACACCAAATTCATCAGCCGCACTCACAAGACAGCCCCGAACATCACCCAAGCACAACGTAACGCCATCCACGCTCTCAAGACCAACCGCAACATTGTCATCAAACCAGCAGACAAAGGAGGGGCCATCGTCATACTGAACAGAACGGATTACTGCAAAGAAGTGTACCGACAACTCAACAACGAGGAACACTACAGACAGTTACCTGCAGATCCGACCAAAGAACACACCCGTCAACTCAACACTCTGATCAAGACCTTTGATCCGGACCTTCAGAACACCCTCCGTGCTCTCATCCCACGTACTCCCCGCGTTGGAGATCTCTACTGCCTCCCGAAGATACACAAGGCAAACACACCCGGCCGTCCCATCGTATCGGGCAATGGGACCCTGTGCGAGGACCTCTCCGGCTATGTCGAGGGCATCCTGAAACCCATTGTACAAAGAACCCCCAGCTTTTGTCGCGACACGACGGACTTCCTACAGAAACTCGGCACACATGGAGCAGTTGAACCAGGAGCGCTCCTCGTCACAGTGGATGTCTCAGCACTCTACACCAGCATCCCCCATGACGATGGCATTGCTGCAACGGCCTCAGTGCTCAGCGCCAACAACTGCCAGTTTCCAGATGCAATTTTACATCTCATCCGCTTCATCCTGGACCACAATATCTTCACCTTCAACAACCAGTTCTTCATCCAGACACACGGAACAGCCATGGGGACCAAATTTGCACCTCAATATGCCAACATCTTCATGCACAGGTTCGAACAAGACTTCTTCACCGCACGGGACCTTCAACCGATGCTATACACTAGATACATCGATGACATTTTCTTCCTTTGGACTCATGGTGAACAATCACTGAAACAACTCTATGATGACATCAACAAGTTCCATCCCACCATCAGGCTCACCATAGACTACTCTCCGGAATCGGTTGCATTCTTGGACACGTGCATCTCCATTAAGGACGGTCACCTCAGCACCTCACTGTACCGCAAGCCCACGGATAACCTCACGATGCTCCACTTCTCCAGCTTCCACCCTAAACACGTTAAAGAAGCCATCCCCTACGGACAAGCCCTCCGTATACACAGGATCTGCTCGGATGAGGAGGATCGCAACAGACACCTCCAGACGCTGAAAGATGCCCTCATAAGAACAGGATATGGCGCTAGACTCATTGATCAACAGTTCCAACGCGCCACAGTGAAAAACCGCACCGACCTCCTCAGAAGACAAACACGGGACACAGTGGACAGAGTACCCTTCGTTGTCCAGTACTTCCCCGGAGCGGAGAAGCTACGGCATCTCCTCCGGAGCCTTCAACATGTCATTGATGAAGACGAACATCTCGCCAAGGCCATCCCCACACCCCCACTTCTTGCCTTCAAACAACCGCACAACCTCAAACAGACCATTGTCTGCAGCAAACTACCCAGCCTTCAGGAGAACAGTGACCAAGACACCACACAACCCTGCCACAGCAACCTCTGCAAGACGTGCCGGATCATCGACACAGATGCCATCATCTCACGTGAGAACACCATCCACCAGGTACACGGTACATACTCTTGCAACTCGGCCAACGTTGTCTACCTGATACGCTGCAAGAAAGGATGTCCCGAGGCATGGTACATTGGGGAAACTATGCAGACGCTGCGACAACGGATGAATGAACACCGCTCGACAATCACCAGGCAAGACTGTTCTCTTCCTGTTGGGGAGCACTTCAGCGGTCACGGGCATTCGGCCTCTGATATTCGGGTAAGCGTTCTCCAAGGCGGCCTTCGCGACACACGACAGCGCAGAGTCGCTGAGCAGAAACTGATAGCCAAGTTCCGCACACACAAGGACGGCCTCAACCGGGATATTGGGTTTATGTCACACTATTTGTAACTCCCACAGTTGCGTGGACCTGCAGAGTTTCACTGGCTGTCTTGTCTGGAGACAATACACATCTTTTTAGCCTGTCTTGATGCTCTCTCCACTCCCATTGTTTTGTTTCTTAAAGACTGGATTAGTTGTAAGTATTCGCATTCCAACCATTATTCATGTAAATTGAGTCTGTGTCTTTATAAGTTCTGTTTGTGAACAGAATTCCCACTCACCTGAAGAAGGGGCTTAGAGCCTCGAAAGCTTGTGTGGCTTTTGCTACCAAATAAACCTGTTGGACTTTAACCTGGTGTTGTTAAACTTCTTACTGTGTTTACCCCAGTCCAACGCCGGCATCTCCACATCATGGATGCCTAACGTGCAGGGGGCGATTGACTGCACACACGTCTCCCTCAAGGCCCCCCTACAGAATCTGCGGAGATTTGTAAATAGGAAGGGTTTCCACTCCCTGAATGTTCAGCTAGTGTACGACCATAATATAACCATCATGCACATCTGCACCAGACATCCAGGCAGCGTGCATGACAGCTTCATTATCAGGAGTTCGGACATCCCAGAGACATTCGAGGAGGAGCCCAGGCTGTGGTGGTGGCTCATGGGTGGTATGGATTACCCGCTTCGGACACGGCTGATGACGCCTGTGCAGAGGCCTGTGTCTGAGGTGGAGACCCGCTATAATGAGGCCCATGTAACCACCCACGCAATAGTGGAGAGGTGCACTGTGCTCCTCAAAATGTGATCCCAGTGCCTGGACCGATCTGGCGGGGCCCTCCAATACAGCCCAATGATCTGTTCCAGCATAGTGGTCATGTGCTCTGCCTTGCACAATCAGGCTCTATAGAGAGGTGACCTCTTGAAGGAGGATGGGGAGGCTGACCAGCCGGCCGTTGCTGGGTTGGACAACCAGCAGGAGGAAGAGGAAGAGGAGGAGGAGGAAGATGAGGAAGAGCATGCCGAGCAACACCAACCAGGCGCTGGAGGGCTGGCAGCCCAAATGGGGTATGCGAGGGTGGCAAGGGAGGCCCTGATCAACAGGCGGTTCGCTTACTAGGGGTTTGTGTCTGTGGGTTCCATTCAACATTCCTTCAACACCCTGCACATTGTCACACCAGAGTGGTGGGCTTGGGTACTCTGTGTTAGTGAGTTTTTTGGCAGGCAGGAGGATAATGACGACTCGCTAAGCACCATTATGGTGATGCCCTGGTGCAAACTAGTCTGACTCCTACCTGAGCTCCGCATGCATGCTGGCACCTGGGCCCACGGCTGGTGTAGTGGGTAAGGGATCTGAAACCCCCATAGAAGGCCCTGGGGCAGGTGCGGGAGGGAATCGCCTGTGGGGTCTGGGGAACCAACACCTTCCTTTTCTCAGTGACACAGCATTGAGGGGCCTCCCGAACTGACATCAACATGAAGCATCCCTCCGGCGATCATCAATGGAAGAGGATTCATAATCGAGACAAATTAATCACAGGTGGGTGGTGAAAAAACATTTATTTACAATAAAGGTGTTTAAGTAAGACGCTCTAATGAAAAAAACCTGTGAACAGAAAACATTAAAGTGCTTAAATATCTTTCTAACGAGTGCAGCCCTTCACCCGTGTCATCTCAGCACAACTACAACTTCCTAACCTTACGTGGCCCATCACTACGTCTCAGTGATTCCCCAGAGGTGGAGGGGGCCTACCGTGCCCCGTAGCCTGTGATATGTATGGCGGGTGTCCTCTACAGACCCTAGACCTTGTGGGCCCTGGCCTGCTTCCAGGTGTCTGGGATGTTTCCATGACACCTTCTTCATCCTGTTGCCTCTGAGATGACCCGGTGTCAGGAAAGGGGGAGTCAGAAGGTGTAGCCACAGCCACGGTCTCCTGGCTGGAAGGCCCCGGCATGGGCTCGAGCCCTTCCTCCTCCCTTGGGGTTCCTGTGGGCCCCTGGGTTCACTCCATGGGACAGCGGTGCTTCTGCAGTGAGCTCCAGAAGCTCCGGCGTCACCTGGCACTGCCAGTCCTGGAGGACCACATGTCTCCTACTCATGGTGGTCGAGCCCTCTGTGATGGCCACTTGAGTTGGAGGCTACCTCTCAATGGCCGCAGCAAGTGCCCTCTGAGACTGGGCCACGTTCTCAATGGCTGCTGCCATAGCCCGCTGTGTCTCAGCGCTGTCCCGCTGGGTCTCCTGCAAGCTCTCGAGCCTCTTAGCCAGGGGCCACAGAATCTTGAGAAGCCTGTTCAGTCCCTCAGCTGTGGCCCGCCATGACTCAGCCGTGGCCCTCTGGGACTCAGCTGTGGCCTGCTGTGACTCAGCCATCGCTTGGAGCCTGCCACTCATGGTGAAGATTCCCTTCCCCAAGCTTGAGTTTTTAATGGAGCTACCCCTCGTTAGGGCAGATCAGCTGCATGCAGTTTGGCAGAGCATTCCAGCTAACTACATGCAGTTTCCTTGTTAGCATTGAGGGGAAGGCAAGTGAGCACTTGCAGGTGTGCTGATGGGAAGGGGGTGTGGGTGGTGGATGAGTGCCTCAATGATTGGGGACAGGGGAGAGAGAGGGAGGTGTCACACAGCCATCAGATTCCAGAGGAGATGGGGGCCTTGTGCGGGAGGGTCCGTGGTAAGGGTGAGGGGGATCACCCTGCCTGATACCTGTAGGGTGGAGGGGGGGGGGATGAATTTCTCTGCCTGAGATCGGGGGGGGGGGGGTAAGGTGGGGGGTCCGCTGCCACTCTGCCTAAGATGAGTGAGGGGGATGGGAGGGTCCGCTGCCACTCTACCTGACATCGTTCGGGGGAAGTGGGGAGGAGGCCGCGTTCGGTCTGGGTGGCAGGCGGGTGGGGGGGATAAGGGGGTGAGTAATGTTGTGGAGTTGGGGCAATGCCTGTGGGGGCCAGGTGGAGGCATTATCCAGCCCGGGCGCGATGTGGTAGGGGAGCAGCATTCTATAATTTCTTTGGTGCGCATGCACAGTTGGAGGCGCCGATCGGAACTGCAATGTTTTGGGTGTGATAAGCCCCGCCCACAGGCTTGTGCAGCGCGATTCAGAATCGCTGTTTTTATTCAGGCAGAGTGCGTATGGGGGCGTCGGAGAACGGGTCTAAAAGTCGGATCTGAAATACTCCCAGATTCAAGTCCGCCCAGGACTTAGAATCAAAATGGTAAAATAGGCCTGAAAGTCTTGGCTAGAATTTTAAGGATGGCAAGCAATCAGCAATTGCCATCGCAAGAGTTGGCATCGAACAAGCAGCTGCTGACTCTTTTAACTCCCAACGCCATTTAACGTTCACTTGAGCACTGATTGACAGTGAGTGGGACTTCCGTTCATCCTTGGAAGGAAGTCCAATCTGTGAGAGCTGTCAGTTGATCTATTTGGCCAACAGATCTTCAACCCAGCAAAGCATAGCACTGCAATGGCCAGATGTGGTACAGCAGCACTCTGCCTGAATCAAAATTCTGGAACCTTTAAAGTCCCGGGATGGGAGGTTAAGGGATGCCAGGGGGTGGAGCTCCCGCAACTCCAATGAATTTGGGGGGAGGGCACCCTAACTCTGAGGAGCCTTCAGAGTGAGATGCCCCCGCCCCCCTCCACTTTTCAGTCTGAGATGGGAATAAAAGTGCAAATGTCACTTTCCCATCTTCCCAACTCCCGCCAGCCTAAATATTGAGGCTGGATGGGACAGGACCATTAAGTGGCCATTAAGAAGCCTCTCAAAAGCCTTAATAGGTGAACGGGTGGGTTGTGGGTTTCCCACCCTTTTTCACCCGAGGCCCTGCCTGCCCAGGTGTGAAATTCCATCTGGGTTTGTATGGTGGGTTATCAAGGGGGAATCCCATCCATTCATTTTTACACCCCCCCCTCCGCCCCCCCCCCCCCCCCACCCACCCACCGCTCTGTCTCAGAACCTACGCTGAGGGAGTATAAAATTCTGTCTTTTGTCTTGGCTTCAATTGAAATAGAAGCTGAGGAAAAAAGCAGAAGAGGAGGAAGGAAAATCTGAGGGATCGGGAACATTGAGACACAGAGTGAGGGAGGCTTGAAAAAGCCAGAGGAAAAGCAAGACGATGCCAACAGCCCCACTAAGGTTATGGTGAAAATGAAGGAGCAAAGTCAGATTAAAATGACCCTGTAAAGTTAAGAGTACAGAAGTTTCCTTGAGGAGCTAGTTGTAAAGCTGAGGTGCTTCAGTGCCACCACTGGTAGGAGAGTATATTAGAATGTGACAATTTTAGGTGGGAAGTTTCCACTGTAGGAATTTATATTAGGAATGTAACGGGTGGAGAATTATTTTATACATTAGAATTATCTACATTTACGACCACAAGAACAACAAAGTGTAAGAGGCTAGAACAATTGTTTAAATACACACCCTTCATGTCTTGAGATGAAATGCATCCCGGATTGATGAGATGTGTCTCTTTTACCTGCCTGCTTTATAGGTCCTAAATGAGATGAATCCAGTTCCTAGTGAGCTTGAACTCACAATATATCAAGTGTCATTATCTCGGTACTAAAATTTGGAATTCTGAAGCTCATGGTTCGTTTCAAAGAGAGAGAGTCTCACCCTGCAGTGAGCCATGTCAATCACACGTGTAATTACACATGATTTTGGAGTGCTTAACGCTGAAATTGAGTACACAAAAATACGTTCAATTTCCCAGCACTAACATTCCTCGGTTTGAGCACTCTAAAAATTCACAAAAATTTGTAAGAAAAAAACAGAGGTTAGTTACATTTTATTAACGTGTTCCATCGCTCGAAACTATCAAACTAATTAAGGAAAAACACCTATGAAGAAGACTCTTACTCGTGAAAGTGGCAGCACAAATTGATTAGTCATCTGTTCATCATCAATGTTGATAATATATCCAATCACTTCTCCTCTTATTGAACTGCTGCTTGGTTGCGCCCACGTGACATTTAAAGCAGATGATGAAAGTGAGAAAACTGATGGTGCAGCCATAAACAAGGGTGCTAAAAGGATTAAAGACATGTCAACTTAAAAGAAGTTTCTGGTACATCAAATGATAAGGCAAAAATATTTGCAGAAAGTATCTGTCTGTGGAAAACACTGAAAAGAAAGGAAAATGTATACATTTGAATTACACCTTGTCATTGTCTGAAAATCTGTTTGACAGTAATGTTAAAGCTGACAGTAACAACATGAGATTTTCCATTTCATTTTCAACAGTACATTCATCCTCTTTGACTTTTACCCAATTTAAAACTAGTTTATATGTAAACTTGTCAATCTAGCAATTTACTCAGGGGAACAAGTGTACTTTACCAAGGATGTTGCAGTTCAGAAACCTGTCAAGAAAAGCCTATAATATACTCCTTTTCATGTTCATTGTTGCTTAAGTAGCATCTATTGGAGATCAATACTGTCCATTAAAGAATAATTTTAGCTTTTCAAATTGAACCATATGTATTATTAAAGATGATATAGCAGTATGGTTATTGAATTCTCTTACACCCGAACTAAGACGCATATTAAAATATTCTAGACATATTGGCTAACACAGAGATAAATAGCCAAATTAATTTTCTGAAGCAGAGTATAAACATGTTGAAAATAAACTATTGTAACTAATTAATTAACTATTGGTTTCCCTACAGTGGCATTGCTCGGGTCCAAATAAAAATATTTCTGATCTTAGAACTGATACTGCATTTCTTTTCCATCCACTAATTATTTTCCTATGTTTTGTGTTGTCTTTCAGTTTGCCTTCTTACCTTTCCCTCTTTCCTCCTTTCTCTTTATGGCTCTCAAATACTTTTCTCCCTCTAGTACCTGTTGTCCAGATATTAACAGGGGCAGGTAAATTAAGCTGGGGCAGAGCGTCAGATGGGAAACTGGGAATTCCCCACATGCTGTGGAGTTTTAACGCCACAGCATGTCTTCTGTCATTGACAGAATCCTTGTCTGGAAGTCAGCCTGACTGACAGGCTTGCCTTCCAATCACACAGGGAGGACTCTGGCGTGGGCCACAGGGGTTGTCTACAGTGAAATTTTGGTTACCTTTAATCTCCAAAGTGATGCTGATATATTACAGTGGTTCATGCTCTGGATCATTGCACTATTAAGAGGAGTTAAGAAAATGAATTCTACTTCTCATTATGAAATAGATTATGATGGTGAAATTGATCTGCAACAATAGCACAAATTGGGCTCAAAGTGAGTTGGCAGTTGGTTTTACACCCTCTACTAAAAGAGAAATTGCTTGTTGAAATGTTCTGAGTTTCTTTGTTGCATTTGAGAAATGAGCCAAACTGAGAAATAGCATTTCCATGATTTTTTTATCATGGAGAATTTTTCACCTAAAGAAAACCACTAAAAAAAGTCTGGTAAAATGATACTGTCTGTGTGCTGTAACTAGCCTGTGAGTATATAAGATGATGTGGCATGGCTGTGTTTTCTTCTTAATTAAAAATACAACTGCCTTTTAAACCTTGAAGACTATAAGATATCAATCAAATAAAATCTTTGACTGCGATGTTATTAAATAAAAGACAAATTACAATTATATTCATATATTATGCAAATCAGGTGATAAAATTTGTTAATACTAACCAGCTTCTGCAGTTCTTCCAGATGCCCACTGTGAGGGTGCACTGCCTGCCATATTAATTGTGTGCACTTGAAATTCATACACAGTAAATGGTACCAGATTAGTAACTGTTGTATGAGTCTGTGGTGGAATTAACGCAGTTTCGTTAGGTGATCCTAAGGCTGATTGAGGGTTATACCATCCACTGTCTTGAAAAATGCACCTTTGAGGAGGATCATGTGACCCATCTGGTTGTAAGAGTCCTCGCATATAGAGTTCATATTGAATTATTATTCCTGGTAAGAAATTTAGATTAGAAATTTATCTTTGCATATTTTACCTCTTCCCACTTACCCCTCAACAAATAATATCACACTGTACTTTCATGGTTACAAATTACAACTGTTAAAGTTACTTCAGGGTCCTGTTAAATCCAACAGGTCAAATCTGGCTAGCCTAACATATATAGCCAGATGTGCGAATGGACAATATACATCCTTAACCAGACAAGATTTGGCAAATACAGAAAAACGTCAATTATCAATAAATAGTTCTGTTAATGTGAATGATGGTTAAATCGAGCAATGTAACGTAACTGAGAAACTGAAGATGAGAACTAAGAGTATAAGAACAGAGGATGCTGGAAAAACTCAGCAGGTCTGGCAGCATCTGTAGGGAAGGAAACAGTTAATGTTTCAAGTCTGTTTGGTTCTTCATCAGAACCAAAGATAGAGAGAATGTATTGAATATTAAACTGTAGCTGTGAGAGATTGCAATGAGATGTAGCAACCTTAAGAACAAAAGTCAGATGACTAGGTGTTGTGGGTGGAGTGATGGGGGTGGGGTTGGTGCATGGAGGGGGAAGGGAAGGCTTTTGCACTGAAATAATAAGTGTATCAGATTTGTTTTTGAAAGGGATTTAAGATGGAGGAGAAAGGTCATTGTCTCAAGCTGTTGAACTCAATTTTAGAATGAGCTTCAGTCTGCAAACATGACCCCAACCTTCCTGTTGCGTGCCATTTTAGTTTAGTTTAATTATTAGTGTCACAAGTAGGTTTACATTAACACTACAATGAAGTTACAGTGAAAATCCCCTAATTGTCACACCCTGGTGCCTGCTCGGGTACACTGAGGAAGAATTTAGCATGGCCAACAGCTTGCTCTCATGCCCACATGTCCATTGCCTGCTGCAATGCTCCAGTGAAACCCAACACAGCTGGAGGAGCAGTATCTCATCTTCCAATTAGGCACATTACAACATTACAACATTGAGTTCAACAACTTTAGACTGTGACCTTTCTTAAAGGTCTTAAGAAAGATCTTTTCTTAAATCCCCTTTAGTTTAAATATCCCATACATTTATTGTCTAAGCACAAAAACCCTCCTTTCCCCACACCAGGCCATTTGTTATTTGTTTTTAAGGTTGCTACATCTTGGTGCAATGTCTTAATATCTCACACGTTCTCCCTCCCTTAAGTATAACTCTCTGCTTTCTCTCTTTCCAGGTGAAGAGAGTGCTGAATTCCTGGGGGAGCCAGAGAATGAGATAGGCAGGAAAGGGGGGGCCATCCAGTGACAGTCATCCTGATGGCAACTGGCAATATGTTCCCTCTTGTCTCACTGATAAGCAGACCTTGTTCCAGAAGGCTGCAGTCATTAATGACTTTCCATAAAGACAGAGCTTCAAGAGGCACTGGTGCTCATATATGTGGAGAAAACTGATCTTCTGCCTGTAGGTCCTGTTAGAGGGTCTCTCCTTCTTAGAGCTGGATCTCTGTGTCCATTGAAATGGCAGATGGATTTTGCTGTTGTCACTCTTGCTGCTCTTGGTATCGCTGATGCTGCTCCTCTTGTTCTTCACTAGAGGTCCAAGTTGGAGCTGCATGAGTGACTTCTATATTGCAGTAAAAGCTGATAGCAGGAAAGTGTAGATCAACGTGAGTGAAGTCCGATACAGGCAAACTAACTTCCAAGAAGTTGGAAGTTGCTTGCCAAGCAGGGAAATTAGTATACCCTCACAAGAAACATTCTGAGCATCAGTCTGCTACTTCAGCATGGCTACAGCTATTCAGTTTTATTGAAGGCTTCCCCCTGTCATCATTCTCTGATATACTCACACTTTGTTATCCCCTGGCAAGTTCCACATGGAAGCCCATGTACTGGTTGATAAAGCCAGAATGGTGGCTAAATCTTCAATTAATTGGGAATTTAATGATTGAGATTACTAACCTGGCAGTTCCGTAAGGGTTTCCCACTCGCCTTCAAACCCACCCAAGTTAAATCCAGAGGTGGGTGAGATCTTCTAGAATCATAGAATCTTACAGTGCAGAGGAGGCCATTTGGCCCATCAAGTCTACACCGACCACAATCCCACCCAGGACCCCATCACCCCACGCATTTACCCTAGCTAGTCCCCCTGGGCATTAAGGGGCAATTTAGCATGGCCACCTAACCTGCGCATTCTTGGAGTGTGGGAGAAAACCGGAGCACCCAGAGGAATCCCACGCAGATACGGGGAGAATGCAAACCACACAGGCAGTGACCCAAGCCGGGAATCGAACCTGGGTCCCTGGCGCTGTGAGGCAGCAGTACTAACCACTGTGCCACCATGCCACCCATGGTGGCACAGTGGCACATTGTCAGGTTGTTAACCAAATGTCCCGAACCTAACCCACCCTCCCCTTGACAATTAAAGTTCTGCCCTATTACACTGTTATGAGCTCTTATTTGTCATAAATTATTTCAACAGTAGCCTAGGGAAAGGTAAAAGTATCATGATTATTTTCAATGTCACTGCAGCCCAATATGTATTGGTAAGTTATTCATTTGCTGGCACATCAGATTTGCAAGTATTAAGCTGCAAGAAAACAAAGTTACAGAAATAAATATGGAAGGTTTAATCATTGAACTTCCTTTGTATATCAGCAGATTCATATATTAATGGATTTACATTCAGAAAAGCAGCCTGGAGGTGCTGATTTCTTTTATAAATATGAATTACATGCCTTTGCGGGTTATATTTCCAAAATAATTCGAATACATATCAGTTGAGTATTGAATGTTATTAAAGGTAGAAATGGTCATAAATTTAGTGAACATGTGAAAACAATATTGATTATTATTCACTCGGTTGCTTCTTTAACAAAAACCCCTTTTGTCACCTGAGCAATACTTCCATCAAACCATGTCAGGATAATATATGTACCTAGAGAAGCAATTCTAGCAGTGTAAAAACATTTTTAAAGCCAATGTCAGGCTTGTCCTCTAAGGATACATTTATATTTCTCGCTAAATGATGATATAGACTGAACATTACATTTTACAGAAAGTCAGCCAACAACTCAGGAAGAACTCTTGACAGTTACCCAAAGGATCGTGATTGCATGTCTTATCACTATAAGTTATTAGCTCAGAGTGTTGAGTTTTGTCTGATTTTAGTGAGGCTATTGGAAAAAGGCAACACAGACAGATATGCCACTTCGCTACAGAAGGAGTGAAAGGAAACTTCACTTGAATAGGTTCCTCATGCTGACTAATGATAGCAACATTGACAGTCACCATTGAGATATTTACAGCTGAGACGATTTTACTTTCTGGCCCTCTTGTTGGAGGAGATATGGGGGGGAGGGGTGGGGGGGCGGTGATTCTCCCAGCCTGCTGTACTGCTCTAGAAGCACAATGGTCTGGGAGACATCAGTGGAAGCCGTTTCGTGGGTTCCCCGCTGGCGCCACGGCCTCTGTGTGTCTTTGGCTCCAAGATTTTGAGAGTAATCAGCTCCATGCCAATGGAGCCAATTTCAATATTGAAACTAGTATTAGTATCTGATTAGCAGGTCCAGGACTGAAGTCTCCGGGCCCGCTAGCGTCTCCCCCGCCCCCCCACCAGGAGTGGTTCATTCCAGCGGGGCTTACAACTGCTCTCCACGAATAGGCGGGGAACGGGCGGCCAACCCCGCTGGAGTGAAGAGAGGCCATTGAAGCCCTCCAAAAGGTGGTGGGTAAGGGGGGGGGGACTGTCTCCTGGGCAATGCCAGCCTGGCCCCCTGACACGGCCCAAGGGGCCAATTGGCAGTGCCCACAGGGCACCTTGGCACTGCCCACTGGGTATCAGGCAGTGCCAAGGGGCAGCACTGGGGGGGGTTGCGGGGCTAGCCAGCAATCGGGAGACTGGCAGTGTTGGCTACTGTGCATGTGCCAATCTCAGCACTAACAGATTGGCGCATGTGCAGTGCCCGTTCAGCGCGATGCTGTGAGCCTCTCGGGAAGGAATAGGCCCCACCCCCTGAATTTCAGAGGGAATCCCACTAGAGCACTTTGTGATGCACATAGTGTGGGAAATTTAATCTAAAAATGACGCTGAAAACACTGGCAGGAGTTACTCCCGTTTTCATGCAGATTGTGGACTTAGAATTTTTTTGGGAGGAGCCCGGCCATGGTGGTAAGTGGAGCCACAGGATTTTAGAAAGGGTCTGAGTACAGGGGGAGAGTGGGGGTGGCGGGGGTAAATCAGGTCTTCCTCATGCCTGTGTGGTGTGGGATGGGGGGGGAGTGACCCCTTATTTGTAGGTGGGAGGGAAGATGCCCCTCTTAGGTCAGGGGTTGCTGGTGCCCCCCAGCCAGCCAGAGAGGGAGGGGATACATTTTATGGGGTGAAGGGGATCTGTCTCTAAGCGTGGAGATTGTGGCACCCCCGCAATGAACAGTGGGACTGGCCGTCGGGTTGCTCGGGATGCATGAATTTGCTTCCATCAGGTGGGTGAAAGCCACCAGATCGAGGCTGCCAGCACCCACGGGGAACCCTCCCAAGTTCAATCAAATGTCAATATTAAAATTAATGTAACTAGAAGTTGTTGATTAAAGCGAAGTTCAAATTTGGTATTTCATATGTTTGTTAAAGTTTAACATGCTAATATATAAATATAATACTTTTGTAAGTTAGAAAATTGAGTCTTACCATTAGGTTTTGCGGGAGCAAACCATTCAATAAAGAGCTCTGTGGAACTGACAGTTCTGATTATTGGGAGTCCTTGTTCTTCAGGTGGAGCCTGTTCAGTTATTTCCACAACAGGATTGCTTTCAATACAGCCCCCAGTCGTACAAGCCTGGACACTGAAAGTGTATTTTGTGAATGGAGTCAAATCATTCAAAGTCACAAATGTTTGAAGGCCTCTGAAATGCACGTGAGCCACAGGATTGCCCAGAGTAGTAGATTTCAGTATATATCCCTCAAGAGGTCCCGAAGCATTTGATGGGGTTGTCCAGTTTAACGAAACTGATTGTGATCCAACAAATCCAACATGATTCAAATGAAGCAACCCAGTAGGACAGCCAGTCTTTGTGCGATAGCGACTAATGTTGCTTCTTGTGCTGCCATGAACATTACTTGCCACAATATAATAAGAATAGGTTGTGTAAGGTGTTAAACCAGTATCACTGAAGTTATTGAGACCTTTAAAAGAACAAAGTTATATACTTATTCATTTAAATAAACCGCTGTGAAAAATATTCAACTTATATTGGAACTGTTGGAAATTATAGTTAATGGGTTTTTGTGGTATTTACATTCAAACGATTTATTTCCTCATGTTCAATCTTAAGAAATAAAAATAAATTGTTACAATCCTGCACATCATGTCTAGTTGTGCGATGGTCACAAGGATGAGAATTATCAAACTAGTGTGATAAATTCATGAACATTCAATAAACTGTTTGATCCCTCATATTAAATTAATAATGAAATAGAAAGCATTGGTATTATTATTCACCTTAATTTTGCATCACTTGATTTAGAAAGAAATTTACATAAAGAAAGGACAAGACAATTACTTTCTGATCTGAAATCGCCCACTTAGAGAAGTACTCACTTCCACTTAGACTTGTTCTAACAATAAAATGCAGTGTCGAAATTACTTTGGGTGATTTTATGATATGGATACTTAATGCTTGGTAACAAAGCTCATTCTACTATTTTAACCAAAGTGGTATTCTATCCAAAATAAATTGGCCAATACCCTGCTTAAATAACAACAAAAAGAATTTGATATTAATGCGTTTGGCATTTGTAAGGTGTTCCCACCCTCATATCCACTGTGACTTCCAATGTCTCCTTATTAATTGAATTGCCTAACTATTCTTTATACGATGATGTGATTTGAAACATAGGCCGAATTTCTCCGACCTTACCCGCGACTGGGATTATCTGGTTCCACCGCTGTGAATGAAGATTTGGCTGAGCGCCAAATTCTCCTGGCAGCGGTAGCGAGGTGTGCGAGACTGGAGAATTCTGGCCACAATCTTCAATTTCACAGTCAATTATAATACTTCAAAAACACATTGGGGCTGAAATTGGTCTTTACTGACAGCAGCAAACAAGCAATAACAAATTGGCAACTCTTTTTACACCCAACTAATTTTCTTTTCCATTCGAGACAGTCAGGTGGGTGTGAAATGGATTGCCAATTTGTTCCTGGCTGCTTATTTCCCCACCAAACACCAACTTCAACCCAATACTGGGAACTACAATCGGATTTTGTCAATTAAATAATCTATCCACCTTGGAAAGAAAGGTATAAAAATCATTGCAAAACGTGATCTGATGTTCAAGTCAGGCAGCTTGATCAGTGACTAAAGGAACTGTCAACAGGGAGTTTGAGCACTTGCTGGGAGATCGAATGTATGATTTATCTTAATGTACGTGTGACTAATGGGTGTATTGTTAAAGTTTATATCGTAATCTGTGTATTGCTTTGTTCAAACCTTAAACAGACTTTAGTGTTAAATTTGAGCTTTTAATTCTTGTCTCATTATTTCTCAAAATACTCATGCCTGATCAGTAGTATAACCTGTCAGGTTAGAGATTTTACTTTACAATTCACATAAAATTATTTTGCCCGTCATTTTTGTACACACATTTGGGAAGGAATTGGGTTTAGTAGCACCCTTGATTTAGAGCTATGAGTGTCACTTGCCATGGTGGCACAGTGATTAGCACTGCTGCCTCACAGCGCCAAGGAGCCGAGTTCGATTCCCGGCTTGGGTCATTGTCTGTGTGGAGTTTGCGTGTTCTCCCCGAGTCTGCATGGATTTCTTCCGGGTGCTCTAGTTTCCTCCCACATTCTGAAAGACGTGCTGGTTAGGTGCACTGACCCGAACAGTTGCCGGAGTGTGGCGACGAGGGGAATTTCACAGTAACTTCATTGCAGTGTTAATGTAAGCCTAATTGTGACTAATAAATAAACTTTAACTTGGGACTAAAAATGACATGAGCGCACGTACAGTTAATACCTGCCAGAACATGCAGAGCGTTAACATTGATTTGACACCCTCGCTTCCATATTGTAGCTCAAAAATTCAGCCCACATTCTTGCTTAAACTTGCACAGCTGAACATGTGTTAAGCAAGCTAAAGGACCCCACCTCACCCATTGTATACGAAGGGAGCATCATCTACTTGCAGGTTTCATTACTGGTTGCTTTCTTCAGGCTCTTCTTGCAACCTCAAATATTTTTAATGTTTTCCATAGTGGATTCAAGATTCAAAAGTTTACAATGACTGGTGTGGCAGTTGCTGAAGGGCTTTTTGCTGTCCTCAAGGCTTCAGTACAACTAACTGTGCTCAGACATGGTTGCCCTTGTCTTTCGGAATAGAGCATGGCAGGGAGAATGTGCAGAAGCCACACCAAGCTGCTAAAAGAGGGAGGAGGTGGAGCTGGAGAAGGGAAAAGCAAGAGGCCAGTTCTTTAGGGAGCATTCTCCTGCGGACCGCAGTCAGAACCAATTATTGCAATGTCTGTGCTTCACTAAGGGAGTCCTCACTGGAATCTGCCAACCGCTGCAGCCATAACTGTAACATCTTATCTTCTAGAGCTATCTTCTCTTAGTATCTTTTGACCATTCATCCGGAAGGCCTCCAATTCCCCTGTGGAGAAAGGGCATCTCTCCTCCTTTCCATCTCCTTCACAACACCATCAGTGCAACATTAGAAAACTTGGATGCCTGTGTTCTCCCAGGTTCAGCCAGACTTCTCTCTTTGACAAGTTAAATTCAGCTCATCTGCTCCATCCATGATGCATCACCCCTTTAAGAGGTGCAGCCTATATTTTTAAACAATAGAGGCTTGTTTTAACCTGTGCAGGCTAGTTGTAAGTGCTATCAATCAACAGTAGGGCTAGCACTGATTATATGCGGATATTATTGCTAATGGGAAGGTAGCACAAAGGTGCCTGAGGCACCACATTGCAATTCCTGTGCCAATTTTTGGATCTATCTAATTTAGCCCCCATTATATCATTTTGAAATAAAATTGTGTTAAAATAGTAGATATAGGAACTTCATATGAACATGTCATTTTCCAAGCTCAAATCTCACTGTGCAATTTTAATCTATATGCTTTCTTAAATGTTGGGTAGTTACTTTGATCTAGACCATGAAGTGAGAAACATATCAGTGCTGCTTATTTATTTTAGTTTACCCAGTAATGGTATTGTGATGATACTGTGCCTTTAAGAAATGTATTTTATATGATGTTTCTGGAGAAAGTTGTGTTTCATCCTTCAACTCTAATAACGGTGCCATTTGTTTACAGCCAGCAGCTCACCTGCAGAAGTTTAATTGCTCCTAATTATTGGAGTGATTGGTTTAATCTGGGCTAATGCATTTTCGTTATGCTTAGAGTTGTCCCCTGGGCTTTTCAGAATAGGGTTTGATTTGGTTGATTGACAAGAAGAAAATCATGTGTATGGGTGGAGCTAGGCTTACAGAGAGGGAAAAAGTAGGCAGTTGCAATTTGGATTTGAAAACAGCAGTAGCTCTTTCTTGCTTTCTTTCTAGAAATTGAAGTCTGGGGACCTGCTAGGTATCTTTCTCCAGAGGTCTGCAAAAGACAAGAGGTGATTTCTGCCCCTGCCCCCCCCACCCCCCCCCACCCCCCCACCCCCCCCCCACCCCCCCCCACACCCCCACCCCCACACCCCCCCCACACCCCCACACCCCCCCACCCCCCCCACACCCCCCCCCCCCACACCCCCCCCCCCCACACACACCCACCTCCCCCCCACCCCTCTCTCTCTCTCTCTCACTGGAGTTCTGCTGTGTGAAGACTGGTCTTCCTTTGGAGGCTGTGTTCTGAGAGTCAGTAGATAGGTGTCTTCTGTATCTCTGTCTAGAGGGGTTAAAAGGCTGGAGAACTGAGAATTCATGTAAGCCTGTGTGTCTTGCTAACTGATTCTGTAGAGGAATTTACATCTATGAGGATACTGCTTAAATTGGAACTAATAGAAATACTTAGCAGTTAAGAATTATACTTTCTCATGTTTAAGTATTTCAATTAGTAAAAGCCATGCTAATTATTTTTGTTATATTTAAACTGTGTTGTTAATTAAAGTTTGTTTGAATAAAAGCTTCTTAACGGGTCAATAAAATTACATCTGGAGTGGAATACCTTATGCTCACACTAATGCCAAAATCAAAAATAGTTAGGGTCTAAGTTAACTTCATGAGATACCTTGGGGTTTCTCATCTGGTCCCTAACAGTATGGAGTGCTGAATGTTCATCACCATGGAATCTTATTAGTACTGTGTTCAGGAAAATCACTGTTAACAGTCACATCACAGAAGTGTGGGGAAACAGTATTTGTCAATTGTGTTTCTTACCAGCACCAATCCACAAAACCATCAGTAAAGCCGAACATTCACTCACTCCGCCAAGTCTACTAAATTCTTAACTTTGGTTACATCACCTTAAAGAACTTAATAGAGGTGAGCATCATTCCCACATAGGGAAGGAGAGTCACCCCAAGCCACTCTGACTTGCAGATGGTTCAGAACACATAGACAAAAACTAGTGACAATAATCTGCTTGCCCTCTTAGCCATGTATTAGTACACAAACCAGAAATAGAAAGAATATGGAAAAAAACCAAAGCAATTCCAGGTCTTCATTTTAAAAATTGCTTCCATCTATATAAAAACATTAATTGATGGAAGTTGTGACAAATTTCAACTTTTTCCACTACCTCATTCCTAAATAACCACTTATAGTATTTAAGGGAAAGAAAACAGCTTACCAAATGGATACTTATCCTGAACAGTATGAATTTCCACTCCATCTCTGTACAGTGTATATGTAAGTTCATTAGTGTTTGGTGCATCAGGTGGACTCCATGATAGATGGACAGCAATAGAACTCAAAACGTGGGCTCTTGGTGGAGGTTGCTGAATTGGAGCTATATTAATTAAAATACAACTTGTAACATATTTTAAAATGAAAGAACTTGCATTTACATATCAACTCTCACAACCTTGGGATGTTCCAAATCACTCTACAGCCAATTAAGTAATTTAAAGTGTAGTCGTATAGGAAATGTAGGAAACAGGGCAGCCAATATGCAATTTTGTAAATTAAGGTCCCACAAATAGCAAAGGAAGAAATTGCCAAATCATCTGTTTTAAATGTAGATTGAGAGTTAAATGACGGCTAGGGCACTGGGAGACTACCATTCCTGTTCTTTTGATTGCATTGCGGGATTTGTATTTTTATATTCACCAGATTTGGCAGACAGGGCCTCGGTTTATTGTTCAGTTGAACGATGGCACCTCCAATAGTGCAGCACCCCCCTCAGGACTGCACAGAAGTGACAATGCTCTGGAGTGTAACTTGAACCTGCAACCTAAGCTGTGCAAGTGGAACATTCCTGTTCTTTTGCTTTGAGAATTCTGAACATAACTATTGGCCTGGAATTTGCTGAAGAATGACACATGCACAAATCAGCCAACAACTTGTGATGAGGTGAGATAGCCTGTGAATTCCAAATTGCTACTAACTCATGTCCAATTTGCACCGTAAACTTTGTGAAAGTGGCCTATCCTCAACTTTGTCATGAGTTTCATAAAGTTGCTGCATTTACCTATTCATTGACAATTAAACTTATTATAGATAAGTTAAGTCTAGTAGCTAATGGCACAAGTACTTTTTCAACAACATGGTAACTGTTGATGACTGCCAATCAACCTCTCTGGACCAAAAAGTGAACACTAAACAGTGTGGAGTCTTATATTTTTGAAGTAATGAATTGTTGTTGAATTTTAAATTTGAATTATTTTTCTTACATTCCCTTTCTGTCTTATTTTAATCTTTCTTTTTCTTTATTGGTCTTCTTAGGTCAGATTTGACCTTTTTATTCAGCCTTTATCTCCGCCTGTTTTTTCTCAATCCTTAAATCTCATTGTTTGAGGTGACGCACTGTTTGTACAGTAAGAAGTCTCACAACACCAGGTTGAAGTCCAACAGGTTTATTTGTTAGCACAAGCCACTAGCTTTCGAAGCACTGCCCCTTCATCTCTTTGTTCACCAAGGCCCAGATGTCCTCTTCTCCTTGTGTACCATTATCACCTTGCACTTCCCAAATTATTTTTGTACTGAATGATGCAGAGAAATGTTTAATTAACTGAACACACCATGGACTTCCCAGCTCCTGCAAATTCCAGACCATGAATGTGTCGCCCTTATTAGTAAGGACATTTTATGACCAATTGCAGAGTTGCTCTTAACCTTTGGCATCTATCCAACAACAACTTTCATATATGCTGTGCTGCTAATGCTGAAAAACATCCCAAATTGCATAGATTAAGGCATGTATTTAGCCCATTGTGCACAAGCGCCATCCATCTGTTTTGGTAATAGTTGATACCTCAAAATGATATATAACGTACATAATCGATTCATAAAATAAAGCATTTTCAAACAGAAACTGATTACACTGTCTGGCATTAGAATGATTATGATGTACTAAAGCTGAGAAAGCAAACCTTGAATTTTCTGCAGTCACCAGTGTTTGGAAGGCAAACCTCTGAAATGGGACTGTCAAAAAATACTCAGCTATACCATACTCCAGTGTCAATTTGTAAATGCCTGCCATAAGTTTGCTTGCAGAAAAATAATTACTTACTTTTACTGCAGCCAAATGTGTTGTTCACATCCAAATGGCTCATATTGTGGGCGCATACATCACATTTTAAACCGGTTACAAACTGTTTACAGAAACATGTTCCATTTGTTTGGTGGCAAGTGGCATTAACGCTGCCTGCAGGGTTGCAATTGCACGGATGACAGCTGTAAATACACAGAACAAAGATATAGCGATTTTCACCATGTAACGTAAAAAACAGAAGTTGTCCTTTATAGCTTTACTGCAAAATTAAGTTTATGTTTGATAACATGATGGTACCTTGTCTAGTACCTTGTCTTTAAAAAGATTAGATGAAAATATTCTTCAAAGTGTTGTTTACCAATTGGGTAAGAACTATTGTTTGAGAAGATAATCAACCCGCTGTTTATTTTCAAAATTCTTAATGTTATATCAGTTGTACTACACATAAAGGGGTTGGAGAGGGAAAAGCTGGCAAAGTTATATCCCAAATCTCAAAACATTCACATATCAAAAGCAAATGATGAGGTAGAAAGAGAGACAGGAACACATCATTTATATATACCTCACCATTCTGGATTAAAAGATATGCCTAACTCCATACAGAATAGTGCACAGCACTCTCAGAAACAAACTTTAAGTTAAAAGATAAACTCAGTCTCTGTTCTATGTTACATGACAAAATGAGATATTTATGTTGTAGTAAAGTGTTCACAAAATGTGGCATAAACACATGAGAGAAATGTATACAAAGGCAGTCTCAGTTTCATGTTGGGTACCGAACATACCCAATAGTCTGTTACCCATTTGGTGCTTCTCAACAACTTCTGCTTATACCCACGCTCATCAGTCTCACTGACAACCAGTGAGATGCAGATTAAAAGGTGATCTGAACAATGTTATAAGTTGCTGTGGCAGTGAGGAGTACCTCTGAAGCTTGCACGACAAATCAGCTCATTCTATTGGCATACATTGAAAACACATGTCCAACTGTTTAGAAAATATGACAAGAAAATAGACTTCTTTTAAACTATACCCCCAAGTATTATGGTTTTAAAAAGATGTATTTCAAAATTTTCTTGTGTAAGTTGTTTTTCATTTGTTTGTCCTGGTGAACCTTTTCTAAGTGTGATCCTGCGGTTCACACCTACTTCTTTGTTGTTACTTTGAAAATGCAAGCATGGAGTTCCACATTTACAGAGTTTACAGCTCTTCCTGCAGCCAATTGGTAAGCAGGGCCTCCACCTACCAGTGTGCCCCAACACAATTATTAGAGGCAGGGAAGGCTTCAGGCAGATTGTCTGCCCATTGGGCCTCTCACCACTGCTGGGGTTTAGTCAACGCCAAGAGAGGTCCACGTTATATCGTACCCTGCCCAGCAGCTTTTACTGCATGGGTGGGTGACAGGCATGGCCACCTAGGCCTATTGGAGGATCACATCCAAAGTCTCTTCCCACCGACTACTCTTTTCTCCTGACCTCTCTATCTCTATCCCCTCCCCCTTCACTGGCTGAGGCCTGCCAGCCTGGCCCAGGCAAGAACCTCAGACTTTTTAAAAACTCAGCTGGGAATTCTGGGATGAACATAGAAATTGACTACATTTGAAGATGCGATGTTAGCAGAAATGGTTCTTTTCATAAACAAGTTTTTCACGGTCATGCAGCTGCAAATCGCTTTTGAAAGTACAGACTATGTGTGCCCAATAATTTCATAACACAGATGAGAACTCATGTACTGTGGTAAGTTATGTGTATTCAGTTGAGTTGTGTTGAATCCTGTACAAGTTCAAGTTCAAGTCTGTCTGGGTGCTTTCTGGCCGCCCTCTCTCTCTCTCTCACCTCACTCTCTCTTACTCCAATACATCATTCTCTTTCATTTCTGTTATATTAATGATGATCAATAGACAAAGTTCTACTTTGGACCAGTTGTGCCTGCATCTATTCTAAAACAACAGACCCTACAACGCACAACCAGATGGAAGCTCCCCTCCCAACTTTTGCATTTGGAAGTGGGACCAGGAACCTCAGTATAAAATCCAGTCATTTGTTTCTTGGAGGAAGACAAACACAATGTGTTGGGGAATGTCCAGCAGATCGGATTGCACCACTTCTGTATTTGCCACTGCATCAACTACACTCCAAGCTATATACTTCAATTGAGGCAATTCCAAATTGTACCTCAATATGTCAAAAGGAAAAATGTCCGGAGATCTTGTTTATTTTAGTAGAGAAGATCATGGAATCCTTACATTACAGAAGGAAGCCATTCAGCCCATCGAGCCTGCACTAACAACAATCCCACGTTATCCCTGTAACCCCACGTATTTACCCTGCTAATCGTCCTGAAACTAGGGCCAATTTAGCATGGCCAATCAACCTAACCCGCACATCTTTGGACTGTGGGAGGAAACTGGAGCACCCGGAGGAAACCCACGGAGCCAAGGGGAGAACGTGCAAACTCCACACGGACAGTCACCCAAGCTGGGAATCGAACCCGGGTCCCTGGCGCTGTGAGGCAACAGTGCTAACCACTGTGCCACCGTGCCGCCCCAATGTGCCAGCATTGTGTCACATTTCTAAAATAAAGGGGTTATTGCATCTCCTGCCCACAGATGCCAGGTGTCTGTTGCACTAATTTTCAAAGCCATCTAAATGATCTCTGTCCCTGTGGCCAAATCAACTGCAACATGACATAGTAAAGATGACTTTAACCAACCTCACACAGTAGAAACGCAGAGGCCACGCAGTTTAAATCATCTACAAAAACCTGTTGTCCCATTCCGACACAATTTGCACCTGCTATCACTTTTAAGTGTCAATATTTTTAGGTGTCTGAAGGGCTGCCAAAGAAACCTGTGGCAGGTGTGTGCTACATGATTATATGCAAACCAGGAATCTACAATGTCATTAGGATCCGGACATGTCATTAACTTGAAATATCAGAATCTTGCTCAGCATTAAAGTCACTGATTAATATCTCTTACAATTGTATTTTTAGTGGCAGAGGAGAAACGCAATTTAAAGAGACGATCAGCTCCAGGCAGCTGGATCAGACAGGAATTTGTGTGCCACTGCGTTTGTGAATTTCCAAAGGAATCCTTGAGCTTAGACCTTGCGTGTTACTGACAATTTTCTACATCAGTCAACTTGAATAAGTACTCGCAATTTATCATGCTTGCTTCTTTGTTTCAGATGGAAGAAGAGGAAAGGTTTTGAGTAGATGGAGGGGGTGTTGCTCATAGAAGGTCTTAGGCAGGGGCTGGGATGTTCCGCTCTCGTTCCTGTCAGGTGGGTTTGGCGATGGGAGCGCCAAATGTGGCAAGAAGTACAAAGTCACCTTTTACGTCAGCGTAAACGCATGACGCGATTGTCCACTCCCCCCAACAGTTGTGGGGTGTGTTTCCCGATGTTCAATGTCAGGAAACTCATTTGAATGTATTACCACGTAATCATCAGGGCCAAAGGCTAGAACCATGCCCCCACCATCAAAGATCCATCCTTGGCGACGTGACTTCAAAGGGGTCTGCTCATACCTGCAGCTTCTGACAGAGAGGAAGGAAAATCCCTGCTGCAGAATGGAGTACTGCCGTGATTTAAAATCCTGCCAAGTGACCAGGGTACATGGAGATTAAAGTGATCTGGCCACTTTGAAATTTGCACAGCTGACAGGCAGGAATGCAGATGTTGATCATTGGGCTGCCTGAAATCATCATGCCGGGGTGATCCTCAGCTCTGCCAGGGTGAGAAGGGGCAGTCCAGCCACAAAAATGCCATCTCTCTGGAGAGTGGCAAGGTCAACCCCTTACCCCCAAGCCGAGCCCACCCAATGCCCAGGACCCTTGAGGGACCCATTCTCCACAGCCTCGCAGCAGCAGAGGGGCAAACAGCCAGTGGACCTACCTCTTCAAGCCTGCTCAGTGCCCAAGGCATCAGGCCAGAATGTCAGTGCCAGGGTGCCAACAGGCAGTGCACTGTTGGCACTGCCACGG
The DNA here is from genome assembly GCF_964213995.1 of Mustelus asterias. Taxonomy (NCBI): domain Eukaryota; kingdom Metazoa; phylum Chordata; class Chondrichthyes; order Carcharhiniformes; family Triakidae; genus Mustelus; species Mustelus asterias. Next base: position 38,389,284 of record NC_135815.1, on the reverse strand, counting down.
CACGTGGCCTGAAGGGAGGTCTGAGGGGGAAAGGAGCCTGTGTGGAGGGGTGTAGTTGGATAAACCTCCTCCCTGCATGGTGCAGGGGAGAGGATGCCTCTCATTGCTGAGGGGTTGGCAGTTCTTTCTCGAAACTCAGGGTCCAACAGGTCCTTGCTTCTGAGGATCTGTATGAAAGCCCACCCGCTGCAGATCCCGCTGGGGAGGTGGGTGAATAGAGGGAGGTTCTTGAATCAAGCTTCAAGCCCGCTAATTATACTTGAAGTTGTTACTTTGAATATTTATTGGATTCCTGCCCTTTATGAGTGGGAACTCGATCGGGGCTGGCGGGGCAGGCCATGAGCAATGCGATGGGCTTGGTGCCCAATGCCTGATTTTCTGGGCCATCGTAATACTTGCCGGGAGATCGCAGGTGAGGAGATTCCACCCGCCCACCCCCCCCACCCCAGGTATGTATGTAATTCCTTTGTCTTCCCTCAATGGATGCACCAGCTGACCAAGACCCCTTCAAAAACAAGTCACACTACTTTCACAAACGTTGCAACAGCAGAAATAAATCAAAGGTAACTTGCCAGCAAGTGCCTGCCTTTCACAAGGCTTTTTGGCCCAGTGGAGGAGTGGCTCTCTCATGCAACTCAACAAACGTTCAACTGTGAGTGGTTAGCACAGGTGTTCAATGGACCTGCATGTTGCTTCAAACTAGCAAGAATGGCTGACTGATATCATTAGGAGATCTCTCCTGATGTTTTTGGTGCATGTACGGAATGCCCTTACTCGGCCCCATCCCAGCTTGGGGTGCTTGCTGGCTGCACTGAAAGTGACCAACAGCATGGAGAATGCTCATTTCTAGCCTCAGGGCTTCCATAGCAGCAGCACCGGTAGTGGCACTATGGAGCCTAAATTTGCAGCAATAGACTTTGAGCTAAATGTGCGTTTATCATATTTAAGGAGACAATATTAGCATGTGATAAAGAAATCTTCACATCCAAAATGCATCCTAGTAAAACTCTTCTGCACTCTTTCTAGTTAATAATATCCTTTCTATAATAGAGTGACCAGAACTGTACACAGTATTCCAAGTGTGGCCTTACCAATGTCTTGTACAACTTCAACAAGACTTCCCAACTCCTGTATTCAATGTTCTGACTGATGAAACCAAGCATGCTGAATGCCTTCTTCACCACCCTATCCACCTGTGACTCCACTTTCAAGGAGCTATGAATATGTACACCTAGATCTCTTTGTTCTGCAACTCTCCCCAGTGCCCTGCCATTAACTGAATAAGTCCTGCCCTGGTTCAATCTACCAAAATGCATCACCTCGCATTTGTTTAAATTAAACTCCATCTGCCATTCGTCAGCCCTCTGGCCCAATTGCAATCGGAGATAACTTTCTTCACTGTCCACCATGCCACCAATCTTGGTGTCATCTGCAAACTTATTAACCATGCCTCCCATATTCTCATCCAAATCATTAATATAAATGACAAATAACAGTGGACCCAGCACTGATCCCTGAGGCACACCGCAGGTCACAGGCCTCCAGTTTGAAAAACAACCCTCTACAACCACCCTCTGGATTCTGTCAAGAAGCCAATTTAATGGGGCGGCACGGTAGCACAGTGGTTAGCACTGCTGCTTCACAGCTCCAGGGTCCCGGGTTTGATTCCCGGCTTGGGTCACTGTCTGTGTGGAGTTTGCACATTCTCCTCGTGTCTGCATGGGTTTCCTCCGGGGGCTCCGGTTTCCTCCCACAGTCCAAAGATGTGCGGGTTAGGTTGATTGGCCAGGTTTTAAAAAGAAAATTGCCCTTTAGAGTCCTGGGATGCATAGGTTAGAGGGATTAGCGGGTAAAATATGTGGGGGTAGGGCCTGGGTGGGATTGTGGTCGGTGCAGACTCGATGGGCCGAATGGCCTCCTTCTGCACTGTAGGGTTTCTATGAATTCTATGATTGTATCCATTTAGATACCTCACCCTGGATCCTGTGAGATTTAACCTTATGCAACAACCTACCATGCGGTATCTTGTCAAAGGCCTTGCTAAAGTCCATGTAGATAACATCAACTGCATTGCCCTCATCTACCTTCTTGGTTACCCCTTCAAAAAACTCAATCAAATTTGTGAGACATGATTTTCCACTCACAAAGCCATGCTGACTGTCCCTAATCAGTCCTTGCGTCTTTAAATGCCTGTAGATCCTGTCTCTCAAAATACCTTCCAACAACTTACCCACCACAGATGTGAGGCTCATTGGCCTGTAGTTCCCAGACTTTTCCCTGCAGCCCTTTTTAAACAAAGGCACAACATTTGCCACTCTCCAATCTTCAGGCACCTCACCCGTGACTATCGATGATTCAAATATCTCTGCCAGGGGACCCGCAATTTCCTCCCTAGCCTCCCACAATGTCCTGGGTGTCTGTGTGGAGTTTGCACATTTTCCCCGTGTCTGCATGGGTTTCCTCTGGATGCTCCGGTTTCCCCCCATCGTCCAAAAATGTGCAGGTTAGGTTGATTGTCCATGGTAAATTGCCCCTTAGTGTCAGGGAGATTAGCAGCGTAAATATGTGGGGTTACGGGGATAGGGCTGGATGGGATTGTTGTCAGTGCAGAATCGATGAGCTGAACCGTCTCCTTCTGCACTGTAGGGATTCTATATCTTTCGTTTCCCCAATGATGATATTTGAAATTACAATGAAACCTGTAGCTAGATAGACATTTATTGTATATGCTAATTTGCCATATTGTTGCTAATTGATTGCTAAATTATTGGCAGAGTGAAACAGCAGAAAAATGTGAATGATTTTCCTGTGGTTAAAAGGGACCTTCAAACCACTCAACATTGCTTTTGTAATTATTTTTCAAGATAAATGACCTGTAATATTAAAACAAAGAAATCTGATTACATTTACACTCTAGGTGAAGAAAAGCATCCACAGTAATCAGTTTAAAAAGTTCATTTTTCATTCTTATGGGATTGATTCACTTTACAAATGGATGTTATAAACAGTGATCTGTCAAGACTTGAATATATTAGTTATTTGTGAAGTTCTCCACCATTTCATCTCGGCAATCAGTGATTAACATGTTGTTACTGAGAAGTAAGAGGTCTCTAACCAGGCGATTCATTTTAGTGCACAGTTTGACACTGGGTATAATGTATACTGACCAGGAAAAGAATACGCATTAAAGTACCCAATTTGTGTCCCCACATTAAAAAATAATTGGGATGTCCAGTGGTCTATTCAATAGTCTACTGCCCAAGGCAATGTACTGGACACAATGATGCCCCGTTGCTTTAAGTGAGAGTTAATTCCTATGTTGAAAAAATGCTGCTTCAACAAGAAAATACTTGAAACAAAAGAGGACCATTTAATTGGAAGTATCGATCAAAATTAAAACAGTTTTATAAACTGTTGACCATAAAGCACATTTCAGACGTCCAACTTTCCTGCTTTTCCAGGAGGATCTTCAAATATGCAAATCAGAGTTGTAATCCAGTTGTAAGGCTCCGATCACTATTTTTATATATGTACAATTTGACAGATAATGTTCCACACATGCTAGGCCAGTTGTATATGATTTTGAACAGTCTAAGCAGCGATCTCTAAAGGACCATGCTCGCCCCCATTCCCCACCTCCCCCCCCGCCCCTCAACAGGCCTGACCCGCCAGCTGACCTCTTTCAGAAACCAGACGATTTTCAGCCTGTTAAAATCAGAAAAAAAAAATGCAGAGCTGGATATGTGTCCATTCTGAGCCAAAGTTAATAATTAGCCACGTAGAGTTTTTCCACATCAAACCACGGAATCACAAACGCAAACTACTGTGGATGCTGGAATCTGAAACAAAGACAAAAAAATGCTGGAAAATCTCAGCAGGTCTGGCAGCATCTGTGGAGAGAGAGTAGAGCCAACGTGTCGAGCCTGGATGACCCTTCGCCAGAGCTGATGAAGCTCTGACAAAGGGTCACAGAATCACAATATATGCACAACTGAAAAATATGACTCAAACTAGCAAAAACTTACCTTCCATTTTCAGGGTTAAAATCGAAATAATGCTCCTTGCAGTGGTCACAGCGTATCCCAGTCACTGAAAGGTCTCGGCACACACATTGTCCTGTGACACTGTCGCACCTCTGATGCATCGATCCTATTGGATGGCACTCACACGGCAAACAACCAGTGGAATTAACCGAGGGAAGCATAAAACCTGAAAAAGCACCATGTAAATTATTTATAAAGAGTCAGAATTTAGCATATGGATGCAATAGGTGGCAAGGCAGATGATTTTCCAAAAAGTTATAAAAGAATTGATATTGAAGATCTTTATATAGATCATCAACCTACCTAAATCTATATAGTAAAATCTACTTTTATCTTAACATTACTGGATGTATGTACCGATAGACTACACCAAAAGAAGCCAGGCTGAGCATCACATACATACGATTCCTCACAGATGCTACTTCTGATCACTTCTAGGTTTCAGCCAGGCATCTCTGCTTGGACTAGTCAGAACATCAGTGGATCATTCACCTCAGTCCATTCTCATGTATTTACCAATTACGTAGCAATATTGAGAAAAGCCTGAGAACAATTCATTTGGCTAATAACGCTTTATACACAGGATGCCTCAACAAATGGAATAAATAACTGCAAAAGAAGTGGCAGCATCAAATCTTCTGCTTTGAAGTCTGTGTTTCAGAAATGCTTGCAAAATTTTATTGAATAATAATAACGAGTTTTGATCTTACCGGCCACGAGGGGGCATGGCTTTAAATTGAGGGGGGGTAGTTATAGAACCGATGTCAGGGGTAGGTTCTTTACCCAGAGGGTGGTGAGGGATTGGAATGCCCTGCCAGCATCAGTAGTAAATGCGCCTAGTTTGGGGGCGTTTAAGAGATCCGTAGATAGGTTCATGGACGAAAAGAAATTGGTTTAGGTTGGAGGGTCACAGTTTTTTTTTTTAACTGGTCGGTGCAACATCGTGGGCCGAAGGGCCTGTTCTGCGCTGTAATGTTCTATGTTCTATGTTCTATGTTCTATCCATGCCACGATCTCGCTGCAGCGAGGTCGGGGAATTTGGCGCCCAGCCAAATCTCCGTCCACTGCAACGGGATGGGAAAATTCCGCTGACATGATGGGTGGTAACATTCTGGCCAATATCTTTCATATGTACAGTATTTAAAGAATGATCAGATGGTTGCTTCAATTAACTAAAAAGCAGCATTACAAGTAAAGGAACAGCAACTTGATATCTACATTACCTTCAGTAATATTAGTGGGAAAATGATTAATGCACTCATGTGTCATTATCCCTTCTGCAATTGTAACAAAGGTATCATTTAAAAAAAATAAAAAGTAACTTCTAGTCTTTCTTGTGTTAGTATTATACCAACAATATAATATATAATTATATGGATTTTCTTAAAAATATATATTTTGCAACCATTTCATAATGTTGCGTTTTAGATTACAAATATATGGAATCCAGTTTTTCTATACTGGAACACATAAGCTTTCCATGAATGCACAAAAATACAGCAAAAAAGTTCTTCTGTGATGTGAAATTATTAAGCCAGCATCATAAATCTTTAAAGGGTAAAATTTGTGTTTTCATAGAAAATGGAAGATGCTTGTCACTTTCTTTAATTAAATCAATAATTAAGTCACATTTATGAAATCCCCACATTTCCAAACCATACATCCCCACAGTTTCCTTATTATTAATTATGTTGTAAAACAGGCACACTCCTGTTTTTGTTACAAAAGAAGCATCATACCATATTCACTGTGAATCATAGTCATTGTTCATTATCCAATTTCTCAGTGTAAAATCTGAATTTGTAGTTAACTAATGGAATATAATGAAAACTAACTCTTAGTGTGAATATATATGTATTCTTTGATTCATTTTTCAGCATTTGTCTTTTGAGTTAAAAAACCTCTAACATATAGAATTAATGTAGGAGCAATTCAAAAATGATGGAAATAGGTGGGATTCCTTACAAGCGACAGTTATTTGCAAATTAACTGGTTTATTCAGATAATAGTGTTTAGATAAAATATTTGAATAAGTGAGAGGCAGAATCAGAGATCAGAAAATATCTGAAATTACTTAATGGCAAAATAATAAAAATCTGTTTTTACTCTATGATTATATTGACGGAATTAACTGTAAAATAAAACCACAAAATTTTATTCAGAGTCAAGTTGTCATTTATCTTATCAGCAGGAAAGGACCTAAATTAAATCCCAACTAATTTAACAGTGATAAATACAAACCAATTATTCCTTGGGAATTAAATATTGTCCAGATGAAATTTTAAGGAATAGACAATTAACTACACATTCTGTCAGATCAATAAAATGATCATTTTGTGAAGAACTACTATATTAGTCATTATTGCAGCAATTTTTACTGGTGAGCTATTATTTAACTCTTATCTATATAAATTACATTTTAAATTCAATCATATAAAGCAGAAAATTGTTTTACATATTACCATGGTATCAGACTGCAGATTGTACAAAGGTGATTCCTGCTGCTAGACCATTGCTGCCCATTAAATGCATACTCTTTTTTTTCAGGAGACTATGACAGCTACAGTGGAATACCATTAATCTGAATGCCACCATGCAGATTAATGCAGATTGCGCAGATTAATAATGCAACTGGGAGTGGTAAATTTGAAATTTTGAAAGAACACTTCCAGGCACTGTAAGATTGGTTTTAAATGGGGTGTCGTAAATAGGGCCTGAGCTATTTTCTCACCATGCAATCTTCATGCTGAAATAGGGTGCATCGAAGCCATCCTGCAGGATAATGGTCACCCTGAGCAGATCATCATTAATTGTATATCACGCCAACTCATGACTGGGTCTAAGGTTGCCAATTTTGGCTCTGAAAGGTGTCCAGATTACCCTGGAAAGGGAAGGTATCTCAAAAGCAACAGGTGAAGTGAGCCATTACATGGTGTCACTGCGTAGTAGCAATACGAGTGGTATTCTCCATTAGCAGGGTGTTGCCACCAAGCCAAAAGATGCTCTGTCTGTCACACAAATGAGCAATGTGGTATATGTATGTCAATGCAGGTGTGATGCCAGTTATGTAGACTGTACATCCCAGAAATTGGCAGATCATATCAAACAGCACGTCCCTTTGGCACTTCACAACTGATCGTACCCAACCAGACCGTGTTTGCAAAACTCAAAATATGATGTGCACCATTAGGTGTGATTCTGTGATTGGACAACACCTGCTAAACAATCCTGACTGTGCTAGGAATTACACTGAAAACCAATTTAAGATTGTCATCCAGGCTCACAGTGTGGCTCACTAACGTGTGCTAGAAGCCACATATATTCACACAAAGGGCCCTGTCCTTTGTAACAACAGGAACGGTTACTCCCTTGTTCATTCCCCAGGGCAATATGTTGGCCAATCAGAATCAGCCTGACTGGTTTGACTTGAACAGAGCTGGACAATCAAAAGTTTCATTCTGCATTTTCGTGAGAATGCCTCCACGAATCAGAATCCACTTGCCAACAAATCAGCACTCTCTTCTCAATTGCTGTTGCCCTGTTACTGCTGGAAAATTTTTGTGAGCTATCCTGATGAGTGGAAGATAAAAAGCTTTGATAGCGTATCCCTTTTTTTCAGCAATTTGAATTCAGATAAATGGAAAGAATTCTGAAAATAAAACTTGGTATCAGCAAATGTGATTGTGAAAATACACCAACTAGTTTACAAATGCCTTTCAGGAGGGAAACCTGTCTTTACCTGGTCTGATCTATATGTGACTACAGTCCTACACCAACATAGCCTTTTAATTGTTCTCGAGAGTGGCCTAGCAAACTGTTCAATTCTAGATCACAATGCAGCAGTTCAAGAAGGCCCAGCATGGCCTTGTCCATAATGGGTGACAAATGATGGTCTAGCCAGCAACACTGATTTAGCTGGAGCCTCATGTCACAAAGGTAGAACTTCCACCTGTTATTCTCCAACCTCCCCAATAATACTGGATCCCAGCATTGTAGTGGTTATTCCGACCCTTCCCTTCAAGCCTGCATGATGTCAATGCCTTATGTGGTCCTCTATCCACTCCCTCAAGACGCTGTGTGTACCATTACTACAGAGGTGAAATCCTCTCCCCCAACAAATGATGGTCTAGCCAGCAACACTGATTTAGCTGGAGCCTCATGTCACAAAGGTAGAACTTCCACCTGTTATTCTCCAACCTCCCCAATAATACTGGATCCCAGCATTGTAGTGGTTATTCCGACCCTTCCCTTCAAGCCTGCATGATGTCAATGCCTTATGTGGTCCTCTATCCACTCCCTCAAGACGCTGTGTGTACCATTACTACAGAGGTGAAATCCTCTCCCCCAACATGAAAGCTTCACATCCCATTTTGTCTTCCCTATCTTCAAGCTGTAGATGCTCTCATTCACCATCACCATTCCTGCTGCAGCCCAGTACAGAGCCTGCCAAGCCCAGGGACAGCGACTGTAGGACAACCCTGCACACCAAGATGAGCTCTTTGCCTGTTACGCTCACCTCAAAGTTGTGAGCAAACAGGGGTCTGACTTGTGCATGCCACACATTTTCGAAGAGGTTTGAGGCCAATGTAATTTCCCGCTGGTGTGACAAAAGATCGGAATGTGTGGGGAGATTCCGGTGAGCAGATGTTTTAATGAGCATTCCTGAGATACAAATGAATACAAATGATATTCACACCACCAGGCAGCAGGATAACCCACCCGCCATTGGCAGAATTACAAACTGTTTTTATGCTGGCTGTTCAATGACTTTTGGGTAGATACTCCTCTGCTCCCGCCCACCATGAAACCTGCTGTGGGCAGCTTGGAAAAATTCTGCCCTTTATTACAGTAACAACCTTCAAACATGAAATCTTGGGCTGGATTTTACGTGCCCCACTCTGAGTTTTTTCAGAAGGGTAGTGCGTAAAATAGGGTGGGTGCCAATTCCATCACTTTACCGCCCAACCTCAAGCTCATTCCCACAGTACAAGCGGTGGGCAAGTGCTAAAATTGTCAGCTCAAATAAATAATCAAAGCTCAACTGGGCTAGTTAACAAGCCAACTGACCCCAATATTACATTGCCCATGCCATAACCTGGAAGCCTCTAGGTTTAAAGGGGTTTGGCATCTGGTATGCTGATAACACCTCCCATGTCCTCCTTGCTGGGCTTGTAATGAGTCAAACGCTGAGGGGTTTCCCTCCCAGAGTGGCAGCAGGAACGTGGTTGGGAGCAGGTGAATCCATAGGGTCAGCACTGGGGGATACTGTGAGGTTCTTGGGGTGGAATGCCAGGCTGCAGGAACAGAATATAGGGTCTAATTCTGACAAGGGATATTTTCCAGCCACATGAGGCCTTAAGACCCTCATACAGCAGGGAGAACGACTGCAGTGAGAATAAAACCTCCCAAACTTAGGCAGCACTGTGAAGCCAGATGGCACGAGTTATATGGAAGCTCAAGGCCACTGCTTATGGAGGCCAGACTGTCAGTGATTAGTGTCTGGGTGCTCAAGTTGGAAGACTCATTGAATCATAGCCCATGAAAGCTGTGCGAATGAGGGTGCCCTCTGAGGATGAATTTGACATGCCAATTGCAGTCTTCACATAGATCTGATGTGCCGCGCCTGCCACAAGGGAAAGCATTGAACTCCAACGTACACACTCATGTCTACATAACAGAGACGTGACACAAATGTGGCCCCAAATGGAAGGCGCCATGGTGGAGTCACTCATCAGTCACCCTGCTCAAGGGATGACGGGGGGGGTGAGGAGGCAGCATCTCATTTCCCTATGAGGATAGAACGCAGGTCCATTGAATGCACTCAACAGCCCTCACTCCTCACCCTTGGGGGGAGGGCAAATGGGCTGCTGACTCTCAAGGGTCAAAGCACTTCATTCAGGTGGAGTTGAGAGGGACAACTGAGGGGAATGGCTATTATGTGACAGGGGAGGGAGTGAGACTCATTGGAAAAGCGCTCACATAAGGGGATGTCCCAGATTCAGAAAGGTCTGAGGGTCAGGGCATTGTCAGGAATCCTCATCGCTCACTTTGATAGAAACATAGAAACATAGAAAAACTACAGCACAAAACAGTCCCTTCGGCCCCACAAGTTGTGCCGAACATATCCCTACCTTTTAGGCCTACCTATAACCCTCCATCCTATTAAGTCCCATGTACTCATCCAGGAGTCTCTTAAAAGACCCTGTTGAGTTTGCCTCCACCACCACTGACGGCAGCCAATTCCACTCGCCCACCACCCTCTGTGTGAAAAACTTCCCCCTAACATTTCCCCTGTACCTACCCCCCAGCACCTTAAACCTGTGTCCTCTCGTAGCAGCCATTTCCACCCTGGGAAAAAGCCTTTGAGAGTCCACCCGATCTATGCCTCTCAACATCTTATATACCTCTATTAGGTCTCCTCTCATCCTACGTCTCTCCAAGGAGAAAAGATCGAGCTCCCTCAGCCTATCCTCATAAGGTATGCCACTCAATCCAGGCAACATCCTTGTAAATCTCCTCTGCACCCTTTCAATCTTTTCCACATCCTTCCTGTAATGAGGCGACCAGAACTGCGCACACTACTCCAAGTGGGGTCTGACGAGGGTCAGATGTTCTCTGATGTTCTCTTCCTTTTAGTTTTTTGAGTCCGGAGGATTATGGAGCGAGTAGAGCTGGGAATTCTTTTGATTCCGATCGACCCGCAGCGATGACATTGACATGCAGCTACATGTGGCCAGGAACAGCGGCCTGCAGGGGAGGAGGAGGCTGGGATCATTGCTTTTCTGGGAGCAGGGCCACAGGTGGCTGAGTCTCTGAGGATATACACTACCGGCCACAGGGATTCCAACATCCGACTTCCTACCTCCAGATATCAGAGGTCCGGTGCCGGAGAAGACTGCGCCTGTCCCAGGGAATGGTGGGCCACCTGTGCCAGGTGATGGAAGAGTTGGCATCGCATGGACTGAGAGGTCACTCATTGCTTGTGGCCCTGAAGGTTACTGCTGCTCTGAACTTATATGCCAGCGGCTCATTTCAGGGCTGCACGACAAGTGTTGGGAACCTGTGAGGTGGCTGGGTGGGAGACCACTGTGGAGGTGTGGAGGGTGTGTGAGGGGGTGCAGCTGAAGACATCAGAAGGCAGACTTACTCTGGCTGCGTGAAGAAGGTTATTCATCTTTCACGAGCACGGTTGCCCCATCCTCTTGTGCAGTGAGCTGTCATTCACTATCGTAGCCACTGCCTCCCCGGCGTGCTTGGAGATCCTGAATCCTGGATGTCTGCTTTGTTGTGGGTAGAGGACGTCTCACCTCTACTCCACACCATCTCGGAGTTTGGTGAGAACTCCCTCCGTAAAACATGATACTATCTTCCTGGCAGCCATCCACTGGATTGGACTTGGAACTAATACAGGGGAGTGCTGTGGAGGTGTTTAAAAGGGGTGTCCGACTGATTAGAGAGATTAGGTTTTCCTGGGGGGGGTGCACGTCAGAGGCAAGCCACCATGAACATGGCGTGTATCATGTGGGGGGAAAGAAATGTTGTTAAAGAGGCTGAATATAAGGTGAGCTTTCCCGCCATCGGGGCCAACAGGATTCTTCCCGGTTTTCTCACCCGAACTGACACTTTGAAAAAGTATGGGTAAATTCCGCCCATTGGTTCTGTATGCCAATAGCCTGCGCTGCCAATTTTTGTGTGGCAGCATTGCTTTCATTGTGTGTATGTTGGGCACTTGTGTGTAGTTTGTGCACAGGATTGATTAGCAATGATGTCAACGGGTAGCTCTTGTTACCCAGTAGCCACTGTTTACTTTGCCAATGTGGCTCAAATACAGCTGGCACAGTGGTCTGCCATAGAATTAAGCTTTCATGACTGTTCTGATTCTGGATATCAAGGATTGAACTGCATGATTCTGTACATATGGTCACACATTAGCTGGTGTTGTAGGAGTGGAATCTCTTTTGATGATAGTATCGAGGAGTTGATTTGCAACACTGGCAAAACAATGTGCAAGTATCAATGGCATCCTACACCAGGGGACGCCTGCAATTCAATGAAGCCACATGGCCATTTTAACTGTGCACCCTGGCAAGAGAAAATGTAGTCTGGTCTTGATGATCAGAGCATCACTGACATTCCTTGTGCAACAATGGATGACGGACTGAAGGTTGTTCATATTTCCAGCTCCAGCCTGGAAGGAGGCAGACGGCTAAAAGTTCATTGTCACCCAAACCTTCGTAACCATTGCTAATATGGTCCCTGAATCCACCGGGGTGGCTGCAGCAGGCTGACAAGTTTCAGTGAGGATGTCCATACTGAAGCGCAGATGTCACATACCTTGTACCTCATTGAGGTTGAAGTAGGTGAATTGTTTTCTGAACAACTTGGATGGATATAGCCTCCAGCTCAGAGCCCCTCTTCCCCTTCTCTCCCTCTTTCCACTTCCAGCAGCTTGGCATACTTTGTAACAGGAGTTTATGAGTGCACTTGAGAACACAGAGGCTGAAGCCAGGGGTTTTATGAGTAAGGGGAATAAGGGGAATAATAAGTGGGAGGAAACTGGAGCACCCGGAGGAGACATTAACCCACGCACTTATTAACTAATGACAGCTGCTTTCAGAAAGCTTGCATTTCCCTGTTTAAGACTGAAATAAGCTTAACTGAAACAGTTATTTTTAGTTAAATGTTACATTAAAAACGACTAGACTTGAGAGAAATTAACCCTTAAAACTTCCTCACTCACCAAATTCCTGGGGTTCACACTCTGCACAGAGGAAGGATAGAAGGATCCCCTCCCACCAAACTCAGCTTTCCCCATAGAAATCTAAAGGGATCATCAACCATCTACAGGTTGCTTGTTGATTTCTCCAAGGTGTCGCTTCTATTTTACAAGTCTTAGGTGCTTTTTGTGGTTGTTTAAGATTGCCAAGGATCATAAGGAGTGTTGTGTTAGATGCACAGAGCGTTTTTGTCACTTTTAGGCTTCTCCAGTTGCTCCCAGGCATGGGAAGATTAGTACATTCATGGAACGCAGCATGACTTGGAAAATGAACTTCCTCCCACAGTCCAAAGATATGCGGTTAGGTTGATTGGCCATGCTAAATTGACCCTAATGTCAGAGGATTAGCAGAGTAAATATGTAGGGTTACAGGAATAGGGCCTGGGTGGGATTGTGGTCGGTGCAGACTCGATGGGCTAAATGGCCTCCTACTGTTGGGATTCTATGATCATTGTTATTCAGAAAGTATAAACACAGGAGTTTATGAGTGCACTTGAGAACACAGAGGCTGAAGCCAGGGGTTTTATGAATAAGGGGAATAAGGGGAATAATAAGTGATTTCCAGTAATAAGGGGAACTGTAAATTAGTTGAGAAAAATAAAATTAATTAACACAATCAAGATGGCAGGATGGGTGGTGTTTCATGGCTGCAGAATGTGGGAACTCCTGGATGCCACTGCAATCCATGGCATCCATATCTGCAATAAGTGTTGGTGGACTGAGGAGCTTCAGCTCAGAGTTGATGAGCTGGAGGCTGGGAGGAAGACACTTTGTTCTAGAAGGCAGTCACACATCCCCGGATGGCTTCATTTGATTTGCTCAGTGGTCATGGACAGGAGGATGTGACTGTGTAACATGCATGTAAGAGGACTAAGAAGGTGGGAGTGGAAGAGCCTCAGCCCTTGCAATTCAGCAACAGGTTCAAGGTTCTTGCAGCTTGCATGGACAAGTATGAGGAGAGTACAGTAAGAGTTTTAACAACACCAGGTTAAAGTCCAACAGGTTTATTTGGTAGCAAATACCATTTGCTACCAAATAAACCTGTTGGACTTTAACCTGGTGTTGTTAAAACTCTTACTGTGTTCACCCCAGTCCAACGCCGGCATCTCCACATCACAAGTATGAGGAGGACAGTAGTGTGAATGAGCAGGCTGACCTGTGTGGATGGCCCCCTGGTACAGGAAGCCATTCAAGTGGGGTGAGTTAAAAGGAATGTCATGGTAGCAGGTCACTGTATAGTCAGGGGGATAGACTCTGTTCTCCGCAGCTGTGAGTGAGAATGCAAAAGGCTGTGATGCCTGCCCAGTGCCAAGGTTTGGTTTATGTGCTCAGAGCTCTAAAGGAATGTGCAGTGGGAAGGGTCCAGTTGGCATAGTCCATGTTGGTACCAATGACAGAAGTAAGGCTAGAAAGAAGTTAGAGAGAATGATGAACTAATAAGTAAATTATAAAGCAGAACCTCAAAGGTAATAATCTCTGGAGTACTAAGTGGTCTGCAAAGAGAAAAGGAAATCACTTATTCCCTTTGAATAAACCACAGCTGTCAATCAAGCTAAGTAAACATTGGGGTTATGGAACATTGGAAGTATTTGAGATGCATTCAAGAATAAAAGGAAAACCAGTAGTGATTTGTGTGGGCATGATGTCATACCACCGGCAGGGGAGGAGTGAGAGGACTCAACATGGCTGGACACTATGGTGTAAAGGCATTTAATGATTAAAATGTATTTAAAATCTTGCAAATCCGGTTCACACCCTGATCACATCACTGGCATGGGGCGGGGAATGTCTCAAATTGATATCCCGTTTTGGTCCTCTCCTGAGATTTAGCCATAATGGGATTTGCGCCCGAGGTGAACAGGGCTAGATCTTGCCCATTAAGTTTGAACATGATGTAGTTCAATCAGAGAACAGGGTCTTAATTCTAAACAAAGGAAACTATGAGGATTGCTGAAAAAAGAGACATGCCAAAGCTTTGCATCTTGCAGTCAGGACATTTTACAATCCAAATGTCATGCCCAATAGAATCGCAGATCCATACAGCACAGAAAGGGACCTCTACGCCCTTGGTGTCTGTGCCAGCTCTTTGACAGGACAGTCCAATTGACCGAGATCCCCGTCTCCGTAGTCCTGTATTTTTTTTCCCTTCACGTATTTATCCATATTGCTTTTGGCTGTTACAATTGACTTGTTACAATTTGCTATATTGACAAACAGTAGACTGTTTTGCTGGTAAATGTTTGCTTTTGCAAATCCTTGACGCTGGTATAAGTCAAGTAGAACACTCCAGAATTGCACCCAAACTGAATGCCCTCGAACCCTCCCATATATCTGAATTCAGCTGATATGCTAATTAGTTGCGATTGGATCTTACTGGAGAAACTTTGTGTATTTAAACTCCATTGCAAAGTTTAACGCAAGTCAAAAGCAGTAATTATAAAATGCACTCAGCATATTCATATTAAGTTATACCAGTTATATTTGCTATATTGCAGCTATCTATAAACTAAAGTTACGTATTCAGATCCTATGCAAACAGAAAAGGATATTCTACTATGAATAACAAAGAAGAATTGGAACCATAATCACTTTTTTTACAAATTCTTAATCATAGAACACTCAAGATAATTGTTGTATCCACATTCTGAAGAACATCAACAAAATCTATACAGAACAGGGATTGACTCTTGTCCAATGCCAGTTGAATTACTAGAATTTCCCACTCACTCACTACATCAGGTTTTGGATTCAACATGCTTATCTCTTTATTAGCAAACAAATTCATCTATCATGCTGCATTCACACTTACCTGGCCTGCACTGGTCACACTGTTTTTCCTGGCGATTCGGCTGACAAATACACTGACCATTGCTTTGGTCACAAACAGTTCCTTCCACTGTCCCTGCGGGATCACAGTTACACCATTGACAGCCTTCAGAGTTGGACGAGCTAAGGTTGAAAGTATGAGGGATACATTGATCACAATGCAGGCCTGTAACGTTTGTTTTACACGGACACTGCCCTGTGGATTTGTCACAATCCATCGAGCTATTTATTGTGCCTGCTGTGTCACAATTGCAAGGTAAGCAGGCCAAGGAGTTACTCGCATGTAGAGCATAATATCCATCCAGGCAAGCGTCACACCTCTGTCCTCCAACATTAGGTTTACAAGCACACTGACCTGTTTCAGGATCACATATGGTTTCAAGGACTGATCCTGCTGAGTCACACTCACAAGGTTTGCAGCCACCAACATCCAGTCCATGGAAATTATCCATACAAGTGTCACATTGAAATCCTCTACTGTTTGCCTTGCAGTTACATTGTCCACTGTATGGGTTGCAGAACTGGTTCTCAGAACCATTGATATTGCAGTCACATGATTCACATCCATCGGAATTTGAACTGTTCAATAGTTTGAAACCAAAGTTGCAGCGTTCACATTTTATCCCTGAAAGAATTTTAAAAATAAATAAATGAAAGCTATGAGAAAATAAGAACTGGAAATCAATTTTTATTAACACTTGTTCACGTGTGTAATTTGATTATTATGAAAAATGGTAATATTCAAATAATAATTGCAGAGGTTATTAGTTTTTAAAAATATAGTTATTATTAATTTATAAACCTTTCAGGATTAGTTTTAGGAACTAAATCTAAAAAAAGAAACAATAGTAAAATACAGAAGTCCCACATTTTGGGTAGTTTCCTTTATCTCTTGATTAACATTACCTTCAGTTACCAGAGACATCCAACAAGTTAAATATATTTCCATTATCTCAAAAAATGCAAATATCTGTTATACTTGAAAACATGGTCTGTGAAATAATATATTACAGTGGAATAAAAATGCAGTAAAAAGTTCAGCAGAAAGCAACTGCTTGCACTATGATTGATGACTTACCTAAGGCATAACATTTAATTTCAGTAAGAAAAATAAAAGTACTAGCAACACTACAAATTTTAAAGTAACTGTATTGTGAAAAGAGTTATGACTCATTCCAAACTATTAAAATCAGTCTAGGGGGATTCACCTCATCATTTCTAAAAATATACATAGCACTTATTTGAATTTGTCATGCATGTTCATGACAGCTAATCTGTCTCCAGTGTTACTGAGCAAAGCCTACAGGGCATTGCGTCCAGTTTCTTACAGGGTTAACAAGAAAGTAGGGAGAGGTTTCCAGATCCATTAGGCATTTAAGGCACAATCTCTACCTGTCACTTTTTATTCTAGATAAGTGACCTACTTTACAAATTTCTTTGTATTGAATAATTCATTTACAACACAATTGTACAACCATATTAACTGTAGTAAAAATCAACCTCTTGTGCACCACTCTTGTACCACATACTTCAAAATGTAATGATGTTATGAAGCTCCTTTTGTGCATAACAAGGAAACAGCACTGATGATAATAGAGATAAGGTGGATCTAAGGTTCTAAACAGCAATGTATCATCTAGAATGCAATTCAGCCATTACTTGCTTTATCATATTCTATTTCTGAAGTTCAGCCTGATAACAAAGATAAAAATATTAATAGCAATAAAGATTTTTCTCCCAGCGTAGCAGAAAAGGTTATCAAATATCCTTCAACATCAAAACTGATCACATTACATAAGTCTTTTTCACATCTCTGCTCTGTTGCTTAATGCTGTTCATTACAATCCACATTAGCTTTAATCAGGGTCCATTTTAGAAGCAGCATTTACAGCTAACTGCTATGCAAATGAAATGGTAAATTTTTTTTGATCCATATGTATGGACTGGGACATGTTCTGCTACAATGCAAAGCACACTTTATCAAGAATGCTCCCTGCATAATATTCCCATACATCAAAATTTCAAAGTGCATTATACACACAATGTATTTTGAGCACTTGATAAATTTTTGCCCTATGTAGCTGTTAGTACCTTCAAGTAAGTTGCAGGTAACAAATTGCTTTAATCAAATCTAATTTCTGAAAATACCAGTGGGAACTACAAAACATAAAAGCAAATATCACAAAAACGTGATAAATAACAGAGAATATGGTAGTTTGTTATAATCAACTTGGCAGTGAATTGCAAAATTAAAATTATCTGGCCCTTGATAACTAACCACATATATAGATCTTTGAAGTAATGATAAGTCTCTAGCATTTTATAAGAATTGTTCAAAGGCATACAATAACAGAATGAAAAAAGGATTTATCATAAAGCAGCTCATTGCATGCAAGCCCTTTGAAGAAATACTTTAAACTGGACTTTAACAGCAACTATTAAGTTGGCTTGTGTGCTCAGAATATATTAGACAATTATAACCTTGCACATGTGTCTGAGATGTTTAGCAAATATTTGTTTAATAACTTCATAAGAATGGCTCGTGACTGACAGACTTCGGGTCAAATTCATAACCAGCAGGTTATGATACACAAAATCTTATATTTCACCTACCGATAACATTTGCTTTGCACTTGCATTGACCTGAATTTTGGTGACAGGTAATATCTCCATTGACTGTCCCAGAGGTATTACAGTTACAAGGACTGCAGCCATCAGGGTCTGAGAAGCGCAGATTATAGAATCCATCCTGGCACTGATTACACTGTCTGCCAGACACCCGTCTCTTGCATTTACACTGGCCTCCAATCTAAAGAGATTAAAAATATGCTGGGATGAGTGGAAGCAGATGATGGCTACAATGATTTGTTTTGCTATATTTCTAACAAAAATGTCAGCCAAAAGGAGAATAGAGAGAAAGTGAAATGAACAATAGGAAGGAAAAAAACCAATGAGAGATGAGGACAACCATGTCTGAAAACAGAAAGGGTTTTCAACAAATGGAAATAGAGACAAGAAAATGGTAAACTATGCAATTGAAGACATAAATAAGGAAGGTACACACTGAAAAATTGTAAATCTAAGTAATGAATGAAATATAAGGGCAACTTTTAACTCACATTTCATCTATTGACTATAAGAAATTGATTTGTAATTTTTCATTCTTTTTTATAATATAATTATATTTTCATTTGACTATTGATTTCATATTGGAGCAGATGGACTGAAACCAAGATGTTCCCTCTGGTCTGAAAATATTCTGTCGGTTTTTGATACCCTTAGTGCAATACTTTGTTACTGCAGTGTTAAGGAAGCAATCAAAGTATTTACAAACTCAATGGAGTAGGTGTTGACTTTGTGTGATAGGGTAAAATGGGTAATATCAAGTCAGCAGCCCATTGACTTCAATCAAAATAAAAATGAAGAGAGACGTCAATATAAAAAGTTTATTTTTTGATAATGCATCATAATTTGACACTGAACAGATTAAGTTCTGTACACACAATATATCGTACCAAATTTTAACAAAGAATAACTGCCGCCATGATGGGGAAATTAACAGCTAAAAAAGATACCAATACCTTCTCTATATATTTAAGGTCATTTCCAGAGCTGGTTAAGTTCTATTGAACAATGTTAACAACGTGCCTACATCCTTCATTATCAGTGACGATAAGACCATGGTTATTGGCACTGCTTTTATCACCTTGTTATGGCATGTGGAAGACCTGTGCACTCTGTCATATCCCTTAATGATGTTCAAGAATAAATTGTTAGAGCTGTTTTCTCTTTCCATCGCAAGTTTTAGTTATGTTTTTATTGGTATGATTTGTAAGTTGTACAGAAATTCTATGTTCTTGCAAGAAGAGTCAACTATCAACCAGGGTCAACTGGCTAACTGAATCTATGGACTGGGAAGGTCTTTTTTGAAATTCATGGTGAGTTTATCTGGACCACATCCGTTGGTGAATGAAGACATTTTCTGAGTGTAGAAACCATAATGGTGGGCAATTAAATTTTCTCTGCTGGCCAGGATAGTCATTCCCTTACCAAAACTAACAGGAATTCATGTTGCACTGTAGGTCAAACCTAGAGGTTGAAAAATTAGTGGACATTGCTGCAGGAAATTTGGAAACACTGGGGAGTAGATAATTCAGTCCCATAGGCTGATTTGCCATTCAATTCGATCACAGTTATTCAGTGTTCCAATTCTGGCAGCTTTCCTATTACCCTAGAAGCTGTTGAGCACCACTGCTTGATATGATAGCAGTGGTCTTGAAAGTGATCATTGCCCAAGTTCAGTTCACTAGATGAGTAACTTTGTAATGAATTGGAACACAAGATTTCTCAGTTCAATACGTATTTAGGATTGTCTTTCAGTAAATAAAAACAGAATTTTACACTCCCCTCAGGGGCGGGTTGGCAGGCAGTGGATGACGTAAAATTGATCACCATGTCAGTAATGCCATGTCCGTCACCTACCTGCCCACATCCAACCCAATTATAGTTACTTAAAGGCCTCCCCCTAGTCTGCCGCTGGTATTTTACCCATGCCGGAGGAGGCCAGCGCCAAGTGTTCAGGCCGTCAGGTAAAACCTGGCAGCACGATGGCCAGCTGGGCTTCAGGAGGTGGAGATGGGATAATCTCCTGTTCAGGAGCCCTGTGCTCATCCGAGATACCTCCCACCACCCCCCACCCCCCCCCCCCAAGGGGGTTCCTCCCGACTAAGTTTCTTCACCCCCCACCACACTGTTAATCCCAACAAACGCCCACTATCCTCCTGCCCAGAACCTGCCAACCTGACCCCAATAAACCTGGGAACCATCTTCTTCGGGGATTGCCCTGGCAGGGCTGCAACAAGAGAGCTGCTGACTATTTGATTGGTTGGTAGTTCTTGGAGGTGGGACTTCCTCCCCAATTGGGACAAAAGGCCAACACTAAGCCAATTAATGGTGAAAAGGCATAACATGGCTGCGGGGCAACCCGGCTATAGAGACAGGTTTGGTTCTGGTTTTATGTCAAAAGAGTGGTGAGGCCATTTTGTGCCACACCCCCACCCCCACATAACAGTGAGACTTAGTGGCACACTTCTAAAGAGTGTGCAGTATCAGAGGATATTGAGAGAATGGTTTGCAAAGCATATGGGATTTTAGGCTTCATAAATGGAGGCAATGAGTACAAAAGCAGGGAGGACATGCTGAACATTTTTAAAGCTCTGGTTAGGCCATAGGCGCAGGATTGCGGGCAGTGCCAGTCACCATCCTTTCAGAAAATGTCTGCCCCCTGGCAAGGTGCAGAACAGATTTATCAGAAGGTTTCCAGAATTGGGAGGATTTTACAGGGTTAGGTTGGAATATCTGAGGATATTCTCCTGGAGAATTGATTTGATAGAAGTTTTATGACCAGGTTTGAATAAAACAGACAAGGAAAACCTATTCTTATTCCCATTAGCTGACAGTAAAATGGAGAGGAGAAACAGATTTAAGGTTTTGAGCAAGAGATGCAGGGGGATTGTGAGGAAGAATCTTTTTACACAGCGAGTGTTGATGATCTGGAGCTGGTTGTCTACGAAGGAAATTGGATGGAAATTTGACAGGAATATGCCTGCACAACAATGAGGATTGGCAGGGGGGTAGACCTGAAAGTATTGTTCTGCAAAGAACTGGCATTGACTCGATGCAACATAAATGACTCTATGACGCTAACAGGGTGATACCAAGATAGCGTCCATTCGGAACAGATTTCACACTTCAAAAAGCTCTGAAATGATAGAAAACATTAAAGCTGTCCGCTTTAAAATTCCGTCACTGGAAAGGATCCATGATAGGCAACAAAAACAGAAAATGCTGGGAAAAACTCAGCAGGCCTGACAGCATCTGTGGAGAGAGAATAGAGCCAACATTATGAATCTGGATGACCCTTTGTTGTCTCTATTCTCTCTCCACAGATGCTGTCAGACCTGCTGAGTTCTTCTCAGCATTTTCTGTTTTTGTTTCAGATTCCAGCATCCACAGTACTTTGCCTCTTTCGATAATAAACAATGTACATTTTAAAGACAAGACAATAAGACGGAGAGGATAGTATATGCATGACCAAGGTGCACAGCAAAAAGGCTACAGTTCAGAATGGAATTTGTGAAAAAGCAAAGTGAAAACTTAAATCTTAGCAATTTCATAAAAGAACGTTGACAGTTCAATTGCTCATTTCATTTACACCAAAGTCATATTTGGACCAAAGAGGTCCTAAATTCAATCCCTGATTTTCGTTGTTAGCTGATCTCAGCCAGCCATGTAGCATTACGATTCATCTCAAGTCTCTGGCTTGTCAGGAGGATTCCCTCTCCTGATTCCAATGTAATGACTCCTGTTGGAAATGGACATGTGTAAACATCAAGAAAAAGCAAAATTGCCTTGTCAATGATGCCGCTTACATTTGAATAGTTTTGCATCACTCTCTGTTCAGACTCCTGCATAAGTAATGGATACTTTGGTTAAGTACTGAAGAATAACTGGCAGCTACTAAATCAATGCTTTCAGGAGAAGAAGAAAGCACAGAGAACTGAAGAGGGGGGGTGGAAAAGAAGAAAACTTAGAAATTACTGTCCCCTTACTTTCGTCTGCAATTTTAAGCTGTAAACTTGTACAAATAATTTATAGAATTCATACAGTGTAGAAGAAGCCATTCGGCCCATCGAGTCTGCACCGACCACAATCCACCCAGGTCCTATTCCCGTAACCCCACATATTTACCCTGCTAATCCCCTGTCACTAGTGTCAATTTAGCATGGCCAATCAACCTAACCCGCACATCTTTGGACTATGGGAGGCAACCGGAGCACCTAGAGGAAACCCACGCAGACAGGGAGAGAATGTGCAAACTCCACACAGACAGTGGCCCGAGACTGGAATTGAACTCGGGTCCCTAGCATTGTGAGGCAGCAGTGCCAACCACTGTGCCACCGTGTCGTGAGGTCACCTTTTTAAGGAAAGACATGGGTCTCAAGAATTTATGTAATTGGGGCCGTATATCAATAGGATCCCCATTACATTTTAACCCAGGCCTGAATAGGAAACTCACTGCAGTATCCACAAAATGTGAAAGCAGGCTGTGCCAGCAGCAGAAAAAGATGAAGAGACCCAAAAGGTACATCAAAACTTTCTGGGTCATGCGAGAAACGTCACAGCACCTCCCCCCACACACTCCCTCCATTTCTCTGTTCTCACGTGACATCCTGAAACTCCTCACTGCCTTTTACCTGGAAACTGATGGGCCGTGCTTGTTCACCCAATCTTTGGAATCTTCAGCCAGTCTGCACCCTCTTGCTAATTGCTCTGGACGTAAAGTGGACCAGCACCAGTCAAAACTGCCAGTAGCAGCAGGGAATTTACTCACTGTGGTTATACATGCTTCACAATTACATGTGATTTATTAGAATAATTGCTTTATAATTTATGTGACTTATTACATAGAATCACATAAAACATTTTCAGATTAATTGAGTTTTTGAACAATATGCTCATTGAAATTGTGATTTATTTTGGAGTTAGATGTTTCACTTTGATTTGTTATCCTTTCCTTTGTCTTATTTTTTATGCCATTTCCACCCAATTCTTGTTACAGCTGCTTACTTTCTGGCTTTATTCCAATTTTACTCTTTTTGACACCTTTGTATTTCGGCCTGTATAAAACATACATACAAGAAAGGTTTATATATTTTTTCAGTTCAGCCTCGCTCCTCTTCTTTCTCCTCTTCCTGTTCCCCTGATTCAAGGGCTGTCCTATCATGATGGCCAGGTTGCGCAGCATGAAAAAGATCGCAATAATACTTGACACCCTCTCCAGTAGTGCTGGGCTCATCCATTGAATCCTACAGTGCTGAAGAAGGCCATTTGGCTCATCAAGTCTGCACCGACCACAATCCCACCGGGCCCTATCCCCATAATCCCATGCATTTACCCCAGCTAGTCCCCCTGACACTAAGGGGCAATTTGGCATGGCCAATCTACCTAACCCGGACATCTTTGGACTGTGGGAGGAAACCAGAACACCTGGAAGAAACCCACGCAGACACGGGGAGAATGTGCAAATTCCACAAGCCAGGAATCGAACCCAGGCCCCTGGTGCTGTGAGGCAGCAGTGCTAACCACTGTGCCACCATGTCGCCCATTGTGCCACTATGCCATCCTAGAGTGGTCCAGGCAATGGAAGTGTCGTTTCCACATATGCATGGTTTGTTCTCTCGTGTTTCACGTAGAAGATTGGCTTTCATTGTGTCAAACACTGTGATGCGCATCAATTGGACACGAGGCTCAAAGCTTCGGTAAAAGAAGGCTTTTATTAGCTAACAATGGAACTAACAGAACTTTAACACACCATCCCAGACTGAAGAGGTCCCGCCCGAGCAGGGGGTCTTATACCTCTCCCAGGAGGCGGAGCCCGACTGGGATGTGCCACAACAGTAACAACCACAGGTGTATCAATCCCACCCTAGCCCAACAACAACATTAGAACAACCCAACAACAACATTAGAACAATCCCACAGTGGGAACCAACGATGGTTCACCACATTCACCCCTCCTTTGAGAACAAAGGCCGGCGGGGTACGAAAACAGACTAAAATGTCAACAGATTATAAGTTCAGACGGTCTGGAGGACCGCACCGTCGTTGTGACCTCCTCAATACCGGCGGTGACACCGGAGTAGGTGCTTGCGGTGGCATTCTCCCCAAAACAACGTCCAGCTGTTCTCCCACGGACTCACAGGCCGGTTGACCCTGATGAAGCGGTAGTGCAGGGGATCCCGGTGCATTCTGCGATGGCGCCGATCTCCGGGGCTCAGGCAAGCTGTGCATTGGAGTATAACTGTTAAGCACTGGTCCCGGTGCTGTCCGCGCCACGTCCGGGGGAGAAATAAGGGATAAGGGATTCGTCACTGGGGGTATGGGAGCGACAGGAGTTGCTACGTCCCCTGCGGGCGCCAGGTCTCGGATCGAGACTGTGTCCTCTCGCCCGTCAGGATATGCCACATAGGCATACTGAGGGTTGGCGTGGAGGAGGTGGACCTGTTCGACCAAGGGGTCGGACTTGCGGGCCCTTACATGTCGCCGCAGAAGGACAGGTCCAGGGTACGTCAACCAGGCTGGTTAAGATATCCCCGAGGACGACTTCCGAGGGAATGAGAACATCCTCTCGTGGGGAGTAGCATTGGTTGCCGTACACAGGAGGGAGCGAATGGAGTGAAGCGCATTTGGGAGGACCTCCTGCCAATGGGAGACTGGAAGGCCTTTGGACTTCAGCGCCAATAGGACAGCCTTCCAGACTGTAGCATTCTCTCTTTCCACCTGTCCATTACCCCTAGGGTTGTAACTCGTGGTCCTACTAGAGGCAATCCCGTATGAGAGCAGGAATTGCCTCAAGTCATTACTCATGAACGACGAGCCCCTGTCGCTATGGATATAGCTGGGGTACCCGAACAGGGTAAAAAGATCACGGAATGCCTTGATCACCGTGGCAGTCGACGTGTCCGCGCAGGGGACAACAAACGGGAACCGGGAGTACTCGTCTATTATGTTCAGAAAGTACATGTTCCGATCTGTTGAGGGAAGGGGGCCCTTAAAATCCACACTCAGCCTCTCGAAGGGGCGAGTGGCCTTGACCAAATGTGCCCGGTCAGGTCGGTAAAAGTGCGGTTTGCATTCCGCGCAAATCCGACAGCTCCTTGTCACCGACCTGACGTCCTCCACCGAGTAAGGCAGGTTGCGGGCTTTGATAAAGTGGTAGAGCCGAGTGACCCCAGGATGGCACAGGTCATTATGGAGGGCGTTCAAGTGATCCTCCTGCATAGTAGCGCATGTTCCGCGCGAGAGGGCATCCGAGGGCTCATTGAGTTTCCCTGGACGATACATGATATCGTAGTTATAGGTGGAGAGTTCAATTCTCCACCGCAAGATCTTATCATTCTTGATCTTGCCCCTCTGCGTGTTGTTGAACATGAACGCCACGGACCGCTGGTCCGTGATCAGGGTGAACCGCTTTCCCGCCAGGTAATGGCGCCAGTGTCTGACGGCCTCCACAATGGCCTGGGCCTCCTTTTCCACCGCTGAATGCCGAATTTCGGGGCCTTGGAGGGTGCGGGAAAAAAACGCGACGGGCCTGCCCGCCTGGTTTAGTGTGGCGGCCAGGGCGAAATCAGATGCATCGCTTTCCACCTGAAAAGGGATGGATTCGTCTACCGCGTGCATCGTGGCTTTCGCGATGTCGTGTTTCAATTCCTTGAAGGCCAATTGGGCCTCTGGCGTGAGTGGAAAAGTCGTGGACTTAATAAGCGGACGGGCTTTGTCCGCGTAGTTGGGGACCCACTGCGCATAATAGGAGAAGAAGCCTAGGCATCTTCTCAGTGCTTTTGCGCTAGCGGGCAAGGGGAGTTCAGCAAGGGGGCGCATACGGTCTGGATCAGGGCCAATGACCCCGTTTTCCACCACGTATCCCAGGATGGCTAACCGGCGCGTACGGAATACACACTTCTCCCTGTTGTAGGTCAAATTCAGGCGAGATGCAGTGCGTAAAAAGTTCTGGAGATTTGTGTCATGGTCCTGCTGATCATGGCCGCAGATGGTGACATTATCCAGGTACGGGAAGGTAGCCCGCAGCCTGTTCTGGTCCACCATTCGGTCCATAGCACGCTGGAAGACCGAGACCCCATTGGTGACACCAAATGGAACCCTAAGAAACTGATACAGACGATCATCCGCCTCAAAGGCCGTGTAGTGTCGGTCCTCTGGGCGAATGGGGAGTTGGTGGTAGGCAGACTTAAGGTCTATGATGGAGAACACCCGGTACTGCGCAATCTGATTGACCATATCAGATATGCGCGGGGGGGGATACGCATCCAGCTGCGTATATCGATTAATGGTCTGACTGTAATCAATGACCATCCGGGGTTTGTTCCCGCTCTTGACCACCACAACCTGTGCTCTCCACGGACTAACACTGGGCTGTATGATCCCTTCTTTGAGGAGTCGCTGAACCTCAGATCTGATGAAGATCCGATCTTCAGTGCTGTAACGCCTACTTTTAGTAGCGATGGGCTTGCAGCCTGGTACCAGATTCTTGAATAAAGAGGGTGTGGTGATCTTTAATGTAGAAAGATTGCATGCGGGGCGCTTTGGACAATTTGGAGACTGCAGCTGTTCCCCTACTGTCAGCGAAGGGAGTGGCCCACCGTACTGTAGGATCACACTCTTCATGTGGACCATAAAGTTTAGTCCGAGGAGAATTGGTGCGCAAAGATGCGGCAACACAAGGAGCCTGAATCACTCGTAAATTGTGCCTTGCACTTTCAAGGTTACCACACAACGTCCTAGCACAGGGACAGACCGGGACCTTGATGCCATAGAGATTGTCTGTTTGGCAGTTTGAATCTGGAGTCCACACCTCTTTACAGTGTCAGGGTGAATAAAGCTCTCAGCGCTCCCGCTGTCAAACAGACAATAAATTGCATGACCATTTACCTGTATATCCATCATCGAACAGTCAAGCCTGTGGTGCTTAGCCTGGTTCAGCGTGATCGACGCCACCGTTGGTCCGTGAACGTCACTGCAGGCAGCTGAGGTCGATGGTGAGGACCCTGCTGGTCGCTCATGGTCATCGTCGACCAAAATGGCCACCCCCATGAATCGCTCATGGGTGAGGGCGCCAAACGTAGCGACTCCTGGTGGTCATCCTCCTCCGACTCCGTCGACCGCAATGGCGTCGTCCTGGACTCGCACGTGGACGAACCCCGTGAGTACTTCGACGACGATGGTGATGATCCCCATTCCGAAGGGTCACAGGCCGCACTGCCGTTCTTGGGCTTCGATCTGCACACCTTCGCATAATGCCCCTTTTTACCGCATAGGTTACAGACTACCGCATTAGCGGGACACTTTTGTCGTGGATGCTTGGCTCCTCCGCAGAAGTAGCACCGCGGGCCGCATGGGGCTGCAGCCATCGTCTGGTCCACATGGGAGCATGCCATAACACTGCACTTCGAGCCCGTGGGGCGAGGAGGGATTTGCGACTGCTCCTGCCACGTTGTCTCCACGTGGTCCTCCGGATACAGGACCAAGCTCTTCGAAGCCGCCTCAAGCATTTCAGCTAATTCCATAGCTTGGGTCAGGTTGAGATTTCCCTTTTCTAGCAGCTTGAGACGGATGTATGAAGACCCGACCCCGGCCACAAACGCATCTCGGGCGAGGTCATACATGTACTGCTCAGCCGACACAGCTTTGCAGTCACAGCCCCTGGCTAGCTGCAAGAGCTCATTGGCGTAATCCTCCATGGTTTCGCCCGACTGCCGACGTCGTGTAGCGAGGAGGTAACGAGCGTGGATCTCGTTAGGAGGTTTCGTATAGCGCTTTTTTAAAAGCTCGAGGGCCCTCGGGTAAGTGGTGGCCGCACGGATCGCGAGGTAGACTGTGTCGCTTACCCTCGCATGGAGGACCCGGAGTCTGTCATCATCTGTGGTCACCGCTGCGGAGGCTGCCAGGTAATCTTCAAAACACTTCAGCCAGTGGTCGAAGGTGTTAGAAGCGCCCACCGCACGTGGATCTAGCGTCAGACGTTCTGGCTTTAGGATTTGCTCCATAATCTCCTTTCTTTTTTTTCCTTCCGTCGAGAGCTTAATGTTCGTTAATAAAATTGATGCGCATCAATTGGACACGAGGCACGAAGCTTCGGTAAAAGAAGGCTTTTATTAACTAACAATGGAACTAACAGAACTTTAACACACCATCCCAGACTGAAGAGGTCCCGCCCGAGCAGGGGGTCTTATACCTCTCCCAGGAGGCGGAGCCCGACTGGGATGTGCCACAACAGTAACAACCACAGGTGTATTAATCCCACCCTAGCCCAACAACAACATTAGAACAATCCCACAGTGGGAACCAACGATGGTTCACCACACACTGGACATGTGTCCATGGGTTACACACTGAGTTCATCAGCCATGTCATCAGCAGTCAGCACTTGCCACCTGGTAATCACTCTTTGGTTTGCCATATGGTGCCTCAAATGTAGCTGACATATCGGACTGCCACAGAATGAAGGCATAATGACAGCGGACAAGGTAGCAAGTAGCAGGCAGGTTCTGGTAATCGAGGTGGGTACACTCTCCAGCAGCTAGATCTGGGGCCACTGGTGCAACCACTGCCACCGGGTGCCCATCTATGAGCCATGGAGCTGACAGGAAGG
This sequence comes from Mustelus asterias, assembly GCF_964213995.1. NCBI lineage: Eukaryota > Metazoa > Chordata > Chondrichthyes > Carcharhiniformes > Triakidae > Mustelus > Mustelus asterias. The sequence goes on along the minus strand of NC_135815.1, from coordinate 38,360,408 downwards.
AAGGCCTCCAGCGAACGCGCTGGGAAGCTGCCATGGTTTACCTGATACTCAACCCCATGTGGTGGTGGCCCTTTCTGATGCTGGCAAAATGCCCACTGGGGTGAGAACTGGCTGTTAATTAGCTACTTCATCAGTTTAATTGGCTGACTGCTGAGTGGAGGTGGGCAGCTGCACCACAAGGGTTTCCACCGCTAGTAATATTCGGTGATGGTGGAAGGAGTTTGGGTTTCCCGCTCAATGCTTTCCACTGCCATTTTACCATGCCATTCACTTCCAGCTTGTACCCAGAGGGCTGATAAAATCTAACACGTTGGTCCTCACTGATTTCATGGAGGAGAATCGCTCCCTCCATGCTGAGAATCCTTCTCCCACACATCTATACTCGTGCATAGCTGATGATCTCTTTCAATTGTATACTTGGAGATATTCTCCCTGCTGTTGCACAAATGGTGATGTGCAAAGGTAAAAGATGATGTGGATGGGAGTGCTGAGCTCCAAAATGGCATAGCTGGCATCAAATCAGAGTTTCTCCCCAGGGGATAGAACAGATTTGTGTTTTTTGGAATTGGACAGGGTGTTTAAGGAATGCCTGAATTACTAACCCTTCTTTTGGACCCCATCAAAGTTGAGGTTCACCAAAATTTCTGATCATCTGTGCCTCTCTTGTTTATAGGACCTTAGTGTGTAGAAATTGGTTGGCATGTTTCCCTTCATGACGACAGTTCAAAATTTATTTACTTCAAGGGCTATGAGACACTTCATGATGTCCCGAGGCTGTGGAAGATGCCAAATAAATGCAATGTTTTGTAACTGGGATTTAAATCTGACTCTTCTGCATCAATTTATGGGGCAGAATTTTACAAGGTGGATTCTAAATGTTCAGCTAGCGTGAAAATGGGAGAGTTCCTGACACGTTTTTTGGGTGAGTTTTCACGCCCCATCTTACATACTTAGGGGGCGATTCTAAGTTCTAAGTGCTGAATTCGCGGCAAAACTGGTGTAAATCACGATTGTTTTTTCAGTGGGAGTTCACACTAGAATTTCCCACACTTTGTGCAATGCAGAGATCATAATCGTGAATATCATTAGAAGTCCGGGAGGTAGGGCCTATTCACGCCGAAGTCTAACAGCTCCAGAACTCTGCGCATGCGCAGTGGCACCAATCTGTCAGCCTCCTATTTGCTGGCCAGCTCGATCCTGGCCAGTCCAGGACCCTTGCAGTGCTGCCCCTCCATGCTCCCATGGCCCGATTGTGGCCCCCCTGTCCATTCGCCAGCCCCGACCCCCTCCTCCCATCCTGGAGTGCCCCGTTTCAGACCCCCCCAAGGAGTGATGGACCACCCCATCCCCCCCCCCCCCCCCCCACTCCAGCAGACACCCCTATGGGAGGCAGATGGTCCCTGGCAGACCACCCTCCCCAGGCCGCCCCGATCGCTGGCCTCCCCCAAGCCCCGATTTTAGCCAATGGCAGAGTGGCAGCGGGACCCCCCACCCCCACCAATTGATCCCTCTGCCCTGCCTCCTTGGCACTGCCCATCGGGCAGTGCCAAAGTGCCCCTTGGGCATGGGCACTTTGCCCCTTGGGCACTGCCAGGGTGCCCATGCCCAGGGGGCACCACCCCTCCATTGCCCGACCCCCTGGGGGGCCCTGATTGCCCCCTTTCACTCCAGTGGGGTCTCCTGCTACTTCTCCAAAAGTGGGGAGCTACTCTAAACCCCGCCAGAGTGAAATTGTACTGGCGGGGTGGGAGATTTCAATCCTGTGCCTAATAATGACATTTCAATAACATTAAAGTAAAATTAAAGTAACTTATCTGCTGTTCCCGCCAGTTTCCAACATGGTCCTGACCACTCCGGATATCCGGTGCTCGGAGATGCGTGCGTGTTGGGAACACATGCATGAATCCCGCGAATCGGCCCACACGCGATTCTCCCCTCAACTGTAGGCAGCCTCAACTAGCTCTACACCCTCACTCGGGGCCCACAGTCGATCATGCCCCCTTCCCCCCGATCTGATTGCAACTGCAGAGTGGCAGTGGGCCTCCCCCTCCCTCTCTGATCACAGGCAGAGTGGCAGTGGGCCTCCCCGATTGAGCCACCCCCTTCATGACCCACCCCTTCATGCCCAGCCCCGATAGACCCCAGTGGGCAGTGCGAAGGTGCCCTTTGGACATTGCCCAGGTGCCAGGCTGGCAGTGCCAAGGTGCCAGGGTGGCACTGCCAGGCTGGTACTGCCCAAGGGACATTCCCCCCTAGCCCTTGGGTCTACCTGGGGGGGGGGGCCTCAATGGCCCCCGGTTCCACTGGCGAGGCCAACACGACTGTTCCTTGTTAATGGGGAGCAGGTGTTTTCCTCACCGGAAAGAACATCACCGGCGAGGCCATAGAGGCAAGCGAGCCCAACCGATTCAATGCCGGGCTCACTAATCACATGGTAATCCTCATTACAACATATTTGAGTAAGTTATTCAGCCTCTCGTCCATTTCTGATGACAGGCTGACATCGCTGGAAATCCAGCTGGTGTAAAATCACCAGAGCCAAGAAATTGGTCGTGATCGATTTCTCAGATCCTGCAAGATTTTACCGGCTTGCTCTGCCCATCGATGGGTGGGTGAGCTGGTAAAATTCTGCCTATAATCTGCAGTCTGCGATGTGCCATGTATGATGGCATCAAGATATGCTTGTTGTATAAAGTTGGGAAATGTGCATCTTCAGGATGAGTATTAGATACAGTTAATTTTATTGATGTATGAAATTTCTTTTTCTTCCTCTTCCAATTGGGGTGATTCTAGAAAAAGGATAATATTGTGAGAAATAGCACCTTCCAAACCCGTGACCTCTGCCTCCAAGAAGAACCCAGGCAGCAAGTACATGTTCCCTTCCAAGCCACACACCATCCTCACTTGGAAATAAATTGCTCTTCCTTCACCATCATGGAGTCAAAATCCTGGAATTTGCTCCCGAACAACTTTGTGAGTACATGTAGACCACATGGACTGCAGCATTTCAATAATGAATCTCACCAGTATCGTTTCAAAGAAAATTAGGAATGGACAATAAATATTAGCTTTGCCAGCGATGCCCACATCCCATGAATGAAGGGGCATGGCGGCAGGGGCAGCATGATGGCACAGTGGTTAGCACTGCTGCCTCACAGCGCCAGGGACCTGGGTTCGATACCCGGCTTGGGTCACTGTCTGTGCAGGGTCTGCACATTCTTCCCGTGGGTTTCCTCCAGGTGCTATGGTTTCCTCCCACAGTCTGAAAGACGTGTTGGTTAGGTGCATTGGCGGTGTTAAATTCTCCCTCAGTGTACCCAAACAAGCGCGGGAGTGTGGCGACTCAGGGAGTGTTAATGTAAGCCTACTTGTGACTAATAAATTTTTAAAAACATTTAAAGGCTTTTTAAAAAAGTCCACAAGTATCATCTTGAGCTCTGTGCAGCTCACCACTTTAAATACATGTCCCATTCCCACCCTGATTTCCCAAAATCAAGAGTCCTGAAACAAAGCATAAAATTAAGATCCAGGTTTCAGCCTGGGAAATAGGCTCATGTGGAGTATAAACATCTACATTGACCATTGGAGCCAAGTCAATTCTTACAATCCCCATAAAGGCCAGTAATGGATAAAAGGAGGTTTTAATTCCCAGTGACCAACTTAAAGGAACCACTCATGGTTTCAAGTTTTAAGACTTTTATTGTTAGAAACAAACTAAAAGCAATATTGTCTAAACATTACTTAATAAGCAACTAATACCTAAATTGCAGAAAATATATGCTTGATAGTTTCTTGACATGACAAGTAACACTACTCCATGTTATACGTTATGCTGTGCTCTCCGCAGAATTTAGCGTTTACAGGAAGCGGTCCACATTAACTCTCAACTTCCAATGGGCTTGTTTCACCCAGTTTTACTGAATTGCAAGTCAAAAATCATTTCCTTAGTCTTCTAGAATCCCTGAACCAACTTTCAGCAGCAAGGCCAACTCCACTGACTCCTTTGCCCTGCCTCACCATTGTGAATTTTCCAGTGACCTTACACATCCATAGGTTCAGTCTCTTTGACTAGAGAATGGGCTCCCATTTTGCCTGATAGCTAACAGAGGACTGCCTTTTACCTTACAGTCTACAATAACATCTCTCGCTCTCTCTCTCCTTCTCTCTGTCCAGGGTCTTTTAATCAGACTGCCTGAGAGGCTATGGGTGTGATTTTACAGCCTCTCTCATCCCGAATCTGTAAAATCCTGCCCAAGGTTAACAGACCTTCCCATGCCCTGCCCCTTGCCTGCACCGATTCCCGTGGCAGGCGGGCCGTAAAATTCTGGCCTGCAACTCTACAGATGGCAAAACCAGTTGCATTTCCTTTGTTTTCAGTTATTAGGCCTGGCATGTCAACTTCAATACCACTTGACCTGGGTCCCCTGATGCCATGGTAACCAGCCATGCAGGCTTATCATCAGGCAGAATTAGCAGCAGGTCACATGACCCTGTTCATTATTCAACTTTATATTGAATTTATGTTCGAATAAACTCAACAACCCAACAACAACAACTTGCCTCTCTTCAGGGTGCTCTGCAACTCTCTGGCTTTAACACTGAAATACACAGCTCCAGATGTGAACTACAGTCTCCACGTTCTTTTCCTCAGGGATAGCTAGTAATGGGGGTTGGTCTATTGGTGCCTATATTCTATGTGCCCCTCTAGTATCTGTTAAAAGGCCTGCAGCATTGATCCCCGTTCCTTAAAGTAAACAGAATTCAGACTGGGTTCTCAACTTCTTTTTTTGCCCCTCAGGTGCAATGAAGGGGGCTCATTTCCTTTGACAGCTCTGAATGAGTGTCCTGCCTCTGGTCCAAGAAAAGATTAAGTGGGAAAGCCAATAATGCACTCTCCTATGTCATTAACATGGCTTTCCTCCATTTTGGCCTTCTTTATTTTGGCCAATAAAGCTTCAAATTGGGCTGAGTTACTAGACCTGCCCAAAAGTGAAGTACCAGAAAATCCAAGGCAATAAAAAGGAATGAGGGATCACAAATCCAGAGTCCCAATTTCCTTTCTCCAATGCAAAGCAGAAGAAACTTAACCCTTGTTACTTCAACGAAAGTCATTTTTGATTGTATGAGCTGAAGTTACAGAATCCATTCACTGGAAAAATTTGATCGTTTCAGCAGCATCTTATTGAAGGTGCATAGAATCCTTATAATGCAGAAGGAAACCATTTGGCCCATCGAGTCTGCACCGACCACAATCCCACCCAGGCCCTATCCCCATCACCCTACTTATTTACCAGACAAACCCCCTGACACTAAGGGGCAATTTAGCATTGCCAATCAACCTAACCTGCAGATCTTTGGAGTATGTGCCAATAGTTGAAAATCGCCACCAAAAAATGTATTGGATGAACAAAAATAAAGGGCCGGACGTTCTGCACCCTTGCGACAAGTTTCAAGGCAGCGGAGACAGCCTGCCATTGCCCCGTGGCGGGATCTTCTGTCAGTGGTGTTTCCTGTTCTATGTAACCACTGGGAAACCCACAGTGGGGGTTCGCCACCGACCGGCAGTTCCCGATAGTGAAAAAGGGTCGGAAAATTCAGCCAAAGATTTTTTGATTATTCCAAAGCTACAGCATGGCTAAGTTTCATGGATAAAATAATCTAAAATAGCAGAATGGATCACTTTGTGCATCCAAATATTCCAACGCCACTCAGATTCAGACACTCTCCACAAATCATGAAGCGATATATGAACAAAGTATTTGCAAATTATGTAGAAGGTTTGTACAGCTTCCATGTAACTTAAACAATTGAGACAGTCACAAATATTTAATGATTATTAGCCATCATCACTTTGTTGGCATAAAAATATTCTCAGTATAAAACTGAACAATGAAACAGAACACATTACAACATAATTTGTCACAACAGTCTCATCGCGCTAGAGATTATCTTGCAGAGAACAGTTATTTCAGCAACCTTGATTAAGCACAAAATTCTATTCCCTGCGTAACTCACTTGCACTGCCATTCAAATGAATTTTTCAAAGCATACTTGTTCTTATTAAAATTACCCACCTGATCACACAGGAGGCTCCCATTTATGACTCCAGATTGTAAGCAATCACAAGGTTTGCACACATCAGTTGCTGAGAGGCTGATACCTACTTCCCGGTAAAAATACTCTTTACACCATTCACAGTTTCGTCCTGCAAGAATTGATTGAACAATATTCACAAATTAATCAGACCTTCAAAGTAGATTTAAGTCAAATATGCTCAAGTGCACAAGGTCTGCAAATACTCAACGTTGTTAAAAAATTGCAAACACAAAGCTTGCCTCAAAATATTATAGAGCATAATTCGAGACAAGAGATAACAGCTCAATTTTACCAAAGAATTTACTTATATATAAAGGATCTCCCATGGTGGTTTACAAATGCTGTGGGGTAATTTGGGTTGTGCAGCCTGACAGAACCAGATGTGCAAAACGTCGGCAGAGACGGAGTCCAGTGTCATGTTTAAAATGAGATGCGTTGTGGATTGGCATTTGGGGCCTGTCTTTGATCCTGAAACAGGCAACGCGTAAAAAATGTATGCCTCACGGGGTGAGCCAAATTCAGCCTGAGCCTGGGACTCAGGCATCTAATATTATCCAGGGGAATGTAGCAAGCTGGATACAAAATTGACTCAGTGGCAGGAAACAAAGGGTAATTGTTGATGGATGTTTTTGTGACTGGAAGGCTGTTTCCAGTTGGGTTCTGCAGGGCTCAGTACTAGTCCCCTGCTTTTTGTGGTATTTATTAATGATTTGGATGTAAAGTGTAGGGGGAATGATCAAGAACTTTGCAGACAGCGCAAATAGTGAGGAGGAATGCTGTTGACTTCAGGGAGATATCAATGGACTGGTCAGGTGGGTAGAAAAGTGGCTAATTGAATTCAACTTAGCGAAGTGTGAGGTGATGCATCTGGGGAGGTCAAACAAGGTAAAGGAGGATGCTGAGAGGTATAGAGGAAGTAAGTGACCTAGGAATGAATGTCCACAGAACCCTGAAGGTAATGGGATAGATTGATAAGGTGGTTATGATGGTATAAGGAATCCTTTCATTTATTAACCGAAGCAATGGGTACAACAACAGGGAGGCAATGCTGGAACTATATGAAACATTAGTTAGGCCATAACTTGAGTACTGTGTGCAATTCTGGTCACGTCAGGACAGAAATTTATAACTGCACTAGAGAGGTTACAGAGGAGATTTATGTGGATGTTGCCAGGACTGGAAAATTGCAGCTATGAGGAAAGATTGCATAGGCTGATGTTGTTCTCCGTGGAACAGAGGAGACTGAGGAGAGATTTAATTGAGATGTACTGACTTGTGAGGGATTAGAGTGGATGGGAAGGTCTTATTTACTTCAGTCGAGAGGTCAGTGACGTGGGGGCACAGATTTCAAGTGACTTGTAGAAAGATGAGAGGGGAGATGAGAAACATTTTTTTCACCCAGATTTGCAGGGGTCTGGAGAGAGAATGGAGCCAACATTTCGAGTCTGGATGACTCTTTGTCAGGGTCATTTATTGCTTTCTCTCCGGTGCTTTCACATGTTTCCTATAGTCTGGTGCCCAGAACATTTGACAATAGACCAGCTGAGAGCTCACAAGTGTCTTGTATAAGTTCAGCATAACCTCATTCTTGTACTCTGTACCCCATTAATAAAACCAGGATACTGTATGCTTTATTAACTGCTTTCCCCACCTGTACTGCCACCTTCAATGATCTATGCACTTGTACATCCAGGCTCCTCTGCTCCTGCACCCCATCAAGGATTGTACCCCTTTAGGTTATATTGTCCACCCATGTTCTTCCTACCAAAATGCATCACTTGAGACTTCTCCACATTGAACTTCATCTGCTATCTTTTGTCCATTCCCCTGACTTATTTATGTCCTTTAGAAGTTGTACACTGTCCTCATAATGTTTTCAAGTTTTGTATCATCTGCAAATATGGAAATTGTCTCCTGCACACCAAGATTTAGTTGATAACTATATATCAGGAAAAGCAAAAGTACCAATACCAACCTTTGGGGAACCCCAAAACAAACCTTCCCCTAACCCAAAAAATATCCATTGACCATTACTCTCTGCTTCCTTTTATTCACAGTAAGAAGTCTAACAACACCAGGTTAAAGTCCTTTTATTCCTTTTATTCAGCCAATTTTGTATCCATGGTGCTACTGTCCCTTTTATTCCATGAGCTATAACTTTTCTCACATGTCTGTTGTGTGGCACTGTATCAAATGCCTTTTGAAAATCTATGTACACCACATCAACAGCATTATTCTCATCGACCCTCTCTGTTACTTCTTCAAAAAACTCCAGCAAGTTAGTTAAACATGATCTCCCCTTCATAAATCCATCTGTCTCTTTCTAATCAGCCCACATTTTTCAATCTGATTATTAATTCTATCCCAAATAATAGCTTCTGGAAATTTGCCCACTACTGAAGTTAAACTGACTGGTCTGTAATTGCTGGGCTTATCTTTACGACCTTTCTTCAACAAAGGCACAATGTTTGCAATTCTCCAGTCCTGTGGCAGCTCCCCTGAGTTTAGGAAAGACTAAAAGCTGGATAGTTTGTAACTGAACAGAATTGGGGCTGAATTCTTTGCTAGTGCTGTTGAGAGGGTTTAAACCAGCTTGTCATTGGTGTGGGAACCATTTGAAAATATTTATAGAGGAATACAAGTGAGGGTTCACTGGGAGGGTCACATAGTCCTAGTATAGAGAATAGTAAGTTAAAGTATGAAATGTGAGGAAAGGAGTAGGTAATTACATCTAATCATGGTACCTGTGCATGTATGCACATGCATGGAGTTGGTAAATAAGATTGGTGAATTACACAGAATGCAATTTGAAAATATGGGGGGCAATTCTCCCAAAGAAATTCTAAGTGTCGAATTCATGTAAAAACTGGAGTAAATCATGTTTTTTTTTCAGTGGGAATTTCAGATGAATCTTCCACATACAAGTGTAAATCAGTCCAGAAATCTGTGGGCTAGGCCTATTCCCGGTGGAGAGGCCGGCAGCATAGCACTGAGTGGGCCACTGCGCATGGGCTGATCTGTCAATACCGAGATTAGTGCATGCACACTGGCCCCTGTCTGCTGGCCTCCTGATTGCTGGCCAGCTCAATCACTGGCCAGCCCCACGAACCCCGCATCATCGGCCGTGCAAACCCTCCACCCCCCGCACTGCCCAATCGCTGATTCCCCAAACATGCCCATCCTCGACCTCTCCTTTCCCTGCAACCCCAATCTTCTGACCACCCCCCACCCCCACCCACCAGATGCGCCTCCCCCTCCACCAGCAGTCCCGACCCCCCAGCAGGCTTAACTCCCCCCCCCCAAACCCCGATGGCCAGCCCTAATCGCTGGCGTCCCTTCCTCTGTCACTCAGCCCAAATGCAGTGTGGCAGCAGGACTCCCCTGCCCTTCCCCACTATCGATCGCTCCAGTGGCCCCATCCCCATCAGGTCCTGTCTCCTTGGCACAGCTCTATGCCCAGTGGGCAGTGCCAATGTGCCCCTGGGCATTGGCACTTTGTCCCTTGGGCAGTGCCAGGCTGGCACTGCCACAGTGGCAATGTCCAGGGGAACCCTACCCCCCAACCCCCCTCCTCGCAGGTAGGTTTAAATTGCATTTAAATTCATATTATAATAAATTATGCAGTTCCACGCCATCTTCCCCAAAGCCAATCCTAGTGTACCATGAATCTAAAACCCTCCCTCCTGCACCATATTTCCAGTCACGCGTTCACCTCCCTTATCTTCCTATTCCTGTACTCATTTGCATGCGGCACTGGGGGTAAACTGAAGATTTCTACATCCGAGGTCCTGCTTTCCTGCTTGCTCATTTTCTACCTAGCTCCCTAAACTCTGATTGCAGGACCTTTCCTATGTAAGTCAGTGGTACCATGCAGGTACAGCAAACAACTCGGAAGGCAAATAGTATGTTAGCTTTTATTATAAAGGGATTGGAGTTTAAGAGAGAAGAAGTCCTACTGCAATTATATAAGACTTGTAAGGACATATCAAAATACTGGGGGTGATTCTCCCAAAAAAATCCTAAGTGTCAAATTCGCATAAAAACTGGAGTAAATCCCATTGGCTTTTTCAGAGGGAGTTTCGAAATAAATCTCCCACACTCTGTGCACTGCAAAGTGCACAAGCGTGAATCAGAAGGAGGCCATTCAGCCCATCGAGTCAGCAGTGACCACAATCCCACACAGGCCCTATTCCCGCAACCCCCCACACATTTACCCTGCCAACGCCCCTGACACTAGGGTCAATTTCACATGGCCAATCAACCTAACCCACACATCTTTGGACTGTGTTAGAAAACCGGAGCACCCGCAGGAAAACCATGCAGACACGGGGAGAATGTGCAAACTCCACACAGACAGTCACCGGAGGCCGGAATTGAACCTGGGCCTCTGGCGCTGTGAGGCAGCAGTGCTAAGCACTGTGCCACCATGCTGCCCTAAAATATTTGTCATATCTGGGAGTTTCTGTGAAGAGAGAAACAAAGTTAACATTTCAGGTTGATGACCATTCAACCTTTCAAATATCATCGACCTAAAATGTTAACACTGTTTTCCTCTCTCCACAGATGCTGCCAAACCTATTGTGTATTTCCTGCTTTTTGTTTTCATCATCCTTCAACTTCTTCACCAAGTCAATGACCAACCTGTCTTGGAGTGTGATTGGTCATAATCTTGGAATTTTTCCTGTGTCGCTATCATGGAATAGCACAAACACTGTGCCGTACGGTAGCACAGTGGTTAGCACCTGCTTCACAGCTCCAGGGACCTGGGTTCGATTCCTGGCTTGGGTCACTGTCTGTGTGGAGTTTGCACATTCTTCCTGTGTCTGCGTGGGTTTCCTCCGGGTGCTCCGGTTTCCTCCCACAGTCCAAAGATGTGCGGGTTGGGTTAATTGGCCATGATAAATTGCCGCTTAGTGTCCTGGGATGCATAGATTAGAGGGGTTAGCGGGTAAATATGTAGGGATATGGGGATAAGGCCTGGGTGGGATCGTGGTCGGTGCAGACTCGATGGGCCGAATGGCCTCTTTCTGCACTGTAGGGTTTCTATGATTTCTTCTATGATTTCCAAGAGGAATCTCATCAGTACTTATCCAGGCAGCCAAGGGCCATAAATGTGGCTTTTCCAGCATTGAGAACATTGCATCGACAAATTAATTTTTTAAAAAGTGGCCGGAATGTTCCGATCGTTCACGCCAGTGTGATTTTTCCATCCCACTGCAACGAACAGTGATTTGGTTTGTCACTCCGTCTTCACTGCAGCGGGAGCATGGTGTGAACGGGCCATAAGATCACGCCCAGTGAGTTCAATTCAGATTTTGTTTTTGCTCTGTGTGATGAGGTAGATTATTTTCCTGTAGAGTATGACTGGGCAGAAAATTGAACTTGGAGAAAGGCTTTGCATGACATGATGGGCAGGTAACGAAAATAGAAAGTAACTGAAGTGACCAACTGGAAAAGGTGACAACACAAAACATTGGAAAGGATTCAACATGAGAAACAAAACTGACAAACAGGTTTGAGATTCACACCATCAACAACTGAAATGAGAGATTTTAATATAAAGGCATTGCTCAAAACTTTCAACTTTGACCAGTCTCTAAAAACAAGCAATATTGGTTCACCAAGCTTTTATATATTGCACAAAATGTTCCTTTCATTGAAGTAATGGAAAGGAAAGTAGGATTTACAATGGGTAACCTATTTTTAAATCCCTACTAAATTTGCAATTTCCAGTGGTTCTCCAACTTATTTGTCACTCAACCACTTAGATGAGGCTAAAGAACCCAAGAACTACCACTCTGTCCTACCCCACCCACTATCGTTTGCCACCACAAAAAAAAATCATCACTGTTAATGGGAAGAATGGCATTGTTTTTGATGAGACACCAATTGGGGCAAAGTCTTATTCCAAGTTGGAGAGCTGAATTCAGTCTCCTGTTTGGACTGCATGTTCAGCCAGTTCCAGTGTTCAATCCCACGGTTGTACGTTGTAATAGTAATATAAGTCTTAATAATGGGGACTCATTCTGTGCATATGGAAGTTGGTCTGGTTTTATGAGGTCACACAAGTGGCGGAGATGAGGGTTCTGACCTGTTCTCTGGTATAGCCTTGATTAAGGCATTGTGACTTGAACTAGCTCATAACCGCTGGAGAATCCTTATGCACCACGCCTTGAGAACCAAGGGGCTTAAATCATATTCTCATCAGCAATCCTCGAACAGTACTTTCCAGTTCACTTTTAAATTAATTTATGTCTGCAAATGTTGCAAGTCATTTACTAATTAGGTAGCCAAGTTGATAACCTACAACAATGTCACCCACAATTAGAAAGTTCCTCATAAGTGAGTTAATGGATGTTAAGCACTTTCCCTCAAAGCAAGGGTCAGAAAGGAAATCATGCCTCTGCCTGTATCTCCTCCAGAAACAAGATCAGGAGTTCATCATACAAAGAAAATTAGCATAGGAATTAATATACATGTACAAAACTGAACAGCTTAATGACTGGTCAACACTCGACATCACTAAAATGACAAACTCTGCATTAAACATTCAGAAACTGGTCAAAGAACTGCTCTATCTGGTGATAGTGGCATAATAATCACACGTAGTGAGTCATGACTGCTGCCACAGAAATAGTATTGCTCTAATATACTGGCCTAACAATTCTTCCTTTTTGTAATATATTAAAGCATGTTACTGAAATAGCATTGAAAGGTCTTGAACTCCATCTGACCTTCAGCGTACTTAACGGTCAATGAACCGTGAGCATTACACAATTCATTTACTGCAAAATAAGCACATATTCTTACCAGCAGTGTTATGTTGACAGTCATCGCAAACTCCACCACCACCTTGAAAGTAGTCATGAGGGAATGGATCAATGGAAGTGTCATAGTGACAACTGATGGCATGTTCATAGCACTGGCAAGGTTTACAGTTATAAGCATGAATTTGATCTCCCTGATGGAAAGGCTTGTCATTGAAGAGTGGCTGGCAGCGCTCACACTAAAAAAGTTATTCAAAACATCAGAAAATTAAGAAACAGTATATAGATACAAATCCATATTTCTAACAGCTGAAAACTTTATTGTAAAATATTTGGAGATAAGATTTGTAGTGTTGCGGCTTCTGATGCTCATGTGACAACCATGCATCCTTGAAATAATAAACTCCCGGTGTGTGAACAACAGAAAAATTAATTCCTGCCGGATAATATTAAGTATCAGAAAATGATTCACATATATTTTTGCAACCACAGAGTTGAATAGGCAACAAACACAAGTTACAAACAAATACATGCATACTTACACATGTTGTAGATCTTGATGTTGACAGTGTTGAATGAGTAATAATTAGATGCCAGTCTGCTTTACATCACTCATGATTACTGTTTCCATTGAATTCAAGGGATGGGATTCCCTGACCGCACGCGCACCGAGACCGGAAATTCCTGCTCGACATCAACAGACCTTTACGTGGTCCGCCGAATTTTCTGTCCCGCCCGCTACGATTCCTGTGGCGGGCTGGACAGGAAAATTCTGCCCAAGATCTGCCATGGAGGGATTGTAACTCTGATTGGAATCGTCTCCCACAAAAGCCAGGAATATTTCTTCAATTGGGACCAATAGTTTTACTTTACATAAATGATCAAGGGATTAAGGATTGAATGTGGGTAAATGTACCTCAGGTACCAATCAACAGTGATCTAACTGAAAGGTGGAACGGACTCAAGGGACTGAGAGGCCTACTTCTGCTCCTATGTTTCAGGTCCAAAACTTACCAGCAAGTGATCAATGTTTTCTTACACCTCTGGAGGAATGGTTTCCACACAAGAGGAGTCAAAAGAACAGCAACAGAAGAGGACCAACAACTTTACAAAGTGTCTCCAATTTTATAAAGACAGCCAAATAACCAGTGCAGAAATTTCAACAAGGAGGGATATAATGGCGAAGTGGAATGTTTCATCCAAGGTGTTTATTTCCCTCATAATCATAATTATGAACCTACCGAACTTGCAAAATCTTGACATTACATGGGAGATGAAATTTTGCAAATTGCAGAACTCAGCTTGAAAATTTGTTGATAAGAATGAATTTTACATCTGTTTCTCCTTATGTATTAACAGATATGGCAGAACAAGCAGAAGTCAAAACTTGCTCTGAGCTTGAAGCAGCAACTCATCTGACAGACTGTCACAATTACAACATTTGACATATTGGAGTCCATGGACGTCCACCCAGGGGAGATGCTTTTGGCGCATGAACCATTGTTGCAGCCACTGGATGACGTGTCTAACAGCTTCTGCTATGGAGGAGTACATGCCCCACATGTGTGGGGCGCTACTGCATGGACCTGAACACATGCCAACAGCCTTGTAACGGATGGCATCTCCAAAACCATCTGCTGCATCACCCCTCATGGAATTGGATTTGTTGTCAGTATCAAGTTCTCATATGAATACTTAAGCTGCTTTAGTAGAGGCCTTTGGACGCCTCAACACACAGAAGAGCTTTCTGAAACCAGAAAGGATATTATACACAACTATTAGATGTTAAGGCTTACGCTTTACTGCAGAGGAACAGTAAAAATAAGTGGGATGGAGGGTTGTGTATTGCCTGAGTTAATGGTGAACAATATTTCTGTATCAGATTTCTACAGATTTTTATTTTATGTTATTCTACATTCACCTGCATTTTCCTAGGGTGGAAGAGTCACTTACCAGGGGCATAGGTTTAAGGTGCGAGGGGCAAGGTTTAAAGGAGATGGAAGAGGCAAGTTTTTTACACAGAGGGTGGTGGGTGTCTGGAACTCACTGCCAGGGGAGGTAGTGAAAGCAGATACGATAATGAATTTAAAGGGGCATCTTGAAAAATACATGAATAGGATGGGAATAGAGGGATATGGTCCCTGGAAGGTAGGGGGTTTTAGCTCAGACGGACAGCATGGTCATTGTAGGCTTGGAGGGCCGAAGAGCCTGTTCCTGTGCTGTCATTTTCTTTGTTACCATAGAAAACCATAGAAAATTACAGCTCAGAAACAGGCCTTTTGGCCCTTCTTGTCTGTGCCGAACCATTTTTTGCCTAGTCCCACTGACCTGCACTTGAACCATATCCCTCCACACCCCTCTCATCCATGAACCCGTCCAAGTTTTTCTTAAATGTTAAAAGTGACCCCGCATTTAACACTTTATCTGGCAGCTCATTCCACACTCCCACCACTCTCTGCGTGAAGAAGCCCCCCCTAATATTCCCTTTAAACTTTTCTCCTTTCACCCTTAACCCATGCCCTCTGGTTTTTTTCTCCCTTAGCCTCAGCGGAAAAAGCCTGCTTGCATTCACTCTATCTATACCCATCAAAATCTTATACACCTCTATCAAATCTCCCCTCAATCTTCTACGCTCCAGGGAATAAAGTCCCAACCTATTCAATCTCTCTCTGTAACTCAGCTTCTCAAGTCCCGGCAACATCCTTGTGAACCTTCTCTGCACTCTTTCAACCTTATTTACATTCTTCCTGTAACTAGATGACCAAAACTGTACACAATACTCCAAATTCGGCCTCACCAATGCCTTATATAACCTTACCATAACACTCCAACTTTTATACTCGATACTCCGATTTATAAAGGCCAATGTACTAAAGGCACTCTTTACGACCCTATCCACCTGTGACGTCACTTTTAGGGAATTCTGTACCTGTATTCCCAGATCCCTCTGTTCAACTGCACTCTTCAGAGTCCTACCATTTACCCTGAACGTTCTACTTTGGTTTGTCCTTCCAAAGTGCAATATCTCACACTTGTCTGCATTAAATTCCATTTGCCATTTTTCAGCCCATTTTTCTAGTTGGTCCAAATCCCTCTGCAAGTTTTGAAAACCTTCCTCACTGTCCACTACACCTCCAATCTTTGTATCATCAGCAAACTTGCTGATCCAATTGACCACATTATCATCCAGATCATTGATATAGATGACAAACAACAATGGACCCAATACCGATCCCTGCGGCACACCACTAGTCACAGGCCTCCACTCAGAGAAGCAATCCTCCACAACCACTCTCTGGCTTCTTCCATTGAGCCAGTGTCTAATCCAATTTACTACCTCCCCATGTATACCTAGCGACTGAACCTTCCTAACTAACATCCCATGAGGGATCTTGTCAAAGGCCTTGCTGAAATCCAGGTAGACAACATCCACCGCCTTCCCTTCATCCACTTTCCTGGTAACCTCCTCGAAAAACTCTAATAGATTGGTCAAACATGACCTACCACGCACAAAGCCATGTTGACTCTCCCTAATAAGTCCCTGTCTATCCAAATATTTGTAGATCCTATCCCTTATCACACCTTCCAATAACTTGCCCACCACCGACATCAAACTTACTGGCCTATAATTTCCCGGATTTCTTTTGGAACCTTTTTTAAACAACGGAACAACATGAGCCACCCTCCAATCAACCGGCACCTCCCCCGTGAATACTGACATTTCAAATATGTCTGCCAGGGCCCCTGCAAGTTCAACACTAGCTTCCCTCAAGGTCTGTGGGAATACCCTGTCTGGTCCTGGGGATTTATCCACTCTGATTTGCCTCAAGACAGCGAGCACCTCCTCCCCTTTAATCTGCAAAGGTTCCATGACCTCCCTACCTGTTTGCCCTATTTCCGTAGACTCCATGCCCGTTTCCTCAGTAAATACGGATGCAAAAAAACCATTTAGTATCTCCCCCATCTCTTTTGGTTCCATACACAGTCTACCACTCTGGTCTTCAAGAGGACCAATTTTATCCCTCACTATCCTTTTGCTCCTAACATACCTATAGAAGCTCTTTGGATTTTCCTTCACTCTGTCTGCCAAAGCAACCTCATGTCTTCTTTTAGCCCTCCTGATTTCCCTCTTAAGTAGCTTCTTGCACTTTTTATACTCCTCGAGCATCTGATCTGTTCCTTGCTGCCTGTACATTTCATACAACTCTCTCTTCCTCTTAATCAGTGTTACAATCTCCCTCGAGAACCAAGGTTCCTTATTCCTATTTACTTTGCCTTTAATCCTGACAGGAACATATAAACTCTGCACTCTCAAAATTTCTCCTTTGAAGGCCTCCCACTTTCCATTTACATCCTTACCAGAGAACAGCCTGTGCCAATCCACACTTCCCAGATCCCTTCTCATTTCATCAAATTTGGCCTTTTTCCAGTCCAGTTCAGAACTTCAACCCGAGGACCAGATCTATCCTTATCCATGATCAGGTTGAAACTAATGGCATTATGATCACTGGATCCAAACTCATTTCCCAATAGGAGATCCAATATCGCATCCTCTCTAGTTGGCACCTCTATATACTGATGTAGAAAATTCTCCTGAACACATTTTACAAACTCTACCCCGTCTAAACCTTTAACAGTATGCGAGTCCCAATCTATATGTGGAAAATTAAAATCCCCTACTATCACAACTTTGTGTTTCTTGCAGTTGTCAGCTATCTCTCTGCTGATTTGCTCCTCCAATTCTCGCTGACTATTGGGTGGTCTATAATACAACCCCATTAATGTGGTCATACCTTTCCTGTTTCTCAGCTCCACCCATAGGGCCTCTGTAGACAAGCTCCCTAATCTATCCTGCCTGAGTACCGCTGTAACATTTTCCCTGACCAACAATGCCCCCATCTTTTATCCCTCTGCCTCTATCCCGCCTAAAACATTGGAACCCTGGAACATTGAGCTGCCAGTCCTGCCCCTCCTGTAGCCAAGTTTCACTAATGGCTATAATGTCATATTTCCATGTGTCTATCCACGCCTTCAGCTCATCTGCCTTCCCCACAATACTCCTGGCATTGAAATAGACACACCTCAAAAGATTATTTCCACCACACTCTACCCTTCCATTTGTGATTTTGCTTGAACTAACCTGTCTTTTTACCCCTGCTCCACTATCTGCTGTGGCACTCTGGTTCCCATCCCCCTGCAAATCTAGTTTAAACACTCCCCAATAACACTAGCAAATCTCCCTGCAAGTATATTGGTCCCCTTGTAGTTTAGGTGTAACCCGTCTCTCTTGTACAGGTCCCACCTGCCCCAGAAGAGGTCCCAATGATCCAAGAATTGGAAACCCTGCCCCCTGCACCAGTTCCTCAGCCACGTGTTCATCCGCCCAAGCATCCTACTCCTGCCCTCACTGGCATATGGCTCAGGTAGCAATCCTGAGATTACTACCCTCGGGGTCCTGCTTTTTAACTTCCTTCCAAGCTCTTTGTACTCACTCTTTAGGACCTCCTCACTCTTCCTTCCCACGTCATTTGTACCGATGTGTACCACGACATCTGACTGATCACCTTCCCACTTTAGAATGCTGTGCACGCGATCAGAGACATCGCTGACCTTGGCACCTGGGAGGCAACAAACCATGCGGGAGTCTCTGTCCCGACCACAGAACTTCCTGTCCGTACCTCTGACCATTGAGTCCCCTATCACTACTGCTCTCCTCTTCTTCATCCCACCCTTTTGCGCTGTAGAACCAGACTCAGTATCAGAGTTCCGGCTGTCGCAGCTTGTCCCAGGTAAAGCATCTCCCACAACAGTATCCAATTCAGTCTACCTGTTGTGGAGGGGTATGGCCACAGGGGAACCCTACTCTGCCTGTCCTTTCACATTGCCATTTCCTCTCCTTACAGTAACCCAATTTCCTGTGCTCTGCTGCTTAGGTGTAACTACCTCCCTGAAGCTACTGTCTATAAACTTCTCATTCTCCCCAATTAGATGGAGGTCATCAAGCTCCTTCTCCAGTTCCCTAACACGCTTTGCTAGCAGCTGCAGCTGAATGCATCTTTTGCAGGTGCTGTCGTCAGGGATACGGAGGTCTCCCTAATCTCCCACATCCTGCAAGAGGAGCATTCCAACATCTTGCCTGGCATTTTTTTTTACTCTGGGGAAAAACAGGAATAAACTTTCTGAAAAAGAAAAAACCTACTCTCGCCTCTGCCTGTTCTCGCCGAAGCTAGATGATTCTAACAGATGAAGACAAAGTTCAGGCTTTAGGGAGCCTTACGTTCCTCCACCAGAATGTCCCGCTGCCCCTCATAAGAACTAAGCTGATTTAATCTCTGCCTCAACTCCACTTTCCTGCCCATTCACCAAAGTCCTTCAAACCCTTACTAATTAAAAATCTATCCATCTGTTCATTCAATTTACTCTCGGCATCCACCACGCTCTAGAGTAGTGAATTCCACAGACTTATAACCTTTTGAGAGAAGTAAGTTCTCATCCCTTTCAAAATCCACCACCCCTTATCCTAAAACTACAGCTTCTTGTTCTGGATTGCCCTCCAAAAGGAAACATCTCTCTGCGTCTACTTTGTCAATTCCCCTCAGTTAGATCTCCTCTCATTCTTCTAAACTTCTCTCAGGTTATTTCATGCGCTGATCCCCCATTGGAAGTCTTGGCAATAGGTCGGGGGTAGAAACTTGTTTGGGTTCAGTTTCAATTAAAATGATCACCATGCAGGCTGGATGTGTCCCGACTGGGAGGCCAGTCCAAACGTGGATCTCAGGACACGTTTTGGTTTTTGGTAAGTTTGGTGAGCTTTCTCAGAAAAGCTCATTCATTCGAGGAAATTAATTTCTATACGGGGCGGCATAGTGGTCAGCACTGCTGCCTTACACCGGTTGGGTCACTGTCTGTGCGGAGTCTGCATGTTCTCCCTGTGTCTGCGTGAGTTTCTTCCAGTTTCCTCCCACAGCCCGAAAGACATGCTGGTTAGGTGCATTGACTATGCCAAATTCTCCCTTGGTGTACCCGAACAGGCACCGGAGTGTGGCGACTGGGGGATTTTCACAGTAATTTCATTGCAATGTTAATGTAAGCCTACTTGTGACATAAATAAAATAAAAATAAATAAAATAAATTACACCTGTATGTATAAATCCAAAACGAAACCCCATATAAAAACCTATCAAGTGGTTTTCTAATACTCACAGATACTACAAAATCACAAATACAACTGACTGTAGGAATTGGGTAAATACTGCACTGCAACTTTAACTTCAAAGTCACTGAACCTCTTTAATCCTTTTAAATCCAGCCTCAAGTTGCACAAAGTGCTAACGTGAATTCCGCAGCACCTGTTTTTGTGCGAGCATCCTGGAGATAACCCGTGACCATCGAAAAGCCAGGAAATCAGGTTGTGGATTAAGCTGATGTCATAAAATTGGCAAAATAATTTAATTTATATGACAGCATCTGTTTCTTGTGCCGCCAATTCTTGCAAATCCATGACTATCATGGGTCTCTGCACAAAATTTCTGGTCTGCTGCACCTTTGCTACAGGCACTTCAGAGACATGAGAATCAGAAAAATCAACCGTGCAAGTTCAGGAGTTCAGTCAGCACAACTGTGGGAAAAAATTGCCATGTCAAAATGTGCAGGACTCTCAGTCAGCCGGTAGCTTTCTGTGGGCAAAGTTCTGAAACAGTTTGTCAGGATTTATCTGTCACCTGCTGTTGGCATGAGTACAATTCCCATCTTCTGAATTTCGGTTGAGAATCTCAAAGTATAGCTCCAAGAAATCCAAAGGTGGAAAAGTCAGGGGAGAATATATAAATGGAAATAAAATTAAAATATGGTATAAAAACATACAAGCCCATAACTTCCTGGCTCCCCAGCACTGGATTTGGGGGATACCCCAAAGATGCGCAGGGGAATCCCTCTGGGAAGTTCCCAGCTAAAGGTTTATGTGCCAATTGTCCAGAAGCGCAACCTTCCCCTGGACAATTGCGCTGCTCAGGGAACCACCCAACAAAGCAATTTAAATCGCTAACTTCAGATGGTTCTGCGAGTTTTACACCAATAGTTAAAGAATTAGAAGAAATAAAACCACTTCTAAGTTCATTATAACTATTTTTAACACCAGACAGAGCCCTACATTGTGCACCAACCACACTTCAGACCCCCCCCCCCAACTAATAGGGTGCAGGGTATTCCCAGCACCCCATTCCCCCCCCCCCCCCCATGGGATTCCCCCCACCAGACAATTCCAGCCACACATAACTCCCCTGACCCCAGCCACACCAACGCCTCCCCCCCACCCTCCAACCCCTGCAGGCCTGACACTAGGTTTTCCCCCCCCGCCACATCAAACTCAACCCGATACAACTCGGGCTTCCCCCACACCCGACGCCACCACCAATGCAGGCCGAGACCAGATGAGTTGGCTATGTTAATTTCAGATATAAACATCGCACCTTAACAACTTTGCAATGCTGATGAAACGGGTTTATTCTGATGGTTTGTCCCTCAGAAAACCCTAGCACTGACTGAGGAGAGTGCATCAGCGTGTGTTAAGGATGCCAACAATATTTGATTTGATTTATTATTGTCACATGTGTCAGTGTACAGTGAAAAGTATTGTTTATTGCACTATACAAAGCATACCGTACATAAAGAAGGAAAGGAGAGAGTGCAAAATGTAGTGTTACATTCATAGCTAGGGTGTAGAGAATGATCAACTTAATATGAGATAGCTCCATTCAAAGTCTGATGGCAGCAGGGAAGAAGCTGTTCTTGAGAATGTGTCCTCAGAATTTTGTATCTTTTTCCCAACAGAAGAAGGTGAAAGAGAGAATGTGCAGTATTGGTCCCCTTATTTGCGGAAGGATATATTGGCTTTGGAGGGAGTGCAGAGAAGGTTCACCAGGTTGATACCAGAGATAAGGGGTGTTGATGATGTGGAGAGACTGAGCAGATTGGGTTTGTATTCGTTGGAATTTAGAAGGCTGAGGGGGGATCTTATAGAGACCTATAAGATAATGAAGGGGCTGGATAGGGTAGAGATGGAGAGATTCTTTCCACTTAGAAAGGAAACTAGAACTAGAGGGCACAGCCTCAAAATAAAGGGGGGTCAGTTTAGGACAGAGTTGAGGAGGAACTTCTTCTCTCAGAGGGTGGTGAATCTCTGGAATTCTCTGCCCATTGAAGTGGTGGAGGCTACCTCGTTGAATATGTTTAAATCACGGATAGATGGATTCCTGATCGGTAAGGGAATTAGGGATTATGAGGATAAGGCGGGTAAGTGGAACTGATCCACTTCAGATCAGCCATGATCTTATTGAATGGCGGGGCAGGCAAGAGGGGCTAGATGGCCTACTCTTGCTCCTATTTCTTATGTTCTTATGTCCGGGGTGCGTGGGGTCCTTGATTATGCTGGCTACTTTTCTGAGGCAGCGGGAAGTGTAGACAGAGTCAAGGGATGGGACACTGGTTTGAGTGATGGACTGGGCTTTGTTTATGACCCTTTGTAGTTTTTTGCGGCCTTGGACAGAGCAGGAGCCATGCCAAGCTGTGATACAATTGGAAAGAATGCTTTCTATGATGCATCTGTAAAAATTGGTGAGTCGTAGCTGACATGCCAAATTTCCCTAGCCTCCTGATGGTGGGCTTTCTTAACTGTCGGCATGGAGGGACCAGGACAGGTTGCTGGTGATCTGAACACCTAGAAACTTGAAGCCCTTGACCATTTCCACTTTTTCTCCATTGATGTAGACAGGGGCATGTTCTTCACTACACTTCCTGAAGTCGATGAATATCTCCTTTGTTTTGTTGACATTGAGGGAGAGATTATTGTCATTACACCAGTTCACCAGATTCTCTATCTCTTTCCTGTACTCCGTCTCATCATTGTTTGAGATTTGACCCACCACGGTGGTGTCATCAGCAAACTTGAAAATCGAATTGGAGGGGAATTTGGCCACACAGTCATAGGTGTATAAGGAGTATGGCAGGGGACTGAGAACACAGCCTTGTGGGGCATCGGTATTGAGGATGACTGTGGAGGAGATGTTGTTGCCTATCCTTACTGATTGAGGTCTGTGGGTTAGGAAGTTCAGGATCTAGTCGCAGAGGGAGGAGTCAAGCTTCAGGCCACGGAGTTTGGAGATGAGTTTTGTGGCGATAATGGTATTGAAGATTGAGCTGTAGTCAATAAATAGAAGTCTGACATAGATGTCTTTGTTATCTAGGTGTTCCAGGGTTGAGTGCAGGCCAGGGAGATGGCATCTGCTGTGGATCTGTTGCGGTGATTGACAAACTGTAGTGGATCCAGACAATCTGGGAGGCTGGAATTGATTTGTGCCATGACTAACTTTTCAAAGCACTTCATAATGATGGATGTCAGAGCCACCGAACGATAGTCATTAAGGCATACTGTCTGGCTTTTCTTTGGTCCTGGGATGATGGTCATCTTCTTGAAGCAGATAGGGATCTCAGATTGGTGTAAAGAGAGGTTAAAGATGTCTGTGAATACCTCCACCAGCTGGTTCACGCAGGATATGAGTGCTCATCTGGCTACCCCATCCGGGCCAGTCGCTTTCAATGAGTAGACTTTCAAGAAAGCTGCTCTGATGTCTGCGATACTGGCCTCGGATACAGGTTCATACAAGCCTTCCATGGTGGAGGGCATGCTCTTGCTGACCTCGTGCTCAAAATGGACATAGAATGCGTTGAGCTCATTGGGGAGGTGTGCACTGGAACCAACGATTTTACCTGCCTTCGTCTTGGAGCCTGATAATCTGGCAGGCCTTGCCATAGTTTGTGGGAGTCCGTGTGGCTAGCCTGGGACTCTGGCTTGGTCCGGTACTGTCTTCTGGTATCTCTGATGGATCTCCATTGATCATATCTGGATTTCTTATATAGTAAGAAGTTTAACAACACCAGGTTAAAGTCCAACAGGTTTATTTGGTAGCAAAAGCCACACAAGCTTTCGGAGCTCCAAGCCTCTTCTTCAGGTGAGTCACTGTGTTTACCCCAGTCCAACGCCAGCATCTCCACATCATTTCTTATATAGGTCAGGGCTGCCTGACTTGAACGTTTTAGACAGTGGATATCCCTGTTCATCCATGGTTTCCGGATAGGCTGACTTTCCTTGGATATGCCATTACAGTTAGCATACACAAGTGTAAATTGACTGTAATCAGGAAAAGCAAATTTCCCAGGTACTTTAAGGGATATTTGGATATTATCTGTTCACTGCGATGCCAACGAGAGAGCGTGGGTAACCAGGGATGTATTTCTGTTTGGTTTTACAACCACTTTGTACCAGAGGCATATGTGCATTGTCGAGTAGTCAAGGCAACACATGGAAAGCGACTGGCCCAGATGGGGTACCTGGACGAGCACTCAGATCCTGCGCGGACTTGAAGAAAACTGTAAGATTATGTTGCACCTGGACAATTGTTCAGTACATCCCTCTGCTGAACTGTTGGTGAAGAACAATGTTTTTGTTGTTAACTTCACCCCATTGTAAGGTCATCAATTCAGCTGATCGACCAAGGCACTCTTCTGTCCATGAAATGTAGATAAAAATGCCGGAAACCTCCAAACTCTTCCGCGGCTGGCATTCTCCGGCCCTGCTGGGTGTGATATATATTTGGGTAAATAATCGGGTGGCACGGTCCGTTTAAGAGAATGATCACATGGTCACACCATGAAACCATTGGGTATTCCGCAGGCTTTCCTGGCAGTCCAGATCTTACCCCTGTACTGTGAACATCTCTTCAATAAACCTGTGTGTTAGTTCTGTTCAAACACTCATGTGGCACCTCGACATTAGTTGTTATCACACACCACAGCATCAATATACAATAGGCTGAGCTCCAAATTCTCCATTCTCAGAGAAATCCTACAGCACAGAAAGAGACCATTCAGCCCATTGAGTCTGCACCGACCACAAACCCATCCAGGCCCTACCCCCTTATCCCTACATATTTACCCGCTAATCCCTCTAATCTACGCATCTCAGAACACTAAGGGCAATTTTTTTTAGCATGGCCAATCAACCTAACCCGCACATCTTTGGACTGTGGGAGGAAACTGGAGCACCCGGAGGAAACCCATGCAGACACGAGGAGAATGTGCAAACGCCACACAGACAGTGACCCAAGCCGGGAATTGAACCCAGGTCCCTGGAGCTGTGAAGCAGCAGTGCTAACCACTGTGCTACCGTGCCGCTGACAGTGGGACAGGAGCAAATGAGGTCTGAGAATCCCACCCTAAGACTCCTTCTTTCCGAATGGACATATATTTGGCAAATTAATTTCAACACAGATAAGTGTGAGATATTAGATTCTAACCAGAAAAATAAGCCAATCACATATTCGTTGGAAAATAACGACCTATCGGAGGTACAGGAGTAAAGGGAACTGCGATTACAGCTTCACAAACCACTGAGTTTTGTGAAGTTGTGCTCCTAGTTCTCTTTACTTCTCTACCTCATTTAGATTGCTATTTTTCAACTAATATTTTTCTGGTTAGAATCTAATACCTCACACTTATCTGTATTGAAATTAATTTGCCAACCATTCAGCAAGTTTATTAATGTATTGTATTTTGCTGCATTCTTCCTGAAACTGAGTAAACTCAAACCCCCTTAGAAACTGTAGTTTGATTCCAAAGTCTATATTGTTGATATAAATTGTCAACAACTGTTCTAATCAATAGTCCCTCTAATACCCCTTCTGTGTACACAGCCCGTTCGCAGTGTGGTCACATGTGCGCACATCTTAAAGAGAAGGCTGCTTGTGCACGGGCTGTTTGTCCCTTGCACCACACCTTGGTATGGCTCCTGCTCTACGCAAGACTGCAAGAAACTACAAAGGGTCATGAATGAAGCCCAGTCCATTACACAAACCAGCCTCCCATCCACTGACTCTGTCTACATTTCCCACTACCTCGGAAAAGCAGCCAGCATAATTAAGGACCCCACGCACCCCGGACATTCTCTCTTCCACCTTCTTCCACCGGAAAAAGATACAGAAGTCTGAGGTCATGTACCAACCGACTCAAGAACAGCTTCTTCCCTGCTGCCATCAGACTTTTGAATGGACTTACCTCGCACTAAGTTGATCTTTCTCGGCACCCTAGCTATGAGTGTAATACTACATTCTGCACTCTCGCCTTTCCTTCTCTTTGAACCGCATGCTTTGTCTGTATAGCGCGGAAGAAACAATACTTTACACTGTATACTAATACATGTGACAATAATAAATCAAATCAAAAAAATCAAATATTTCAGCTTGCTGCATGGCCTTGTGAGATTCTACTTTCCACCTTCTGTCGCACTGAAGAGCTATCCTTTACTTCTCCTCTCTGCTTTCTACCTTGTGTTCTTGTACAGTCACAGAGGGTTAACTTTCAGATTTTGCATGCCGACATGGTGCCAACTGAAAAATGTTTGTCCACCGCACATCCAACTAGCAATATGCAGCGCCAGTGGGTAAAGCTTCTTGCTGGCATTGTAAAATTATGTCATTTCAAACAATCAAGTATGATGGTTTTATCGACTGGAAAGAACTTTCAGGCAAAATACGGTATTTATTAAATCATACAAAAGCGTGCTTTCAATCTGTAGAAAATAGAATCATTGTTTGATTCACTTTTAAAAAATAGATTTTAAGTTATTTTAATTTATTACGTGAAAAGATGAGGTTTCTCATTACTTCAATTTAATGACTAAAGCACTAAAGTCATCTGTCGTCTTATTAGTGATCTGTGATTTATGCACGTGCTGGATTTGAGGCCAGGTGCTTGTTTATACAACATTTAAAAACAAATCACTCTTTCTTGCTTACGAATTTCAGCATGGCAGCAGCACAAAGCACACTGTGATTGGCTGGAGATCTGCACCACATCGTTCCGATCGTGCCAAACCGCACTGCGATTGGCTGACATTGTGGAAGTTCATGTTGTGATTTATTGGTGTTGTGCTACACCATACTGTGACTGGCGAGCTGTCAACTTGCATTGTTATTAACGGTTCTGTGATTATTACATTCTGATACTCGGTCTGCACTTCAGTTTCCCTGATCTGTCTATTTTTGTCGGAACCAATTCCCCCCCCCTGCCCCGCCCGCTTCCAGCATTGATTTTAACACTGTGCATTGGAGAAAAGGAGAGGCACGAGGTTCAATGATAACTAACTCGATGCACATTCAGAAACATTGTGCCTGCATACATGAATAAGCGACGCAAGGCTAGAAACTACTGTGGTCACCTGTTGTAATTCCTGCACTTCTTGAACATTAATGGCCATTAATTTTACAAGCCTGCAAAAGCAAACAATTAATTCTCACTTTGGGATTTGTCCCAAAACGGCTGCCAAAAGGAAGTGGGTGTTGTAAATTGTAATGCGCCAGTCAGACACCATGCCATTTAAAGTGACTAATGCAGGGATTATTGCTTGCTGATGCAGTTGCACTCCATTGCACAGATTTTCTATTGAGGATATTCACCATCTCGGTGGCTTCTATTTGTAATATCCATTTTAAGAATGTTTGCAGACTTTTTAAATGTTAAGTGGTCAATTGCAAACAAAAGATTGGAATCTGATGCAATTTACACATTATCGAAAAAAAACAATTAGGTCAATTAGTGCCTTTTTACTGCAGTTTGTGGAAGAAAAAGCTACCCATAATGTGGATTTGGGGAGGTGATGGCCTAGTGGTATTATCGCTAGATTATTAATCCAGAAATTCAGCTAATGTTCTGGGGACCAGGGTTCGAATCCCACCATGGCAGATAGTGGAATTTGATTTCAATAAAAATGATCTGGAATTAAGGATCTCCTGATGATCATTGTCAATTGTCAGAAAAACCCATCTGGTTCACTAATGTCCTTTAGGGAAGGAAATCTGCCGCCCTTACTTTGTCTGGCCTGTACGTGACTCCAGAGCCACAGTAATGTAGTTGATTTTCAACTGCCCTCTGAAATGGCCGAGCAAGCCAGTCAGTTCAAGGACAACCAGGGATGAAAAATAAATGCTGGCCAGCCAGTGACGCCCATGTTCCACGAATGAATAATACAGAGGAAGAATTAGGTAGGAATATTGGAAGAACAGTGCATTGAGGTACTCAGAAGAACGTGGGAATTTGAAGCTTTGCCACCTACCCATCAGGAATTCCAAATCATATCTCGCATATGCACAACCTACTTTTAAGATTGCGCAGCTTAAATTGTTGCCACTCACTACCACCAAGACAGGATGTGATGTACTAAGTGTTAGGACATTGTGATAAAATTGGAAAAAAAGGAAATCCAACAATTGGGAATGTGTTCTGGTAGGCTTATATTTAAAGGAAAAACAAGCTATTTTTAAAATGGAAACTGGAAGATTGTCTGGGTTGATGGAACTTGAGCTTTGATATGCCGATTAACCTAGCAACACTGAGAACAAATGTTTACTGAGCCAAGTTTGTAACAATGGAAGTTGGGGCTGAGTTTCACGTTTACACTCTAAAAGGTGAGCTCTTGTAATAAAGGAAATTGAGAGTAACTTCTGAGAATGTTAGTTTAGTTAAGGGAAGATCAAAAGAAAAGAACATCATACCAGAGGCAAATTCACCCTTTGCAAGAAAGATATTTGAAATCACAGCCTACACAGCTGGAAGCTGTGTTATCCCCCATAACCTGGGCCTGGAGAAAGCCTATTAGAGAAGCCAGTTGTCTCTATTCTAAATCAGAAGCAACCCCAGAAGATATGGATGTGGCAAGAATTGCTGGATTTAGTTTGTAGTTTTAAAACCCGTGGGATGTTGTTTGGGAGGTTTAGCTCTGAGGTTAGGTAAATAGAGGGGTTTGGAATTAGGTAAATTTAAAGGTATTGTGGATGGGCAATAATTTTTAAAAAGTTTTAAAAAAGTTTTATTTATTAGTGTAGGCTTACATTAACACTGCAATTAAGTTACTGTAAAATCCCTTAGTTGCCACACTCCGGTGCCTGTTCGGGCACTAAATTGCCACTAAGGGGCAATTTAGCATGCCCAATGCACCTAACCAGCATGTCTTTTGGACTGTGGGAGTAAACCGGGGCACCCGGAAGAAACCCACACAGACGCAGGGAGAACGTGCAGACTCCACACAGACAGTGACCCAAGCCGGGAATTGAACACGGGTCCCGGGCGCTGTGGGGCAACAGTGCTAACCACTGTGCCACAGTGCCGCCCCTGTTGTTGATGTATTTAAGTGTAACTCTAGTTGACTTTTTTATGTGCTTTGCTGTTTAATAAACATTTATTCTGGTTAAAATCATCGCAAGAGTCTGGGGTATGCTTCAATGGTCTTTACGTCTTCCCTTGTTTCAAAATACAATTGAGAGCAGGCATTCCAAAGTTCCCATCTGGAGTTCAGAATACCCTTCCAATTAACATCAGCTGGGGCTCTTAACATAAGCCCATGAACTTGGACTCAGTCTATCTGAGCAGTAATTGAGGTCAGACATGTATATAACATCCCAGTTAATGTTGTATGTACATGGTCTTTTCTTTTAATAGAGAACTCACATGATTGTTTTACCAATCTTTGTTGTACGACTGGAATGCTTATGTCGAAAGAAGAACGTTACAAACATTCTCAATAGCCATAAAAGTCACCAAGATCCTCAACTTTTATGGGTGCATCCCAACTCGCATGTGAAATGCCTGTGGCTTCAGTCAATTTATTGTGCACAAATATGTCATGGAAGTTATATATTTTGTGTGGCTAAAAATTTTATTATTTTTCCCATTTACCAAATAAGCAAAGAGACCATAACAGCACAAGCCTACTGGAGTGTCAGCTTTCGCAGTGAGGAGGAAGTCATCAATTTCATGCATGCAGTCATTTGAAATCCTGTGGTCATCGTAAAACAGAAAGGACTTTAATAAATGTCTGATTGCTGTATGAAAAGCAGCACCAAATAACCTGGGTGAATGTCTGCTTTCCTGAGGGTCATCACATTGTCTTCATATTAAGGCAGTCCTCTACATCCTGTTATTTGAAAGGCAAAATGAGTAAATGTTGTCTGCTGAGAGACAGAGATATCTTTTCCAGTTCTAGTTCATGTTACGTATGTCCCAATCACACAAAAGACAGAACAGAGGTGGAATGATGTATGTGCAAGGCAAGAATAGTGATAGAGTATATTGCTGGCATTCTCAAACAAGAGGAACATAACAGGAGCTAGAATAGACCATATTTCCCCTTGAGCCATTCGTTATAATCTTGACTGATCTTCTGCCTGCTCCCCATATCCCCTGCTTCCCTGAGAGACCAAAAATCTGTCTGTCTCAGTCTTAAATATATTAAATGATGGAGCATTCACAGAACTTGGGGTGGAGAATTCCAAAGATTCAGAACCCTTTGAGTGAAGAAAAGGGCGACACAGTGGCACAGTGGTTAGTACTGCTGCTTCACAGCACCAGGGACCCGGGTTCAGTTTCCTGCTTGAGTGACTGTCTGTGTGGAGTTTGCACATTCTCTCTGTGTCTGCGTGGATTTCCTCCCGGTGCTCTGGTTTCCTCCCACAGTCCAAACATGTGTAGGTTAGGTTGATTGGCCATGCTAAAATTGCTCCTTAGTGTTAGGGGGATGTCAGGGGGACTATTAGGGTAAATTCGTAGGGTTACGGGGATAGGGTCTGGGTGGGATTTTATGATGATGCAGGCTTGATGGGCCGAATGGCTTCCTTCTGCACTGCAGGTATTCTATTCTTCTATCTCAGTCCAAAATAATTGGCTCCTTATCTTGAAACTTTCTGCCCATGTCCTAGATTCACCAGGGAGGGGAAACAACCTCTCAGTGTCTACCCTGTCAAGCCCCTTCAAATTCTTACATATTTCAATGAGATCACCCCTCATTCTTCTAAACTCCAGAGATTATGGGCCCCATTTACTCCGCCTCTCATCAAACTTCTTATTCCAGGATTCAATTCTGTGAGCCTTTGCTACACTGCCACCAAGATAAGTATATTCTTCCTTAGATATGGAGAACAAAAGTGTACACAGTACTCCAGGTCTGGTCACACAAAAGCCCTGCATAATTTTAGCAAGACTTCCTTATACTTGTACTTTAATGCCTTTGCAATAAAGATCAACATGCCATTTGCTTTCCTAATTGCTTGCTGTACCTTTCTGCTAAACTTCTGTATTACTTCTATGCAGACATACAAGTCGCTCTGAACATCAACACTTTCACAAGTTTCAGTCTTTTTAAAAAATATTCATCTTTACCATTCTTATTACCAAAGTAAATAAACATACATCCTCAGCTTATACTTAATCTGCTGTCTCGTTGTCCACTCAGTTAATCTATCTATATCTTTTTATGTCCTTCTCATGCTTATATTCTGACCTAACTTTGAATAATCAGCAAACTTTGATATATATCTCTGGTCGCTTTGTCTGAGTCATTGAGACAGCTGAGGTCCCAGGGCCGATCCTTCCAGCACTCCACTAGTCGCAGCCCGCCAACCCTTACTGCCATCTGCCTATTTCTCCCTACTTTGTGGTTTCTGTCCATTAACGAATCTTCCATCCATGTTAAAGAAATTACCCCAGTTCCAAGGTCCTTTTTTTTTGTGTATTAACCTTTAGTGAGATAGTTCACCAAATGCCTTTTGAAATCCAAATATACTACATATACTGGTTTACCACTATCTACCTTACTTTACTTTTACTTTGTTTTCTCTCTTCTTCCTTTCTTCAATAATAGCATTATATTTACTAACTTCCAATCTGCTGGGAGTGTTCCAGACTATAAGGAATGCTTTCCATGTAACTGGAAACCCTGACACCACCAAAGTAGAAATCAAATTCTGTGCCTCATAACGGGGTGCCTTCTAATTCTATCCTCATCACAACAGTAAGAGCCCATCAGAAAATGCCGCCCTTGGACAATTATCACACTCTCACTTTCATGTCCTTCTCAGTTCCTCAAACTCTATCTCTCGCTATTCTCTGGTCTTCGCACTTCTAGTCTCCAAAATTATACATCATACAATCACTAAGCACACTTATTAACATGCCAAATATATGTGCCTTGAATGTTATCAGCATGATTTGCGACAGAGCTTTTCCCTTGGGCAGATAACTTGTCACAGATGACTCCTAACCTCCTACTTTTTGATTTTATAAAGGAAGGAATAGCTATTCTGCCTGGCTGCAAAGTATCACAGCCAGCCTGCTGGGATTCTGCTGACTTGCTACCTCCATGGGAGCCGGATACAAAGGGCCATGGTTGTGTGGCAGGCATTTCAACAGCTGCATGCATGTCATGTCTGATACGCTTCATGAAATTTAGTTGTTGCTTCACGCAGGGGTGTGTGATAGGCTATAGCAACATAGATAGGAGAACAAATGGCGGTCTTGTAGCACAATGGTAGCATTCCCAACTCTGAGCAGGATAGCTTTGGGTTTAGGTTCCACTCTAAGACCCTATTTTACCATTTTGATTCTAAGTACTGGGCGGACTTGAAAGTGGGAGTGTTTCAGATCCGACTTTTAGACCCGTTCTCAGGTGCCCCCATACGCACGCTGCCTGCAAAAATATCAGCAATTCCAAATCATGCTGCACCAGCCTGTGGGCGGGACTTAACATGCCCAAAATCCTGCATATCCAATCGACGCCTCAAACTGCACATGTGCAGAAAAAAATGATAGAATACTGCTTCCCTACCCCTTATCCCCCTCCAGACCCCTGCCACCCAGACCGATGGTGGGCCCCACCCCCTCCTTCCCCCCCCCCACCGCTGACAGGCAAAGTGGTAGCGGACCCCCCTCCCTCCCACTGATCACAGGCAGAGTGGCAGCAGACCTCCCTTTCACCCCCACTGATCACAGGCAGAATGGCAGCGGACCCTCTTTCACCCCCACTGATCACAGGCAGAGTAGCAGTGGACCCCCCTTCCCCCTCACTGATCACAGGCAGAGTGGCAGCAGACTCCCTTTTCACCCCCACTGATCACAGGTAGAGTGGCAGTGGATGTCCCTTTCACACCCCCACAGATCTCAAGCAGAGAGCCTTCGGACCCACCTTTCCACCTCCCCCCTCTCCACCGATCTCAAGTACTCCAATCAACTAATGTAATTAATCAGTAATTCAGTCTCTGTGGGGACTTACATTATCACCCTCTGTCTGGCTCTCCTTCATGCACATGCATTTGTATGGATTGGCTGAAGTGTCACAGTGATCAGCATGACCATGGCAGTTACACCTACAGACAAAAGAGAAAAAAAGCAATTGCCAAAATAATGAAGCATGCACATTGTTATTTTATTTATAGACAGTCTAGAATGCACCACAAGTCACTAGTCTGCCAGTTAAAGCTTGCTCACAAATCACAAGATAATTTTGATTCATTGAGTTGTAGGATCGGAATCCCCTCCAACTGGACTTCTTTTAAAAAGAAAACCCAAAAAGCTTCACGGACATAAATACTGCAAACAAACAGGCCAAACCTCAGCAAACAGGCGCAGGCTGCCTTGTCAGGGGTTAATCTTCAAAGCATGTCAGTGCCGGAACCAAGTCGATACTATTTAAAGACACTGGGGACATTATCATCTTAAAGACACAAATCAGTGGCCATCAGACAATCTAATTAAAGAAACTGGGAGACCATCATAGCAGACGGGCCCAGACAACAGCCATCATACATACAAACAAACATCGACAACAGCTTAGCAGAAATAAACTTTATCGCATATACTTCAACTTGGGGGCCAGGGACATCGCACCTGAATGGGGTCCATTGCTTCGGTCGTGGAAACAACATCACGATG
This sequence comes from Mustelus asterias, assembly GCF_964213995.1. Taxonomy (NCBI): domain Eukaryota; kingdom Metazoa; phylum Chordata; class Chondrichthyes; order Carcharhiniformes; family Triakidae; genus Mustelus; species Mustelus asterias. Next base: position 38,326,737 of record NC_135815.1, on the reverse strand, counting down.
AATGGGTTTGTCTGGGCCTAGGCAAGAACCAGGCTAAAGAGATGGAAAAAGGTGCTAAGCAATGACCATCCAAACAGAATGGGCAGGATTTTCCAGCCGCGCTCGCCCCAAGACTGGAAAATCCTGCCCGAGGTCAACAGACCTTTGCATAGCCCATGTCCCAACCACTACTATTCCCATGGTGGGCAGCAAAGGGAAATTCCGCCCATAGTCTCCTGAAAATGTGCTTCGATATTTTCGATGACGTTTTATAATAAAAGGCCAAGGCCGGAGGCTCTGGCACTGCAGTCACCAAGGAGAATTAGGGATAATCAACCCGATTTGTAAACCTAAAGCTCACACCAGAATGACCAACTGTATGGAAAGTTGTAATTATCAGCCAGATCACAGCAATATTGGGGTTGAAGTTTAAGGGTAACAACTAATTCCTGAGGGACTTTGAGTTGAACAGAGTAGGATTTGGGGCAGAAACGTGGGGGTTATCCTTTCATTAAAGTTCCACAATTACAGCTTCCAGTAGTTTCTTATATGATTCTACGTACTTTATCTGAGCATCCAGAACATGCCACCTGAGAGAAATGGCAGACTCAGATTCTGTAGAAACTTTCAAAAATGAATTGGGCAGATACTTGAAGGGGACTAATTTGCAAGATTACAGGGAAAAAGGCACAGGTGTTGAACTAAATCGGACAGGTTATTTAGAGAGCTGGTGCAGACATGATGGACTAAATGTCCTCCTTTTATGCTGTGTCTATGATTTAATAATCCATGTACTGTTCACACACAGGTCAGAATTTTACGCTTCCCCTAGAAGTGGACTGGCAGGCAGGGGGCAATGTAAATTCAGATGGGACCTCAGTGATGCACCATTTTCGTCACCTACCTGACTCTGTTGGTATTTTACCAGCAGCGGGGTAGGCATCAGATGAGCTGCTCACCCTTGAGCCAATTGAGGCTCTGAAGTGGCCAATTAACAGCTACTTAAAGGCCTCTTCCCCGCAGCCACTGCTATTTTGCCAGCAGGGGTGCCCAAGCCACATGGCGTGACCATCAGGTATAGGATGGCAGCCTGACCATAGGCTGGAGGTGGTCCCTCCTGCCCAGTCATTTTGTGCCCAGTGGGGTGCTCCCTCAGCAGAAGGGACCAGCCCTACTTGATCCACCACCAAGCCACCTCCCCCGACTTCAGGCTATGAAAAAGAGTCATACGGAATCAATAAGTTGGCCGGAATTTTACCGGCATGTCGATTCCGGGGTGGGCAAGGCGCACGCAGAATGGCATTGTCCATTGGCCTCAGGTGGGATCTTACGGGCAGGCAAGGCTGTATAATTCTGGTAGTTAACTCTGTTTCTCTTTGCACAGATTCTGCCAGACTTGCAATCTACCCAGCATTTTTCTGTTTTTATTTCAGTTTTTAGTATCTGCAGTATTTTGTTTTTGTCCTAAAAGTACAAAGTTAGCCAGATAATTCACAGAAATTCCACAAAACAACTCCTAAAACAATCTGACAGTAGATATGCTGCCACAGCAAAAACTAGATTGCGATCTGAATTGCCACTAAGGCTTCCAGGAAGGCTATGTGGGAATAGATTACCTTTCTGCCCTTTTTGTAAAATATGTTTTTTTCATGGGGTATAGACATCACTGGCTCAGGTAACATTTAATGTCCATCCCTAATTGCCCTCAAGAAGGTGGTACTATCTGCCTTCTTGAACCACAGCAGTCCATATTTTGACCCAACAATAGTGAGAGAATGACTATACAGTTCCAAATCAGGATGGTGCGCTGCTTGAAGGGGAACTTGCCGGTGATGGCGTTCCCATGCTCCTTTCCCCAAAGGTAGGGGAGTCTAAAACTAGAAGGCATAGGTTTAAGATGAGAGGAGAGAGATACAAAAGAGTCCAGAGGGGCAATTGTTTCACTCAGAGGGGCAATTTTTTCACTTACTCTGGAATAAGCTGCCAGAGGTAGTAGCAGCGGTGGGTACAATTTTGTCTTTTAAGAAGCATTTAGACAGTTAAATGAGTAAGATGGGTATGCAGGGATATGGGCAAAATGCAGGCAATTGGGACTAGCTTAGTGATAAAAACTGAGTGGCATGGACAAGTTGGGCCGAGGGGCCTGTTTCCATGCTGTAAACCTCTGTGACTCTATGACTCTGACTCTGTCTGCTCCCCCTGTCCTGGTAGAAGTTGCCGGTTTGGAAGGCGCTGCTGAAGGAGCTTGGTGAGTTATGGAATGTGGATCATTAGAGTGCTGTTACTTTTGACCCATTTAGGGACTGAGCAGATGATCAGCACTGGAATGGCAATCCAAGCCCAAAGTGATCATGAATCTGATCAGGTTATGGATTTAAATTCTGTCTTTTGGAAGGTTTTATAGCAGTTTACATTACAATAGATCTGCAGGAACTGCTTAAAAGTTCTTCTGGAGTGGGTGAGGAATCTAACATAGATCGTGGCAACATTGCTCCAAATCAACCCCCCCACCACCCCCTTTCCCCCACCCCACCCCACCATCACCACCTTGGCTACCTTGGCTTTCTGTGTTATCATACCATGTCATTTCTTGCTACTTTTCAATAATAAGCAGCAGAGGTGTTTGGTAAAAAATGGTCCACTGTACATACTTACAAAACATGTTTAATACATAGTTATTTGTTTTATTGATTGTTTAAAGGTAACAGTAATGTAATAACTCTCTGGATGTTCTATACACATTACAAAGGTAACAGCTCTATTGAAGGGGTTATGTTTTCATGTAAGTGCTTTCTCTACCATGAAGAGAGTTATGAGTGTTAAAATCTGATTACATATATTTTTGCCCTTGATAATAATCAGTGACGCTGAAATGGTTTTGATAATATTCCACCTCATGTGAAAAGTTCTAAATCCAGTTTACTGCATGAATATTTTTGTTACATTGACATTCGCATGTAATGCATCAATGGCGGCATAGGGGTGGCTCAGTGGCACAGGGGTGGCATGGTGGCACAGGAGTGGCACGGTAGCACAGTGGTTAGCACTGCTGCCTCACAGCATCAGGGACCCAGGTTCAATTCCCGGCTTGGGTCACTGTCTGTGTGGAGTCTGCATGTTCTTCCCGTGTCTGCGTGAGTTTCCTCCGGATGCTCCGGTTTCCTCCCATAGTGTGAAAGATGTGATGGTTTGGTGCATTGGCCATGCTAAATTCTCCCTCAGTGTACCCAAACAAGTGCCGGAGTGTGGTGACTAGGGGATTTTCACAATAACTTCATTGCAGTGTTAATGTAAGCCTACTTGTGACCAATAAATAAACTTTAACTTTAATTTTAGTTACATATTTCAGCCATATACAATAGATACTTCCCAAACCCAGTATTTTCTTTTTCTTTTCACGCTATGGCAAGAAAAGTAAAATGATTAATAAAAGACAACTCAAAGAGAAAACTCCACTCGTCGAGAAGTATAGCCAAAAGAATCATATAAAAATAAAGCCGCGTCTCATTATAATTGAAATAAATTACAGAAATAACCAGTACATATTTTAACTGACAACTCTAACTTGTGTATAATCTGAAGATGTATAAATGTGGAAGAACATTTCAGTTGGAAGGTAAATCTGTGGCACAGTGGTAAGCACTGCTGCTGAACAGGACCAGAGCCCCAGGTTCAATTCCCGGCTTGGGTGACTAACTGGAGTGTACACATTCTCCCTGTGTCAGCGTGTGTTTCCTCCCACAGTCCGAAGGATGTGCTGGTTAGGTGCATTGGCCATGCTAAATTTTCCCTCAGTGTACTCGAACAGGTGCCAGAGTGTGGCTACTCGGGGATTTTCACAGTAACTTCATTGCAGTGTTAATACAGCCTACTTGTGACACTAATAAATATAGCTTTAAAAAGCTGTAAATCTTACTCAACTAATCATAAATGATAAATTGGGAAATATCTTCTACTGCCCATCTTAAGCAGAAAACATCCACTGGTTAACTTGCCATACTCATGGCAAGCACTTATATAATAACTTCTTAAATACTTAATCAAACCTTACCTTCCGCTTATTGTGATTTCATTCACTCCATAATATCTATGTCTGAAGTTCACTGACGTTTGCCTGGTATGGTATTGACCTCTTAGATGGATTCTTACATGAGTAGTCTTGACAAATGTTTGAAGAGCTGGAGTGTTGTAAAAGTCATTGTACCCAGGACGCCTGTTTGGTTCAGAAGTCAATATACTGAAAGTCACATTTCCACCCGCGTAGGGAATGGTGCTGGTTAAAAATAAACAAATTTAAAAGAAAAAAGTATATATTAATTCACACATGAACAGAAGGAAAGTGGATTCTTCAGCAGACAAATAGAAATATATTTGGGGCTCCGAGTTTAAATGAGTCACTCCATGTACATGTCAATCATTTATCCTCATTCATTCATTTTCTGGAGACGTAGAAGTCCAAAGGCAACTTCTTTGAACTGTAAATTCTGCTCTTTGATTGGCCAATAAGGTTCCATTGCAGCTGCATTGTTGATGATGCCAGTTTTCACTCTGTTATTCTTATGACCTTGGCATAACCTATGTAAACTCATTGTTGAGCGACAGAAATGAATCAATCCACTAAAGTGGCATGACAGTTCAGATGCAGACATGCTACCATCTCTAATAGTTGTACTTTTGTACAAACATGGGAAAAATGACTTAAGAGTAGGCAGACCATTGCAAAGCAGAAGGATTAATCAGAAACTCACCCAATTGTCTGGAATGAAGTCAAGGGTATTTTATGTGCAGTTCTTTGAGGAGGTATCAGCCAGAGTAGATAGAGGAGAGTGGCACGGTGGCACAATGGTTAGCACTGCTGCCTCCCAGTGCCACGGACCCAGGTTCAATTCCCAGCTTGGATCACTGTCTGTGCAGAGTCTGCACGTTCTCCCTGTGTCTGCATGTTTTGCTCCAGGTGCTCTGGTTTCCTCCCCCAGTCTGAAAGATGTGCTGGTTAGGTGCATTGGCCATGCTAAATTCTCCCTCAGTGTACCCGAACAGGTGCCAGAGTGTGGCGACTGGGGTATTTTCACAGTAACTTTATTGCAGTGTTAATGTAGGCCTACTTGTGACACTAATAAATAAACTTAAACTTAAATCAGTCAATGTTGTATATTTGGATTTTCCAAAGATATTTGATAAGGTGCCAGGCAAGATAGGAGTTCCTGGTGTTGGAGCCAATATTTTGGAACGGGTAGGGGATTAGCTAACAGGAAGCTGCAAGTAGCAAGTAGGGGGTCTTTCTCAGGTTGGAACCTGAGTAACCGGTGGAGTGCCACAGAGTTCAATGCTGGGGCTACAGCTCTTTACAATATAAAACAATGATTTGGAGGAAGGAACAGAGTGTACTGTAGCCAAGTTTGCAGATGATGCAAAAGTGGGAGGGAAGACAGGTTCTAAGGAGGATATAAATAGTTTACAGAGAGATATTGAGTTATAGGGGTTTACAGCATGGAAATAGGCCCTTCACCCCAACTTGCCCATGCCACCCAATTGCCCACATTTGGCCTATATCCCTCTTTACTCATCTTACCCATGTAACTGTCTAAATGCTTCTTAAAAGACAAAATTGTACCTGCCTCTACTACTGCCTCTGGCAGCTCATTCCAAACACTCACCACGGCCTGAGTGAAAAATTGCCCCTCTGGGCTCTTTTGTATCTCTCCTCTCTCACCTTAAACCTATGCCCTCTAGTTTTAGTTTCCCCTACCTTTGGGAAAAAATGTTGACTATCTCGTTGATCTATGCCCCCCATTATTTAATAGACCTCTTTAAGATCACCCCTAAGCTTCCTATGCTCCAAGGAAAAAAGCCCCAGTCTATCCCTATAAATCAAACCATCATGTCCCAGTAGAATCCTAGTAAATCTTTTCTGCACTCTTTCTAGTTTAATAATAATCTTATTAATGTAAGATTGTTCATTTTGGAAGAAAGAATGAGAAGGCAGATTAGTACTTAAATGGAGAGAGACTGCAGAAAGTTGTAGCACAAAAGGACTTGGGGGTCCTTGTCCATGAAACCCAGAAAGCTTGCATAGGTAAAGATGTTAACAGGGAAGGCAAATGGAATGCTGGCTTTTATTTCAAGGAGACAGGTGCATAAAAGTAAAGAGGTGTTGCTGCAACTGTACAAGGTACTAGCGAAGCCACATTTGAAATACAGTTACAGTTTGGTCCCCTTATTTAAGGAAAGTTATATTATCATTGGAGGCAGTACAACGATGTTAGCTAGGATGGTCTGGGGATGGAGGGACTACTATATGAGGAACTCCTTAGAGTTCAGAAAATTAAGAGGTGATATGATTGAAACATTTAAGATTCTTAGGGGGCTAGATAGGGTAAATGTTGGGAGGATGTTTCCATTCATGGGAGAGTGTAGGACCAGAGGACATAGTCGCAGAATAAGGGTGTGCTCATTTAAGATGAACCTGAGGAGGAATTTCTTCTCTCAAAGAGTGGTGAGCCTTTGGAATTCTTTACCCCAGGAAGCTGTGGAGGCCGAATCCTTGAACATTTTCAAGGTTGAGATCAATAGATTTTTAATCAGCTGGGGAATTAAGGGTGATGGAGATAAGGTAGGGAGGGGGACTAGGTGTGCGTTAGATCAGCTATGATCTTATTAAACGACAGAACAGGCTTGAAGGACTGAATGGCCGACTCCTGCACCTATTTCTTATGGTCTTAACTCCTAGGTCTCATTGAAACCCTGCTGACTGACTTCTCAATGTACAGGATGGGGAGTCGGTAGGGAGTGAGACACAATCTGGTGTAACCTAAGCCATTGAGCCCCTCAAGCCTGTAACGTCATATACCCACCTTTGCCCCTTATTCTTTAATACCTTTGGTTCGCAGAAATATATCAATCTGAGATTTAAAATTAGCATGTGATCCATGATTGTTTGTGCAATAAAGCACCGTTCCTTTACAGCTGACTCCTGAGTTATTACAGACACAAATACAGGAACATGCCAAATTAGATCTAATCATGAGCAAAATTTAGTTAACAGCCTATCAGTGTGTAAACATTTAGCTAATAAAACCATAAAAGAATATGATTGAGTTCAACTTGTGTTTGAGAGCGAGAAAGGCAAAACAGCTACTGAGATTCCAGATATAGGTATGACTGACTTCAACAGGCTGAGACAAAAACTTATCCACAGGGCCCGATTTTAAACCCATTCAAAATTATTAGCTAAATGTTTTCACACTGATAGGCTGTTAACTAAGTTTTGCTCATTATTTGATCTAATTTGGCATGTTCCTGTATTTTTGTCTGTAATAACTCAGGAGTCAGCTGTAAAGGAACGGTGCTTTATTGCACAAAGTAAAAGTAAATCCACAAGCCTGTGGTGAACACACACAGGTCCCAACCAAGACAATACCACAATGGACCTGCTCAGGGTCTGCTTTATAGAGGGCTTGGGATATGAGTCCCACTTATTAAGGTAATTACCTATCACCTTGGGAACTCGTATTCTACAAGTCCAATTGGGAGGCCAATCAGAGATTCCCCATGTAAATCCTGGGGGTTACAACAGTGTCTTAAAAAAAACTATCCTGGACACATTCATGAAATTTACTGCCTTTCTGTCTTTCATGAGCTCATATGCTTATCTCAGTCTATGTGGAAATTAAAATTCCTCATTAAAAACATGCTGCCTTTACAACTCGCTAATCTAACCTCTGCATTGGTACCAATGAATCGGGGACAGAAGCCTTCCTGCAGGGGTCCCGCAATTGGTTGGGCGGGGAGTGGGCATCTCCATTGTAGAGGAGGCCTTAAACTTTCCTTGAGTAGAACAGAGGTTTCCTCTTCTGGCCTTGATCACCTATGCCACTGGGTTGGCCCTGGCAGAAAACCCACTGCCATTTCCCACTCAGACAGCCCAGTAAAAGTTGCAGTCAGGTCCTAATGACATCATGTAAAGGGGCTCTGCCAATTTTGGTAGCATAGCCTGCTTAATTCAGCTAATTCGAATCACAGAAGCACCTCACAGACCCAGGCCAGAGAGCAATTTTAACTGCCCACCAGCCTAGTCCCGTCTCCACTGGCTGAATTAAAATCAGTAAGAAGTTTAACAACACCAGGTTAAAGTCCAACAGGTTTATTTGGTAGCAAAAGCCACACAAGCTTTCGAAGCTCTAAGCCCCTTCTTCAGGTGAGTGGGAATTCTGTTCACAAACAGAGCTTATAAAGACACAGACTCAATTTACATGAATTAAAATCACCCCATGAATTTCTTTATCCAGCTTCAGAGACGGAAAGCCTTATGCATGTTGCCGCAATACAACTCCTGCTCTCTGACTGACAGCAATGAACACTCTTGATTGTTTATCTCAAGCTATAACATCAAATCGGACACTGATTCACATAGTCCTGGTACAGAAACATTGCAACTGCACTCCTTGGGCAATATGCCACTGTAGCACAGAGGGTTGAATTCACACTAAAGGCGAGCCACCATCACTTCCTTGTGTAATGTGATTTAAATGCCAGCAGCAACCATAAATAATCAAAGACTTTTTGCCATGGGGGAAAAAAATAAGTAAAACTGCCGAATGGAGGATTATCCAGCAAAACTACCTAATGCCTGGAGCAAAATGCAGGAAAGGGAGAAATGAAAACTGAAAAAAAACAGCAGAAACCACTTTAACAAGTACTGTGAATGGGTCAGGTACAGGGTACACTGACTCAGCATCCACCCGATTTTCAAAGTGGAAGGTTGTCATAGAGCTTCATTTAAAGTGTGAAATTTGATATAGGATGTTTCAGTGCATTATTTAAATCTTGAAATGAGGCTACATACTATTAGCACAATGTTAGCTTTTGATCCAAATCATCTGGGGTGGGAGGTTTAGGGGGGGATTTGAGGAAATTTTTTTTTACTGAGAGGGTGGTGACGGTCTGGAATACACTGCCTGGGAGGGTGATGGAGATGGGATACCTCACATTCGTAAAGTAACTGGATGAGTACTTGGCACCCATAACATTCAAGGCTATAGGACAAGTGCTGGCAAGTGGGATTAGGTGGGCAGGTCAGGGCCTTCCATGTGTCGGTGCAGACTTGATGGCCCGTAAGGCCTCTCATGCACTGTAGTATTCTGTGATTCTGTTTTCTGCTGATATCAAGCACCCCTGTGAATTAGTTAAATGAATGATACTCAAACTGATATCAGCTTTGAAAAAAATGTGTGCAAAAGCACAATAATTAAGTACAATTACCAAATGATGCAACCCAGAGAATGGAGAAGATGCAAATAGACTCGTCCCATATTGATGAGCTCCACAAAAACATGCAAAGGTGAGCAGAGCAGTCACCTTTGCCTTGTTCCAGCTACCAGCAGATTTCCTCCTGGAAGAATCTGAGTAAAACCCCAAGCATTGAGTGGGTCAATAACTGTACTGCAGGGCAGCCTTTTCAGTTGTGGGATAATGAGATCTTTGTCGATCAGATTTCCAATATCTGCAATATTACTCTTTTACGGATGTACAGAAGACAGGCACTAAGGGAATGCCCAAAAGTGATTAGTTGATATTTGCATGCACCGTGGCATGATTTAATTTATTAATTTGTTTTCGTATGTTTAGTTTGTGGTGGATTTTATTTTTTGCACTGGTGCTAAGTCGACACTGTGATGGTCAGGTGACAGAATATAAGGCTTGCAACTGTTGGTGAATGGAGGATTGGGGCTGTGCTAACTCATTCAGTCGTTCAAGGCAGACTGGCCAGAAATCGGGTATCTATCTTGCATCCTTCCTTCCTTCCTTTTCCTCCTCTTCCTCCTCAGCTGCTCATCATACAGCTGCTGGCAATGGCTGTGGAGCTGTGCTGGCAAGCTTGAACCGTATTCAGGAGTCTTGAGACCCACTGTGCCAAGAGCTAGAAGCCTCCTCCAGAGCAGTCCAGGCAGTTGAAGCATTGTTTCAACCTTCCAGTGGTCTGCTCTATTACATTTTGTGTGGCAGCTTGGCTTTCACTCTATGTATACTGCACACATGTACATGCTGAATGCACTGGAGTCATAAAGCCCTGGATCGCCCATGTCAGCCAGTGGCCACACTTTGGTTTGATGTAGAGGCTCAAATACATATAAAATGCCACAGAATGAAGGCATCATGACTGTCATTGGGAACTGACCTACATGATATGCTGTGAATGGTTGAACACATGTTGGAGTTGCGGGAGTGGAATCCCTTTTGTTTGCTGTACATCTGAGTTGGCTTGCAGAGCTCATGAAGTGATATGCTTGTGATAAATGGCACCCTACCCCATTAGAAAGCCTCAAAGAACCATGTGCTTGCTCTGTCCACCTTCTTCTGGCCAGAGAAAATGAAATGCCTGAAACTAAAAGAGACAAAATGCTGGAAAATCTCAGCAGGTCTGGCAGCATCTGTAAGGAGAGAAAAGAGCTGACGTTTGGGTCATCTGGACTTGAAACGTCAGCTCTTTTCTCTCCTTACAGATGCTGCCAGACCTTCTGAGATTTTCCAGCATTTTTTCTCTTTTGGTTTCAGAATTCTAGCATCCGCAGTAATTTGCTTTTATAAAATGAAATGCCTTCAGCTCTGTTAGAATTTGGATCCTCAATGATCATGCTTATGCAAGAGTGCACAGAGAGCAACCAAATGATGCAAATATCACCTGCTGCAGCTTGACAGGAGCCTGATACGAAAACATCCATGGTCATACTCACCTTGGCACTGCCATCCTGGGCCTGCTGTGATGCTACAGCTGGGGTCAAAGCAGATGGTGATAGATTTCAGCGATTGGTGAAGTCAATCCTTGTACCCAGCCCAAGCCCACCCAACAGCCAGGACTCTTGAGGGGCCCTCCCTCTGCAAAGTGGCAGCAGCAGAGGAGCAGGTGGCCACTAAACCTACCTCTTTGACCTCCTTTGTGCTGAAGGCAACCGGCCAGGCTGTCAGTGCCAGGATGCCAGTGGACAGTACACCATTTTACTGCCAAGATGCATGGCCAGAAGGGGGGCCTGAGTGGTGATCTGAGGGGAGGGTGTTACGTCAGGTCACCATCATGCCTGTGTGGTGTGTGTGGTTGGAGAGGGGTTGCCCATTATTTGTGGGTGAGGGGGATGTCTCTCTTTGGTGAGGGGCTGCTGGTGCTCCCTGGTTGGTGGGGGAAGGGGCACCATTTCATTTTTGGGGGGAGACGGAAGTGCGGAGATCAGGGCTCCCTTTAAAAAGGCCGCCCCGATCTCTGAACAGTGGGGCTGGCCGGCAGGTTCCCTGCGATGAGCTCAATAGCATCTTTCAAGTGGGTGAATCCCACCTGACGGAAGCTGCCAATGTCAACGGGAACACTCCTGCTTTCCCCGTTGGGCATGGTCACTTAGCCTAAAAGCAGGAGAATTCCGCCCACCGTGTGTGAAAATAGAAAATAATTCCCACATCTCTACATCTCTTCTGCAAAATACAGTTGATGCTAGATCAATTGCTATTTTTAAAATCTGAGATTGGCAAATTTTTGTCAAAGAGATTCAGGAATATGGGACAAACGTGGGAATGAAGAGTTAGATCGCAGATCAGCTGTGATCTCACTGAATGATGGAGCAGGCTTGAGGAGCTAAATGGCCTATTTCTCTTCCTCTGCTATGTCAAAATAAACCTTACAGCTAGTTCGCACTTTCTATTGTATTCAATGAGCACTGTTAATGAAGAAGTGTTCTGTGGCCCTGTATCTTCTTTTACATCTGGACTGCAGTACAACCTTCTTATTATCACACCCAATTTATCAGCCAATTTATTTAAGTAGGCAATGACATTAAGCAGGCTTATAAAATAAATGGAAAAGGGTAGGGACATGACTAAAATTGAAATAAAAAGGAAATCAAGGAAAATGAGAACAGACAGGTGCACAGGATTGAGGTTAATATACTACTGAGAGAGAGGGTTGCAGAAGTGTTGAAAAACAGGTGTAAAAAATTAAAAAATAGTCAATGGTCAGCACTTTTTACATACTAATGTATTCATCGGAGTAATCATCCCATAAGTCACACATATGCGAGATATGATATGATATAATTTGTGTGTGTGTGTGATACTACACTCAGCTTGGTTCCTGGCTAACTGGAGCTTTACATTAGATACTATCCCATTATGACATGAAATTGGATAAGTAATATATAGATAAATAGAAAATGGTTTAGTGCTTTGATGCTATGTTATAAAACAAATGATAAACAGGTTACAATATAAAATATAATATTATTGATAATTTTATGATTGTTTTATAAGGTGACAGCAGACAAATCTTCAAAATTATTATACAAATTCAGCCTTGGGTTAAGTTTAATAAAGACCTTTTATGGAATGCTGGCAGGAAATTAGACAGATATAACAGCTACACTGAAATATGAAAATATAATTCTCGACCGTGATTTCAAAGAGTCAGGGCTGGTACCACCATTTGGCAAATAAAGTGGTTACCTAAAGCGGCAAAATTTTGCTGGAGCGGGTGAATGGGGGAAGGTGGCAAAAAACTGAATGAACTATGCATGAAACAATGTAAATAAACAAACAGGCTTCAGCAGTGGGAATGCAAGATCTAGATCTACTGATATACACTCACATATACTGGCAAACAGACTGGGCAAACTCTTCAAACTATTCATGCCAGCAGGATCTTGTTGGGGCACCCCCCTGCCACAGGTCTCCCAGGTGCATGGGGTGGATACAATGGGCAATCCCATTGACAGTGGCGGGACCAGAAGATCCCGCCACTGGCCAACGGCGGACTGTCTCCTGCTGCCAAGAGACACATTGCGGAGGGGCCAGAGACTCCCACCCATAGATTTCCATGCATTTACATTGCAGTCTTTCCCAAAATTTCATATTATACTTTCCACTCTGTTTATGCAATGGTTTTACAAACTTGTACATCGACATGACTTTTCCAAAACTGCGAACCAGTCAACAATATTAAAGAAAATAATTTGATCTTGCCCACTCCATCATGATGATTGTTGATGGTGTGTAAAATGTGCACAAAATCATCTAGTAGAGGAGACAGAGAGACTTCACCGAGGACCATTCTGGGAGAAGTTGCCACAGTCACTTTGACTGTATGGTGGGTAGAGGAAGAACTCCTCCAGAGACAAACATGAGAAGAACATCCAGCAGAGGCGGCAGAGAGACTTAGACCATAAGACCATAAGACATAGGAGCAGAATTAGGCCACTCGGCCCATCGAGTCTGCTCCGCCATTCAATCATGGCTGATATTTCACTGACTTCACTGAGAAACATTCTGGGAGAAGTCACTGCAGCCACCTTGACTATATAGTGAGTAGAGGAAGAACTGGTGTCAAGGAGCGGTTAAGCCTGAGACACTATATTGTTTCCCTCCCTGCCTCCCTCCTTCTCTAACCAAAAATAGAGCACTGTGAGGAGGAAAAGCAAGATGAAAACAAGATGTGGTCTTGCCCTGCTAGAGTGGTAGAGGACACAAGGTAAAGAGCTGATTGGTAAGTAGAAAGGTCATTTAATAATTTTATCACTGGTAGTCTCAGAGGTAATTTCTGTGGTTTATAGTTTGTAAAGGTTATATTCGCTAGTGACAAAGAGCAGGAAGGACAGATGGAAAGGAAAAGGTGGTGGAGTTGCATTGTTGATTAAAGATGATATTGATATGATATTGAGGAAAGATATTAGCATAGATGATGTGGAATTTGTATGGGTCAGTTAAAAAACAACAAGGAGCAAAAACATTTGTGGGAGTTGTATACTGACCACCAAACTGTAGTGGTAATGTTGAGAAAAGCATTAGATTGGAAATCAGAGATGCAAGTGTTAAAGGAACATTCGTGATTATGGGTGACTATAATCTGCAAATAGATTGGGAGAGTCAAATTAGTCACAGTACAATAGAGGAGGAATTTCTGGAATGCATATGGGATGGTTTTCTGCAGCAATACATTGAGGAATCAACACGGTAGCAGGCCATCTTGGACTGGGTGTTGTGCATTGAGAAAGGATTAGTTGGCAATCTAGTTGTGAGAGAACCCTTGGGGACGAGTGACCATGGCCACGATGGACTGGGAAACACTACTGAAAGGAAATACAATGGATAGGCAATGGCAGGCATTTAAAGAATGAATAAGTGAACTCCAGAAGTTGTTTATTCCTGTTTGGCGCAAGAATGTAAGGAAATTATAGCCAAACCATGGCTTACAAGGGAAATTAGAGATAGTGTCAGATTCACGGAAGAAGCATACAAGTTGGGAAGAAAAAGCAATAAGCCTGAGGATTGGAAGCAGTTTAAAATTCAGCAAAGGAGGACCAAGGGATTTATTAAGAAGGAAAAAAATAGAGTATGAAAGTAAGATGGTGGGGAACATAAAAACTGACTGTAAAAGTTTCTATAGATATGTAAAGAGAAAAAGATTGACAAAAACGAATGTAGGCCCCTTGCAGAAATGGGAGAACTCATAATGGGGAATAACAAAAGGGCAGGAGAATTAAATTTGTACTTCACCTCAGTCTTCACAAGGGAAGACATGAATAATGTATCAGAAGTGCTGAGAGAAACATATTTTAGTGAGGAGCTGGAGGAAATCAGCATTAATAAAGAAATGGTTTGGGGAAAATTGATGGAATTTAAGGTGGATAATCTCCAGGTCCTGATAATCTTCATCCCAGAGTACTTAACTAAATGGCCCTGGAAATAGTAGATCTATTGGTGGTTATTTTCCAAAATACTTTGGACTCTGAAATAGTTTCTACAGATTGGAGGGCAGCTAATGTAAGCCCGCTATTCAAACAGGGAGGTAGAGAGAAAACAGGGAACTATAGACCAATGAGCCTAAAGTCGGTACTGGGGAAGTTGCTGGAGTCTATATCAAGAATTTCATAACTTGGCATTTTGAAGGCAGTGGTATAATCAGCCAAAGTCAGCATGGATTTACAAAAGAAAAATCATGCTTGACGAATCTATTGGAATTCTTTGAGTATGTAACTAGTAGAATTGACCAAGGAGAATCAGTGGATGTGGTTTATTTAGACTTTCAGAAGGCTTTTGACAAGGTTACTATGTAAAGTTAAAGCACATGGGACTGCAGGTAATGTCTTGAGATGGATAGAAAGCTGGTTAGCAGATAGGAAGCAAAGAGTTGGCATAAATGGGTCTTTTTCTGATTGGCAGCCAGTGACTAGTGGGGTTCCGCAGGGATCTGTGCTAGGGCTCACATTATATATTAATGATTTGGAAGAGGGAACTTGATGTATTATCTCCAAATTTGCAGATGATACAAAGTTGGGTGGGAGAGTGAGCTGTGAGGAGGATGCAGAGATACTTCAGCATGATTTGAATAGGCTGAGTGTGTGGGCATGTGCATGGCAGATGCAGTATAATGTGGATAAATGTGAGGTTATCCACTTTGGTAGCAATAATAGGAAGACAGATTGTTACTTGAATGGGTGTAAATTGAGAGAGGTGGATACTCAAAGAAACCTTGGAGGCCTCCTGCATCAGTCACTGATAGTAAGCGTGCAGGCAATAAAGAAGGCAAATGATCTGTTGGCCTTCACAGCGAGAGGATTTGAGTATAGTGATAAGGATGTTTTGCTGCAATTGTATAGGGTGTTGGTGAGGCCACACCTGGACTATTGTGTGCAGTTTTGGTGTCCCTATCTGAGGAAGAATGTCCTTGCTATACAGGGAGTACAATGAAGGTTTACCAGGCTGATTCCTAGGATGGCAGGTCTGTCATATGAGGAGAGACTAAGTCAGTTAGGATTATATTCCCTGGAGTTTAGAAGAATGAGAGGGGATCTCATAGAAACTTACAAAATTCTAACAGGATTAGACAGGGTAGATTCAGAAAGAATTTTCCCAATAGTGGGGGAGTCCAGAACTAGGGATCATAGTTTGAGAATAAGGGGTAAACCTTTTAGAACTGAGGTGAGGAGACACTTCTCCACCCAGAGGGTGGTGAATGTTGGAATCCACAACCACAGAATGTAAATGAGGCCAAAATGTTGTCTGATTTCAAGAAGAAATTAGATACAGCTCTTGGGGCTAAAGGGATCAAGGGATATGGGGGGAACGGAGGATCAGGATATTGAATTTGATGACCAGCCATGATCAAAATGAGCAAGATCGAAGGGCCGAATGGCCTACTCCTGCTTCTAGTTTCTATGTTTCTATAGTAATTGTTGAAGGAGCACATAATGTTATCGCATGTGAGTCAAATTAAACATTCTAACGTGCATTTCTTCTAGTACATATCCTGTGAAAAGCATAGAACAATGAGAATGTACAATCAACATCATAATATTTCATGTGAAATAAATCTGTAATCCTAAGTGCAGCATTTTTATTCATATTAATACAGTTTTGAAAGTTAATTATTGGGATGAGGGTGCAAGGCTGCAGCCTCACCGAGGGCCCCTAATACTCTTGTCCAGAAATGAATGTAAACATACCGAGGAAACTGAAGGCAATTCACGGTGTCTGGATGTTCCAGGGGACCATTATTGGCCATTCCGAACATGCTTGGGCAGTCTCGAGCAAAATACTGCCAATCTAGCCACTCAGAGTCACTGGCTCTTTTCCTTTGAATCTTCACGACTTCTGGCTGAGGGCTACTAAACTGCAAAATAATATAAAAGACCTACAAACAATGTAACAGAGAAAGAAACAAAAATTTTACTTAATTTTACGAACAAACATTTTAGGGCTATTAAAGTTTAAAACAGTGTTGATGGTGATGTCATATTCAATAAAACTGTCTTGTCATAAAAGTTAGCTGACACATTAAAGATTGAATGGCCCCACATCACCAGTTGCCCTAGGCCCCAACCCTTACGGGATTTGTCAGTCGGACTTGCAAGGGGTCATGGAGCAAGGCCAATAATGTCAAGGTCAGGGCTAGGTTTGGGGATTCCCTCTGATTTTCAGGGCGGAACAACTATGATAGTAAAATATCTTTGCCTGTTTCTCTAATTGTCATTATAATTTCAGTTGTCTATTCACACAAGAAAATATGATATATCCTATTGTTGATAACATCCTCCTGTGTCTGTATGAATGAAATTATCTTCCATGTAATGACATGAATTTCTGACATATTCGAGGAATACCACCTAAGGATACTAACTTAAAGTTTAAAGTAAAGTTTATTTATGAGTGACAAGTAAGGCTTTACATTAACACTGAAATGAAGTTCCTGTGAAATTCTCCTAGTCCCCACAGTCCGGCACCTGTTCAGGTCAATGCACCTAACCAGCGCATCTTTCAGAATGTGGGAGGAAACCGGAGCACCCGGAAGAGACCTGTGGTGAACCATCGTTGGTTCCCACTAGATAGTACTGAGCCAGGGTCTGGCCAGTACTACAAGTATGTATATATGTTGCTGTTGGGGTTAGGGATGGGTTGTTCTACTTGTTGCTGTTGGGGTTAGGGTTGGGTTGTTACACCTTGTATTATAGTATTGTGGTACATCCCAGTCGGGCTCCGCCTCCTGGGAGAGGTATAAAGGTCTCTGCTCTGTCTGGGACCCCTCAGTCTGGGATCGTGTATATAATTAGTAGCTGCCTTGTTACAGCAAATAAAAGCCTTTATTTCCTGAGCATCAAGCCTCGTGTGTGATAACGCGCATCAATTTTATTTGCTGTAAATAAACTCTCATCGAAGAAGAAAAAAAAAGAGAATATGGAGCAGATACTGAAGCCTGAACGCCTTACACTAGATCCACGTGCGGTGGGCGCCTCTAACACCTTCGACCACTGGTTGAAATGTTTTGAGGACTACCTGGCAGCCTCCGCAGCGGTCACCATAGATGATGACAGACTCCGGGTCCTCCATGCGAGGGTAAGCGACACCGTCTACCTCGCGATCTGTGCGGCCACTGATTACACAAAGGCCCTCGAGCTTCTGAAGAAGCGTTATATTAAACCGCCCAACGAAATACACGCTCGTTACCTCTTAGCCACTCGACGACGGCAGTCCGGCGAAACGATGGAGGAATACACGAACGAGCTCATACAGCTAGCCAGGGGCTGTAACTGCAAAGCAGTGTCGGCAGAGCAGAATATGAACGACCTCGCTCGGGATGCGTTTGTGGCGGGATTCGGATCGTTGTACATCCGACTCAAACTACTGGAAAAAGGTAACCTTGACCTTACCCAGGCAATAGAACTAGCAGAGATGCTGGAGACGGCCTCCAAAAGCCTAATATTGTATCCTGAAGACCACGTGGAGACAACGTGGCGGGGGCAGTCGCCAATCCCTCCTCGTCCCTCGGGTTCGAAATGCTGCGTGATGGCGTGCTCACACTTGGGCCAGACGATGGCAGCAGCTCCGGGCGGCCCGCGGTGTTACTTCTGTGGAGGAGCGAAGCATCCTCGGCAACGGTGTCCCGCTAAAGCTGTGTTGTGCTCCGCCTGCGGTAAGAAGGGGCACTATTCGAAAGTGTGCCGATCTAAATCTGCTTCTCGGAACAGCAGTGCGGCCTGCGATTCCTCAGAGCCCGGTTCTTCGTCGTCGAAATCGTCGAGGGTTTCGTCCACGTGCGAGGCCAGGACGACGCCATTATGGTCGACGGAGTCGGAGATGTGTGACCACCAGGGGTCGCTGAGTTTGGCGCCATCAGCCACGTGCGACCTATGGGAGCGGCCATGTTGGTTGGCACCGACCGCGAACGACCAGCAGGGGTCATCCTCGTCAATTTCAGCTGCCTGCAGTCTATGATGGACATTCAGGTAAACGACGACTTGATTTATTGTCTGTTTGACAGCGGGCGCACTGAGAGCTTTATCCACCCAGACGCTGTGAAGCGGTGTGGACTCCGGATTCAACCTGTCAAACAGACAATTTCTATGGCATCAAGGTCCCGGTCTGTCACCATGCTAGGGAGTTGCGTGGTAACTTTAACGATGCAAGGCACAGTTTACGAGCGTTTCAAGCTCCTAGTGTTGCCGCACCTTTGCACGCCAATACTTCTCGGACTAAACTTCATGGTCCACTTGAGGAGTGTAACCCTACAGTACGGTGGGCCACTCCCTTCGCTTTCAGTGGGAGAACAGCAGCCTCCAAATTGCCCAACGCGCCCTGCCTGTAGCCTCTCGACGCTGAAGATCACCACTCCCTCCCTGTTCCAGAATCTTGTGCCAGGCTGCAAGCCCATTGCGACTAAGAGTAGGCGTTACAGCGCTGAGGATCGGATCTTCATTCGATCTGAAGTTCAGCGGCTCCTCAAGGAAAGGATCATACAACCCAGCGCTAGTCCGTGGAGAGCGCAGGTCGTGGTGGTCAAGAGTGGGAACAAACCCCGGATGGTCATTGACTCTAGTCAGACCATTAATAGATACACGCAGCTGGATGCGTATCCCCTCCCGCGCATATCTGACATGGTCAATCAGATTGCGCAGTATCGGGTGTTCTCCACCATAGACCTCAAGTCTGCCTACCACCAACTCCCCGTTCGCCCAGAGGACCGACAATACACGGCTTTTGAGGCGGATGGTCGCTTGTATCACTTTCTCAGGGTTCCCTTTGGTGTCACCAATGGGGTCTCGGTCTTCCAGCGTGCTATGGACCGAATGGTGGACCAGAACGGGCTGCGGGCTACCTTCCCGTACCTGGATAACGTCACCATCTGTGGTCATGACCAGCAGGACCACGACACAAATCTCCTGAATTTCCTACGCACTGCATCTCGCCTGAATCTGACCTACAACAGGGAAAAGTGTGTGTTTCGTACGTGCCGTTTAGCCATCCTAGGATAAGTGGTGGAAAACGGGGTCATTGGCCCTGATCCAGACCGTATGCGTCCCCTCTTTGAACTTCCCCTGCCCACTAGTGCAAAAGCACTGAGAAGATGCTTCGGCTTCTTCTCTTATTATGCACAGTGGGTTCCCAATTTCGCGGACAAAGCCCGTCCGCTCATCAAGTCCACTTCTTTTCCCCTAACACCAGAGGCCTGATTGGCCTTTGATAAACTAAAAGCCGACATCGCGAAAGCTACGATGCACGCTGTTGATGAGTCCATCCCCTTTCAGGTGGAGAGCGATGCATCTGATTTCGCCCTGGCCGCCACACTTAACCAGGCAGGCAGGCCCGTCGCCTTTTTTTCCCGCACCCTCCAAGGCCCCGAAATTCGGCATTTAGCGGTGGAAAAGGAGGCCGTCAGGCACTGGCGCCATTACTTGGCGGGAAAACGGTTCACCCTGATCACGGACCGGCGGTCCGTGGCGTTCATGTTTAATAACACACTGAGGGGCAAGATCAAGAACGACAAGATCTTGCGGTGGAGAATTGAACTCTCCACCTACAACTATGACATCATGTATCGTCCAGGGAAACTCAATGAGCCCTCGGATGCCCTCTCGCGTGGAACATGCGCCAGTATACAGGAGGACCGTTTGCAGGCTCTCCATAATGACCTGTGCCATCCTGGGGTCACTCGGCTCTACCACTTTATAAAAGCCCGCAATCTGCCCTACTCGGTGGAGGAGGTCAGGTCCATAACAAGAAGCTGTCAGGTATGCGCGGAATGCAAACCGCACTTTTACCGACCTGACCGGGCACAATTAGTCAAGGCCACTCGTCCCTTCGAGAGACTGAGTGTCGATTTTAAGGGCCCCCTTCCCTCAACAGATCGGAATGTGTACTTCCTCAACATCATTGACGAGTACTCTAGATTCCCGTTTGTTATTCCCTGCTCTGATACATCCGCTGCCACGGTTATCAAGGCATTCCGTGATCTTTTTACCCTGTTCGGGTACCCCAGCTACATTCACAGCGACAGGGGCTCGTTGTTCATGAGCGATGACTTGAGGCAATGCCTGCTCTCATACGGGATTGCCTCGAGTAGAACCACGAGCTACAACCCTCGGGGTAACGGACAGGTGGAACGTGAGAATGCTACAGTCTGGAAGGCTGTCTTGCTGGCGTTGAAGTCAAAAAGCCTTCCAGTCTCCCGTTGGCAAGAGGTGCTCCCTGATGCGCTCCATTCCATACGCTCACTCCTGTGTACGGCAACCAACGCTACTCCTCATGAGAGGATGTTTTCATTCCCTCGGAAATCTTCCTCTGGGACCTCATTACCGTCTTGGTTGACGTACTCAGGACCTGTCCTCCTGCGGCGACATGTAAGGGCCCGCAAGTCCGACCCGTTGGTCGAACAGGTCCATCTCCTCCACGCCAACCCTCAGTATGCCTATGTGGCATACCCTGACGGGCGAGAGGACATGGTCTCGATCCGAGACCTGGCGCCAGCAGGGGACGTAGCAACCCCTGTCGCTCCCATACCCCCTGTTACAAACCCCATAACTCGTGTTTCCCCTCCGGACACGGCGCGGGCAGCATCGGGACCATTACTTAACCCTTTTACTCCCGTGTACAGCTTGCCTGAGTCCAGAGGATGGTCGCCACTTCAGGGCGTGTCGGAACTCCATGGATTACCGTCACCTCAGGGTCAACCGGCCTGTGAGTCTGTGGAGGAACAGTTGGACATCGCCTTGGGGAGAACGCCACCGCAAGTGCCTACACCGGTGTCATCGCCGGTATTGAGGAGGTCACAACGACGGTGCGGTCCCCCTGACCGTCTGAACTTATAGACTGATGACAAATTATTCTGTTTTTGTATCCCGCCGGCCTTTGTCTTCAAAGGAGGGGTGAATGTGGTGAACCATCGTTGGTTCCCACTAGATAGTACTGAGCCAGGGTCTGGCCAGTACTACAAGTATGTATATATGTTGCTGTTGGGGTTAGGGATGAGTTGTTCTACTTGTTGCTGTTGGGGTTAGGGTTGGGTTGTTACACCTTGTATTATAGTTATTGTGGTACATCCCAGTCGGGCTCCGCCTCCTGGGAGAGGTATAAAGGTCTCTACTCTGTCTGGGACCCCTCAGTCTGGGATCGTGTATATAATTAGTAGCTGCCTTGTTACAGCAAATAAAAGCCTTTATTTCCTGAGCATCAAGCCTCGTGTGTGATAACGCGCATCAAGACCCAAGCAGATACAGGGAGAACGTGCAAACTCCACACAGACAGTGACACAAGCCGGGAATTAAATCCGGATCCCTGGCGCTGTGAAGCAGCAGCGCTCACCACTGTGCTGCCGTGCCACCCGATGGTTAAAATGGTTTCCACAAATACCTTGATCATTCCCTCTTCTGCCATATATTGGGGCCTTGTATTGCCAAAGGGGGAAATTTATTGGTGGCAATGTAGCAGGGTTTACGGCAGTTGTCAAAAGCAATGGTTTTAGGTTTTTCAATATTAAAATGAAAAACGTGTCATTCATCGTGGTGAAAGGAAAATCTATTTCAGACATCTCTACAATAAGAACTTTAATGATATGCAAACCACATTAACTAAAAGCTGAGAAACAGAAAGATATCATTAACAGACATGATGGCCGGAACTCTACCACCTCGCCCGTCACGGAATTGGCGCGGGCGAGGGTCCGATAATGGAAATCTCCATTGACTTCAGGTGGAAATTTCCAGTCTCGCCCGAGCGAGGCTGTAAAATCCCACCCAATGAGTCATAACAAAAGCAGCTAACAAACTAAGAACAAAATTCTTGACAAGTTATGGAATCAGAGGAACTGACCAGAATGCTGTAACCATTTTATTATTCTCGGTATAGATATGAGAGAAAAAAACCATTGAACAACAGTAACAAGACACCATGAGGTAACCCTACTAAACCTACTAACCATGAACAATAAGGGGCACAGGCAGGCTTCAGAGACCAATGATTGAAGTGCAGATCTGAAGATCATGAAGGAAGGACCCAAAGCACGTAAGAACATTGATGCACTATCAACACCCAGAGACGGAATCTGGAATAATAGGCTTTTATTAACAATAAAAGGGAACTAATTCTACAGTAGACTCTAACCGAGGGACCGGACCAGAATGAGGCGAAGGGGAGGAGCAGCCACCTTTATACCCCAGTAAACAGGGGAGGAGCCTCAGGCAGCACCGGTAGGGGTGTGTCCAGTCATCAGAAAATAACAGTGGTTATCAGAACATAACAGTGGTTATCAGGACATAACAAACATAATTATATCAAGCTCCTGTAATTACACACTCACATCCTAATCTAACAAAAAGAAGAATGTCTAATGATTCAACAGGCTTTTGGCGCCAGTTGGTCTGGCCAACTAGGACAACTGAAGACTTCAGAACAGGTTCAGTTGGCTTTTTTATTAATGCCTGCAACAGTGGTTAAATAAAAATAATCTCTATGTGAGATAAGGTGTTTCTATTATGGTAGATTCAGGTCCATGAACTCCACTTTAACATCCAATGTAGGTGTCAGAGAACATTTTCTCCACAGATAAATAATACATCAGATAAATAATACAAAGGGACACAAATAGTTTGAGGGATCCAATGGTGGGGCAGATTTGAATACCATCTTCAAAAATATGAAATATAGACATTAGTTTTGTCCAGATAGGCAGAAGTGAAGCTATATCAGGGCAACGCCGTGTAGCTTGACAATGGTGGAAAGCAGGTCGAAGAGGATAATATTGCCAACCATGTTAAAACTGCGGGGATGTAAGGAGACAAGAAGAATAATGCACCACAACCACAGGTACAGATCATTATGGCAACCAGACCGGAGGGATTCAAGTAAGGAATTATGGGGGAGATAGGCACAATACTGAGAGCTGGCAATGCATACAAAGACCTTAAACAACAAAGGGAGGTCAAAGATAGTGCAATAGTCAGAATGGGTGAGCCATGTTGATAACAGTTTTAAAGGGGAAAGGAACAGGGTGGAAGTAGTAATAAGATTGCAGAGAATCCAAAGGGAGAAGGAGATGCATGGAGGAAAAGCAGTTCGGTCTGTTTCAAACAGCCCATGACACTGAAGAGAACATCAGAGGGAAAGGTAAGTCTCGCATCAGGTATTTCCTTGACCCTGCCCTCACCTCCCCAAAATATCTGAGGTTATGTTTGCAATCATTGACTTACCTATAGACACACCATATTCCCAACTAAATTAAGCCAGGAATGCACCGCTGATCCCATGGAAATTCAGAGCTTCTATGTTTATCATCATAAACAATTTGTGGTAATAGGACTTACAACTTTTTTGTCATAGTGGAAGGTTTATTTTACAATAACCCAGCTCCATATGCAGGCACAGTAAGCAGTTAGGAAGGCAAATGGTATGTTGGCCTTCACTATGAGAGGATGAGAGTACAGGAGCAAATATGTCTTACTGCAGCTGTGCACAGCCCTGGTGAAACCACTCCTGGAGTACTGTGTGCAGTTGTGGTCTGCTTACTTGAGAAAGGATATACTTGTCATCGAGGGGCCGCAGCGAAGGTTCACCAGACTGATTCCTGGAATGGCAGGATTATAATATGAAGAGTGTCTTGGCCTGAATTCATTGGAGTTTATAGGAATAAGAGAGGATCTCATTGAAACATAAAATTCTGACAGGCTGGACAGATTGGATGCAGGGGAGATGTTTCCCCTGGCTGGAGGTGTCTAGAGCAAGGGTCATAATCTGAGAATACAGGGTAGGCCATTTAGGACTGAAATTTCTTCACTCAGAGTGCGGTGAACCTGTGAAATTCTCTACCACAGAAGGCTGTGGAGGCCAAGTCACTGAATACAGCTAAGAAGAAAGTAGATAGATTTCTAGGATCTAAAGGTGTCAAGGGGTATGGGGAGAACGTGTGATTATGATGCTGAGATAGAAAGTCAGCTGTGATCATACTGAACGGTGGAGCAGGCTCGTGGAGCCAAATGGCCTACTCATGCTCTTATTTTACTATGTTTCTATGAGTACTGGCCGAGATTTTCCAGTCCAGCCTTCCAAAGGTCCACTGACATCGGACAGGAGTTGTACTTTTACCACCTGCCAAGAAGATGGTCGCAAGTGATCTATTCTGTCATGGGAATGTGCTATTTCTCGCTTTGGTGCTTCCCTTTGTGCCACAGCCAAGATAAGCAATTTAACAAGTCGAGAGAGATTCACAGGCCAAAACATCCAACAACTTATAACTCCATAGCATATTTGAATCACAAATTGAAGTTACATAACGTTACAAAAAATCTATTTGCATTTATGTACAATTCTGGAGTCATCTAAAATACCTCACAACTTGATGAAATTACTGAGTCTGCTGCATATGTATTTCTGCTTTCAGCAGATTAATTTGAAGCATTCTTCTGGCATTAGTTTTGGATTAGAACACCTTCACGTTGAGTTAGAAATGAAGATCTAAGAATTCCAGTCTTTTAAGCTTGAGTATATTTCAGTTTAATGATCATGTGGCAATGCAAAGACAAAGATCCCATTTTATGACTTCAGGATCCTCTTACGTCTTAAATTTTGGCATATCAGAGAGAATTCAGATTATTATGTATTCTATTGTTGTAATTAAGTTGAACAGGATAGACAGGGAGCTGGAAAATCAATGGAGACTTGATTTTGGCAGTCCGTGAGGTCAGGAAAAGAAGTTTGCAAGAGCAGATTGTCAGTGGTGCGGAGCTGCATCTGAGCCAAATCACCAGGCAAGAAACCTTCAAATATAAGTATCAGCCAGCCAACCGCAGGGAGGCAGAAGTCAAGGTTGGGGGGAGGGCGGTGGGAGGGAGGAGGGTTGAGGGTGCGATCTCCCTTACAAAATGGAGGATTTTAATCTTTGACCATCTACCGAAATGAAGGCCTTTTCAAGTCCCCCTGATAAAAGATCACATCCTCCTTCTGAGAGATCCAGGCCAGAATGAAAGCCTGGATCAATGGATGGGGCCTGCTTCTGCAGGCATAGGCACATCAAATCTCAACTGAAGCCAAAGAACAAGAACTCCCAACCAAGAGAGAGTCATTCGGTTAGCCTGACCCCTCCCCTACGTCAACTTCCCCGTGGAGAAAGGGGACAGGGACAAAGTAGCACCAGTTAATGTTTGTTAGATTTATAGTCATTCAATCAAGATAAGTACCTGATAAACCAACACGTATTCTAATTCATCTCAGTGCAAGAATCTACAACAAGGTATGAAAACAGCACAGGCAACCTTGTCACGATTTTAATTCTGATCCCTTGAAGCTCCTTCACTACTATTTGCATTCCTCAATCATATAACTACAAGCGGCACCACAACATTGTCTTCTTTAGCCTTGTGAGCGGACCTCTGGTCACCTTAGGGCAGTCAACTACATTTTACACCCTGATTCTCCTTCTGACTTTCTCTTCTTCTGAAAATGGTGCAATGCAGTTCTATCGGAAAGTGATTTTCTCATGCACCAATGAGTGGCCATCTTTAATTTGGAACACAGGCTGGAATCTGTCAGGAGACATTCCAATAGAAATCATGGTTTATTTCACTGAAAGTATCTAACCAAGGACTTTTTAAAAAATCATTGCCTCTGGCAAGATCAGCATTTGATGTCCATCCCTAATCATTCATGAGAATGTACTGAGCCAGCTTCTTGAACTGCTGCAGTTTGTGTGGTGAAGGTATTGCCACAGTGCATTTACAGAAGGAGTTCCAGTGGCAATGAAAGAATAGCAATCCTTATTTATTGTTCCAAACTGGTATGATCGGTGACTTGGAGGGAAACTGGAAAGTGGTGATGTTCCTATGCCCCTGCTGCCCTTATCTTCTTGCTGGCAGAGGTCACAGATTTGGAAGGTGCTGTCAAAAAATGCCTTGGTGAGGTGCTATAGTGCATCATGTAGATAGTACACACAACTACCTTGGTGCATCAGTGGTTGAGGGAATGAATTTTTACAATGGTGAATGAAATGGATAAGAATGGTTCAATCAAGCAGATGCAGCATGGATTCATGAGAGGAAAGTCGTGTTTGACGAACTTACTGGGTTTTTATGAAGATGTGACTAGTGCGGTTGACGGAGGGGAACCGGTAGATGTGGTGTTTTTGGATTTCCAAAAGGCATTCGATAAGGTGCCTCACAAAAGGTTGCTGCAGAAGATTGGGGCACACGGAGTTGGGGGTAGGGTGTTAGCGTGGATTGGGGATTGGCTATCCAACAGGAAGCAGAGAGTTGGAATAAATGGGTGCTTTTCTGGTTGGCAGATGGTGACTAGTGGCATGCCGCAGGGATTGGTACTGGGGCCTCAACTGTTTACTATTTACATAGATGATCTGGAGGAGGGGACTGAGTGTAGGGTAACAAAGTTTGCTGACGACACGAAGATAAGTGGGAAAGTGAATTGCGTGGAGGAAGCGGAAGGTCTGCAGAGAGATTTGAATAGGCTGAGTGAGTGGGCGAGGATCTGGCAGATGGAGTATAACATTGGCAAATGCGAGGTTATTCACTTTGGAAGAAATAATAGAAAATTGGATTATTATTTAAATGGAAAAAAAATTACAACATGCTACTGTGCAAAGAGACCTGGGGGTCCTTGTGCATGAGTCGCAAAAACTCAGTCTGCAAGTACAACAGGTGATCAAGAAGGCAAATGGGATGTTGGCGAGGGGGATAGAATATAAAAGCAGAGAAGTCTTGCTGCATCCGTACAAGGCATTGGTGAGGCCGCAGCTGGAATACTGTGTGCAGTTTTGGTCCCCTTACTTGGAAAAGGATATATTGGCCTTGGAGGGAGTGCAGAGAAGGTTCACCAGGTTGATACCGGAGATGAGGGGTGTAGATTATGAAGAGAGATTGAGCAGATTAGGTTTGTACTCATTGGAGTTTAGAAGGCTGAGGGGTGATCTTATAGAGGCATATAAGATAATGAAGGGGCTGGATAGGGTAGAAGTGGAGAGATTCTTTCCACTTAGAAAGGAAACCAGAACTAGAGGGCACAGCCTCAAAATAAAGGGGGGTCAGTTTAGGACAGAGTTGAGGAGTAACTTCTTCTCTCAGAGGGTGGTGAATCTCTGGAATTCTCTGCCCACTGAAGTGGTGGAGGCTACCTCGTTGAATATGTTTAAGTCACGGATAGATGGATTCCTGATCGGTAGGGGAATTAAGGGTTATGGGGAGCAGGCGGGTAAGTGGAACTGATTCACTTCAGATCAGCCATGATCTTATTGAATGGCGGGGCAGGCTCGAAGGGCTAGATGGCCTACTCCTGCTCCTATTTCTTATGTTCTTATGTTAATCAAGTGTGTTGTTTTGCCCTGAATTATGTCAAGCTTCTTGAATGTTCTTGGAGCTACACTCAAGGATGTCCAGTTTTCAGCTGCTGGATCTGTCCTGAATCTATCCATTAGCAAAGTGGTTGTGCCACATAACATGATGGAGGGTGCCCTCAGTGTAAAGATGGATCTTTGGTCTCCACCAGGACTGTCCTATGGTCACTCCTACCAATGCTATCTGTGACAAATCGATTGGTGAAAACTGGGTCAGGTAAGTTTTTTTCCCTCTGGTTGATTTCCTCATTGCCTGCCACAGCCCCAGTCTGACAGAAATGTCTTTGAGTGTTTGGCCAGTTCACTTAATAGTGATGCTGCAGAGCTACTCTTGACAATGGACATTGAAATCCCCTCATGCAGAGTATATTGTATGTCATTGCTCCCCTCAGTACTTCTTCTCCATGGGGTTCAATATGGAGAAGTACTGATTCATCAGTTTAGGGACACAAATTGGTGGTTACCCACAAAAGATTCCTTGTCTGTGTTTGACCTGATGCCATGTAACCACATGGAGCCTGGAGTCAATGTTGAGGACTTTCAGGGCCACTCTTTTTATTTCGCACACTTACCATAGAAACATAGAACCATAGAAAATAGGTGCAGGAGTAGGCCATTTGGCCCCTCGAGCCTGCACCACCATTCAATATGGTCATCGCTGATCATGCACTTTCAGTATCCCACTCCCGCTTTCTCTCCATAGCCCTTGATCCCTTTAGCCACAAGGGCCATGTCCAGCTTCTGCTTGAACATATGTAACGAACTGGCCTCAAGAGCTTTCTGTGGTAGAGAATTCCACAGGTTCACAACTCTCTGAGTGAAGAAGTTCTTTCTCATCTCAGTCCTGAATGGCTTACCCCTTATTCTTAGACTGTGACCCCTAGTTCTGCACTTTCCCAACATTGGGAATATTTTTCCCACATCTAGCCTGTCCAGTCCCATCAGGATTTTATATGTTTCTACAAGATCCCCTCTCGTTCTTCTAAATTTCCAGTGAATACAAGCCCAGTCGATCCAGTCTCTCTTCACATGTGAGTCCTGCCATTTCGGGAATCAGTCTGATGAACCATTATATCCTTTAATCTCCCTCCAGCAGAATGGAAGCCAACAGGTTGGGGTATGTTTGACACTCACTGTTTCAGCATAATATTGTTTTATTGCATACATTTAATTATTTCAACGTTTTCATTGTTTTAAAATTAAGATAGTCTTTTCAACCTGACATCACTCAATTTACCTCATATTGTCCATTCTGCAAATCAACAGTTATGCTGACTCCATCATCCAATTGAGCTAAGTCAGTGAACACAGTGGAGACCCATGACGTCCCGATGTCCTCATCATTGATGTAATCTAACGGATGACCATCCAAATTCAATCGAGGCACTCGGTCATTGGTTGTGTCATCAGCACCATTTGGAATGCAGTACCTTTGGACAAGTGGGTGTACTCGTGGATGGGTCCCTGGGCAGCGACAATTTGTCTGGGTGTGTATGAATGGTAATTTACCGGAAAACACTTCATGAATTTCTCTGTCATATAAAAGCCAACAATAAAAGAAAACAAATACAAATTCAGAAGGTGAAATAAATCACATAGCATGCAATCTCATTCAAAAGGCTTTTTGCATTTACCTCATTAATTCACATTTTTGATCAAATGTTAATGCCAATGATAAGACAGCACTAAAGAAACTACGGAGATGTATTTACCTGTTTGTGAGAGCTGTTTGATAGAACCGTAAATCTTGCATTCGACCAATGAACTGCTCAGAGCCTGTGAAATAGTCATCAAAAAAGTCAGTATGATTAAAAGGTACTAGCCAAATAGGCAAGGGTAGAGCTCTGGGTCAGGTTTATTACGGGAAGGTTTATTATAAATGATTGACTTCTTAATGGTTTTATCTTGTAACAAACCTTATTGCCAATGGTGTGCAACTCAGGTTATCAACCAAACAAGATAGGAGTTGAAAACCTCTTCAACAAACATTAGGAGTGAATGCCCTTCCTTTCCCTCCTACGTACATTCTTGGTAGATGTTTGTTCATTGCCAATGGTAGATTGGTTCTTTTATAATTTCTCTCCTTACATTTGAGGATTTAGGCAAGAGGAAATTATAATGGTATGTGGTAGCTTAATTGAAAGGTAGGGATTTGGGAGCAACTGTTCATGGACAACCTGTCTGGAGCACGGGGGTCGTGGATGTCTTTTCCTTTCCTCCTCCACTTTTCTTCCCAAGGTGGCCTCTGTGCACCTGAGGCATGGGTCGCCATCAAGCACTGGAAAGCTCCCCCGATCAGTACAGGAACTTCTACACACCAATTGTTTGCTCCACAATGTCTGCATGTGGGTACACTGTCCATGCACGATCAGTGATAGTTGGGAATCATTAGTCAGGTGTAAGGTATAGAGTGGGCATCCCTTGTCCCTGAGCATCCATGCACTGATTCCCAGGGGTGGGAAAAAGATGGCAGGTATGTCTGATTAGCACAGGATGAATGCTTTGCAGCTGTTGCTAGGATAACATTCACTCACTGAGGGAATCCCTTGGGCATGGTGACCTACCAACTGAATGCTACTAGAGTGATAGTCATTGCAGTTACAAAACAACTCCCCATTAACATGTGGGGCCTGTAGAGCCACAAGCGTGCAGTCAATTATACCCTGCATCTTTGAGAATCTTGCCAGCCAGGCAAATTCTTTTGCTCTTTTTTCCTGTCTCTCTCTGGTCAGTGAGAAGATAAGGAAGTGCACTCTTTTTCAAACAGTGCCTCCATAACTTCCCTGTTGCAATGATGGATAGTGAATGAACTGTGAGATATTGCCAACGTTACCCATTCCTACCTGGAAGAACCCACTGGCATAGAAATTGAGGATGACAGTGACTTCTCAGCGACTGATTTGACTGTGTGGCTGCAGGTTGGTTTGCAGGAGGTGACAAAGTTCAGTATCCACCTCAATGAAATATAAGCACTGTTCCTGGTTGAGATGGAGGGAGGAAAAGTGCTCCTTAGAAATCCTTGGGGCTTGGGACCTTCTATTAAGACCCATTTTCCTCTTCCTCCCTTTGCACAGTGTTTCCCTCCAATGCTGCCTGGTGCTTCATTTCCAAGCATTGCTATACCCTGAGAGGGACTACAAATACGACCCATTACTGAAGCAGACAGTTTCTTGTCAGACCAACCAATCTTCTTGGCTGCCTTATCAAGATCCAGCACCACTCCCTTGAAAAACTTCCATTTATCTAGTGTTTTTCATGATCTCTGGATGTCTCAAAGGGCTTTACAACCAATGAAGTGGAGTCACTTTCACTAATGTAATGTAGTTAGTGTGACAACCAATTTTCACACAGCAAGCTCCTGCAAATAGCAATGTGTAATGACTATATAATCTGTTTTTGAGATGTTGAATGAAAGACAAATATTGGCCAGGACAATAAGATGAACTCCTCTATTCTTCTTTGAAATAATGACATGGGATCTTATATGTCTCCCTGAGAGGCAGAAAATAAGAACATAAGAAATAGGAGCAGGAGCAGGCCATCTAGCCCCTCGAGCCTGCCCCGCCATTCAATAAGATCATGGCTGATCTGAAGTGGATCAGTTCCACTTACCCGCCTGATCCCTATAACCCCTAATTCCCTTACCGATCAGGAATCCATCTATCCGTGATTTAAACATATTCAACGAGGTAGCCTCCACCACTTCAGTGGGCAGAGAATTCCAGAGATTCACCACCCTCTGAGAGAAGAAGTTCCTCCTCAAATCTGTCCTAAACTGACCCCCCTTTATTTTGAGGCAGTGCCCTCTAGTTCTAGTTTCCTTTCTAAGTGGAAAGAATCTCTCCATCTCTACCCTATCCAGCCCCTTCATTATCTTATAGGTCTCTATAAGATCCCCCCTCAGCCTTCTAAATTCCAACGAATACAAACCCAATCTGCTCAGTCTCTCCTCATAGTCAACACCCCTCATCTCTGGTATCAACCAGGTGAACCTTCTCTGCACTCCCTCCAAGGCCAATATATCCTTCCGCAAATAAGGGGACCAATACTGCACACAGTATTCCAGCTGCGGCCTCACCAATGCCCTGTACAGATGCAGCAAGACATCTCTGCTTTTATATTCTATCCCCCTTGCGATATAGGCCAACATCCCATTTGCCTTCTTGATCACCTGTTGCACCTGCAGACTGGGTTTTTGCGTCTCATGCACAAGGACCCCCAGGTCCCTCTGCACAGCAGCATGTTGTAATTTCTTTCCATTTAGATAATAGAAGTTTAACCTGCTCCCCCAGTTATCTTATCCATGTATTTCATGTATTGCTCACCAACCCTCTGCATCCACCTATACCATCCCCATCCCCTTGTTGCAAGCATCCGATAGAGAGAACCCCCAATGGAGTAGCACTCTCTCAGTACTGCATTGGAATGGACTTGAACATGCAACCTTCTGACTCAAAGGCAAGAATGCCCCCAACTGAGCCACAGCTGCAACCTCAAATGCAGAAGAATATCTTCCACTAGCTCCGTATCAGCAAAAGTAAGTCAAAAACATCTCATCTGGAAACTGGATGGTTGCCTCTTTACAGGCACACAAGGGGTTAAATGCCTACACCTTCTATAGGGCGGCACGGTAGCACAGTGGTTAGCACTGCTGCTTCACAGCTCCAGAGACCTGGGTTCGATTCCCGGCTTGGTTCACAGTCTGTGTGGAGTTTGCACATTCTCCTCGTGTCTGCGTGGGTTTCCTCCAGGTGCTCCGGTTTCCTCCCACAGTCCAAAGATGTGCGGGTTAGGTTGATTGGCTATGCTATAATTGCCCCTTAGTGTCCTGAGATGTATAGGTTAGAGGGATTAGCGGGTAATTATGTAGGGATATGGGGGTAGGGCCTGGGTGGGATTGTGGTCGGTGCAGACTCGATGGGCCGGATGGCCTCTTTCTGCACTGTAGGGTTTCTGTGATATATTCCTATGCTTTTCATTATGCAAGTCCAGCTTGGAATGATTTAGAAAGGGTGTTAAGTGGCCCTTTGGGGTCCAAAATGGTGTGCCAAATAAACACGAGGAACTGCTTAACATCACACATGCACCTAGACACACATGCCAGATGTATTCCAGCTGTCATTGTTTTTTGAGTATATGGTTTCCATAGTGCCTGCACCAGTGGTGGTAGAGGGCTGATTGCTGCCAGTGTTCTTGATGCAAGACTTTGGTATATAATTAGCAAATCTCCCATGGTATTGTGTGTGCCAAGTTTGAAAAAACTGTGTGGAATTTCATGTATTGCTCGCCAACCCTCTGCATCCACCCACACCATCCGCATCCCCTTGTTGCAAGCATTAACTGGTCGTTGATGGCTTCCAAAAACAAGCATGGCCCCGAGTGGGACTTCTGCCACTGGGTGGGACAAAGTCCCGCCCTCAAGAGCTGCCAGCCAATCTGATTGGATGGCAATTCTAGCAGTTCCACCAGTGCCAGGACTGAGTAACAGGCGCTGCTAGGGCTGCAAGGAGGCCCCAAGGAGAAGAAAAGATGGATGCCAGAGCCTGGTAACTCAGGTCTTTTTGGGTGGGGAGGGATTGAGTAGCCTGGAGAGGTGGATAAGTTGGATGGGGGAGCAGGTTTTGGAGGCCAGGCAGGGAGGCACAAAGATGGGAGTGGTGGTGGGGGAGGGGGGCGCGGGGGGAGTTAACATTTTTGGAGGGTGCCACTCCAAACACTGTGCCCTGCCTTCTTTCTCAGTTTTTCTAAAAGATTTCTAAATCAGACTCCTCACTCCTGATCATCTGTTCACACCAACCATGTGTGGCATGGGCAGCTTGAAGTACTGGTTTGATAACAAGCTGAATTGCCCATTCATTATTCTAAAATGGTCGCCGGGCTGTGGATTTCACAACCTGCCGACCCACAGCAGTGAGCACCAAGTCCAGGGTGAGTAGGAAAGCAGTGGGCAAGAAGGCAGTGGACTTTACCATCCCTTATATTTCATGTGCCTCCTGGCCAAAAGCACACTTAGTGGCGGCTGTAAAATCCAGCCCATAGTGTCTTTCTCTTAGCTGTCTTGAATGTTTTTGTGTTGGTTCTACCTTCGCTTTATCTCTTTTGCTTTTGTCACTCTTTGGTCGAGATTGTCAACACGATGGAGACTCTCTCTACTGTGGTGAAAATGGCGGTTGAGTCTGGAAATCACAAGTCCCGACCTCCATCATATCACTCCCCGTTTTTACAGGAGAGGAAATGGGGACATGTCACGTTTTATGCGTGCGTGGTTCACATAAGGCAGCCAGTCATTTCAATCATCAGCTGCCTCCAGTCAAGTTGGATTTTGGTCGCCTGGGAGTGTGAAACTCGGAGTGTGAAACTCAAAGTGTGCAGTGTAGACCTGGTAAGAGCAGGTCTAAACTTTGTACATTTCTTTGGCTAGCTAGAGTACCCCTTTGAAAGGGTTGCAAGTACCCATGTGGCATTAGATTTAAATTTATCTTCACAGCCCCAGAATTGGCACAAAGTTGGTACCAACAGTCTTGCCTCAAACCAAGGGAGTAAGAGTTTTCTTTTAGTTCTTTCATGGGATGCGGGCGTCGCTGATGAGGCCATTATTTTTTTGCCCATCCCTAATTGCCATTGAGAAGGTGGAGGTGAACTGTCTTCTTGAACTGTTGCAGTTCATGTGATGTAAGTACACCCACAGTGCTGCTGGGAGTGAGTTCCAGGATTTTGTCCCAGCAACAATGAAGAAATGGTAATATATTTCCAAGTCAAGATGGTGTGTGGCTTGGGTGGGAACTTGCAGGTGGTGGTGCTCCATGTATCTGCTTCCCTTGTCTTTCTAGGTGGTGGTGGTCGAGGGTTTGGATTGGGCTGGTGGACTTGCAGGACAATTGTTTTTGTCCCTACTGATTCATGCACCAAAGTGCCAGGAAGGGTTTGTGCTTGAGAAGGGCACATTGTTCTCCGTGGTTAGGAAGATAGAAGATGGGCATGGCATTCTTGCACGTAAGAGACCATAGAAGCCAATCAACCTGAACATTCAGAGGACAGAGGATGGTCAGAAGATAGAGGATACCAAGGGATGCTTGCATCCTCTTCTTGACAAGATGATGCTTTTGCATCCACACAAAGTACTGCTGCATATTTCTTTCCATGAGAGTAGCCAATTTCTCAAAGTCAGGGTTCATGTGGTTAGGGTTAGAGACAACCTGGAGATCATGATGGACTCCTCCATTTGTAGCCCAAGAGCTCCCACTGCCTCAGAGAGCTCTGCAGATTTTCACTGATTGGGTAAATACTATGCCCCAAAGGCGAATCCAGAGACTCCATGTTCCTGCTCACTGCAGCATCATTGTGACTCTCCTCCCTCCTCCAAAGGAGAACGGACACAGATATCTCCGACTCTGACACCCCCTCCTGCATTCTGGTGCTCTGCTCCTCATCCTATGCCATCAACTCTACATGCATGCCAAATCCCTCCAATGTGCTATTTCCAGAGTTGGTGGAAAGTGGGCTAATAGGATGCGAGTGCCCTCAGACATTTCTTCCTGCTCCTGCTAGGGGGTTAATCTGGCCTGGGGAGGAGGAGGTGAGCAATCAAAACTGGGATCTGCGTGAGACATGAAAAGAGTTATTTGAGTATAGCCTTTCTCATTGGGAAAGCACACTCTGATGCACACCATTGTATTTAATCAAGTTCTACCAGCCCCATCTTTGCACTCCCTCTCATGCTAATGTATCCTGTGCTCAGTGAAGTGACAGCATGACCTCCACCATTGTCATGCCAAGGTACTTTCAACATCACTTTTGTTACATGATTCAGCATCACCAACAGACCCCTGTTCAGGAACCCTGGCAATTTCCATGGCCAGTTGTTCAACCGTCTGAATGGGTCTCAGCAAGGCTCACCTATCCCCAGTCTGGAGCATTTCCTTAGTGTTCTTTGCCCTTTTAAACCCAAATGACAACATAAATTTACATTAGCTTGATATATTGTGCATTTAGGGACATTTCTCTTCACTGTACCTATGCATCACAATACTCATTCACATCTGTTCTGTATGAACTTATATGAAGTGTTTACACACACAAGATTCACTGCTGAAGCAGAGGTACATATCAGGTCTGGCACCTTAGCTGCATGTCCTTCTCTTGGACCTCTGTGTGGATGAGCCAAGCTCACCTTGCTGGAATGCAGCATATTACTGAACCTTTTACAGCACTGAATCCAGGAATACACATGCTCTCCTGCTGTGCTTACCACAGCCTCAATTTGTATCCAGGACTTGTTGGTTATTGCAGGAGGATTTTGATGGCCAGCAGGCTACAGGATAGATTTCATTTTCTGGACCTCTTCCGCTAACACTTGAACGTCCTGATCAGAAAAGTGTGGGGCAGCTGAACCCAACCCTTCTCCTGTGTCTCCTCTATATGACATTCTATCAATAAAAATGTAAAGTGATTGGAGTCATGAGCCATTCAGATTAGTGTTCTCATTAAATTTTATGTGCTTACATGCAATAACCATTTTTTATCATATCATCAATGAATGCTGTTAATGGTGTGCTGGAGAGAATGGCTCTGCATAAGTGCCTGGTGCCATGTATATTGTGACTGTCACTCCAAGGTGGCATTCCTTGCTCCAGGATGACTGACAGCCCTCCTCCATTCCTCCCTCTCAATCACAATGTTATGTCATGACAGTATGGAGATGTGAGGGACATGGTCAAGGGTCAACAGTGCAAGTACATCCTGCCAAATGGGTGCCAAGAGGGCAAGTGGATGGGATAATGACCATAGCACTGTTTATTATGCATCCACTGAATCTTGGCAACCAACTACATCACTTCAGAATACCTGTACCATGTCCTGGTGGCAAAATGACACAAAATCTATGGCTGTGTGTTGAGAATCCACTCCATGATTTCAATGCTTCAGGACAGTGGACTGTGAATAGGCAGAAACGATGACAATTCTCCCATTAGGGAAAACCCATGATGGGCCATCTGGGTGCAGCTAACAGTTGGGCAGGTTTACATAGCTCACACTCACTAGACCAGTGGCAAATTTGTAGTTAGTGGGGCTCTGTGTTTAGCTTCATTTTTGGCCTCCCACCCACCTCTGGGCACCTCAGTCACTAGGACCCGAAGGCCAAAGCCAAGAATATACACAAATTGATCAGTGCTTCTTCACTTGTAAAAACATACCTGTATCAAATAAATATTCATTGATAACTGAAGACTATTTACTTCTATGTATGTTCCCAGTACTGGTACAATGCAGTAAATAATTCCTTCAAGTAATCCTTAATATTGAAACGTTTGTGCTAATTCTGACTGAAGATAAATATGATAAGTCATGTGTTAGGTGAGATGGTTCTGAATAATGCCCTGAAATGTCTGAAATTATGCACCTTATTAACCTAAAATTATTATTGAGATTGAACAATTACCAGGAATCATTTGCCTTTGGGAAAATGCCAGATAGTGTGATGGAAATCTAGGATGGCTGGCACGTTTAGGAAGGCTGCACTGGAGCTCTTGGAGTAGTGTGGGTCTAGAATGTAGTTAGGGACAGGGTGAGGGCATGGAAAAATTTGAGCAATAAAGTTGAGTTTAGAAGAATTACTAAGAATGTGTGGAAAAACAACATTGTTTTAAGGTAGTGTAGATTTTTTAATCAATATAATTAAAAGCCATCTTGAAAGATTTGGGAGAACAATCTGGTGACTGCAGAACATATTAGATAAACTATTTAGAATGCTAGCTATAAAAGCCGACTGCAATCATCTATTTTGTCCAAACAAAAACATTTAATCAATTATGCAGGCGTGTGTGGGTGAATGGATATGTGAGAATGTGAATATGAATGTGTGTCTGCATATGAGTGTATGTGTGAGAGAGTGTGTGAGTGAGAGTGTGAGAGAATGTATGAGTGAGAGTGTGTGAGTGAGAGTGTGTGAGTGAGAATGTGTGAGTGAAAGTGTGTGTGAGGGTGTGAGAGAGCGTGAGAGAGTGTGTGTGAGAGCGAAAAAGTGTGAGACTGAGAGTAAGAGTGAGTGAGAGTGAACGAATGTGTGAGTGTGTGTGTGTGGATGTGACTGGCTATGTAATGCCAGGAGCACTCGGCTGTTCTTGCCACAGTCGGGAAGATAGAAGGATAGAAATAATGGAATAAACACATATTTAGGATAAATGGACTGATAGACATGAAGACAGATCAATAGGAAGAAATGCATGTAAACGTATTTCTGAGGTAAAATTGGGTGCCTGTTCATTTAAATTACATTGGTAAGATAGACGAACAACAATAATTAACTCAGAAGGTTTTCATTAAGCTGTGTAGGAATGTAAGAGGGATGGGAGCTACCATCTTATTTTTGGAAGTGGGACTGGACTAATCAAGAAACCCAGTAAGTGTTGCATTTTGAAAGAATGTCACAAATCTGATTGAAAAAAATTAAAGTATTATCATGAATAATCTAGAAAATAGAACAATTAGATTGCTTAGTTATTTCAATAAAGGAATACCAATAATAATGGTATGTTGGAATCAGCACTATTCAGGGTTCTTGTCTAGAGATACATTACTGTGTGAATTCTTAGAGTATAGTAAAATGGTGTTTGGAGCTGGCACAAAGCTCATTGTTAATCCTGGTAGGAATTCGAGCTATTATAAAGCACCATGAAATATCAGACTGCGCCTAAATGATTAATTTTGTTCAAAATAATCTATCAAAGATCAGCAGAGAACAAGTTAATTTGACCAAAATTAAATTATACGTTTACATTATGTACAGCAGTAGTGCTAATATGTGAGACTGGCAGAGCCTAAATTGGTCTAAATGAGGCTAAGGATAATGTGAGATCAGGTATTTGTTAATATTGTAATTTTGAATATCGATAATTAATGTTTGCAACTTAAATTTTTTATGGTTTATGCACTGGCATGTCACGGTGTGTGAGTACTCTTTCAAGCTAGGAGACATCAAACTTACAGCACAAACTAATAGTCATTAATTCTGGTCTCTTAATAATTATCACCAGCTTGATGCAGTTAAAGTTACTTGCCAGGTCTCTCGAGTTCAGAGATATTTCACTTGTGCTTGCCTGTGTGTGTGTGCACACCCCAGTTCCCAAAAGCTTTGGAAATCTCAGTCAATAATATTGAAAAGTTTGAAAAATAATTAGAACACAAATTATCACTGGAGTTCAGATAGTTAATAAATACGGGCAGCTTGGGGGTTCTGATGAGAGCTATTGGGTTCAGCACCATGGCCAATGTTGCAAACCCATTCTTCCCATTCCCCTATCCCCTGCTCAAAGAGCCTTGAAGCATTAAATGTGACAGTAGTTATCCAGCCTCCGCAACCCAGAATACTCTGGACGTATCCAAGCGATTATAAATGATCAATTGTGGTGCTATTACATTTAGGATCATTTAAATTAATGTTGTTCCATTGAAGGGTATCTCTGTGGATACAGGAGGGAATGTTCTGAAACTCATTTATTTTTGGGACCCCCCCATTGTAATGATTTTAATCAGGCAATTGAGGTTGGCCTGTTAGAATATGAACTCCCGGATTAAGGGCCAAATTGATTGGTCAATCAGGGAGCCTCTTGCTTTGTACATAACCAGGAGTGTCAGTTCCTCTGGGGCTCCTGGGGCTGCAAACGAAAAGCACTCTGTATGTTGTTGTCAGACTTGTAAATAAAGGGATTTTGGTGAACGGAATTCTGCCTCCGAGGACTTAATACACCTATCATCTGGCTAAAACTAGTGGGGTCCATTTTTAAATACACAGATAGGATCTGTCCGATATCATCGTCAAAGCCAGACTATAATTTGATTTGATTTGATTTATTGTCACATGTACTGGGATACAGTGAAAAGTATTGTTTGTTGTGTGCTATGCAGGCAAAAACATACTGCTCAGGAAGTACATAGAGGAAAAGAAAAAGGAAAGGATGCAAAATATAGTGTTACAGCTACAGGTAAGGTGAAGAGAAAGATCAGCTTAATACATGATAGGACTGTTCAAAAGTCTGATGGCACCAGGGAAGGAGCTGTTGTTGAGTCTGTTGATACATGTTTTCAGACTTTTGTATCTTTCTACCGACGAGAGATGGTGGAAAAGAGTATGTCCAGAGTATGTGGGGTCCCTGATTGTGCTGGCTGCTTTCCCGAGGTAGAGCGAAGTGTAGATGGAGTCAATGGATGGGAGGATGGTTTGCGGATGGACTGGTTCATTCACAACCCTTTTGTAGCTTCTTGTAGTCTTGGTCAGAGCAGGAATTATTTTACTGTTATTTTAACTCTGGATCTGAGTGGGGAAGCAATTATAGCTTTCTCATCAGATCCACCAAACTGGAAGAGAAGACTCTCAAAAAGGTAAATCCTTTTACTTTTGCTTTTTCTAACTTTTCTCAGGGGGCCAGTAATAGCAGGAGTGCTTCTGCGGGTACCACTATGAAAATCATGGCTTCTCTGGCCTCAATGTTTACTTGCTCCAAATAACATGAGTGCCAGGGAGCATTCTTTCGGTCCCTAATGGCAACCTCCTGCCATCCAACATTGAGTTTCTGCACATCAGCTAATTGTCACTTGCAATTAGTTTCAAGCAGTAACATGACTGAAGCTGTGCTGATGAAACCAGGAAGTTAAAATCTCCTGGGCCTCACACTGCCAAGGTTAGGGCAGTTTGATACACATCTCCCACTCTGATTTAATATCCGAACTCGAATCTCCTTACTTTCTCCTCACTTCTCTCCATTCTCCCTCTGACCTCAATCTCTCTCTCTGGCCAAGAAGTTTAGTTAATGCCAGGAAGCAGTGCAAATGCTTAGAAATCTTACCCAAGGACATCGGCCTGAAGCCTGTTGAAAATTTGGTCACCGACCTCATCAACATACACCACTAAATAATCATTCCCAATGTGGCTCAATTTTTGTGACCTCAGCAAAAATATCTGGCTCAAATCCAAAGCAGCACATGGACAGATTCTTGGGGTGGTGGGGGTGGTAGATA
Source organism: Mustelus asterias (assembly GCF_964213995.1). Classification (NCBI taxonomy): domain Eukaryota; kingdom Metazoa; phylum Chordata; class Chondrichthyes; order Carcharhiniformes; family Triakidae; genus Mustelus; species Mustelus asterias. Next base: position 38,285,609 of record NC_135815.1, on the reverse strand, counting down.
AGCCCAGGCTAGCAACAGGAGGAGCTCCATATAATAATAAGTTACCTATCTTTTAATTGCAACTAGCAGTCTCTTTTCAGGGCTGCTTACTAGGCTAATGTACACTGAACGGAGCAATCACAGTACATGTTCAGTCAGTTGCTGTTGGCTTTGGGAGTATGGTCCTAAAAGAGGCATTAGTGTAAAGATTAGCATGTTCAAGCAGCTTAATGTCTGCTTGAGGCAAATGCAAAAATAGGTAGAGCAGTTGTAATGACTCAGGAAGCCCAACTGGAAAAGAACATAGTTTATTACAGAATGCAAAGTAAAACCACTACCAGGGTGAACAAACGCAGTTCCTGCCTGGGACCACAGTTCAGCAGGCCCAGTCCTGAGACTGCCTTATAAAAGGCTCGGATAATGAGTTCCAGCTGGGCAGGCCACTGCCTCTTACCAGGGGAACTCGTAGTCAACGAGCGCCACAGGGAGATCAATCAGCAATTCCCTATGGACCTCATAGGGGTTATCACAGCAATACGTGAAGATCACAGGGTTCAACTTAAGTGCTGGTCTCTGACTGTCCAAACCCATGAAATATAAATGGTCAGATATCCAAGGCAGGATGTTGTACAACTGAGCTTGTGGGAAAGCAAATATATATATATATATATATAAAGATATTAAACTGGCATATGTTAGCTTAGCTATGTAAAGTAATGACATTTAAACAGTATAATATGGAGGGATGTCCCTAACTTTCCAGAAGACCTTCTGGAATCTATGCTTCCCAAACCAGACAGTACCAAACTTACCATTCGAGTTGATCCTGTCGCTTTTAAACAAAGTGAAATAACACCAAATGGGCCATGCAAGTAACAAGGAAGATGAGAGTACATTAATAATTATAAAATGGAATTCACACAACCATCTATCTTCAATGTACCTGCAGTATTCACACCATGAGCATTGGTCCAGTCTGGCTAGCAGTATTTTTAGTGTCTGTCAATTGTGAGTATCGTGGATTATCATTGCATTAAAGTCACCAGTTAAAGTGTGAATTTCCATGTAACAGTTTTATCGCAAAATGATCATTAACTCTGGTCAGGTTCGTTAATTTGAAAATAGCTCTTCTTAAATACTAACTGTGCTCCACAATCAATTCAAAACCAGTTATCACGATTAAAAGGCAAATCAATGTGCTTATGTTCACCTACTGTGGTTAGAACTATTATAAGTGTTGGATGTTTCAAAGACCCAATTCAACCAGAACTCTTTCACAACTTCTATTAGGCATTGAAGTGTATTGATAGTGCAGAGCACTCTCACTTAAAAGCATTTTGAACAACAGGAGCCTGGAAACAGATTGAATAGAGTTGTTTTTATAGTAACTGCTAAGCTTCTTTTTGACTACCATTAAGAAACTGTGACATTGTTACATGGAGCATGGCTCAGACCACATGTGCTTGTCAATCTGCCACTGATAAATGTTAACAGCTTCAGCAGCTATAACGGCTCGGATACTCCAATCCAGCTGCAGCGAATGGAGTTCTGGCTGAGCACCAAATTCTCCGTTCTCACCGGCAGTGGTGGTGGAATGAGGTCGGAGAATCCCGGCCGATGACAAATGGAAATGTACGGTTAACTTTCAGATTTTAACGCTCATTGCAGTCTCACCATTCAGGCTTTGTCCAATCCATATAACAGCATTGGCGGTTGCATCTGAAATTTGTTCAGTGAGAAGTTGAGCGTCGAAAGCAGTGTTGTCTTCCTCTAAGCCATTTATAAAGAAACTGACTCGCGTGTTGTGTATCTGAAATAAAGCAAATCAATACAAATGGTTGATCAATCTTCCACCCATATATAAAATAAATAGCGGCTGGAATTCTCCCATCCCACCTGCCACTGGAATTTTAGCGGGTGGGTTGCGGACAATGTGAAACACCATTGACAGTCGGGTGGGAATTTCTGCCTTTTTGACCAGTGCGGCTGCAGAATTCTGCCCAGTATTTCTGATTTACTTCAATTTATGAGTATGTCTATCCGGTTTTGTTTTTATTAAGTACCTGTATCAATGAAATCCAGAAGAAATGTTTTAACTTGAGTAAAAACATTGATTAGTTGTAACATCACTGCCACCATTTATAGATGACACAGGAAGCAACTCAAAGCCCTGTCAAATTACACATTCATATGTATTGTAATAAATTAGTGGAAGCTGTTGCAACCCAATATCTTTTCGATACCAAACAAATAGAATTTTAAGTATATTTTAAAAATACATGGGAAGAAAAGAATGCCTAAATTCAGCCAAATATTTAACTGTGATTCCATGTATTAGCGAATAATTATATTTGCTTGTGATCTTGGTTTGAAAGCAATTCCTTATTTTTGTGGTCTTAATATGATAGCACTCCACTTCTAAGTAGCTGATTTAATAAGTGGTTAAAGAATCACAATAAAATGGAGGTAATTATTATCTGCCCATAAATTCTGATTTGTAGTAATATGTTTAGTGACAAAGTACGGCAGCAATATTAGCTGTTACTGAGTGTTAAGGAAGATTCTGAAAATGTTTATATTTACATCCAGGACGTTTTTCAGGCAATATGATAAATACTTATGAAATATGACATAGCATTGATAGGTTGATACCATTTTGAAGGAAAACAGCAGAAATATACATTTATAAAAGAGTAAATGATCATAGAATTCCAAAGTTGAACGGCAATGTGGTAATTGGGCAGCATGGTGGCACAATGGTTAGCATTGCTGCCTCACAGTGCCAGGGACCCAGGTTCAATTCCCAGCTTGGGTCACTGACTGTGCGGAGTCTACACGTTCTCCCCGTGACTGCATGGGTTTCCTCCGGGTGCTCCAGTTTCCTCCCACAGTCCGAAAGACATGCTGGTTCGGTGCATTGGCCATGCTAAATTTTCCCTCAGTGTACCCAAACAGGCAATTCTGTTCGGGTACGTTTACAACTCTAAATGTGTATAATCGGAAGATGTATAAACGTGGAAGAATATTTCAGCTGGAAGGTAAATCTGCAGCACAGTATTTAGCACTGCTGCCTCACAATGCCAGGGACCTGGGTTCAATTCCCGGCCTGGTGACTGCCTGTGTGGAGTGTACACTAGTGTAATACATGGAGTCATAGTTAAATATTTGGCTGAATTTAGGCATTCTTTTCTTCCCATGTATTTTTAAAATGTATTTAATATTCTATCTGTTTGGTATCGAAAGGTTGCAACAGCTTCCACTAATTTTTTACAATACATATGAATGTGTAATTTGACAGGGCTTTGAGTTGCTTCCTGTGTCATCTATAAATGGTGGCAGTGATGTTACAACTAATCAATGTTTTTACTCAAGTTAAAACATTTCTTCTGGATTTCATCAATACAGGTACTTAATAAAAACAAAACTGGATAGACATACTCATAAATGAAGGTAAATCAGAAATACTGGGCGGAATTCTCCAGCCGCGCTGGTCTCAAAGCCAGTAATTCTCGTGGTTTTCTCTGGGTGCGCTGGTTTCCTCCCACAGTCCAAAAGAAGTGCTGGTTAGGTGCATTGGCCATCCGCCATCCATCTGACCGAGAACACCTCCCAGCATTGTGACAATAACATGGCTCCCAACCCCTGCTGAATAATATGTTGTGGTTGCACTCAACTCTCTCCACATCACTGGCTGCATTCTGGTTCCAGCTAGCCATCATTCCCTTCCATTCCAAATCTCCATTGACAATCGTTCTGCCTCAGTTTGACAAGAAATAGACAGCTGATTACCGAATCAAATTGCTTTTAAGACTGAAGCTGGTACCAACAGCACTTCAGAGAAGTGTGCAACAAAATGTGGAAGCTCATCACCGCTTTCCCACTTCAGCCCTACATAGAGGTTTGTACTCAGGCTGATTTTTCAGAGCAGTGTCAGCCTGTAAGCTCATGGATGTTCTTCCCTTTCAATCAATGGAATTCCATTTGCCAATTTGAGTGGAGTCGGGCTGATTATGGACTTGTAGGGAATTTACACAGGGAAGTAGAGGGCATGGCTAAGGTACTAAATGAATACTTTGCATCCATCTTTACCAGGGAAGTAGATGCGAGCCAGTCCATGGCAACATATGAGGAAACTTTGTCCTTAGAAGGGTTCAAAATTGATAAGGAGGGAGTGTCGAATAAACTGTCAGTACTTAAATTTGACAAGGTTCAGGGACCGGATGAAATGCATCCAAGGGTATTGAAGGAAGTGAGTGAAATTGCAGGGTGCTGGCCATAAACATCCATGATGTGGAGATGCCGGCGTTGGACTGGGGTAAGCACAATAAGAAGTCTCACAACACCAGGTTAAAGTCCAACAGGTTTATTTGGTAGCACAAGCCACAAGCTTTCAGAGCGCTGCCCCTTCATCAGGTGAGTGGGAGTTCTGTTCACAAACAGGGCATATAAAGACACAAACTCAATTTACAAAATAATGGTTGGAATGCCAGTCTTTACAGATAATCAAGTCTTAAAGGGACAGACAATGTGAGTGGGGAGAGGGTTAAGCACAGGTTAAAGAGATGTGTATTGTCTCCAGCCAGGACAGTTAGCGAGATGTTGTAAGCCCAGGCAAGTCGTGGGGGTTACAGATAGTGTGACATGAACCCAAGATCCCGGTTGAGGCCGTCCTCATGTGGCTATCAGTCTCTGCTCAGCGACTCTGCGCTGTCGTGTGTTGTGAAGGCCGCCTTGGAGAACGCTTCCCGAAGATCAGAGGTCAAATGCCCATAACCGCTGAAGTGTTCCCCAACAGGAAGAGAACACTCTTGCCTGGTGACTGTCGAGCGGTGTTCATCCATCCGTTGTCGTAGCGTCTGCATGGTCTCCCCAATGTACCATGCCTCAGGACATCCTTTCCTGCAGCGTATCAGGTAGACAACGTTGGCCGAGTTGCAAATGTATGTACTGTGTGCCTGGTGGATGGTGTTCTCATGTGAGATGATGGCATCCATGCCGATGATCCCACACGTCTTGCAGAGGTCGCTGTGGCAGGGTTGTGTGGTGTTGTGGTCACTGTTCTCCTGAAGGCTGGGTAGTTTGCTGCGGACAATGGTCTGTTTGAGGTTGTGCAGTTGTTTGGAGGCAAGAAGTAGGGGTGTGGGGATGGCCTTGGCAAGATGTTCGTCTTCATTGATGACATGTTGAAGGCTCCGGAGAAGATGTCATAGCTTCTCTGCTCCGGGTAAGTACTGGACGACAAAGGGTACTCTGTCCACCATGTCCCGTGTTTGTCTTCTGAGGAGGTTGGTGCGGTTTTTTGCTGTGGCGCATCGGAACTGTCGAGCGCCATATCCTGTTCTTATGAGGGCATCTTTCAGCGTCGGGAGGTGTCCATTGCGATCCTCCTCATCTGAGCAGATCCTGTGTATACGGAGGGCTTGTCCGTAGGGGATGGCTTCTTTAACGTGTTTAGGGTGAAAGCTGGATAAGTGGAGCATCGTGAGGTTATCCGTGGACTTGTGGTCAGTGAAGTGCTGAGGTGACCGTCCTTGATGGAGATGCGTGTGTCCAAGAATGCAACTGATTCTGGAGAGTAGTCCATGGTGAGTCTGATGGTGGGATGGAACTTGTTGATGTCATCATATAGTTTATTTCAGTGATTGTTCACCATGAGTCCAAAGGAAGAAAATGTCATCGATGTATCTAGTGTATAGCATCGGTCCTGTGCGGTGAAAAGGTCTTGTTCGAACCTGTGCATGAAGCTGTTGGCATATTGAGGTGCAAATTTGGTCCCCATGGCTGTTCCATGTGTATGGATGTAGAACATAAACATCCAGTCATCCCTAGACTCAGGGGGGGTGACAAAGAGCTAGGGATTTGCAAATATTATGCTCTTGTTCAAAACAGATTAGAAATCATAGAAACGGTACAGTGCAGAAGGAGGCCATTCGGCCCATCAAGTCTGCACTGACAGCAATCCCACGCACGCCCTATCCCTGTCATCCCGCATATTTATCCCGCTAATCCCTCTAATCCCCACATCCCGGGACACTAAGAGGCAATTTAGCATAGCCAATGCACCTAACCCACACGTCTTTGGACTGTGGGAGGAAACCAGAGCACCCGGAGGGAACCCATGCAGACACGGAGAGAACGTGTTAACTCTACACAGACAATGAACCAAGCCAGGAATTGAACCCGGGTCCCTGGAGCTGTGAGGCAGCAGTGCTTACCACTGTGCCACCATGCCGCCCTTGTAAGGATAGCCCCAGCAATTAGAGACCAGAAGATTTAACCTCTGTGGTGGGCAAACTTCTAAAAACAATTATTTGGAATAGATTAACTAGTCACATGGAAAAATGTGCTTTGATTAGGAAGAGCCAGCATGGATTTCTAAAGAGGAAATAGTATTTTGGTGTTCTCCTTCTGTCTTGTAAACAGAGATTTCCTGAGTTAACAGACCATTTTAAAATGGACTATCTAGTGACACACACGGCAGTACATAATCTGGGTGGGGCAATTTTACCACCTATGGATCTTCTTCCTGTCACAGTAAAGCCATTGGAAAATTGTGTTTGGAATTTTTGCTTTTGGTTTTGGTTGCTGCCTTGCTATACATTTGGTTTCACAACCCATAAATTGAATGACCTAATCAGGATGTTTTTGGGAAATTTCCTTCACATCTCAAAAAAAAGCCTTATTCTGCCTCCACCCTTTGGCCTGTGTGGATAGTTGTACAGCTTTGCTTAAATTCAAATTTTCCTGAGAGTGGAAGGAGTCAGAGAGATTCTTATCCAAAATGCCAACAATTTTTCAATCCCTGATCATGTCACCTTTTAGTGTTCCATATCCACTATTTGTGGCTAGGTTGTGCAAGTCACTAAAGAATGGGTCAAACCATTCACCCTGTGTTTAGCAGCACAAAATAAACATTGCCCTCTCAATAACACAATTTTTACGAAGAATGAAGTATGAGCGAAAGGCTCTGATGACCTCTCTGGTAGGAGGCGATCTCCTTGTTCATTCCCTGTCTTGGCAAACACATCATCTGCTATGCTCCCAACAGTGTAAAACAAAGTGGTAACTTGGTCTTTGTCCTGTTTGGTTGTGAGGCCTGAGGCGCTGTTATATCAGGTAAAACATTTTCGCTAATTTTGCCATTGTTCAACCTGTCTAGGGCTCTCAATATTTTGAATAGAAACTGATCGGGGCAACGTACTAGCAATTGCTTATCCAGGTCCGTGGTTGTCTTTTCCTGTGCTGCTTGTCCTGCCGTGTCACCGGGCTTTATTCACTGGTTTCTGATACTGGGTTGGTCTCAAAATCCTTCACTTGCTGAGCTGCACTGTTGCTGGGCTTCACTTGAGGCTTTTCCCACCATTCTACCATTCTGCTGTTGGTGCAATCACCACCTATTATCATGGGTTTGTATCAGGATTCTTCAGCTTCTTATTCTGGAAGAGATCTCAATGGAGGCAATTGTCTTTGTCGGAATACATTTATTTACATGCTAACTACTTACAAATTATAAATAGGTTTAACATGTGGCTAGAGCTGTCCCCTAAGATGTGACTCAGACATCCTCAGTGAGTGACTTTACTGTGACATAGCTTCTTTTGCACATGCTCAGTAAGCTCTTATTAAGAGTTAACCCATTACTCCACAGTTCTAACCCCCCAAAAGGCTTGCAAGGCACAAAACAGGAATGTAATAGAATATTGTCTTGCATGCTATTGCAACATTCAAGAATCTCAAACCCATCCAGAAAGAAACAATTCTGCCTTATCAGAATTCTCTCCACCATTTTCAAAACCCACTTCTTCCACCACTGGCATTTTGTGGTTACCGTCTGCAGGATGCTTTGCAAGAAGTCACCAAGGTTTCTTTGGTAGCACCTACCAAATGTGTGACCTTCACCGGATAGAAGGGTGTACAAGAATTCCATCACCTCCAGCCACCTGCCAAGTCATGACACCATCCCAATTTGGACGCGCATCACTATTCCTTCATCATCAGTGGTTTAAAATGCTGGAAATGCATTCTGAGCATCATTATGGGAGTGCCTTCATCACATGAGTCACAGTGTTCAATATGCAAGTCCACCACCATCTGCTCAAGGCAGTAATTGCTGGCCTTGCCAGCTATGTCCAAATCTCAAAACAGAATTTAAAAATAAATCAAAAAAAACTTTTCTCATTAAAATACATAGATTTGTAAGGATTGTTTGGATTTATTTTAAAAAAGTCACTTATGAAATACAATAATTTTTGTACTGAAAATATAATAATACGTCCGGATAGTCAGTTGTTAAGCTTCTTTTAAAGCAAGATATCACCTTCCCCCTCCTTCAATTTGTAGAGCACATTCACAGCAACATATTAGCAAAAGCAGGCTGGATTTTTTTTTGCTCTGTCAAGGAGCAGAAATATAGATGAGCAAATAAATGCAAATGAATTCTGAAGCACATCATCCCATTTAGCCTCTATTCATTTCTTTGAATAGACATGGTAGACATGTAGACTTTTACTCTATTGGAGGGTTTAAGAAGTGTTTTATGTGCTGCAGGCTGCATACAAAAACTGCTTCCTTTCTTCAAATCTAGTACTGATTAACTTCTCAAGTAATTGTTGTCTGGCACACATGCACAACTGAAAGGATGGCAGAGGAGACGAGATTTAGTTTTCCTTGATATCCACTCTAATCAAATCAAGCAGGGCCACAAAATTGCATCTTTATGGATGAAAGCCCAATGAATGACAAGCAAAACAGAAAAATATGAAGGCAGTTCTAATTTGGGTTCAAATGAAAGATGTGCTTTTCACAATCAATAGAAGAAGCACAAGCCTACCTTGTTAACATAATTGTAAATATATTGTAAATATTTTCCAAGCCACTGCTTGTGTACTAGTCCATTTGAACAGAAAGCCTTGCTTTTATATGGGCTGAAATGGGGCATCAACAAAAGGCAGAGCACTCTGATTGTTGGATCTTGTGACAGGCTGCATAAATAATGTGGAATATTCCTAATAAATTATATAAAAAAATACTGAAACCTTTTAAATTCGACTGCATATAATTGAGTCTTACAGCGAAATATAATCTGAATGACCGTGTTCTGAAGTAAGATAGTATTGAATAGTGTTTTTTAGGATTTCTGAAGTTTCAGAATCAACTCCATTGGTAGTTGCTATCGACAGGTTGCCAATTGTTTTGGACAGCTCTTTTTCAGGCTGCCTTCATAGACCCATAACATATGTCTACAAAGCTTCGAGTGACATATATATTTTAACAGGCGTCAGAGGTGCCACTTTTTAAACATGTTTTGTTCTGCCCATTGTTAAGGATTTAAGGCAGAAGTATTCATCACACAGGATTCGGGCCACTTGCACTTGTCTGCTTGCTGAATCTTCCACTCACCCTTTCTCTCAAGCTCACCACTTCCCTCCCTGATCCTCCCGCTCATTTCTTCCCCCTCACTCGCTGCCTCTCCCCCCTCACTCGCTGCCTCTCCCCCACTCACTCCTCCCACCTGCAGCTTCTCTCCTGCTACCGCTTCCCTCCCTGACCTTCCCACCCGTCAACTCTCTCGTTTGCCACTTCCATCCCAAACCCTCTCAATTGCTGCCTCCCTCCCGCTCACTGCCTTTTCCACTCATTACTTCATTCCCCAACCCTCCCATTCGTAGCTCCTGTCACTCTTTTGCATCCCCCCTTTTGCTGGCCTTCTCCTGAGCCTTGGCTCACAGCAAAGATTCAGAAGAAGGAATCAGTGATTTTCAGAGAGATGGTTGGTGAGTGAGAGGGTGACGAACTGGGGGAACTCAGGGAAGGAAGCAACGAGCAGGCAAGGTTGGAAAGGGAGACAGCGAGTAGGAGGGTTGAAGGGTTGGGAGGGTCAGGGAGGGAAGCAGCCAGTAGTCACGTCGGCGGTGGGGCAGGGGGCAGGGAGAAGGAGGGTTAAGGATAAGAAAGGGTCAGAGGGGAAAGCAACATGGAGGGTCAGGGAGTTGGGAAGGTATTTATCCATGAGACATGAGCATCATTGGCTAGGCCAGCATTTATTGCCCATCCCTAGTTGCCCTTAAGAAGGTGGTGATGAGCTGTCTTCTTGAAACACTGCAGTCCATGTGCTGTGGGTTAATCCACAGCAGGGGGCAAAGCAGCGAATGGGAGGGTCGTGAACTGGTGGCAGTCAGGGAGGGATGCAGTATGCAGGAGGGTCACAGAGGCAAGTGGTGAGCCAGGGAGTTGACGAGCAGGAGGGTCAGGACAGGAGGAGGTGAGGTGAGAGAGGCAGCGAGTCAGGATAAGTGGTAAGCTAGAGAGAGTATCACGGGAAGTAGAAAGTAAATTGAAGAATTAGTAAGTTATTAAAACCTAGTAAGTTAAGAATACGCAGGTAATTTAGAGTTAATAAGAGGAGGTTCCTCATGGCAGACTGGTACACAAGGTGAAGTTGTACAGGATCAGAGAAGAGCTGGCAAGATGGATAGAGAACTGGCTCGGTCATAGAATACAGAGGGTAGCAGTGGAAGGGTGCGTTTCTGAATGGAGGGCTGTGACTAGTGGCGTTCCTCAGGGATCAGTGCTGGGACCTTTGCTGTTCATAATATATATATAAATGATTTGGAGGAAAATGTAACTGATTTGATTAGTAAGTTTGCGGACGACACAAAGGTTGGTGGATTTGTGGATAGCGATGAGGACCATCAGAGGATACAGCAGGATATAGATCGGTTGGAGACTTGGGCAGAGAGATGGCAGTTGGAGTTTATTCCAGACAAATGTGAAATAATGCATTTTGGAAGGTCTGATACAGATGAGAGATATACAGTAAATGGCAGAATCCTTAAGAGTATTGATAGGCAGAGGGATCTGGGTGTACAAGTACACAGGTCACTGAAAGTGGCAACGCAGATGGAGAAGGTAGTCAAGAAGGCATACGACATGCTTACCTTCATCAGCTGGGGCGCTGAGTTTAAAAATTAGCATGTCATGTTGCAGCTTTATAGAAGTTAGAAGTCTACAAGATTATGAGGGCATGGACAGAGTAGACAGTCAGAGGCTTTTTGCCAGGGTGGAAAAGTCAATTACTAGGGGGCATAGGTTTAAGATGGGAGGGGCAAGGTTTAAAGGAGATGTACGAGGCAAGTTTTTTGACACAGAGGGTGGTGGGTGCCTGGAACTCGCTGCCGGGGGAGGTAGTGGAAGCGGATACGATAGTGACTTTTAAGGGGTGTCTTGGCAAATACATGAATAGGATGTGAATAGAGGAATATGGTCCCCAGACAGGTAGGGGGTTTAGTTCAGACGGGCAGCATAGTCGGTGCAGGCTTGGAGGGTCGAAGGGCCTGTTCCTGTGCTGTAATTTTCTTTGTTGTTTGTTCTTTGATTTTTGGACCAGTTAAGTTTTTGAAGTGGTTTGCAAAAGAGGAATTTAAATCACAGGTTGTCAATCAGGGTTAGACCCTGTCAGCATTGCCATCAGCATCAATGGGGTACAAAGTGCAGTCAACCGTGAAGGGAAATCAAAATAAACACAGATGGCTAGAGGATGATAGAAATCCATTGATATGACAGCTGAATCTTTTATGAGGCATTGCACTTCAATGTGTGACAGATCTAAGGCTTCAAGTGAAATGGAAAGGGTTTCAATGCTTCCTGTGAACTGGGAAGCCTCAGCAAATTCAAATCAAAGCTGTGTGCACAGCACAGGAACGGGCCCTTCGGCCCTCCAAGCCTGCACCGACTATGCTGCCCGACTGATCTAAAGCCCCCTACCCTTCCGGGGACCATATCACTCTATTCCCATCCGATTCATGTATTTGTCAAGACGCCCCTTAAAAGTCACTATCGTATCTGCTTCCACTGCCTCCCCCGGCAGCAAGTTCCAGGCACCCACCACCCTCTGTGTCAAAAAACTTGCCTCCTACATTTCTTTTAAACCTTGCCCCTCAACACCTTAAACCTATGCGCCCTAGTAATTGACTCTCCCACCCTGGGAAAAAGCTTCTGACTATCCACTCTGTCCATGCCTCTCATAATCTTGTAGACTTCTATCAGGTCGCACCTCAACTTCCATAGTTCCAGTGAGAACAAACCAAGTTTCTCCAGCTCTCCTCATAGCTAATGCCCTCTATACCAGACAACATCCTGGTAAATCTTTTCAGTACCTTCTCCAAAGCTTCCACATCCTTTTGGTAGTGTGGCGACCAGAATTGAACACCATATTCCAAGTGCGGCCAAACTAAGGTTCTATAAAGCTGCAACATGACTTGCCAATTTTTAAACTCAATGCCCCAACCAATGAAGGCAAGCCTTCTTGACTACCTTCTCCATCTGCGTTGCCACTTTCAGTGACCTGTGTACCTGTACACCCAGATCCCTCTTAAGGGTTTCTGCTATTTTTCCTATCCTGTATATTTCCTATCTGCATTAGCCCTTCCAAAATGCATTACCTCACATTTGTCCAGATTAAACTCCATCTGCTATCTCTCCGCCCAAGTCTCCAATCGAACCAAATCCTGGTGTATCCTCTGATCGTCCTCATTGCTATCTGCAAATCCACCACCCTTTGTGTCGTCCGCAAACTTATAATCAAACCAGTTACATTTTCCTCCAAATCATTTATATATATTACAATTAATACATTGGGGCTGTGTGCACAGCTGGGCAGACTGGAACCCCATCTCCCCTAGGTGAAACTGACATCTCCTCTCTGTCAGAGATGGTGCTTCCTCAACCCTTGGAGTCCAACACACCAGGCCCCCGCTTGTGAGGACCTGTACGAAAGCCCACCCACTGTAGGTCCCGCTGGAGGGGTGGATGAATAGCAAGGGCCATTTGACTCGGACTGCAAGCCCGAGAGTTATATTTAAATGTCTGGTCTTGAATATGCACTGGGATCCCACCTGATCTGTGTGGAAACCCGATCAGGGCCGGCAGCGTGGCCTGGGAGGCTCACAGTGGGTTTGCCACCTGGCGTAAAGCCCGCTTTTCCGCCAACTCCCGATTATCCAGGCTATTGCAATTCAAGATCGGAGCTAGCGGGCCTGGAGAATTTACCCCAGAGGGGATGGTAGTTGTCTTCGGTGTTAAACGCTGTAGACGCTTCATCGTAGTAACTGATCATAAATCTTTATTGGGACTTTTTAAAGACAAGGCAATACCCTTCATAGCCTCCACTTGGATACAGCATTGGGCCTCGTTACTGGCGACTTATGAATACCTCCTAGAACACCGTCCCGGACACAGCTAGCTAACGCTGATACACTGAGTCATCTGTTGTTCACCATAAACACAAATTCATTGCCAGCTGTGGAAGAGGTCGTGACGATTCTCAATTATTAGACACCCTGCTAGTGTTTGCGAGACAAATCAGGACGTGGAGGCAAAAAGACCCAGTCCTATCTAACTTAGAATATATGATTCTGAATGGCGGATTCAGAGGACAACCCTCAGAGGAAATGAAACCCTATCTGACGAAGGAAGACGAGCTCAGTGTTGAGGATGTTAGCATTTTCTGGAGGTCCCGCGTAGTCATCCCTTGCCTTATGGAATTACACCATGGCCACCCTGGGATTTCAAAAATGAAAATGCTAGCCAGGAGCTATGTATGGTAGCCAGTCATGATGCAGACATTACGGACTTGATCAGAGAGTATGATTTGTGCCAAGAGAATCAAAAACACCCCCCTCCCCCTAGCCTCCCTACATCCATGGGCATGGCCTGTTAGGCACTGGTGCGAGTGCATGTGGACTTTACCAGGCTTTTTATGGATTCTATGTTTTTGATTATGGTGGATGTGCATTCCATATAGTCAGAGATACATCACATGAGCTCCACAACCTCCCATGCCACAACTGAGAAACTACAACAAAGTTTCTGCACGCATGGGATATCTGAAGTCCTGGTTTCAGAAAATGGCATAGCCTTTAATATCACGGAGTTTCAGACCTTCATGTTTTCCAATGGAACCAAACACATTAAGACAGTACCCTATTACCTGCCATCAAATGGGTTGGCTGAACATTTAAGCTCGGCATGAAGGAGCAACCCGCAGCATCCATAGAGACCAAAGTGGTACAATTTTTATTCGATAATAGGACTACTCCTCACACAACTACAGGAATTGTCCTAGCAGAATTGTCAATGGGATGGATGCTTCGGACAAGATTAAGCCTATTGTTCCCAAACCTGACAGGGTGGGTGAATTCCCAACAAGAGAGCCAGAAGGAAAGTTACTGCAAGGACAGATGACCTGGTCCACGTGAAGAACTTTGGAGACAGCCTCAGTTGGGTCTCTAGGATCATAACGGAAAAAACGAGGCACATGTCTTATAAAGTAAAAGTACAGGGCAAAGTTGTAAGGAAACACCTGGACCATCTCAGGAGTAGGGAGCCCACACCAGTGCAGGCCTCGTTACCAGCTATGGAGATAGTTACTGCCAGCATTGAACCACGACGAGAAGCTGACCCTATACCTGTTCCTCCGGGTGATGAGAACATAAATGCCATGATGGAAATGGAAGAGACTGGCACCTCAACTGAAGCAGCGACTTTTAAATGTGCTCAGGGGTGCCCATTTCTATGGATCCTGGAGTCACATGTAGACCAGACCGAGTAAGGATGGCAGATTTCCTTCCCTAAAGGACATTAGTGAACCAGATGGATTTTTACACCAATCGACACTGGTTTCATGGTATCATCATTACACTTTTAATTGCAGATTTTTTTTATTGAATTCAAATTTCACCATCTGCCATGGTGGGATTGGCACCCAGGTCCCCAGAGCATAACCCTGGATTACTAGTCCAGTGACAATCCCACTACACCTTTGCCTTGCACACGGTTAATTATGCTGTCAGAGGAGGGTCGGCCCGAACCACTGCCTGGAAAGCTATTTAGATACTAAAGATTATCAGATGTTGGGTGATCATCAGAGTAACATATTCTGGCATATTCCCCAATAGTAAGGAGGTGTTTAAATATTCATTTTAAATTAAACAAACCGCTTTAAAATTACGAAAGCAACGCTGAGAATACGTGGACAAATGCAAATGGAAGCAATTACATTTTTTGATGAAATATAATAAGGTCTGAATAAAATATACACTCTATGTATAGGGTTCCTTATCAAAAAATTATTATGCATTTAATATGTTATCAGTTATAGAGGAAACAATGAAAAATGAAAGTCAATTGGTATAAAGTTTGCATTTGGCATCCCAGAGTAACCAAAAGATGTTTACCATCTCTACTGTCTTAACACAGCCAACAGCTGATGAACAGCCAATTTCCTTTTATCACATTATTGCAGCCATGAAGAAACCCATTTGTTCTACTCAGCTCACTAAAGATACCAGTACCAATCTAACGTATACATGTTTTATATCAGTGGAATCCTCGGAGTATGAGGAATTCAACAATATATAATAAGTAGCGTGACATTTTATTTACTGGGAGAAAATTGTCTCCACCGAAGAAGAGAAACTCAAAATGTATTTTCAAAGCCAAATATCACTATTCTAATAAGGCAATATTTCTTGATAAACTATTTTCCCTAAAAATGTGACACAGCATTTAAATTTTCATGAACTGAGGACTTTAGATAAATATTGCACACATATTTGTAGCTTGGTTTAATCAGGCAAAATATATCTTGTAAATAACTAAGGTCAGTGTAGGAGTATATTTCCATTGGTTCTATTCCAATAAAAATAAATTTTCTACATTACATTCTATACAGATCATTACCATAATATATTCAATTTGGTGTACAACAGTTTTTCACAACAAAAGTGCTCCAATAATATATGGCCTACATTATATTTTCCTCTATATTGCTATAAAACAGTATTACCACAGTTGAAGTCAAATAATGCTACCTCCCTTAATTTTTTATCAATAAAAGACCTGATCACAAACCTCACATTGTGTTTGGTCCTCTTAATGTCACTGCATTGTAAAGGGGGATAACAAATGGCGAGAGTCTCCTCAATGTGTGGGAAGTGAAATTGATTTTCCTTGCCCCAACCTTGTGTAAGCCAGCAGTAAGTAGCTAAACTACACCCAATTGGAGCATAGCTAAACCCAAATTAATTTCTGGGTTCTGATGATTTATATAATTGGTGTCGTAATATCAACTGTCCTTGCAACTGTTTATTCTCTTTTTGCTCTTCCTCTGTGATCTTTAGTTGTCTGCTTTCTGGAGTTCTCTGCTGCCTTCAATCTGAGATTTTTGTTGCCTTTGCTCTGGGATCTCTTGTTGCCTTTGGCAGAGCTGCCCTCCCTATGGAGTCTCTTGTTGCCCTCTCTCTGGAGTCTGTTGTTGATCTCGGCAGAGTTGCCCTCTCTCTGGGGTCTCCTTTTTCCCCTGGTGGAGTTGCCCTCTCTCTTTGGCCCTCTCTTGTTGTCATTGGTGCATTATTGAGAGTTGCCCTCTGTCTGATGTTTCTTGTTGCCTACGGACCATTTTTACGAGTTGTGCTCTCCCTGGGGTCGCTTCTAATTTTCAGTCCATAGTCATCTTTTTTTTTCTTGTAGTTACTGCTTTCACTTTCATTATTTCTTTAAGACTGAGTGTAGGAACCATTTTAACACAGGCTGTAGTTGCTAGGATAAGTTAGCTACCCTCTGACTTTCTTTGAGGTATTGTTTCTGTGCAGATCCTTGAAAAAGCTTTGAAAGTGTTGTATTTGTCAACAAATATATTAATGAAGGTACATAATGTTCCAGCTCCTTGTATCGCACTGGGCTTGAAATTTGGTTCTGCCTTTGCTTTAGTTTGGGACAAAATGTGCTTTCCTTGTATTAAAATGAGAGTGTTTGAAGCTATTCCCTTTTTTAAAACTTATAAAGCAGCAGCCAAGGACCCTGCTGAAAAGGGTTCTCTTTCTCTTAAACTCTGCAGGTTTCTCTATTAAACTGTCAACCTTTTTTTCTGCAGGTTTTCCTCTGCTCTACCTGCCTTTTTATCTCACAGTTTTTTTTACTGTAGCTATATTCCAGCTTCTTCAACGACTGAGTCTGTGGGTCTGCCACCTATTCTACAATGTAAGTACAGCTTGTTTTTTTATCATTGTTGTACATTGTGCTGTAAACTGTGTCACTCAGAATTTTTGCAATTTTCTGTGTTGAAGCTTCTTCACCTTTGTTTTTTATGTTTCTTATGGGGTCATAGAGTCAGAGGTTTACAGCATGGAAACAGGCCCTTCGGCCCAACTTTGTCCCTCTAGTCTGGCTTTGGTTTTCCATGCCTTTGAATGCTGTTCTGGGTTCATGCATTTAACTGACACCTTTCATATCACTGCAAATCACCATGTCGGATCATGGTACTATCTTTAATGTGATTTCTTGCAGGAGTTCCCACTACTGTCAACCATGAGTGAAACTTTCCCATATTTTTTCCAAGTGTCAGGTTCTGACTAAACACTAGCATATACCTTCCAAGCTGCACAACCAAGTTTTTATCCAGGTCTTGAACCTCTCTGAAAGAAAAAAAATGAGTAGGCGAGTTTATGCCATCACGCTGCTGGGGCAGGGCCTGAAAGAGCCTCCAAGGCGGCTTTTCAGAAATCGGCACACTATCTTTAAAGGGCGGCCAGGTCAGCACAGGAAGTGAACAGTCCCCAACCCCCACCACAGACAAGTTAGAACCCTCTTCACAAGTATCGCTGCCCCCCCCCCCCACCACCCCCCCCCCTCCACTACCATCACAGCACGTGCTGAGGCTTTATTTCCCCCACCCCACCCACAATGCAAACATTGGGCCCCTTCCCTTCCCCCCCTCCCTCCTTGTAGGCAGAGAGGCAACTCTCTCTCCCCATCCCCTCCCTTGCTGGCATCAGGGCAAGTGCCCCCACCGCCCCCCCCCCCCCCCCCCCCCCCCAAATACCACTGCTGCAGTCTCGAGGGCACTCTCCCTCTCACAGGCATCAACCCTCCCCAGCACACATAGAGGGAACTCCTCCGAGGGACTGCACAGAGGGCCCAGCCCTGCCCCCTCCACTGCTGCTTTGAGCTTGCGGGCTGAGGCGGCAGGCCCGACTCTATCCTGCCCTGGCCTTCCCAGGACAAATACTTCACAGGAGATGGCCTTTGTGGAGGAGATGGTTTTGCTGAGTCAGGAAGTTTTCTGACCCAACCTTCCTACCTCCTCCACAAAAATTCAGCCTGACATCTCGGAAGTGTTCAATGTCATTTTTGTAATGGAGTGATGATGACTGACTGCAGTGCTTTAACTCCTGCATATTTATTTATCAATATAACTTTATATACTGTTACCCTAATCATAAGAAAAAGTATGTTAGTCATTTTACAGTTTTAACCAATGACACTTGCATTTTCAGCAATTTATATATTTGGATTTCAAGAGCAGTGTTTTCCCTGCGGTCAGTTGAACCCCACCTTCAGGTTCAAATGGCAGTCAAAAACCCATACCATGTGGGATACATTCACTCAGAATCACAGAATACTACAGTGCAGAAGTGGCCCTTTAGCCCATCGAGTTTGCACCAATGCATGAAAGACCTTAACCTGCCCATCTAATCCCACTTGCCTGCACTTGGCCCATAGCCTTGAATATTATGGTGTGCCAAGTATCATCTCGAGTGCATCTCCAACATACTCCTCATAAATTGACTCAAAGCTTCTGCAGCCACTTGACATAGAGCTTCCCCAACCCCAAACATGGTCCCTATTTCCCTTGAGCAAGTGGGTTGATCTACAAGAAGTTTTTCAAATCAATATCTCATGATTTGATTTATTATTGTCACATGTATTATTATACAGTGAAAAGTATTGTTTTTTGCATGCTATACAGACAAAGCATACCGGTCATAGAGAAGGAAAGGAGAGAGTGCAGAATGTAGTGTTACAGTCACAACTAGGATGTAGAGAAAGATCAACTTAGTGTGAGGTAGGTTCATTCAAAAGTCTGATGGCAGCAGGGAAGAAGCTGTTCTTGAGTCGGTTGGTACGTGACCTCAGACTTTTGTATCTTTTTACCGATGGAAGAAGGTGGAAGAATGTCCGGGGTGCATGGGGTTTTTAATTATGCTGGCTGCTTTTCCGAGGGAGTGGGAAGTGTAATGGGGGACGGGGAGGAATTTGTGGGACGGGGAGGAATTTGTAAAATGCGTACTGGAAGGTTCTTTGGAACAGTATGTAGATAGCCCGACTAGAGAGGGGGCTATACTGGACCTAGTTCTGGGAAATGAGCCCGGTCAGGTCGTCAAAGTTTCGGTAGGGGAACATGTGGCAAATAGTGACCACAACTCTGTTAACTTTAGGATAGTAATGGACAAGGATGAGTGCTGTCCTACGGACAGGGTGCTAAATTGGGGGAAGGTTAACTATAGCCGGATTAGGCAGGAATTGGTGGATGTTGATTGGGAGAGGATGTTCGAGGGTAAGTCCGCGTCTGGCATGTGGGAGTCTTTTAAGGAACTATTGATAAGGCTGCAGGATAGGCATGTGCCTGTAAAAAGGAAAGATAGGAAAGGTAGGATTCGAGAGCCATGGATAACCAGGGAAATTGAGGATCTGATTAAAATGAAAAGGGAGGCGTACGTTAAGTCCAGGCAACTGAAAACAGATGGAGCTCTGGAGGAATACAGAGAGAGTAGGAAAGAACTCAAACGGGGAGTTAGAAGGGCAAAAAGAGGTCACGAAATGTTCTTGGCAGGCAGGATTAAGGAGAATCCTAAGGCATTCTATTCATACGTTAGGAACAAAAGAGTTGCCAGGGAGAAAATCGGACCTCTCAGGGACAAAGGAGGGGAATTATGCTTAGAACCCAAGGGAATAGGGTAGATCCTAAATGAATACTTTGCATCGGTATTCACGAAGGAGAGGGCCGTGTTAACCAGGAGTGTCTCGGAGGGAGGTGTTGACCCGTTAGAGAAAATCTCCATTACGAGAGAGGAAGTGTTAGGTTTTTTAGGGAACATTAAAACTGACAAAGCCCCAGGGCCTGATGGCATCTATCCTCGACTGCTCAGGGAGACGAGAGATGAAATTGCGGGGCCTCTGACGGAAATCTTTGTCGCTTCTTTGGACACGGGTGAGGTCCCTGAGGATTGGAGGATAGCGAATGTGGTCCCGTTGTTTAAGAAGGGTAGCAGGGATAACCCAGGAAATTATAGGCCGGTGAGCTTGACGTCCGTGGTAGGGAAGTTGTTGGAGAGGATTCTTAGAGACAGGATGTATGTGCATTCAGAACGGAACAATCTCATTAGTGACAGACAGCATGGTTTTGTAAGAGGGAGGTCGTGCCTTACAAATTTGGTGGAGTTTTTTGAGGAAGTGACAAAAACGGTTGATGAAGGAAGGGCCGTGGATGTCGTCTATATGAATTTCAGTAAGGCATTTGACAAAGTCCCACATGGCAGGTTGGTTAAGAAGGTTAAGGCTCATGGGATACAAGGAGAAGTGGCTAGATGCGTGGAGAACTGGCTTGGCCATAGGAGACAGAGGGTAGTGGTCGAAGGGTCTTTTTCCGGCTGGAGGTCTGTGACCAGTGGTGTTCTGCAGGGCTCTGTACTGGGGCCTCTGCTATTTGTGATATATATAAATGATTTGGAAGAAGGTGTAACTGGTGTAATCAGCAAGTTTGCGGATGACACGAAGATGGCTGGACTTGCGGATAACGAAGAGCATTGTCGGGCAATACAGCAGGATATAGATAGGCTGGAAAATTGGGCGGAGAGGTGGCAGATGGAGTTTAATCCGGATAAATGCGAAGTGATGCATTTTGGAAGAAATGATGTAGGGAGGAGTTATACAATAAATGGCAGAGTCATCAGGAGTATAGAAACACAGAGGGACCTAGGTGTGCAAGTCCACAAATCCTTGAAGGTGGCAACACAGGTGGAGAAGGTGGTGAAGAAGGCATATGGTATGCTTGCCTTTATAGGATGGGGTATAGAGTATAAAAGCTGGAGTCTGATGATGCAGCTGTATAGAACGCTGGTTAGGCCACAGTTGGAGTACTGCGTCCAGTTCTGGTCGCCGCACTACCAGAAGGACGTGGAGGCGTTAGAGAGAGTGCAGAGAAGGTTTACCAGGATGTTGCCTGGTATGGAGGGTCTTAGCTATGAGGAGAGATTGGGTAAACTGGGGTTGTTCTCCCTGGAAAGACGGAGAATGAGGGGAAATCTAATAGAGGTGTACAAGATTATGAAGGGGATAGATAGGGTGAACAGTGGGAAGCTTTTTCCCAGGTCGGAGGTGACGATCACGAGGGGTCACGGACTCAAGGTGAGAGGGGCGAAGTATAACTCAGATATCAGAGGGATGTTTTTTACACAGAGGGTGGTGGGGGCCTGGAATGCGCTGCCAAGTAGGGTGAGGAGGCAGGCACGCTGACATCATTTAAGACTTACCTGGATAGTCACATGAGCAGCCTGAGAATGGAGGGATACAAACGATTGGTCTAGTTGGACCAAGGAGCGGCACAGGCTTGGAGGGCCGAAGGGCCTGTTTCCTGTGCTGTACTGTTCTTTGTTCTTTGTAGACAGTTTCAGTGGATCGGAGGCTGATTTGCTTGATGGACTGGACTTCATTCACGACCCTTTGTAGTTTCTTGTGGTCTTGGGCAGAGCAGGGGCCATACCAAGCTGTGATACAACCAGAAATAATGCTTTCTATGGTGCATCTGTACAAGTTGATGAAAGTCATAGCTGACATGCCAAATTTCCTTAGTCTTCTGAGAAAGTAAAGGCGTTGGTGGGCTTTCTTAAATATAGTGTCAGTATGGGGGGACCAGGACAAGTTGTTGGTGATCTGGACACCTTAAAAACTTGAAGCTCTCGATCATTTCTACTTCGTCTCCATTGATGTAGGCAGGGGCATGTTCTTCGGTCTTTGGAATTGAAGTAATGTTTCTACTCTGCAGGATGAATTTTCCCATTGGGCAACAGGACCCTGACATTGTCATTACATGCAGATCCCAAGCCCTTGCATGGCTTTAATGCACTCACAACTTTGCATGAGACAGCCTCTTACTTGGCTGTCTCCACATTTGTTGTCTAATTAAGGCATCTTACCTCTCCAAAGCAAACTGCCAATTCCCCTGGCAGCCTGTTCTCGGGAAAGTCGGCTGGAGATGGGAAAGGTCAGGGACCATCTCAAGGGGGCCTTGAATCCCAATGTTCGGCGCCTCAGCATTTGCTCAAATGCTGGGTGCTTTTAGAGCCTGAGGATCACAATTTCCAACTACATCCCCATCCCCTGGCTATCCTGGAGCAAATTCCGTGTATCTGGTGCAACTCGGTTTTCATCATTTCTCAAACAGATCTGCTGATTTCCTGCTGCAGTTATGATGAAAGACTGGTGAAGCCCTCAAATAATTTCAAGTCCCAACTGTACTGTAAAATCTTATTCCAAAATACTCTATAACGGTTTGAGATCCAATGTAATTAAAAATAATTTAAACTTATTCAGTGACAATGAAGCAATAAGCACATTATTGACAACTGATTTCCAATGCACGTTGCTGTTTTGAGTTGACAATCTTTGGGGCTATGTCAATATTTTAGAAGCTATTCATGCACTTAAAGGAGATGGTCTGTATCTACTGTGGTAACTACCAGGGAAATTAAATGTTGTCAACTTTCTACCTTTGGAGAGTCTTCATCCTGATCTTATTTGGGATACACAACATTTACTTACTCCCTGGATATTCCATTATGGGTGATTTCTGATTGTCCTAGTTAGCGAGCTTTTCTCCGAAGAAAATAACACTGAGGATATCATAGTGTGGGTATATTCTGCTGCTACTAGCTCACCTGGTATGATCTGTTTTGTTCCATACAACATTTTAACAGAAAACAGCTGCTTTTCTATGACCGTGTGTAAATGAAACCATCTCAGTATAAAAACTACACTCTTACTAATGCTCCTAATTTTCTGACTCCTTTTGAATGTTTTAGTTTAAGGTTTATAATATCTATGCTGTATGGTTAGCACTGCTGCCTCACAATGCCAGGGACCCGGGTTCAATTCCGGCCTTGGGCGACTGTCTGTGTGGAGTTTGCACGTTCTCCCCGTGTCTGCGTGGGTTTCCTACCACAGTCCAAAGATGGGTGGGTTAGGTTGATTGGCCATGCTAAATTGCCCTTTAATCTTAGGGGGGCTAGTAGGGTAAATATGTGGTGTTAAGTGCCAGGTGGTATTGTTGTTGGTGCAGGCTTGATGGACCGAATGGCCTCCTTCTGCACTGTAGGGATTCTATAAAATCTGGACACCTTGGGTTGTGCACCTCACTGATTCCATATCCTCTGGCTGTTCTACGTGGATTGCTTCTATCCAGTGTGCAAAACACAAGTCACAATCTGTTGCGCAATCTGTTACGTAATGTATCTTTGCATGTTGCATTTTCAATCCACTGTCATACACTCATTCACTCTCATGTATTTGAATTGAGTTAGAATTGAAAATGTATAACTTAATATAAAGCATGACGTACCAAGTATTCATTGATATGAAAATTTATTAATTCAAGTTCTGCAGTTGCACTAAGTGCATCATAATTAACTTTTAACAGAATTAGGCTT
The DNA here is from genome assembly GCF_964213995.1 of Mustelus asterias. Taxonomy (NCBI): domain Eukaryota; kingdom Metazoa; phylum Chordata; class Chondrichthyes; order Carcharhiniformes; family Triakidae; genus Mustelus; species Mustelus asterias. Next base: position 38,262,090 of record NC_135815.1, on the reverse strand, counting down.
TCTGAGAATTTTTGCTGATTAAATAGCTTGCAAGTTAAGTTTGCACTTCCTAACATTACAGATGCACACCAAATATTTTTTGCAATTAAATAATATAACAGTATTGAGAAAACTATAGACAAAATGCATATTCATAGAATTATAGAATCCCGACAGTGCAGAAGAGGCCATTCAGCCCAAAAAAATTTGTACTGCCACTCTAACAGATTGTCTTACCCAGGCCTCTCCCCCAACCATGTCTGTTAACCCCACCCATTTCCCGAGGCTAATCCATCTAACCTACATAGCTTTGTTCACCAAAGGGCAACTTAGCATGGCCAATCTACCTAAGCAGCACATCTTTGGACTGTGGAAGGAAACAGGAAATCTATGCAGATACAAGGAGAACGTGCAAACTCCACACAGTCACCCAAGGCCAAAATTGAACCCAGGTCGCTGGAGCTGTGAGGCAGCAGTGCTAACAACTGTGCCACCGTGCAACTTTTGCAATCGGTAAATTCAGTACTGGTTAATGTATACTGTTGGGAGAATTTTAACTACCAAATTGAAGGCGGGTTTGGGTGGGTGGGTGCGGAGCCGGGGGGGAGGGGGGTGGGGTGCTTTAATCTCCAAAAAATGGTGCTGCATCAGGAACCTGATATGTTCCTGCCCAATTCCAGGTTTAAACTGGGGCAAGTTTTCAATTGAACAGGGAACCAAAGTGGAGCTGCCAGGTAAATCATTACACTATGCAACAGGCAATTAATTTTGAATTTAACCCAGTATTCTGGCTTCAACAGCCAGCAAAAAGGTTCCCTGAGCAGCAATACACCGGGGTCAACCAAGCAACAGCATGGCATGCTTCATCAATGAAAATGACAGGCAAGGACACCGAATCCTGCAACCACGCCGAGGCGAGAGGTTGCTGCTCTCAGCAATACTTCACATAGAATCTACAGTGCAGAAGGAGGCCATTTGGCCTATTGAGCCTGCACCGACAACAACCCCACCCAGGTCCCATCCCTGTAACCCCTCATATTTACAGTCCTAATCCCCCTGACACTTAGGGGCAATTTATCATGGCCAGTCAACCTAACCCGAACATTTTTGGACTGTGGAAGGAAATTGGAACATCTGGAGGAAACCCACAGAGACATGGGAAGAATGTGCAAACTCCACACAGATAGTCACCCGAGGCCAGAATTGAACCTGGGTCACTGGCGCTGTGAGGCTGCAGTGCTAACCACTGTGCCACCATTTACTTTTTGTTCTTACTGCTTGACATGTGATTTCCAACTTCTTGGAAGTCAGTTCACCTGTCCTGGAATTCACTCACCTTGATCTGCACTTGCCTGCAGTCAGCCTTCACTATAACATGGGAGCAGCTTATGGAGATCCATCAACTGAATCTCTGTTGAGCGAGAAGAGGAGAAGCCTTAGCATTACCAACATCAGCGGCACAAGCAGCCTTCTCCTCAGCCACATACCACTCCACAGGACAAGGAAATGGACGCAGAGATCCAAATTGAAGAGACTTCCACGCATGGTCTAAAAGCAGTGGATCGGCTCTCTTGATGTATATGAGCACCAATGATTTATTAAGCTTAGGCTTTTGTATCAATTTGTTGCTGACATCTGAAGCCTCCTGAAACAAGACTTTCTCCCAGTCAACCAGGAGGGTACACTCAGCTAATGGCCATCAAGGTGGCCAACACTGGAGGCGCTCCCCCTCTCATCCTCCATAGGTTTTCTGCCTCTTCCTGGAGTTCCGCACTCCCTTCTACAAGAAGACAAATCTGTGAATTGTGAATGTGAGAAATAGGTTGTGTGTATGTTGGGGGAGAGAGCAGGGCACCTGAAAATGTTATGCCACTCACCGTGCCTTTCCTCCTGAGGTCCACGGATCTCTTGGGATAGGCCCAGCTTTGAGGAACTATATTCATGTTGCTCACTGCCTCGGCTACTTCCATCCATACCTCCTTGGTTGAAGAGTTTGGTCTCTCCCTCCAGTCATAGAGTCATAGAGTCATAGAGGTTTACAGCATGGAAACAGGCCCTTTGGCCCGAATTGTCCATGCCGCCCTTTTTTTTAAAACCCCTAAACTAATCCCAATTGCCTGCATTTGGCCCATATCCCTCTATACCCATCGTACCCATGTAACTATCTAAATGCTTTTTAAAAGATAAAATTGTACCCGCCTCTACTACTACCTCTGGCAGCTTGTTCCACTCACCACCCTCTGTGTGAAAAAATTGCCCCTCTGGACACTTTTGTATCTCTCCCCTCTCACCTTAAACCTATGCCCTCTAGTTTTAAACTCCCCTACCTTTGGGAAAAGATATTGACTATCTACCTTGTCTATGCCCCTCATTATTTTATAGACCTCTATAAGGTCACCCCTCAGCCTCCTACGCTCCAGAGAAAAAAGTCCCAGTCTATTCAGCCTCCCCTTATAACTCAATCCATCAAGTCCCGGTAGCATCCTAGTAAATCTTTTCTGCACTCTTTCTAGTTTAATAATATCCTTTCTATAATAGGGTGACCAGAATTGCACACAGTATTCCAAGTGTGGCCTTACCAATGTCTTGTACAACTTCAACAAGACATCCCAACTCCTGTATTCAATGTTCTGACCGATGAAACCAAGCATGCCGAATGCCTTCTTCACCACTCTGTCCACCTGTGACTCCAATTTCAAGGAGCTATGAACATGTACCCCTCGATCTCTTTGTTCTGTAACTCTTCCCAACACCCTACCATTAACTGAGTAAGTCCTGCCCTGGTTCAATCTACCAAAATGCATTATCTCGCATTTGTCTAAATTAAACTCCATCTGCCATTCGTCAGCCCACTAGTCCAATTGATCAAGATCCCGCTGCAATTGGAGATAACCTTCCTCACTGTCCACCATGCCATCAATCTTGGTGTCATCTGCAAACTTACTAACCATGCCCCCTATATTCTCATCCAAATCATTAATATAAATGACAAATAACAGTGGGCCCAGCACTGATCCCTGAGGCACACCGCTGGTCACAGGCTTCCAGTTTGAAAAACAACTCTTTACAACCACCCTCTGGCTTCTGTCAAGAAGCCAATTTTGTACCCATTTAGATACCTCACCCTGGATCCCATGAGATTTAACTTTGTGCAACAACCTACCATGCGGTACCTTGTCAAAGGCCTTGCTAAAGTCCTTGTAGACAACATCAACTGCACTGCCCTCATCTACCTTCTTGGTTATCCCTTCAAAAATCTCAATTAAATTTGTGAGACATGATTTTCCACTCACAAAGCCATGCTGACTGTCCCTAATCAGTCCTTGCATCTCTAAATGCCTATAGATCCTGTCTCTCAAAATACCTTCCAACAATTTACCCACCACAGATGTGAGGTTCACTGGCCTGTAGTTCCCAGGCTTTTTCCTGAAGCCCTTTTTAAACAAAAGCACAACATTTGCCACTCTCCAATCTTCAGGCACCTCACCCGTGACTATCGATGATTTAAATATCATCCTTGGCAAACAGAACCTCACTGCAGTCCGTCAGATCCCACTGTCGTACTTCACGGTAAAAGTCTGAGGCCCGGGGAAGAAAATTCCCAAGTCTCCTTCTCATACCTCTGGTTAATGCAATTTCAGGAACCGAGGAACAATTCAACCACTCTAATCCCTGTCGACCTCTCTTCGAGGAGAAATCCTTCAGCCCCCCCCCCCCCGCCGCCCCCACCATCCTGATTCGGCTTAAAAAAACGGAACCAGGAATGCTAACGCCATGGCTGAGTTAAACAGCCACTACAATGCCCGTTTCAATTGCAAATGGGTTCCCGACCCATACCGATCTACTTATTGCAACAGATCTGTTCAGCCAAGATTGTAAGAAGTTTAACAACACCAGGTTAAAGTCCAACAGGTTTATTTGGTAGCAAAAGCCACACAAGCTTTCGAGGCTCTGAGCCCCTTCTTCAGGTGAGTGGGAATTCTGTTCACAAACAGAACTTATAAGACACAGACTCAATTTACATGAATAATGGTTGGAATGCGAATACTTACAACTAATCCAGTCTTTAAGAAACAAAACAATGGGAGTGGAGAGAGCATCAAGACAGGCTAAAAAGATGTGTATTGTCTCCAGACAAGACAGCCAGTGAAACTCTGCAGGTCCACGCAACTGTGGGAGTTACAAATAGTGTGACATAAATTCTGATTCTAGGATCGCATGATAAAGACTCAGGAGGAAAAAAGCAGAAATATTTATGTGAAATAGTGTGACATAAACCCAATATCCCGGTTGAGGCCGTCCAAGATTCCACAGACTATATTCTAGTGAAAATTTATTTTGTTACAGTATGTGTTACATGAAGCCATTATTTCACCTAAAAGCTAACATTATTTGCGTACAATTATTATTGCTAACAATTCACACCAAAACATGTAAAATATCTGAAGAAATACTGAAATATTCCATGTTTTATTAATTATACCTGCATTTGAACAAACTGTTTTACTGAATAATGCATATTATATCTTTATTCAAGCATAATAGATAATTTAAATGAAATAAATATTCTCGAGGTAATGTTCAAGGAACTTTCGTCCAAAAGGTCATCAACCTGAAGCATTAACTTTGAGTAGAATTTTATGTGAAGCTTCAGGAGTGGGCTGGGCCCCATCTGCATCCACTGGCATTTTAACACTGGTGCTGGAGATGCCATGTGGCCCATCCTGCCCTTAGACCACTTGATGCCCTCAAAGGGCCAATTAGTGGTCATATAAGGGTCTCTTGAGCTACCACTGGTATGTTACCAGCAGGCGGGTGGACCCAAAACATTCGATGAATTCTGGCAGCCTTGCTGTGGGCTGGAGCAGGGGAACTTTTCCTGTTTGGGCACCTGCTACACAATGGAGCCTCCCCCCCACCCCCCCAACCCGCCCACTCCCACTGCCCTTCACACACCTCGCTATGTTACTACCCATCCCTGTGCATTTCCCTCAGCCAGCTGATGGATCCTAACCCGCTTGCGGGGATTTGCCAGATTGGCCCTGGCGGAAGCACCTTCCCCAACTCAATTAAAAGTCATCTTTTAATCTGGCTCCAGCAATGAACATTGTTGGGAATTGGCTGAAATCCCAGCAGTGTGCACTGATCACCCTGATCTGGACAGCCACCAGCCATTTGCTGGGCCAGCAGCTCTCAGAGCTGGGAACAGATGAGGGCAGAAGTCTCGCCCTGAGCCAATTCACTAATAAACAGCCCGAGGGCTGTAAAATCAGTTCAGCGCTTTCCAGCCACATGGAAATGGGGACCTCCATAGTTCTTAAGCCAGCAGGCAGGTCTACCACCTTCATGTAAAATTCCACTCATTGTTTTTCTTTCTACAAATGTTGCTGAATATTTCCAGCACATTCTGTTTTTTTAATGTTAGTTTATCAAAAAATGGACTCGCTTTTGCTCGCAGCCTCATCTGAGCCTCAGTCACTCACTCAGTGAGAGCAGACTTATTAGAAGGGACACAAAGGGACCCTCATTTCGAATACCTCCATGGCTTCTTCCCCGCTCCCCCCCCCCCCCCCCCCCCCCACCTCTGTGGTCTATTCTAGTTCTACAATCTCGGGGGCTCTACATTCTCTGCTTGTGCATCCCTGATTTTTGTCACTCCAGTGGCCTGAAGCCCTGCAATTTTTTCTGCAAGCTCTTGTGCCCGACAAACTCTCTCCCTTTTAATGCTCCTTAAAATCTTTTTCACTAAGCTTTTGGCAACTGTCCTTTACGTTGCTTGCTGATAATTTTTGTTCCTTTCTGCTCTTGTAAAGCTATTACGGCTGTCTTCTTCTGTTATGTTGTAAGTGCCTCGCCTTTCTTTTGCATGGTCTGTAGACAAACTTGGTATGATCCAACCGAACATAGGGGTCAGGCATCTTTCAGCCATTCTTAAAGATCAGACAATTCTCCCAAGAAATGCACCCATTTTTCACCTGGAGAATGGATATATTGAGAACCCATTTAATCACCACGTGCTTTCTTAGCCAAGCAGGGAGTTATTTTGTGTAAACAAAAAAAGATGGGAACTCACTGGAAAATATTATAGTATAAAAATAAGTAATCATAAGACAGTTTCAATAACCCAACGTAAACTGCCAGTTCACAATAGCATGCTCCTTCACATGTAGGGTTGCATTTACCTGAGCCATTGGAGCAGGCATGATAGAATTGGAAGTCAGTAACAACATCAGATTCCCACTGTCAGGTAAACTGACCCGAATAAAGCTAAGTGCAGGAAGTGTTTGGTGTGAATTAGCTTCATTAGTTATCCCTGAGCCCACCGCAATTTAGTGGTGGCTCAGGGATTAAATGGGAGACGCGCAGCACTCCTTGGCCTCTCGAGGCCACCCCGTGGCCTCCCATGGGGGTTTGACATTGTCAGCTACTCAGTGCCTGATCAAGGGACTAGGTATCGGGATGTGAGGGCGAGTGCGAGTCAGCTGAATTCCACCTCCTGCCTTTGCCTTCAAGCTCCCTGCTTCCACCCTCTCCTGCGGCCTGTCCACAACCCCCATCCTGCCCTCACTCATCTTTGGACTGGCATCCCTAATTGATTCTAGGCCTCTGGTGGGTGCATTACCGGCAGCAGCGACTGCTCCCAATAGCACTGACAGCAAAGCAGAGCTTCCAGCCTCTAATAGGCAGCACCTTTCGATGCGGTGGGACTTCCGACCCCAGGATCTTCAATCCTGGGGAAGGCCTTATTGTGGCCATTTATGTGCCTGATGGGCACTTAATTCAGTCAGGCCTCCCCAAAGGAAATCTGGTAGCTGAGACCCCTGTCAGGCGCACTAAATCCTGCCCATATATGCAGTAATTATCTTCATAATTTTAACATTTTTTGGGAGATCAAGCAGGGATAGAGTAGCCAATTAATGTTCACTTGGAAACAAGCCAGAGGAGTTATTTACAGTTTCAACCACTATGGTGACCATTTTCTACTGCTAGATTTTGAGTTACAATTTTGCCTCCCTTGACGCTTAAAAATGAGAACTGGGGTGAAATTCTGCAAGGGTTCTCCCATTTGCCCATAGCAACGTCAACGCAGAGCTGTGAAAATCCAGGATAAGTAGCGTAATCAGCATTTATATCATGCTTCTAGGGGTTCAGCATCAATTTCGTTAGGTTATGACACTAGAGTGGGAGAACCCCTGTGGAAATCTGTCCCATGGGACACCAAGATAAACTACCATGACGTCAGTCTAGGACAATCCACGAAATTGTAGCATGGGTGGTCAACCTTCCTTGTTAATAATTTGAGCTTTGGCGGGACAACGTCTGAACTTATTTTGTCAGACTCATTTATGATCGAGCCGTTTAATTGCAGTGATGCCTTGGATTTATCACAGAGAATTATGATAGCAGTATTTAGCAGGATGACTATAAGATTAATGACAAAATGCCGTAGAAGTAGCCACAATTCACTTGCTTATGAAGCAGTTAGGCTTTCAAATGAAAATCATTAGGCAATGGGGATATAGCACACACTGAGTCATTACTGCAATTGTCACGACCATTTGTATAGACCATCTGAGCTAAATCATGCTTACCTTAATCATCTGTAGTTATAACAAGCTAATAAAAAATTGTGCAGTTTAGACTTTGTGGTTAACTACACCTTATTCATTACATTCACAAAGTCTTCACAATTTTTTTCGACAGATTAATCCTTTTTTATTGAACACTCAAAGTAGAGGGTGAAGGCCTATTATGAAAAACACCAAAGGTGAATGGGTTAAAAGTTTTAAGGATATCAGAAAGCAGGGTATAGGTCTCAGCACATAGCCTTGTAGGTTGCAGAACATCAAGTGCATATACAAGTATGTTTTAAATGCAATGAGGATTCCTGTCTCCACCAGCCTTTCAGGAAGTGAGATGCAGACTGCAAGCACCTTCTGGATGAAAAACATCTCAACTCCTCTCTAACCCGTCTGCCAATTACTTACATTGATGTCTCTCAGTTACTGACCCCTCTTCCGAGGGACTTTATGTACACCCTATCTAAGCCACTCATGAATTTATACATTTCAGTCAAATTCCGTTTAGCCTCCTCTCTTCCAATGAAAACACCCCGTCCATCCAATCTTTGACAGTGTATAAAATTCTCGTCTCCCGGCAACATCCTCATGAATCGCCTTGGTACCCTCTCTACTACATCATATCCTTCCTGTAATGCAATGACCAAAACTGAATGCAGTGCTCTCAATATGGGTTAGCTAGTGTTTTATTCAGTTATATCACAACCTCCCTCCTGTTATCTTCTATGCTTTGGCTAAAAAGGAAAGTATGCCTTCTTAACCACCTAATCTAACTGTCCTGCTACTTTCAGGAATCTGTGAACATGCACCCAAGGTTCTTCCAATCTAACAGTGTTAAGAATTTGTTATATAAAAAATGGAATTCATATATTAAATATACAGGTGTAGGCTGGAGAATGCGAAACTTAACAGCAAAAATCTGAGTTTATGACTTTTGAAAATAAAGATGTGTGTACAGTTTAAATGACAAAATCTTCCCTGTTAAACAATTTAAACTATTGGTATCCCAGATCCACAGTTAAAGTGAAGCTCATTACAGCGAGTTACTGATATAACTAATAGCATATATAATCAACAGCAATCAACTATTCAAACCATCTTTATACAAATGATCTACTTATTACTGTTATAGAATCATAAAACATGTTTACAAGTGTAATGTCCTAGCTCTGTTAGGTGTTGTGGGTTTTAAACCAAAAAGAAAAGATGTGTGTGTAGTGGGAGAGGGGTGATGGGGGGGTGATGGGGGGGGAGCGGAATGATTTCTCCCTGCCTGTTGGGCTGCTTTAGCAATGCAATGGGCCAGGAGACATCAGCAGACATCAGTGTCACATCCTCTGCGCATCTCCGGGCCCTGGATTTCCAGTGCGGGAATCGGCGTGGAGTTGATTTAAACATTAAGATCACAATTTCAATATCATTAGCAGACTGGGGACTGAGGTCTCCAGGCTCGCTAGCCCCCCGCAACCACCCCCTCCCCCACCCCCACTGCCAGGAGTGGTTCACTCCAATGGGGTTTACAACAGTTCCCTACGAACGGGGAGCTGCCAGCCCGACCCCATTGGAGTGAAGGGAGGCCATGGAGGTCCCCAAGGAGGTTGGGGATAAGGGGGGTGCCCCCTGGGCATTGTCAGTCTGGCAGTGCCAGCCTGGCCCCTGGCACTGCCCAGGGGCAAAGTGGCAATGCCCAAGGAGTACCTTGGCACTGCCCACTGGCATCGGCCAGAGGGGTGGGGCCTATTGGGGGTGTGGCCTATGGAGGGTAGGAGGTCCCACTGCCACTCTGCACAGGGATCAATGGGAGAAGGGAGGGAAGGGGCCAATCAGGGCTAGTCATCGGGGTGGGAGGGAGGAGCTGCCTGGGGATGGGGATCAGAAAGATTGGGACTGCGGGGGGGTGGGGTGGGGTGGGACATTAGGAGACATCCAGGATGGCCACCGATCGGGGGGTGGGGGGGCACATGGTCAGCGATGGAAAGTTACTGTGCTGGCCAGCGATTGAGAGGCCAGCAGTGCGGGGCTACTGCGCATGCATCGATCTCCACTATGACAGATCAGCACATGCACAGTGGCCCCCCGAGCGCTATGCTGCCGGCCTCTCCAGCAGGAATAGGCCCTGCACCCTGATTTTCAGTGTGAATCTCCCTGAGGCACTCTGTGGTGCATAGAGTGTGGGAGACTCGTTTTGAAAATCCCGCTAAAAACACTAGTGGGAATTACTCCCGTTTTTACGCAAATTCAGCATCTAGAATTTTCTTGGGAGAATCCCAGCCATGGGTTGCACATGCAGATTCAAACTAACAACATATTTATTTCAGGAGCTATTGCCTGTACAGAGTAGAAACTGAAACTAAAAGCAGGAACCTGTGAAAAACTCTAATGCCATCAGCATCACATCACATGATCGGCATTTAAAGCAATCATGAAACCATTGAAATAAACACCATCCCTCCCCCTTTAATTTTGTGGTCATGACAGCAAATTACTATGATGTTATACATTGGATCAATAATATTCTATACACAGTACAATTCACCATCAATCGTTATACCCAGTCACTAAGAAAGTCGATCAAGAGAACGTCTATTTCTCTTTGGTTGAATGCGATGTTCTGCAATTTGGCTGCTCTTGACCCTCAAAGTATGACCTGAAACTTCAGTAGACAATTCTTCTCTTGGCGCTATTCCTGCATCATTCTCACATGGTATATTCACACAGACACAATCATCAGGCAACTCTGAATTAACTAAGTCTTCAGTAGTAATATTCACAACATTCTGACACAAATCTTTATCTCGTCACTGGACACAGGTGAGGTCCCAGAGGATTGGAGGATAGCTAATGTGGTCCCGTTATTTAAGAAGGGTAGGAAGGATAACCCGGGTAATTATAGGCCGGTGAGCTTGACGTCCATGGTAGGGAAGTTGTTGGAGAGGATTCTTAGAGATAGGATGTATGCGCATTTAGAAAGGAATAAACTCATTAACGATAGTCAGCATGGTTTTGTGAGAGGGATGTTATGCCTCACTAACCTGGTGGAGTTTTTTGAAGAGGTGACTAGAATGGTTGATGAGGGAAGGGCCGTGGATGTCGTCTATATGGACTTTAGTAAAGCGTTTGACAAAGTACCTCATGGTAGGTTGGTGCAAAAGGTTGGATTTCATGGGATAAAGGGGGAGGTGGCTAGATGGGTGGAGAACTGGCTTGGTCACAGAAGACAGAGGGTGGTAGTCGAAGGGTCTTTTTCTGGCTGGAGGCCTGTGACTAGTGGTGTTCCGCAGGGCTCTGTAGTGAGACCTCTGCTGTTTGTGATTTATATAAACGATCTGGAAGAAGGTGTAACTGGGGTGATCAGTAAGTTTGCAGATGACACAAAATTGGCTGGACTTGCAGATAGTGAGGAACATTGTCAAAGGCTACAGATGAATATAGATAGGCTGGAAATTTGGGCAAAGAAATGGCAGATGGAGTTCAATCCAGATAAATGCGAAGTGATGCATTTTGGTAGAGCTAATGTAGGGGGGAGCTATACGATTAATGGCAGAACCATAAAGGGTGTAGATACGCAGAGGGACCTGGGTATGCAAGTCCACAGATCCTTGAAGGTGACGTCACAGGAGGAGAAGGTGGTGAAGAAGGCATATGGCATGCTTGCCTTTATAGGACGGGGCATAGAGTATAAAAGTTGGGGTCTGATGTTGCAGATGTATAGAACATTGGTTCGGCCGTATTTGGAATACTGCACCCAGTTCTGGTCGCCACACTACCAGAAGGACGTGGAGGCTTTAGAGAGAGTGCAGAGGAGGTTTACCAGGATGTTGCCTGGTATGGAGGGGCTTAGTTATGAGGAGAGATTGGGTAAACTGGGGTTGTTCTCACTGGAAAGGTGGAGGATGAGGGGAGACCTAATAGAGGTGTATAAAATTATGAAAGGCATAGATAGGGTGAACGGTGGGAAGCTTTTTCCCAGGTCGATGGTGACGTTCACAAGGGGTCATAGGTTCAAGGTGAGGGGGGGAAGTTTAACACGGATATCAGAAGAACATATTTTACACAGAGGGTGGTGGGGGCCTGGAATGCGCTGCCAGGCAATGTGGTGAAGGCGGACACACTGGGAACGTTTAAGACTTATCTAAATAGTCACATGAACAGAGTGGGAATGGAGGGATACAGTTTGGACCAGGGAGCGGCGCGGGCTTGGAGGGCCAAAGGGCCTGTTCCTGTGCTGTATTGTTCTTTGTTCTTAAGGACTAAAGAAGTTAGTAATCCCTGGAGATGATTCTGAGAAATCATTCTGAGATGACAACAATTAGTCAGCATGGTAAATTATACAATGACTTCAATAATGTAGCTAAGTTCGGAACAACTTTGCCATAATAACTTACAAATCCTAGAAAGGACCTCAATTGCATTGCATTTGTTGGATATAGTGCTTCTAAAATGGTTTCAATCGTTTAGGTGCTTTATGTGGGCCTTTATTATTAATATCATGACCCAAATACTGGATTGAATCTGGAAAAAGTCACACTTTTCCTTCTTGATATGCAGACCATGTGCTTTAAGATGTTCCAATGTTGCTTCTAAATTATGCATGTGCTCTTGTTCACTGGACCCTGTAATTCGAATATAATCCAGGTAACATTGTACACCAGAGAGACCGCTTAAAATCTGATCCATCAATCTGTGGAATAGGGCTGGTGCAGATGTTATTCCAGTAGGCAATCTTTATAACAAAAAAGCCCTTTAGGAGTAACAATGGTAAGCAATGGTCAAAATTTAGCACCTACAATCATTTGTAAATGTGTGAAAGATCAATATTACTGAATTTCTGCCCACCTGATGACCCAGCAAATAACCTCTCAAATAAAAGAAGCAAATATTGATCAGCACATAGATTTATGGTTGTTTTAAGATCACTACAAATACGAACTGAACAATTTGGTTTTGTGATAGGCACGATGGGTGTAGCCCAGCCATTCATTGTAACTGGCTCTAACACATCAGTGTTAACAATTAATTCTTCTAAACTGCATCTGGCACCAACTCTTGCTTTGAGACCTTTGCTTGTCTATTACGCTTTATCTTGAGTTTCGCTTGAATTCCCTTCATTGAGCCAAGTGTCTCTTCGAATATACTCTTGTATTTATCCAGAAGGTGCTGTAGCTCTGTTTTGGCATCAACCAATCTGTTGACAGCACTCCAGTTAAGCTTCATCTTCTCCAACCATGGCCTTTCAACTAGAGCTGGAAAATTACCATGGATCTCATGAAGAGGCAATTCCACTGTTTGTCCACTTAACCTTACATTGAACATGATGTAATCTTTTAATGGCACAATCTCTTCCCTGTCTGTCCTTAAGATCACACCAGCTGGTTTAAAGGAAGATGCTTCAGCTTTTGCTGGTATGTAGTCCCAGAAATTAAAGATACAATAGCACCAGTATCAATCTCCATCATAATAGATTGTCCACATAACTTCAGAATCACCCAGAATCTATATAATTCACCTTCTATGGATAAGACTCTTCAGCGTATTTCTGGACATTCTCTTCTTCACAATTATAATTTTTTTCTTCTATGTTGTAAATTCTTTTTGTAGAATGCAACTTGTTCTTCTTCTTGAAGATACCCAGATTCTTCTTTTGAATATTATTCTCAAGGGAAACTTGTCTTGCCCAACAAGATTTTGCAATGTGACCCATTTTGCCACAATTCTTGCATTGCCTATCCTTGCTCCAGCATTCACTCACTGAATGGCCCATTTTGGACGTCTGTGACATGCTTTTTGCTGTTTTAATTTCTTATGAGCAGTTCCCAACTTGTGGATCTTCATTCCTGCACCAAATTGTGAAGCCTCTTTTGCAGCTCGTTCCACCAATACTGCAATTTTCTACTATCTTTAAACTCAAAGCATGTTCAGGAAGCAATCTTCTTTGGATAGCTTTATCTTGGGACCACAAGAGCAGGTCAAAGGCTAGGAAGACTGCAGCAAGCCACTCACCTCCTCACTTCCCAAAGTCTGTCCACCATCTACAAAGCACAAGTCAGGAGTATGGTAGACCCATGTATGATCCACTTGCCTGGATGGGTGCAGCTCCAACAACACTCAAGAAGCTTGACACCATCCAGGACAAAGAATCCCACTTGATTGGCACCACATCCACAAAAATCTATTCCCTCCCCCCACTGATGCTCAGTAGCAGCAGTGTGATGGCAGAAATTCATCAAAGATCCTTAGACAGCACTTTCCAAACCCACGACCACCTCCTTCTACAAGGACAAGAGCAACAGATATATGGGAACACCACCACCACCTGCAAGTTCCCTTCCAAGCCTGGCTTGGAAATAGATCACCGTTCCTTTGCAATCACTGGGTCAAAATCCTGGAATTTCCTCCCTCACGGCATTGTGGTTCAACCCACAGCACATGGACTGCAACGTTTCAAGAAGGCAGCTCACCACCACCTTCTGAACGGCAACTAGGGACGGGCAATAAATGCCGGCCAGCCAGCGGTGACTATGTCCCATGATTGAATTTTTTTTTTAATGAACTCAGAGTATGTTCTAATGATTCACCAAACTCACAATTTTGTGCCAGCCTTTTCACGGTTGCCACAAACTAAGCAATGCTTTCGCCTTCTACTTGATTCCTTCGGTAGAACCTGACCCATTCTGCAATGAATAGTGGTTTGGAGAGTAATGTTCTTCAAGTATCTTTGTCAAGACATTACAAGTTTTGGTTCCTGGCTTTGCTTGGGTGAACCAAGCTCTGGAGCAAATTGAAGGTTTTACTTCCTATTGTATTGAGAAAAGCTGGAACGGATAGCTCATCTGCAATTTTATTCACTTATACAAAGCACTGAAAAAGCTCTGCATAAAAACTCCACGATTCATTTCCTTCATGGAAAGGACCCATCATTTCACGTGCATGCACTAGCAACTCGAGACTGCTCAGTATTTTTTTTTACCGCCTTCCCAGTATTCCCCTACTTGCCCTGGAGATCATTGACTTGATTTTTTGATTTCAAATGGCCCCAGCTGTATAGCAGAGCACCTCTTCTTTTCAAATTTGCCAGATACTGTCTGGAATCACCCTTCCCTGATTGGAAAACCCCCTCTTTTAAAACCACATTGAATTCTATTTTCTTTCTTGGTCTTCCTCCTTTGGCAGTTCAATTTTGAATCCAGTTGTTGATTTTCCCCAGCCATCTAATAGCCGAAGTGTGAAGATCCATGATGTTTTGTCCACTTAGAATCTTTTCTCGATGAAACAAAATCCTGACTGATAACTATGTTAGTGGTTGTAGGTTTTAATCAAAAAGGAAAGATTGTGGTTTGCGCGCACAGATTCTGTTAAAGCCCAGGCAGGAAACTCCAAGGTGTTTTATGAAGATAGCCTAAATCCTAAATTTTTACGTTTGAATTTGGCACAGGTGAGCATAAGGTGTTTCATTCCAGGTATGATTCAAGTGACCCATGTGGAAGCTTTTAACAAACAAAGATTATTCAAGCACACATCTAAAATGTAATAAAAAGATTTAGCATAACTTTTACAAGAATCAAAATGATATAGTATCAATCTGAAGAGATAGCTATCTATGATGTTCCAAGTCATACAACATCTCACAAACATGCACCCTTTCTTGACTTGGCACAGAAAGCAAGAATGTTTACGTGATGTTGGATTTTGCAGTTTTTAAACACCTGCTGTGAATTGGTCCTTTGAATATTGGACTAAAACTCTGAGGCTTCTTAGTCCTAGAACTTTGCAAAAAGCCTCTAGAGAAAAAGGGACACTGCCTGCTTTCACCAGCTTCTAACAGCAACTCAGAGGTAGCAGAGTTTCCAACTCCAGACAGAGAAGAAAACAACAGACACTGCTTTTTGTCTCAAGTCCAAACAGCATCTGAGAAAAATGGCACTAAAACTTGGACTTTTCTGTGGAAAAAACTGTCCCCTGATATCAGCTGATCTGTCAATCATACTCCATCCAGCAATTCCAAAAGGATCATAAAACCCCAGGACACTGCATTAGGCCAGATTAAAAATAAACATGGGTGGGATTTTATGGCCTCATTCCAAAACCATACAATCCTGCCCAAGGTCAACGGACCTTTCCATTGTCCACCCCTCGCCTGCTCTGATTCCTGTGGTGGGTGGGGCGGTAAAATTCCGGCCTTGATGTCCATTATATTGCTTCAGTTACAATTAGAGGACACAGACTACAGACAAAATGGTGCCAAAATAAAATGCTAGGAGCTGCTTGAAAAATCTGCAAAGAAACATTATTAAAATACATTTCTTAAAGGCACAGTATCAGCACAATTCAAACTAACAACAACAGATTTATTTTAGGAGTTGTTGCCTGTACAGAGTAGAAACTGAAACTAAAAGCACAAACCGATGAAATATGTTTATGACAGCACCATTCAATCATGTGACCAGCTCTTAAAGCAATCATGCAGCCACTTAAATATATAACAGTGAGGAGCATGTTGATGATTTTGTTGCATTTCAGGCATAGAAGAAACTTCAGCCATGGTTGATGTCCTCCAATAGCTTGTCAGTCCAATACATGCTCTTTCTTTCCCTGCTTAGCATAGGCATAAATGAAATATCCCCAAGACATGAGCCGGGGGGCTGTCACTGTCACATGATTCATAATATTTTCTTTCAATCCAGTTGTAGCATCAACTGCAAGTGAGAAAACATAACCTTCACATAAAATCAAGTGGCAGAAGCATTTGAGAAATTGAGGTTGAATGCAGAATATTTTTATATAACTACAATACATGGGGTGGGTGAGGGGATTTTCCGCTCCCATTTTCAGGGTGTGGGTTTGGCAGCAGGAGCAAGAAATCCCACTGAAGTCCCAAAACACGATTTACGTCAGTGGGGTTTCTCGCTTCGATAATCCAGCCAATGATGTAACGGAATACATTTAAATGAAATTATCAGGTCCTTAAGTCAGACAGTCCCCCTCCCTGTTAGAGTTATTAATTCACCTTACTAATTCACGTCAGTATGAATCAGTGCACTAATGAGTAGAACCTAGCAGAGGAATTCAGGTGAGTGCTTGGCTCAGGAGTGTGAGGGTCATGCCCTGGCACTACCCCCGGCAGTGGAGTGCTGCGGGGAGTTCCGTGGATGGGGGAGTATTCAAAAGGATGCTTGGGGGAGGTGGGGGGAGGGTTCTATCTTTGATCTCCGTACTGGGATGCCATTTAAAAATGGTACCCCGGTCTTTTAGAATCAAAGTTGCTGGTGGAGCTTGCTCAGCCAGTGTGATGCTATGGGCCCTGCACCTTGGAATTTTTTTTCTATGTTACTAACAATACAGTGGAGGAAGCTGCTGTTGGGGCCAGTGGCTTCCACGCTGCTTTTCCCACCTGCTGCCACACTCTGGAAAATGAAAATATTCCATCCTCAATATGCTGAGAACTTATTAAACTGTATTATTAAAGATTTTTAATTAAATATCTAACTAAAGTAACAGGAGCCTAACTAATCTTTATACAGTTTCATACGTGATTAATGTTGCCTCTTCCTAAACTTCCAAGTGTACTGAAAAATTGGATTGGTGTTACTTATCTAATCCTAATATACTCTGGGTGTCATTATCACTTATCAATTCTGCTCCAGCATATTCCAGTTGGATTACTTGTTCTAAATTCTCATTTTCCAGATGGTATTTTATGCTAAGGTGCCCAAGACTGAACAATAGAAACTTCTATTTTTGGCTCCCTCATATCCAGGCCATATGCTTAACTTTTCATTGAAACATAGAAAATAGGAACACGAGTAGACCATATGGCCCTTCAGGATTGCTCCGCCATTCATTATAATCATGGCTGATAATCCAACTCCGTAACCTGTTCCTGCTTTCCTCCCACATCCCTTTAGCCCCAAGAGCTATATCTAACTCCTTCCAGAAAACATATAACAATATTTTGGCTTCAACTGCTTTCTGTGGCATAAAATTCCACAGGCTCACTCGTCTCTGGGTGAAGAAATTTCTCCTCACCTCCGTCCGGTTTACTCTGTATTCTTAGATTATGACCCTGTACTCTCCCGCCATCGGAAACATCCTGCTTACACTGTCTAGTCCTGTTAGAATTGTGACGCTAGTGTCCCTTTAAGAAAGTTTTTTTAAAAAAACATGGTTTCTTAGCTCACAGCTTCAGTGATGTCATTATTGTTGTCAGGCTCATTACGATGAGTCCATTTATTGCTACTTCAATAGCTTAAACGGGGGTTGTACTCTGGGATTAGCTTTACGATCCTGCATTGTTCAGAGAAAAGGTCATGTGTTTTTGGACAATTTTTTTTTCCAGTGAGTTTAAGGTTTCAGTTTTGAGAGGTCTGAGGCTGCAGTTTAGTTTTTAGTTTTAGCAGAGGCATCAAGCAAGAAAGAAGCTGAAGTCTCCATCTCTGTCTCCCTGTTCTATTTAGAAATTCTGCTGGTTATCTCAAGGCAATGTTTTGCCTTCCAGAAGGAAAGTGCAGCCTTCAGAAAGACTCAATTCCAGTCAAGTGAGATGTTAATCTATGCTGTGTTAAGCCTATGAAAAGAGTTTTGTCCATGAAAAGGTTTTGGTTTGTTGGAACAGCTTTAATATTCAATTAGGGGTTAATACACTTTTGTGGTTATTTTCTTTGTTTGTAATGGTTAAAAGGTGTTTGCTAATTTTCTTTCTATGCATGTTAACTATATTCTTAAATAAACTTTGTTCGATAAAATTTCTCTAGAGGGTCGTTGAATCATACCTGAGGTGAAACATATCATGCTCATCCTAGCCAAATTCAAGATGCAAAACTTAGGCGGTTTAGGCGGGCTTCATAAAACACTTTGGAGCTTCTGTCCTGACTCATATTGGAATTTTATAGGTTTCTATGAGATCCTGCACCCACCCCCCTCATTCTTCTGAACTCCAGCGAATATAATGCAAACCAATTCAATCTCTCCTCATACGTCAGTCCTGCATTCCTGGAATCAATCTGGTAAATCTTCTCTGCACTCCACCTAAAGCAAGAACATCCTTCTTCAGATAAGGAGACCAAAACTGCATACAATATTCCAGGTGTGGCCTCACCAAGATCCTGTAACGTTGCATGAAGACTTCCTTGCTCCTGTATTCAAATAAATCCTCTTGCTATGAAGACCAATGTACCATTTGCCATTTTTACTACCTGCTCACTTGCATGCTTCAGTGACTGTTGTATGTGAGGACACCAAGGTCTCATTGTACATTGCCCTCTCCTAATTTATGGCCAGATAGTAATCTGCCTTCCCATTTTTGCTACCAAAGTGGATAACTTCACATTTATCCAAATTAAACTGCATCTGCCATTCATTTGCCCACTCACTCAACTTGTCCAAATCACACTGAAGGAACTCTGCATCCTACTCACAGCACACCCTCCCACCCAGCTTTGTGTCATCTGCAAATTTGATGATATTACTTTTAGTACCCTCTTCTAAATCATTAATATATATAGCGAATAGCTGGGGTCCAGCACTGATTCCTGCAGTACCCCACTACTCATTGCCTGCCATTTGAAAAAAGATCCATTTATTCCTACTCTTTGTTTCCTGTTTACCAACCAGTTTTCTATCCATCTAAATACACTACCCAAATCCCATGTGCTTTAATTTTACGCACTAATCTTTCATGTGGGACTTTGTCAACAGCCATCTGAAAGTCCAAATAAACCACATCCACTGGCTCCTCCTCATCAACTCTACTAGTTACATCCTTGAAAGAATTCTAGTAGATTTGGCAAGCATGATTTTCCCTTCATATAGCTCTGTGCAATCCTGTCACTGTTTTCTAAGTGTTTTTCTATAAAATCTTTGAGAATGGATTCTAGAATTTTCCCCACTACTGACATCAGGCTTACTGGTCTATAATTCCCTGTTTTCTCTCTACCTCCCTTTTTAAACAGTAGGATTACATTAGCTGTGCTCCAGTCTGTAGAAACTATTCCACCAGTCATCACCAATGCAATTACTAGGGCCATTTCCTTAAATACTTATTGATGCGCGATATAACTCACGAGGCTAGAGATGCTCGAGGAAATAAAGGCTTTTATTAACTATTACAATAGAGCTACCATATATAATACACGATCCCAGACTGAGGGGTCCCAGACAGAGCAGTGACCTTTATACCTCTCCCAGGAGGCGGAGCCCGACTGGGATGTACCATAATAACTATAATACAGGTAGAACAGCCCAACCCTAACCCCAACAGTAACAAGTAGAACAACCCAACCCTAACCCCAACAGCAACATATATACAGACTCAGAGTACTGGCCAGACCCTGGCTCAGTACTACCTGGTGGGAACCAATGATGGTTCACCACAAGAAACTATTCCACCAATCATCACCAATGCAATTACTAGGGCCATTTCCTTAAATACTTTGTGATGTAGATTATCAGGCCCTAGGGATTTATCGGACTGCTATCCCATCAATTTCCCCAACACCATTTCCCTACTAATACTGATTTCCTTCAGTTCCCCCTCTGACTAAAGCCTATGTTCCCCAACATTTCTGGAATGTTATTTGTATCCTCCTTTGTGACGACAGAAACAAAGTACGTATTTCGTTGGTCAGCCATTTCTTTGTTCCCCATTATAAATTTACCTATTTCTGATTATAAAGGACCAAAATTTGTTATTGTCAATTATTTTCTCTTCACCGACAGAAACATTTACAGTTAGTTTTTATGTTCCCCATGAGCTTACTCTCGTACTCTACTTTCTCCTTCTTAATCAATCCCTTTGTCCTCCTTTGCTGAATTCTAAACTGCTCCAAATCCCCAGATCTGTTTTTTTTTCTGGCCTATATGTATGCCTCTTGCTTGGATCTAATACTATTTCTAATTTCCAAGGTAAGCCTCAGTTTGGCTGCCTTTCTTGTTTTAATTTTGCTTCAGACAGGATTGAACAATTGTTGCCATTCACCCATGCGCCTGTTGAATGTTTGCCATTGCATATCCACTGTCATCCCTTTAAGTAACATTCCGCAATCCATCAAAGCCAACTTGTGCCTCAGAGCATTATAGTTTCCTTTACTTAGATTCAGGATCCTAATCTCAGAATCAACTATATTACTTGTTGCCTTGATGAAAAATTCTCTCATATTATGGTTACTCATCCCCAAAGGCCTTGCACAATTAGATCGCCAATGATTCCTTTCTCATTGCACAACACCTAGTCTTGTTTTCGAGTTAGTTCCTCGATGTATTGGTCCAGAAAACCATCCCGTACACACTCCAGGAATTCTTCCTCTATGGCATTGTTATTAATTTGATTTGTCAAATCTATATGCAATTTAAGTCACCCATAATTACAGATATTCCTTTATCGCATGTGTCTCTAATTTCCTGTCTAATGCCATTCCCAACATCACCACCACAGTTTGGGGGTCTATATACAATCCCCATTAATTTCTTTTGCCCCTTTGTATGAATAGAGTTGAGAAACACAGATTCCACATCATTGGAGCTAATATCCTTCCTCACTATTGCATTAATTTAATCTTTAACCAACACTGCAATCCACCACTTTTTCCTTTTTGTCTGCCTTCCCAAATATGGAATACCTCTGGATGTTCAGTTCTCATCCCTGGTCACCCTGCAGCCATGTCTCCTGAATGCTGACCAGACCATAGCCGTTTACATATATTTGCATGATTAATTCAACTACGTTATTGCGAATGTTCCACACATTAAGCACAAGTCTTAAGCCTTGTCTTTTTAACATTATTTGTCCCTTTCCCATTGTTTCTCACTGTGGCCCTGTTTGATTCTGGCCCTTGATTTCTCTGCCTATCACTTTTCTTATTGCCCTTTCTGTCTTTTGTTCTTGTCCATGTTTTCCTCTCCTCTGACTCCTTGCATAGGTTCCCTGCACCTCCCTGCCATTTTAGTTTAAGCCATTGCCAACCATTCTTGCAAATACTCCCCTTAGAACATCAGTCCCAGTCCAATTCATCAAGGATTAAAACATTTGAATATAAGGAAGGTTGGACCAAGAAATGGTAATTTGGTCCATCAATCCCAGTGGAGTCTCTGTAGTCTACATGTACATGGATGTTAAAAGTGGCATCTCTGATCAGCTATATTGGATATCTGATCTCCTGTTGACAAGCTATTTTTGTGTTTCTGAAATGTAGCATCCATATTTGGCTGTTTGATCAAGTGTGTGCAATAATAGGAAATTAATGCTGAATGCTAATTAACAGGCGCCGGAGTGTGGTGATTAGGGGATTTTCATAGTAACTTAATTGCAGTGTTAATATAAGCCCTTTACTTTATATATAGCAGGCATGAGAGAAAATTAAAGTCCTTCCACAACCACTAACATCGCAACATTGGAAATATCTAATAAGTCAAAGTTCCTAACACTAAAGTGCTTGAGGAAGCTAAATTGCCAAGCTTAATAGTTCTTTTCAAATACAGATGTTACCAAGAGCTTGATTATCTATAGTGGGTGAAAGATGGAATGTCCCAAAGAATCTCTGAAATGAAGAATTTATAGGTGCTTCAAACGATGCTTAGATCTAAAGATGTTTGCAGGGCAAACTGGAAAATCCCTACATTCACACTGCAAACTAGGAAGATGAGGTTAACAACAAGCCACGTTGGAGGGCTCTGCTATATCAAGGAACCAAAAAACCTGAAGAGAGGTTACCAAGAGAGAGAAAAGAAAGCGTATAAAGGGGAAAGAATATCAGGTTTCATTACTGGGCAGACTTCAGCATTTGGCTGTGACTTGTATCTGCACCACTTGTGCAATGTTTGCATCTAAAGAATGGGGCTCTCCAGCCACTCACAATATTGCAGCATGGCAAAGTAACAGAATTGGGTTGGTATTCACAGTATCCCCTTTCAAGATGGACAATGCCACTGCACTCTATCCCATCCATTTAATTTTCTGAGGAAAGTTCAGGATAAGTGCGACCCATCAACAAAGCTAATCCAGCTGAATTCATCAGTTAAGTAGAGCAGCTTGGCCCAGGGGGCAGCTAGAGCAGAGGCAGCCCAGAATTTAGCCCTATAGCTGACATATTGTCAGGGCCCACAGCCTTCACTGTGTCTTGTCCACTTAACCACATCTTAATGCCACATGAATAAATGAACTGGTCAGGCCCCATTGAGTAGGAGGATCCAATTGACAGCTTTGGCTGAAAATCTTTGCAAATATTTCAGATTTGTCTCTTGCACTTACACGGTGGGATTTCCCATAGTTGAGAATGGGAATGTTCTTGGAACTCACTCCTCCTGTTATCTGCCTCATTGTCCACCACCATACTTAACTGGTAGGCCACGGAAAATGGTTGAAACCTATTTGCCATCAGACCACTTGGCTTTCTCTATACTATGCTGCACTTGGCACATGAAAGTAACTGTGCTTTAGGTTTACTCAGTAAGTGTCCACTCCTATTACATCTTTTTAAACTCCCTACTGAACCAAGTTAGGCTTTCTAACTTCATGGTGATGGAGGAGTGAGGAATGTAGCTGGCCATCAGGTTACAAATTGTGGTAGTAAATGATTCTGCAAGCTGGCTAATTGGTCCGTATTCCTTCAATTCTCACTTACTGCACTGGCAGTGTCACACTGCAGAGAGTGGGATTTTCCGCTCCAACCCCCTGTTCCGTTCCCACCGATGTCTACGTTGTTTTGCGTGGCTCGCTTGTCCTGCCGCGGAACCCACCATGGGGTGGGGGGTGGGGGGGGGGGGGGGGGGCAGCTTTGGTGGGACCAGAAGATCACACTGGCAGAAAGGGCCAGAAAACCCCACCCATTGTCTCGTGTTTTTCATTGAAAGATGACATTCGCTCCTTTCTCCTCCCCCCTTCACCCTAATTGAGATGAAAGAAAACATTTGCAAAGTCTGTGTTCCCATATGTGGTAAGAAGTTTAACAACACCAGGTTAAAGTCCAACAGTTTTTTCCCGTCACACGACGGCGCAGAGTCGCTGAGCAGAAACTGATAGCCAAGTTCCGCACACACGAGGACGGCCTCAACCGGGATATTGGGTTCATGGCACACTATTTGTAACCCCCACAGAGTTTCACTGGCTGTCTTATCTGGAGACAATACACATCTTTTTAGCCTGTCTTGATGCTCTCTCCACTCACATTGTTTTGTTTCTTAAAGACTTGATTAGTTGTAAGTATTCGCATTCCAACCATTATTCATGTAAATTGAGGTTGTGTCTTTATATGCTCTGTTTGTGAACAGAATTCCCACTCACCTGAAGAAGGGGCTTGCAGCTCCGAAAGCTTGTGTGGCTTTTGCTACCAAATAAACCTGTTGGACTTTAACCTGGTGTTGTTAAACGTCTTACTGTGTTTACCCCAGTCCAACGCCGGCATCTCCACATCATGATTCTCATATGTGTCCAGATACAACTATACCTGGGTCGTCATGCAGTACCTGAAAGTAGCATTCTTATTTATTTGCTATCTAAATGCAGAAATACTATTGCTGTCCTCTAAGTGTTAATACTGCTGTGAATTAGAAGTTCCTGATACATTCAGAATTTACACAAAACCTGTGTGTTTAATCCCTTGAGACAATGTAAAATAGCCCATTATAGTACCTTTCGTATATGAGTTATGCCCAACTAGACAAGTCGCAACCAGATAATAATGTACCAGTTCATTTCTTCAGATTGATTTAAACCACACACAACAGGTTTCATTTGAGATAAATTGGACCAATTCAGATTAGTAGCAGTATTGGCTACTATGTCAATGCTAATGACCTCCAGTAGCCTTTAGAGACACAATCCAATTTCAAGTGTGTATAGGAAGACCAGTCTTAACTGGTTCCCCCAGTGCTTTAATGCAGAGAAAGAGCGTATTCAACCAGCTCATAATAAACCAACATCGAGTGGTTATACTTTACACTGAATGAGACAATTTTAGGAATAGATTATGAAGTAATGTTACCTTCCTATCAATGGAGTTTAGAATCAGAAACATGTCATGCTTCTCAGAAAAAAAATTGCGTTTCCAAATATGTGCACCATGTGCTCATAATACATCAATTAGTGATACGTATTTATTCATGTACACTCCTGTTTCAATGCTGAATATTACTGCAGAGTTCATAACAATACTGGGTAAAATAAAAGATGAAAAACAACGGTGAGCCATAAATTCCAGTTAAAGTGAGATTAATGGCATTCACCATTATTAACGCATAAATGGTACAGTAACTTCAGGCAAGAGGCAAACACATAGTTCAACTCAAAAATTCAAAAGATATGCCAGCCCACTGCTAGCTCTTGACGTCCAGTTCACCATTGTGTTGCATTGAATGGTGTAAAGTTAATGTATTTGCCAATAGCTAAAAAATAAAAGTTAAAGTTTATTTATTCGTCACAAGTTGACTTACATTAAGACTGAAATGAAGTTACTGTGAAAATCCCCAAGTCGCCACACTCTGGTGCCTGTTTGGTTACACTGAGGGAGAATTTAGCATGGCCAATACACCTAACAGCATATCTTTCAGACTGTGGGAGGAAACTAGAGCACCCGGAGGAAACCCACGCAGACACGGGGAGAATGTGCAAACTCCACACCTACAGTGACCCAAGACGGGAATCAAATCCGAGTTCCTGGCATTGTGAGGCAGCAGTACAAACCACTGTGCCACCATGCCACCTCCTACAATCAAAACAGTAGGTTGTCAAATCATTTCAAATTTAAGTAATTTATGAATGACGTGATAACTTAATGAATAACAATCAACCTCTCTAGTATTGAAAATTACCTATTAGTAGGGTCGAATCTCATTTCTTTGAGTTTTAGTTGCTTTTGGAGATCTGAAAGAAATTAACTTTGTAAATTTATTTAATGTTTCCTTTCAGTCTCTTCTTTTTCTCTCCCTTAACTGAATCGTTCTTCCTTATTTCTGCTGTATCTGATATAAAATTGAACTTACATTTGATTATACTGATAATTTCACAACCCTTCGATCCATATGGTTAAGAAAATAAATAGTTGCCTACCTTGATTACTCAAATCCTAATGGCTGGTTATTACCAATTGGCCCAATGTCCTGCCATTGGCACCAGAAGAAGGCCTGCACAATGAGTGCCCAGGGGGGGCACAATCCTGATTCGGCCTGCTAATTAGCACCTGGCAAGTTGGGGGGTAGAGGGGCAGAGGGCAACCAATTAGGAATGAAGGCTCCAGGTGACACCACTATAGGTGCCAGTACTATATTTAAAGCACTGTCATCATTCTAAATGCTGCTGCCCTCACTAAACCTGCTGCTTTCTCTGTCATTGGTGCCTGGAGTAAGTCTGCTACCTTTAAATGAGCCTACCGCCTTGAAGGCCTTGACCATATCAATGACAACCCCACTGAAAGCCTGAGGAAGAACATGTGTGGCAGAAGTGATGTCTCCCTTCAGACTCTCTTCCAAGCTACTTGGGAAAGGGAAGAGGTTCTCTCTCCCAGGCACATCAGGAAGGGTCTAGCCTGCCTGATCAAGCACATGGTATGGTGGCACAGTGGTTAACACTGCTGCCTCACAGCACCAGAGACCTGGGTTCAATTCCCGCCTCAGGTCACTGCCTATGTGGAGTTTGCACATTCTCGCTGTATCGCATGGGTTTCCTCCGGGTGCTTCGGTTTCCTCCCACACTGCAAAGATGTGTGGATTAGGTTGATTGACCATGCTAAATTGCCCCTTAGTGTCAGGCTTGCTAGCAAGGTAAATACGTGGGGTTATGGGGATAGGGCCACAGTGCTGCAATTAGATGAGTGACTTTGTTCCTCAGCCAAACCTCACTTCCCTTGTGGGCTTACCTGTGGCAATGTCTGAGGGTGAGGCAGCAACATATCTGGTCAAAGGCATGGCTGCACCATTGCCATCATCTGTCAATGCTGACTGTGGCAACATGGATGCAGAATGGCCATATGCAGGAGGCATTTGTGTGCCCCATCATGGACTGTGACACCAGCTTAAATGTTAAGCTAGTCTTTACTGAGTGACTCAGTGTTCATGTTTGTGTCTGCAAGAAAAGGGAGCTCAGAAGAATAAGGAAAGGACAGAACCAGTGGTGGTATCCCCTTCCTGGCTATCTTAACACCAATGAAGGAAGAGGCACAGGAATTGACAGGCCAACATGCTGGCTGCTCCATTGCAGAATGTAAAAACAAGAAAGTGAGTAGCCTCCTGGATGGGCACAAAGGATCAATTGGCTCCACAAAGTGCAGGTTGTGTTTTACTGAAATGCATTTGCTGGGTTTAATACCTTGCTATGGAGAGAGTACAGCAAAGGTTTACCAGGCTTTCAACTTAGGCCAGACCAGGTAAAGATGGCAGATTTCCTTCCCTAAAGGACATTTGTGAACCAGAAAGGTTATTACAACAGTCGACAGTGGTTTCATGGTCATTAGAATTTTATTTCCAGATTTATATTGAATTCAAATTTCACCATCTGCCAGATGCTCCCCAGAGCATTACCCTGGGTGTCTGGAATACTAGTCCAGTGACAATACCACGACGCCACCACCTCTCCTGCAACGTGAAATGCTATACAATGAATATGTAGTTGGTTAACTGAAAGAACCCAAAGGATAACAACACAGATTGTCATCAGCAGGGTAGAATATTACCAGTGAAGTCCCACAGAACTTAACTGACCTATTTTGTTTTATATCTTCATAATCTGAAGATAAGAGTCACAGACACAATGGCTACAACTGCAGGTAATACAAAGCTCATAATGGAGTTCGACTTCAAAGCAGAACACCATAAACTACAGGAAATCGCAATATACATGTGAATTGACAGAGACAATTCAATGCAGAAAAATACAAAATGCTTCACAGGGGGACATAAAATCTAGGAAGCGAGTATGACTAAAATTGAAATAATATGCAAAGGGATTTAAAGAGATCTGGACGTCCTAATTGACAATAAATTGAAGCTATCACAACAATGTTCAGTATCAGTGAGAAAAAATGCATCAGCTGTTGGGATGAATTAAAAGGTCGATACTGAGCCAAAACAATGAAGCAATCCTGCAACTTTATAAATCAGTGGCGCAAATACACTTCCACATACCATGCTGGGCCCCTACAGTATCAAAAAGACATTGCAGCTATTGGAAATGTACTGGGGAAAGATTAAGGGAATAGAGTATGAGAAGGAATTATGTAAATTGAGCATACTCTTGCTGGGAAGGAGACAGTCAAGAAGTGATACAATTTAGGGGTTTAGGATGATAAAGGCTTGAGACCATGGCAAGCACTTTAACCCTGATATTAGCCTCCGTAGAGAGAATGCAGAGATGGTCGGGGGCAAGGCGGGGAGATGGGGAGGGGGAGTTAAAAATTGACAAAAGGGAAACACAGCCCCATCCATTGAGTGTATGATGGCCGCCATTGTTATGGCAGCAGGTGGAGTGCGTGTATAAGTCTAATCTTGTAGCAGTGGGGCACTCCATTAACATATTTAAATCAGACTCTCACAATGTCGATTTAAATATAACAGCTGCTGGCCAGGCTTCACAGGGCTCTGGGCCTTCTGCCATTCAAGGCCTCTCCTCATTGCCGTGCTGTTTCAATATTTTGTCTAGCAGCAATGACCTTTTCAGGCCTCAGAAGTAAAAATATTCTTGGTGGATTATTGGCACCCTACTGCTGGTGTGCATCTGCATCCTTCATGATTTACTGACAACAGTTCTCCAGTTCTTAATGACATACTAATTCTATGCAACTCACTCTGCAACGACGTGCAGCAAGTCCCTGTTTTATGTTACCCAGTTTTAAGTCATTCCACTTTAATGATGCACAGTTTTTAGGGGTCAGTATTCACCTTTAGCGTAGGAAGTTTCGTTTACACATTGTTTCACGACAGGTCTCATAAAGAGTCACATGATTTGATTGGCACTGTTTGGAGTGGCCTCTCCTGCTCCCAACCCTGCCGGTTGCTGCCAACCATTCTTCTCACCAATCCTCCCACTGACCAATCCTTCAGCTTGCGGCTTATCTCTGCGACTCCACTCTTCCAAGCTGCTCTTCCTGATCTCACACTCATCTCTCGAACCCTCACCCTCAGCAAGGATTCGGGAGAGGGAGGCAGTGGGCAGGACAGGCAGGGAGTGGGTGGGAGGTTCGGTGAGAGGGAGGGTTGCAAAGGGGAGGGCCAGGGAGCATGATTATTAGCAAGCCAGAAAGTCGCAGAATGGGAGAGGCAGCAAGGCAGGAGGTAAATAGAAAAGGAGAGTATATTTCTTTTATATGTTTTAACTTGCTTTATTTTAAACATTTTTCATTGGAAGCAGTTCAGGGAAGGTTTCCGGGACGAATGCCAGAAATAGATGTGTTATCTTATGAGGAAAGGTTGGGGAGGCTAAGCTTGTATCCACTAGAGTTTAGAAGAGTAAGAGGCAACTTGATTGGAACCTAAAGATCCTGAAGGATCTTGACAGGGTGGATGGGGAAAAGATGTTTCCTCAAGTGGGAAAATCTAGAACTTGGCTCACCCGTTTAAAGATAAGGATTTGATGGGCTGCATCCCAGGATATTGAAGGAAGTAGCTACAGAGATAGTGGATGCACTGGTAATAATCTGCCAAAGTGCCTAAATTCTGGAAAAGTTCCAGAGGATTGGAAAACTGCCAATGTTATTCAAAAATAAATAAAAATAGATTTTTAAAAAAAGATAATTATATAGGCCAGTTAGCTTAACTTCTGTCATTGGGAAAATGTTAGAGCCCATTATAAAGGATGTAATAGAGCATTTAGAAATGCATAATACAATCAAGCAGAGTCCGCATGGCTTCATGAAGGGGAAATCATGCCTGACAAATTGATTAGAATTTTTTGAGGTGGTAATAAGCAGGATAGATAAAGGGAACCAGTAGATGCAATGTACTTGGATTTCCAAAATGTGTTCGATAAGGTACTGCACAAAAGGCTATTTAATAAGGTAAGAGTCCATGGTGTTGGGGATAGTATATTAGCATGGATAGAGCATTCGCCAACTGATGGAAGACAGAGAGTTGGGATAAGAGGGGTATTTTTAGGATGGCAACCTGCAACTAGTGGAGTGCCACAGGGATCAGTGCTGAGGCCACAATTATTTACAACATATATTAATGAATTGGATGAGGGAAGTGAATGTACTATTGCCAAATTTGCAGACAACACAAAAATAGCTGGGGAGGTAAGTAATAATGATGACATAAAGAGTCTGCAGAGGGATATAGACAGGTTAGGTGAGTTTGGTAAAATCTTGGCAGATGGATTATAATGTAGGAAAATGTGAAGTTATGCACTTTGGCAGGAAGAATAAAGGAGCTGACTATTATTTGAAAGGAGAAAGGCTGCAGAAAACTGCAGCAGAGGGATTTGAGGGCTTTCATTCATAAATCTCAAAACACTAGCATGCAAGTTCAGCAGGTAATTGAGAAGGCAAATGGAATGTTGAGCTTTATTTCAAAGGGAATTGAGTATAAAAATAGGGAAGTCTTGCTAAAACTGTACAAGGCACTAGTTAGATCACACCTGGAATACTGTAAGCAGTTTAAGAAAATAAATACTGGCTTCGGAGGTAGCCCAGAGAAGGTTCACGAGGTTGATCCTGGGTTTGGAAGGATTTTCTTATGTGGAGAGATTAAGTAGGCTGGGCCTGTACTCATTAGAGTTTAGAAGAATGAGCGGCGATTTTATTGAAGATATCTGATTCTCAGGGAGCTTGACAGTGTAGATGCTGAGAGGTTTTTCCCCTCGTGGGAGAGTCTAGAACCAGAGGGCATAATCTCAGAGTAAGGGTTGTCCATTTAACACAGAGGAATTTCTTCTCTCAGAGGGTAGTGAATCTGTGGAATTCTTTACTGCAGAGTGCACTGGAGGCTGGGTCATTAAGCATGTTTAAAGCTGAGATGGACAGATTTTTAATCAGTAACGGAATTAAGGGTTTTGGGGATAAGGAGGGAGTGAAGTTGAGGATCGTATCAGATCAGTCATGATCTCATTGAATGGCAGAGCAGGCTCGATTGGCTGACTGGCCTGCTTTTGATCCTATGTCTTACGTTCTTATGAGAGGTCACCCCACTTTATGAAAGAGATAAAGAGAACCTTTTTCTCTCAGAGGGTCTTCAGTATTTAAAACACTCTTCCTCAAAAGATGGTGGAAGGAGAGCGTTTGAACAGTTTTAAGGCAGAGCTAAAAGCAAATTATTATGGATGCTGAAATCTGGAAAAAAACAGAAAATGCTGGAAAATCTCAGCAGGCCTAATAGAATCTGTGGAGAGAGAATAGAGCCAACATTTCGAGTCTGGATTATCCTTCGTCAGAGCTGAAGACAATAGGAAATAGGATGAGATTTATACTGTTAGGACGAGGGGGGGATTGACAAAGATGGCACAGACAAACGGAATGTAAATTGTGGTGATTATGGCTAAGAAGGGTGCTGATAGCAGCCATTAAGAGATCAGAATGTATAAATGGCAGAACAAAGGTAAGTAGAGTGTCAAAGGACAACTACCCTAGTGGGTTAGGGGAAGGGGACGCCATGGTGGTGGAGGGGAGGGGGGGGAGAGGGATGCGGTGGTTGGGGGTGGGGGGAGAGAAGAGAAAGATGGAAAGTGAGATTTTTTAAAAATAGTGGGAAACTGAAATGATGGCCTAAATAACTAAATGAACGAATAAATGAAATGAAATAAAACAAATGGAAACAGGGTGAAGGTCGAGGAAAGAGTTCATGCTCTGAAGTTGTGGAACTCAATGTTATGTCTGGAAGGCAGTAAAATGTCGTATTGAAAGGTCAGATGCTATTCCTCCTGTTTGCATTGGGCTTCACTGGAACATTGCAACAGGCCAGGAAAGGACATGTGGACATGAGAGCAGGATGGTGTGTTGAAATAGCAAGCGACAGGAAGGTACCGCAGGGATTTGTGCTAGGACCTCAACTATTCATATTTTATATCAATGATTTGAAAGAGTGAACTAAATGTATTATCTCCAAATTTGCAGATGATACAGAGTTGGGTGGGAGGGTGAGGAGGATGCAGAGACGCTTCAGTGTGAGTTGGGCAAGCTAAGTGAGTGGGCATCTGCATGGCAGGTGCAGTATAATATGGAGCAATATGAGATTATCCATTTTGGTAGAAATAATAAGAAGGCAGATTATTATTTGAATGGGTGTAAATTGAGAGAGGTGGATACTCAGTGAGACCTTGGTGTCCTCATGCATCAGTCATTGAAAGTAAATGTGCAGGTATAGCAGGCAGTAAAGAAGGCAAATGGTATGTTGGCCTTCAGAGCGAGAGGATTTGAATGGACAAATAGAGATGTTTTACTGCAATTGTATAAGGGGTTGGTGATGCCATACCTGAAGTATTGTGTGTAGTTTTGGTGTCCTTATCTGAGGAAGGATATCCTTACTAAAGAGGGAGTGCAGCAAAGATTTACCAGGCTAATTCCTGGGATGACAAGTCTGTCATATGAGCAGATATTAAGACTATTAGAATTGTATTCATTGGAGTTTAGATGAGTGAGAGGGTATCTCATAGAAACGTATAAAATTATAACAGGATTAGTCAGGGTAGATTCAGAAAGAATGCTCCTGATGGTGGGAGGAGTCCAGAACAAGGGGGTCATAGTTTGAGGTTAAGGGTTGAACCTTTTAGGACTGAGGTGAGGATAAATGTCTTCACCCAGAGAGTGGTGAATCTGTGGAATTCACTGCCACAGCAAGTAGTTGTGTGATTTGAAGAAGAAATTAGATATAGCTCTTGGAACACAAGCGATCAAGGGATGAGCGGGGGGGGGGGGGGGGGGGGGCTTGTGGAAGGCAGGATCAGGATACTGAATTTGATGATCAGCCGTGATCAAAATGAATGGCAGAGCAGGCTCAAAGGGCCAAATTTAACATTGATGGGACTCTTAACAGAAGTAATGGAAGTGGTCGTCAGTGTTGTTAAGTGGCACTTACTCAGCAATAATCTGCTCACTGACACTCGCTTTTTAAAAATGTTTTACTCCATTCTTGAAGTTACAAAGCCAATGCTCAGTGTGGAACAGGCAAACCCAAATCCATCCCTTGCTTGCTCCAAAGACCAAATTCAAATTCCAATTGAATCCAATTCATGGTCTCCACACTGACACTCACTTTGGGTTCCACCAGGGTACTCAGCTCCTGACCTTATTACAGCCTTGTTTCATACATGGAGATAGGAGCTGAACTCCAGAGGTGAGGTGAGAGTGATTGTCCTTGACATCAAGATAGCAGTTGACCTCCGATCCCGTGAGGCAATAGTGGGGTCAAAGACCTCTGCCCACTCCTATCTTACTGATCGGGTCCCTCGGCTCAGAGTATCCAATTGGTTGGCCACCGTATTATTGTGTGTGGCAAGTCATCCAATCTCTAAGCAGAAGTTCCGTGCACTTCTGATCCTGCCTTCAGGATATTTAACACAACTACAAAATTCCTTAGGATTAACACCTTTGCTTTTATAAACACAAAACTGAACTCGCTACAATAAGCAGTTTGTTTTACACTGCTACTTTTTGCGCCTCAAATGAGATGAGCTAGATCAGCCTTACTTAGCAATATTTGAATTCTAAGAGACAATAATATAGAGTAAATATCCAAATCACTTTGACAATTCTTTATTTCTTTGTATTTATGTTGTAGGCTAATAGTACGCAGTCAAACAATTTGGCATCCCAGTATGCCAAAAAAAACGTGCATTTCATGAGCATTCTTCGCGTTAACTTATAGAAATTAAGACGCAGAGCTAGGTCATGCAGCCATCATGCTTGTGTCAATGCTAAGTGCTTAAATGGAATTTTCTTCTCTAACTTTAGCTTCTTTCCCTTTGCCCAGGTTCATTTTTTTTTCAGATACTTATCAAATTTCATTTTAAACTCTTCTGTAGTATTTGTGTCAATAGCTACTTGAAGTTTCTTCATTCTTTTGATTACTGCAGCATGAGAAGAATGCTTGATATTTTTCCCCTCATTCTTTTAGTGACAATCTAGATGTTGTGTTCCCTAAGGTTACTTGCCAACCAATGGAACAACTTGCAACCAAAGTATTTTGAAATGGGTTAAATGTGTATTAGATTTCTGTTGGCACGGTGGCTCAGTGGTTAGCACTGCTGCCTCACAGCGCCAGGGACCTGGGTTCAATTCCAGCCTTGGTCACTGTCTGTGTGGAGTTTACACATTCTCCCCATGTCTGCGTGGGTTTCCTCCAAGTGTTCTGGTTTCCTCCCACAGTCCAAAGATGTGTGGGTTAGGTGAATTGGTCATGCTAAATTGACCCTAGTGTCAGGGGAATTAGCAGGGTAAATATGTGAGGTTACGGGGATATGGGGTTGGGTGGGATTGTGGTCGGTGCAGACTCGGTGGGCCGAATGGCCTCCTTCTGCACTGTAGGGATTCTACGATTGTGTCCTTCAGAGCTTTAGCGAAAAAGCCCAATTTTCCAAGCCTTTTAAGGATAACCTATCAAACCTGATATCATTTTCGTGAATCTTCAGATATTTAAAGGTCCTTTGTTCACCAGGTACTATTGCTATCATTATTTTCTGGCATTGACCAGGTTTCACTAATTTGACTGCATACTGGGCAGGATTTACAGTGCAATCTGCCTCATGTTTCACCAAGGAAGGAGGCAGCCCATCATTGGCCCATGGCAGGATCTTCTGGTCCCGCCGTTGTCAATGGGGCTTTCCATCGAATGCATTCCTCGCCACCGTGAAACCTGCGGCGCGGGGTGCCTCCAGGTGGACTGGAAGTTCCCGCCAATGTGAACGGCCGAAAAGATCCAACCTATGTGTGTGATGATACTTCACCTTTACAATAAGGATATACCTAAAGACTTTGGCTTACTTGGAAGAAGGGGAGAAGGATTGAGGATTACAAGAATAATGGTGAAAGATGGTGTCATAAAAAGACTGCTGTTGCCCATTGTTATCCTTCCAACAAAATATACAAGTAAACATGCTTGGAATTTTTGGAATAAAAATGCACCCATCAATTAAGTTTCACTACAGAGGCTAAAAACATTGCCTTCTTTACTGGCATTTTACATAGGCAGAATGAATCAGTAAGCCAATGCAGCCTGAGATGGATTTGCGTCCTAGTTTGTTAATACACTGTGCTTCTCGGCAGATAGTGGATGACAAGATGTCAAACCTGATCATGTAGTCAGCAATGTTTGTACTATTCAGTTGAAAACAGTTGCCCCATTAACTTCCAATGCTCTGACAAAATTCCTGGCTGGAAACTGTCCACTCTACCAACTTAATTGGAAACCAGTTCCCCTGCAGTGCTAGGATAGCTATGGTGACACAGTATAGCAACCCTAAGGAAATTCCCAACCTGAGAATAATTTGAATCTAGTTATGACAAAACCTGTAGCAATAAAATAGTTTATAGTGCTTTTGCAAGGGTCCAAGCTGAATTTTCTGCTTTTATGTTAGGGTAGCCCATCCCACTTCTTTAATAACATACATGAGTAGTATACTTTAAGCCACCTTCATTATAGTGTAATTGTCCAGCAATGAATATTTCTTGAGCTAGAATACTCCTTTACCTTACCTTATGACAAATGCCTGAACATGGGTCCCTAATCGGGTGGAACTGTAAAAGGATTAAATATCTAAGTACTACATTTTTGTGAGGGCAAAGAAGTTGAATACAAACAAATAACAAAGAATAGTATAGCACAGGAACAGGCCCTTTGGCCCACCAAGCCTGTGCCGATCATGTTGCCCTACCTCGACCAATTGCCTGTATCCCTCTATACCCCGCCTGTGCATTTGCCTATCCAGATAGGTCTTAAATGTCGCTAAAGGATCTGCCTCAACCATCTCACTTGGCAGTGATGCCAAGCATTTTTTCTTTCAGCTCTACAAATTCCAAGGCAAAGCAAAGCAACGCATTTGGCAGTTAAACATGTAGGTACCATTAAAATTGTCTAAAGATAAAGAACGCTTGAAGAAACACTATAAACTATTTTATTGTAACAGGTTAGCAATGTCTCTTCCAGTGAGCAATTTTGCTTGATCCATCTCAAACACAGCTTTTATGATGATCCATGCATAATATTTCTTTTATTAAATTTCTGTCAAAATAGGTTTTGTGGAAAGTCATTAAAGAGATTTGTGCAACAAATGAACTTCAAACAATTAACATGGGAGCGGGGGCTGCACGTCAGAATTGTATATGATTGAGGGACAACTGCTTTCTAGCAGATTAATGACCTTCTGCAAGTTGCAGAATAAAATCCAAACTGCAATTATCACCATAGCAACATTCAAAGCAACATGGCACAAAGAATCAACAATCTGCCTTTTTTCTGAAGGAAAAGCAGTAACACTGAATACACTCACTCTCATTAATGGTAACATTTCTTCAAAACTGCAATTCCATGTGTTTTTCCAACAAAAAAGTTAGTTCATTGAATAATCATATATGACATCATCAAACATGTTTTATAAATTGAAAAAGACAGACTTTGCTCTTGAGAGACTTATGGAATTTTTTATTTATAACATGCACTGTATGAAAGAAAGGTATATCAACCCATTCATGACGGATCTGTGAGAATCAAACATTTTATGAAGACATTTTTACCTGGGCTGGTGAATATTTCACATTTTCCAGTTACTGATATGATAATTCAGATTTTAATAGGGATTCTTGCAGCTTTTCAACCCCTGAAGCGTAATTCAGTCAATGTTACCCTTGTGCATACAGGATTTCAACTACTTTCCTTTCTTTTGCATCTCATCTACAGCAAAGCTATATCGTTCCAAAACCAGATGAAATGGAAAAAGACATTATACAGATATGGGCACCGGGCAGGAAAAAAAAGCCAGCATTCAAAATCATTTTGGATAGTTTCAAAGCAGTTTGTATTGTCGCCAAAATTTTAAAAACATATTTATATTCCGACCATTAATCGATTCTTTCACAAATGAATAGAGAAAGCTTTGCAGAAACTCTTGCCATTGCATACTTGTAATGTTGTGGGGTTAGTTGGAGAATAATGAAGACATTGGCTGCAAAGTAGGAGCAGGTCTGAAAATGGGCAGAGGTATTGCAACAGGCAATTAACCTGCAGCCGTTGCTTCCGATAGGTAGCACTAAATTTCACGCTGGCTGCTAATTTGCATGATAAGCTGCATGCAGCACACACTAAACATGTTCCTGAGTGGCTGCACTCCCCAACAGTGAACTCACATTCGTGCAGTGCTAACACCACTCAAAGATAGCTTCCAACCTGCAGCTCTTGAAGTGAAGATGCATATTGGTTGGAGGAGGTGCTGGTCTTGTTGCAAAAGAAAGTGTGAGAAAGAAAAATACTGGATTAAGGCACAACTGAGCTGAGAACATGCTCCAAATTTCTCTGACGCTGATCTGGTGGGACAGTGGAGAAGGTGGAAAGGAGTGACGTTTTCTACCACAGGGGGCCAGCAAGCCCTCTATGCAAATACTCAGAAGGTAACAGGAATTTAGCCCCAAGGACCTGGATGCAGCGATGGAAGAAATTCAGTGGCCTCACGGGAATGGTCAAGATCAGTGAATTAATCTTCAAACGTCATATCTCACCAACACATACTGCTCAATTCGCTGAAACCCCCAGCATTTACCAATCACAATCTCTATCAACTGTGCCTGATGTATCACATTCAAAGCTTCACCTTCCTTCACACAATTCGCACCAAGCCTTACATCCATATCACACAGCTGGCACACATTGCCAACTGTTCAATCATGAGAACCATATCAGCCAAAGATATTGCACCACATTGACACAGTTCCACCTTTCTTGCAGGGAAGGTGACTGGGATGTTGCCTGAAAGGTATGATTCTGTCAGGATAGATCAGTCTGTGGACAATGCTCCCAACTTTGGTGCAAGTTCCCATATATTGGTGAAGAGGAGTTGCAGGGTTGACTGGTCTAACATTGATCTCTGTCTTAAAATTTTCAACTGATCAAGTAGTGAAAGATTTCTGGGGAGATAGTCCCAAATTTGTGTGAAAAAATGCTTCCTGACATGATCCAGTTTTAAATTAAAATTTTGCCCCTTTGTTTTAGATTCCCCCACCAGAGGAAATACTTTATCTGTGTCTACAATATCAATTGTTTTTATCATTTAAAGAACTCAAGAACATCACCCTCAACCTCCTAAACTCAAGAATTTAAGTCACGTTCATCTAAATTTTACATATAATATGGTTTTCTCCCTTCTAGTGACCACATCTTAACATGACAAGACTTGTCAGTACAAATTGCAACATACTTGCATAATAAATGAAAATGTGCAAAATCTGAAAATCAGAAATAAGAACAGAAAATGCTGGTCAGTGAATATCTGTGCAGACAACAAAGGGTCCACATATGAAATGGTGCAATTTGTCTTTTCTCTTTATGGCTGCTAACTGATCTTCTCTACAGTTCCTGCATTTACTGTTCTTACTTCATTTTATCAATGGCAGTACCCAAGCACCAAAATAGTTATTTGATTAGTGATAAATAGATCACTTTATGGTTGGCTTGCCAATAAACTTGGCAGATCTACAATCTAAAATCAAAGAGAAATGTGGAAAATTGACTGCCACTATGCCCCTCCACAGAGAAAGACTTAGAGAATTAAGTGGACAATCGCTGATGACCTTTTAATGAAGTTACACTGAAACTACTTTAAAAAAAACTATGTACTTGTAATTACAACCACAGTGCTGCTTAATGAAAATACCAATTCAACACAGCTGTTCAATTAACTTTAACTTGCAGGCACATTACCCTACACTGCAATAATTGATCTTTAGAATGTGCCTTTGGTACAGCAATGACCAAAGAGAGTGCTGAGAAGGTACAAGGCATGAGAAGAAGACATTATGTGCTGTCAAGGAACATGCCTATACACTGTGATTGGAGAAGACTGGTTGGAACAAAATGACATTCTAAATTTATAATTCAAGTAATGTTCACCTTTCAAACTTAAATCAAATCAAATTCCTAAATAATTCTAACTTTTAGCTTCCTATTTGCTATGGTGATCAACTTCCAACCTTCATTTGTATTTTGACTGAGGAGAAAAGTGTGTGTTTTCTCTTGTGTGATGTCCCTTTTAGAAAAAGTGGCCTGGGAAGGTTTTGAAAGAGGGTAACTAGATTTCTTAATTATCACATCATTCGGTTCCAAGAATGCCCGTGTGATCTGGGGTTGCCAAGGGAATGAACAGTTAAGAAGTAAAGGATAAATAGAAAGCTAATTACAGTGGGCTGGGGTCAGCCATTTTTTCTGCTTGGCAGTTCAGAACACTTGGAATTAGTGCAAAGAATAAATAGGCTAGGTTATATCCAAATGAAACAGTTTTTTTGTTTGACAGTCTTCAGACATATTGTGGTGATGAAGCAGATTTCTGAGAATACAACCAAGACTATGGTGGAATCCTGTGGATGCAATGGGATCTCAACCCATGATGAAGACTCAGTGGGAATCCCATGTTGCCTCTTTTAAGGAAGGTCGCATCTTATTCCAATCAGGCACTTGACAGGCCAGCAACGGGACGTTCCACAGGATCATAGATCCTGGGGAAATAAGTCCCACCCACCAAGAGCTATTTTTCTTCCCTTTTAGTTCCCACACGTTACATCATTTACTGTCTGAAAGGATAGAAAGTAATGTTGCTGTAATACCATGATCAAGTGATCCTATTTCCATGGCCATGTCATTTGTTATTACAAATGTGCCTCCTATATTGCTAGGATAAACACCATTCCAATTTAATATTCAGATGAAGCTTCCACCTATTTGAGGCCAGCAATTCCATTGAAAATGTTGGCAGAAAATGAGATGGGCCAAAAATAACTGGAGGTCTAATGTAATTAGACTTTTCCCCAGTTTTCCAATTTAAGATCTATTAGCTTTGTCAGTCGCCTTCCCTTTCTCCTCCCACAAGATGAGATGAGACAAGGAAAAGGTAATGACATGTATGAATGTTCAGAATCATCTTTCTGCAGTCAGCAGAACATTTCTGAACAGGTTACATGTTCACGTTTTCATGCATTCTTGAACTGCAGATATTCCCTGAAGTCATCTGGAAGGATCTTGTGCAAAGAAGCC
Source organism: Mustelus asterias (assembly GCF_964213995.1). NCBI lineage: Eukaryota > Metazoa > Chordata > Chondrichthyes > Carcharhiniformes > Triakidae > Mustelus > Mustelus asterias. Next base: position 38,222,395 of record NC_135815.1, on the reverse strand, counting down.
CTTTGTCACTTGTGACCATTACAGTTACAGGAAGAGTGATTCTAGCCCTTGAAGCTGCCCACCAAGTCAACACGCAGCTTAGTCACTGCACTTAAAAAAAGATAATAAAGACAGGTCTCTGGGTCCGAATCGTGTGATCTCTTAAACAACAATACTGCTGAGGTGCCACTGGACTTAAGATGTCATCCAGTCAAGAACGTGTCTTCCTTATCCATTTCATGCAGCATATAGGAATACCTTTGTTTTCTATCCTCCCAACTTTATCAGTTGCAAATTGTAAAGCAGCAGCATCATGGTTGATTTCTAACCCAACTGAGTGACCTAATAAGTATCTGGGTTGCATCAAACTGCTACAGTGCAGTGATTCAAGAAGGCTCACCACCATCTTATTACTGCAAACAGAAGTGAACAATTAATGTTGGCCTACCCAATGATACCCACATCCCTAAAATGAATTTAAAACCTGACCAGACTTGCGGAATCCTGCAACATGAAGGTTTTCCTATTTTTAAGTTGTTTGACTGCATGGAGCTCAGAAACAAGCAGCATGTTGAATGAAACTATTGCATCAACTGGCAATCTTGAAGAATTTTTAACTTACTGATAATGAGAAGTAGAGCAGAATTTTCTACTCAGACAAGCAATCGCATCTTTGGGTGATGTCACCGAGGTGCATGGGAAAAAGGAACAGGGTGGGCAAGGAGAAACTTTTCATATTTCCCTTGGAAATACTTTTACGTTTGTGTTCTTTGTAAGAAGAAGAGAATGGTACCCTGCAAGCAAGGCTACATCGGCTGCAGACAACATGCAGCCATCATAATCTTCGAACAGAGACATATAGGCAGAAGAATGTTTAACTGGGTTTGCCTGAGGAACTCCGTCTTCATAAAATGTAATTCACAAGACAGGCTGTGACAGTCATGCAGTATACTGGAATCTAATCTTCAGCCAAACTGCATCGCAGGCATAGTCAAGGTCACCTCAGTTTTCAACATCTGTGCCTTGTTGCCCATTGCGCTCTGTCCAGAAGACATCAACAGCGTCTGTCAATATGTAACTCACAGGTGTATCAAGTAGGTAACTGATATCCTTTATGCCAAAGAAAGCAACTCTATAATATTTCCCATGGACTACCAGAGGCAACATGAGAGGTCACTGCATTATTTCTAAATGCACGATTCCTTAAAGTGTCGGGGCATCAATGTCACCCTCATGTGCCTATGGACTGGGGGCATTGTCTTAAAAGGGAGGCCTCTTATTTTTAAACTAAGATGAGGAGAAACTTTTTTCCTCCCAAAGAGTCGCTGATGTGTAGAATTCTCTTCCCAAGAAAATGGTGGAGGCAGGCCCTTTGAATGTATTCAAGGAAGAGTTAGACGCATTTTAGTAAGGCGAAGGAGCCATGTATTATGGTGGGCAGACAGGAAAGTGGAGCTGAGACCACAACCAAATCAGCCATGATCTTATTGAGTGGTGGAGGAGGCTATTTGAAAGGCCAAATAGCTTACTCTTGTTCCTATGCTATATGTTTCTAAGATCCAGATGAAGAGTAATCAATTGCAGCAAGGATATAAAAATGACAAGTAGGAGGTGCAATCTGTTGTTACAAAAACACGTTAGAGTCATTCATCAGATGGTCTTTAATATCTCCTTAATTTTCATTCATCCAATACATCAATAAAACTGTGTTCATCTTCACCATGCCATCACCAAAAGTAACTTCAGTTGTAATATACTTAGTTACAGATGAACTAGCAAGTATGTCATCCTTGTCACCCAACAACACATTATTCAATGCCATGGAAGAAACTCATTGATTAGAGTCAAACATCAGTGTATCCAAATTTTTATATTCTAAAAATTGTTGTATTCGATCTCAGTTGATTCCTTTGTTGACCTGTGTAACAATGAGAGCTTTTGATTCTAAAATATGCACTTTCCACATCCTCTTCCTATGACAGAAGTCAATGAGGTTGTTGGATTCCTGTGTCAGTGGAAGCCCCTTAATAATCCCTCCACCACTAACGTTCAGTTGCATCAGTGTGTACTATCTACTAGATGCATTGCAGCAATTCACCAAAGATCCTTTGACCCCACAAGCATTTCCATCTAGAAGGACAACGGCATCAGATACATGGGAACACCATCACCTGCAAGTTCTCCTCCAAGGCACTCACCATCCTGACTTGGAAATATATCGCCATTCCTTTGCAGTCGCTGGGTCAAAATCCTGGAATTCCCTCCCGAACGGCACTGTGGGTCCACAGCACATGCACTGCAGCATTTCAAGAATGCAGTTCCCCAGCACCTTCTCAAGGGCAACTAGGGATGGGTAATAAATGCTGGCCAGCCAGCGACACCCATGTTCCATGAATGAATTAAAAATATATAGTAAAGTGGCCCCCTATCTCCATAAGACGGGTCACAAAAATGTCCAATTATTATCTGTTCTTGCATGTTTTCTGATACCCCTATATTTATTTCAATGGGTAGTATGAGGTGTAGATATGTTGTCATTCTTAAACAGTAGGTCATTTTTCCATCCCCAGTCGATAGCTGCTGCCTTACCATGCGTACTGATTGCCATGAATGTAACAAAAGAAATCAGGGCAGGAATACAGCCCCTCAATCTTGCTCCTCTATTCAATGTGATCATGAACAATATTGAGCCTCAACTGTACTTTCCCACCTGCTCCCCATATCTCTTGATTCCCTGAGAGACCAAAAATCTGTAACATCTCAGCCTTAATTCATGTCCTTCTGGGGTACAGAATTACAAAGACTCACAACCTTAAGAGTGAAGAGTTTTCATCTCATCTCAGTCCTAAAATGATCAGTCACTCATCCTTAGACTGTCTCAGGTACTCTAGCTTCCCCAGCCTGGGGGAAATAACCTCTTAGTGTCTATCCTGTTAATCTGCTTCTGAATCGTATATGTTTCAGTGAGATCAACTCTCATTCTTCTGAATTTCGGACAGTAAAGGCACAATTTACTTAGCCTCAGAGGACAACCCCCTCATCCCAGGGACTGATCGAGTGAACCTTCACTCTACTGCCTCCTATGCAAGTATATCCTTCCATAAATATGGGGAATTTCACGTTTTGCATGTCGCGGGTCTGCACCTGGAGGGCAGTCAGTGTTTGTGGGGGAGACAGAGGGAACTTTCTGCAATTGTAGAATTGTTTGTGAGAATGACCTCCTGGTGTGCACTGAAGTGAGTGGACAAAGTTGTTGGGCACTGTGTCACAAGATGTAAGTGCCATATGAGCTGCCAGGGTAAAGGGCATTTCTATAAAAATAGAAAACTGCTGGGAATACTCAGCAGGCTTGGCAGACACTAAAAATAGCATCTGTTTAAGTTTATTTATTAGTGTCACAAGTAGGCTTACATTAACGCTGCAATGAAGTTACTGTGAAAATCCCCTAGTCACCACACTCTGGCGCCAGTTCGGGTACACTGAGGGAGAATTTAGCATGGCTGATGCACCAAACCAGCATGTCTTTCAGACTGTGGGAGGAAACTGGAGCACCTGGAGGAAACCCACGCAGACACGGGGAGAACGTGCAGACTCTGCACAGTCACCCAAGCCAGGATTAGAACCCGGGCCCCTGGCGCTGTGAGGTAGCAGTGCTTGCCATTGTGCTGCCCACCCACTGTGTCCTGTGGTCATTGATAATCTTCATGTTCATTGACCATTGACAAAGACATCCGGCTCACCTGCTGGTGCCTTGACGGTCACATGAGTGCAATCTGTGACACCCTCAATGCGGGGAAGCCAGCAATTGCCTCAAAGTCTCTGGCTGTCTCAGCCTGGCTGGCCTCATCTGTCTGATAATGGATAAATGTGAGGACATGTGTGAAGTGTCAGTGATGAGCTTGATGCAACTGGGTGCAGTCGATTGGAACACACACACAGATCCCCATTAACTCCTGAAATAGAAGTTGAGAGCCACTGTGACCTTCAAAGGCATTGGCATGGGGTGTCCACCCACATAGTTGTAGGTGATTTCTGGCAAAATCATTTGGCATATTGCTGTCCCTGTGTCCCTAGAGTGCCAGAGCCTCTTTCAGCACCAGACCTTTGAGAGGTTGAGGTGGTTGAAGCTGCTTATAGTTTCTATCCGCAGGGTAATGGTGTCTACTGTAGACCCTACTTCTTTGACCTCCCTGCTGGCCATGCACCAATTGAGTCTGTGCTTCTCCTCCTAAAGTTCTCTCCCTAGGATGTGTCCACACTCACCTGGTCTCCTCTCCTTTCTGCTCTACTCTTCTTCAGAGGAGGAGGTCCCAATGGCTGAATATACTATCCCCATTAAAAGAGATGTGAAGGACCTGTGCCTAGCAACTAAGAGTGACCGTACTGCAAGCTTCAGACAAATCTTCCAGAGAAGGAGGTCCTCAAATACAGCTGGGCAGACTGAAAACGCAATAGCAATCAAAGTGAATTCTGGCAAAACTTCAAACCCATGACAACAGCAAAATCGCAAATGAACTGAAACTGTCTTTTACCCTGGCCTTGGATAACAATTTGATAAAACCTGCCGCCCGCCTACCCGTTATACCTGTGCAATGAGCGTAAAATTTCACAGGCAGTGTAAAATCACGGTCGACAGGCTTTTTAATGGTCTTAATTGGCCCTTTAAACGTCAGCGGACGCAGCTCCGACTACTGCACTCACCTCTTGACCTCAATATTGCATGCTTGCACAATGACATCAGGGTGCACACCTAACATCATTTTGTACAATTTTACGTTCGTTTGGACCAGGCATTCGGAACATAAAATTCAGGCCAATGAGAAGTGAAATTTGTAAAGCCAAATTTACAGTTTTCTCAATGCATTTTCCAAGAAATTGAGAAATTTTCTTGTCAAACTCAACAAAGTATCTACGTCGTTGGGGTGGCACAGTGGTTAGCACTGCTGCCTCACAGCACCAGGGACCCAGGTTCGATTCCTGGCTTGGGTGACTATGTGTGTGGAGCTTGCATGTTCTCGCCATGTCTGCATGAGTTTCCTCCGGGTACTCCGGTTTCCTCCCACACTCCAGAAATGTGTGGGTTGGGTGGATTGGTCATGCTAAATTGCCCCTTAGTGTCAGGGGGGCTAGTAGGATAAATATGTGGGGTTATGGGAATAGGGCCTGGGTGGGATTGTTGTTGGTGCAGGCTTGATGGGCCAAATGGCCTCTTTCTGCAGAGTAGGGATTCACTGATTCTAAAAGCAAAATACTGTGGATGCTGGAAACCCAAAACGAACACGACTCGAAATGTTAATTCTGTTTCTCTCTCCACAGATGCTGCTGAGTTTTTCTAGCACTTTCTGTTTTTATTTCAACAAAATACCAATTAGGCCTCCCCTTGCTGTTCCACTCTTCCTTTGGAATGAGGGAGCAACATGTGCAGATGCATCAGTTAGATAACGTTGACGAGATCTGAAGCCCTACTCTAGGCTGGCTTTGAGTCCCTCATCTGGGGCACATGCTCCATGTATACTGCCTGTATCAGGGGTAATGGATAATGTGAGGTGTTGAGCAAATGTTGCTCACGCCACCCAGACATGTCTTCTGTTGAAACACCTGGTGAAGGAAAGGAGTGAGAAAGTTTGTGATGCGTGATATCCAAGGGCCATTTTAACACTCAATCACTTGTGGTGGAGAAATGCATCACAAAAAATTGCAGATAGAAAAATCATGGGCTATTTGTCTGCAATTTCCTTCAGCTGCTGGGCCGGGGCAGCCATAAAATGAAGTTGCTGAGAATCCTTTCCTACCCCTAGCTTCATTTCCCTCTACATTTTCTGTCTACAATGTGCAATCCAATCACCCCGTGCCTATACATTCACGATGCTGCAGCTTTTGTTTTTGCATTGTCTTTACTTCTTGTGGACATATGCCTGTACCTTATCCTAATCGTCTCCTGCTTGAATATTTCTTAACATCAAATAAATCTTGCTCTCCCTTTTGTTAAATTCAAACACAACTGGATTATTTTATTCTTTACCTCCTGGGCATTGAGTATTGCCTCAGTGGAGTGTATAAAGAAAACTTGACAGGGAGGATCGCGCACCAATAACAGAACCGGCTGGATATTCTCTCCATTGAAACAAATATCTACTCAATGAATACTTGCAGCGTAAATTGAAACTGAATGTACGTAGAATATACTGTTTACGTGACATCTCAGAGAAGTTAAATAACTTCTTAGTACCTATTGTAATCAGGAGATATTCAATAACCTTCAAGCAGGAACTAAATAGTTGTTGTAGACGTGCTGCCTATCTGCTACCTCCATTCCTTCCCCAATTCTACAAATTAAGCTCTCTCTGTGACTGGATTAAATGCCTTCAGTAAATCCTATGCATATGCTGCAGGCTATTACTGGAATTAATTAAGTATTCAAATGTTGGAAATAAGTTGTCCTTTCTCCATTTTCCTTATTTCAAAAGATATCAGGAAAATAATCATTATCACTTAGGGCCCTATATTCATAGAATCATAGAATCCCTACAGTACAGAAGGAGGCCATTCAGCCCATCGAGTCTGTACTGACCACATCCCACCCAGGCCCTATTCCAGTAACTCCACACGCTTAGCCTGCTAACCCCCGACACTACAATCAATTTAGCATGGCCAATCCACTTAACCCGCACATCATCTTCAAAAGAAAATAGGAAAAATATATATTTTGCATTGTAATTAATAAACAGCAAACAAAATATGCAGTCTTGAATGGTACTTCATGATAATATTTCTTTTAGCAGAATGATCCTTTAATGCTTCTAAAGGACAGATAATCATAACTCAGTTTAAATATCAAAACATTTGTAAATCTAGTTATGGAGTGTGCATTTTTTATAACAAGTGACTCAACAGGAAAAAATTGTCAGACAAGGGACTGTACATGCTGGTAACTTATGTTAGGCAGAGAGTGCCAAACTTTGGTAAGAGAATCATCTCACTTCTCATTTGAAAATCTTATTTGCTACTGTTTACCCAACCACTGTGCCAATTTCTTACTGAGCCACCTTCAATGCTTTCCTCCCTCAAAAGGGTCCAGAGGGGCAAATTTTTCACACACAAGGTAGTGAGTGTCTGGAACGAGCTGCCAGAGGTAGTAATAGACGCAGGTACAATGTTGTCTTTTAGAAAGCATTTAGACAGTTATATGGGTAAGATTGGTATAGAGGGATATGGGCCAAACGTGGGCAATTGGGACTCGCTTAATGGCAAAAACTGGGAGGCATAGACATGTTGAGCCGAAGGACCTGTTTCCATTCTGTAAACCTCTATGACTCAGCCTCTACACCAAGCAACCTCTCCGCCTCGGTTATTTCAAGTTCCATCCCAATGCATCATGCTCTCGCTCTCTGCTCTGAGTTCACTGTCCTTCCATCCTCCCTTAATCACTCTCCATGCAAACTCCACAACCCATATTCTTGGCTGTTTCCTTAACGGTACCATCTTGCATGGACCTGCTAATCCCATTGTATCAATCACACACAAAATCCACTTACATCAACACTTAGAAACTCCCAGCTGTCTAGGTTTTGACCCTCCATTTGCTATAACACTTCTGCATCCCATGTGGTCAACCACACCCTCATCTCCACCTTGAATGCCCTAGTCCCCATTATTCCAGATGATGTCACCCAAGCCATCCCTCTAGTGTAGTCCTTTTTTAAACTTCATTCATGGGACATGAGCACCACTGGCTGGCCAGCATTTATTGCCCATCCCGAGTTGCCCTTGGAGGACAGTTGAGAATCAACCACATTGCTGTGGCTCTGGAGTCACATGTAGGCCAGACCAGGTAAGGATGGCAGATTTCCTTCCCTAAAGGACATTAGTGATCCAGATGGGTTTTTCCAACAATCAACAATGATTTCATGGTCATCAGTAGATTCTTAATTCCAGATAGTTTTTAAAAATTAAATTCAAATTCCGCCATTTGCTGTGGTGGGATTCGAAACCAAGTCCCCAGAATATTAGCTGAGTTTCTGGATTAATAGTCCAGCAATAATACCACTAAGCCATCGCCTTCCCTAAACCCATGCTGCTCCCTTAAGCCCATGGGATGCTAATTTTTGAACAGATATTGTGGACAACTGGTTCAGCCATTTACCACCAGATCTGCCTATACCGCATAAAGCATCATCAGGTCCTACCCTCATCTGTCAAAACTGCTCACTATTCAAAAACAATTTGTATTTATTCTGCACCTGTAATGTAATAAAATCTCCCAAGGAGTGCCATTGAAGGCACGGCCAAGAATGATGGGGCAATTAAAATTGCACTGTGCAAGACGTCAGAATTAGATAAGCTCTGATAACCCAGAGGACTGTGAGGCTGGAGGAGAGTGCAGAGATAGGGAGGCTGGAGGAGAGTGTAGAGATAGGGAGGCTTGAGGAGAGTGTAGAGATAGGGAGGCTGGGGGAGAGTGCAGAGATAGGGAGGCTGGGGGAGAGTGTAGAGATAGGGAGGCTGGAGGAGAGTACAGAGATAGGGAGGCTGGGGGAGAGTGTAGAGATAGGGAGGCTGGGGGAGAGTGCAGAGATAGGGAGGCTGGGGGAGAGTGTAGAGATAGGGAGGCTGGAGGAGAGTGTAGAGATAGGGAGGCTTGAGGAGAGTGTAGAGATAGGGAGGCTGGGGGAGAGTGCAGAGATAGGGAGGCTGGGGGAGAGTGTAGAGATAGGGAGGCTGGAGGAGAGTACAGAGATAGGGAGGCTGGGGGAGAGTGTAGAGATAGGGAGGCTGGGGGAGAGTGCAGAGATAGGGAGGCTGGGGGAGAGTGTAGAGATAGGGAGGCTGGGGGAGAGTACAGAGATAGGGAGGCTGGGGGAGAGTGTAGAGATAGGGAGGCTGGGGGAGAGTGTAGAGATAGGGAGGCTGGGGGAGAGTGTAGAGATAGGGAGGCTGGGGGAGAGTGTAGAGATAGGGAGGCTGGAGTAGAGTGTAGAGATAGGGAGGCTGGAGGACAGTGCAGAGATAGGGAGGCTGGAGGAGAGCGCAGAGATAGGGAGGCGGGAGGAGAGCGCAGAGATAGGGAGGCTGGAGGAGAGCACAGTGATAGGGAGGCTGGGGGAGAGTGCAGAGATAGGGAGGCTGGGGGAGAGTGCAGAGATAGGGAGGCTGGAGGAGAGTGTAGAGATAGGGAGGCTGAGGGAGAGTGTAGAGATAGGGAGGCTGGAGGAGAGTGTAGAGATAGGGAGGCTGGGGGAGAGTGTAGAGATAGGGAGGCTGGAGGAGAGTGTAGAGATAGGGAGGCTGGGGGAGAGTGTAGAGATAGGGAGGCTGGGGGAGAGTGTAGAGATAGGGAGGCTGAGGGAGAGTGTAGAGATAGGGAGGCTGGAGGAGAGTGTAGAGATAGGGAGGCTGGGGGAGAGTGTAGAGATAGGGAGGCTGGGGGAGAGTACAGAGATAGGGAGGCTGGAGGAGAGTACAGAGATAGGGAGGCTGGGGGAGAGTACAGAGATGGGGAGGCTGGGGGAGAGTACAGAGATGGGGAGGCTGGGGGAGAGTACAGAGATAGGGAGGCTGGGGGAGAGTACAGAGATAGGGAGGCTGGGGGAGAGTGTAGAGATAGGGAGGCTGGGGGAGAGTGTAGAGATAGGGAGGCTGGGGGAGAGTACAGAGATAGGGAGGCTGGAGGAGAGTACAGAGATAGGGAGTCTGGGGGAGAGTACAGAGATGGGGAGGCTGGGGGAGAGTGCAGAGATAGGGAGGCTGGGGGAGAGTACAGAGATAGGGAGGCTGGGGGAGAGTGTAGAGATAGGGAGGCTGGGGGAGAGTGTAGAGATAGGGAGGCTGGGGGAGAGTGTAGAGATAGGGAGGCTGGGGGAGAGTGTAGAGATAGGGAGGCTGGGGGAGAGTGTAGAGATAGGGAGGCTGGGGGAGAGTGTAGAGATAGGGAGGCTGGGGGAGAGTACAGAGATGGGGAGGCTGGGGGAGAGTACAGAGATAGGGAGGCTGGGGGAGAGTGTAGAGATAGGGAGGCTGGGGGAGAGTGTAGAGATAGGGAGGCTGGGGGAGAGTGTAGAGATAGGGAGGCTGGGGGAGAGTGTAGAGATAGGGAGGCTGGGGGAGAGTGTAGAGATAGGGAGGCTGGGGGAGAGTGTAGAGATAGGGAGGCTGGGGGAGAGTACAGAGATGGGGAGGCTGGGGGAGAGTGTAGAGATAGGGAGGCTGGGGGAGAGTACAGAGATAGGGAGGCTGGGGGAGAGTGTAGAGATGGGGAGGCTGGGGGAGAGTGTAGAGATAGGGAGGCTGGGGGAGAGTGTAGAGATAGGGAGGCTGGGGGAGCGTACAGAGATGGGGAGGCTGGGGGAGAGTGTAGAGATAGGGAGGCTGGGGGAGAGTGTAGAGATAGGGAGGCTGGGGGAGAGTGCAGAGATAGGGAGGCTGGAGGAGAGCACAGTGATAGGGAGGCTGGGGGAGAGTACAGAGATAGGGAGGCTGGGGGAGAGTACAGAGATAGGGAGGCTGGGGGAGAGTGTAGAGATGGGGAGGCTGGGGGAGAGTGTAGAGATAGGGAGGCTGGGGGAGAGTGTAGAGATAGGGAGGCTGGGGGAGAGTACAGAGATGGGGAGGCTGGGGGAGAGTGTAGAGATAGGGAGGCTGGGGGAGAGTGTAGAGATAGGGAGGCTAGGGGAGAGTGCAGAGATAGGGAGGCTGGAGGAGAGCACAGTGATAGGGAGGCTGGGGGAGAGTGTAGAGATAGGGAGGCTGGGGGAGAGTGCAGAGATAGGGAGGCTGGGGGAGAGTGTAGAGATAGGGAGGCTGGAGGAGAGTGTAGAGATAGGGAGGCTTGAGGAGAGTGTAGAGATAGGGAGGCTGGGGGAGAGTGCAGAGATAGGGAGGCTGGGGGAGAGTGTAGAGATAGGGAGGCTGGAGGAGAGTACAGAGATAGGGAGGCTGGGGGAGAGTGTAGAGATAGGGAGGCTGGGGGAGAGTGCAGAGATAGGGAGGCTGGGGGAGAGTGTAGAGATAGGGAGGCTGGGGGAGAGTACAGAGATAGGGAGGCTGGGGGAGAGTGTAGAGATAGGGAGGCTGGGGGAGAGTGTAGAGATAGGGAGGCTGGGGGAGAGTGTAGAGATAGGGAGGCTGGGGGAGAGTGTAGAGATAGGGAGGCTGGAGTAGAGTGTAGAGATAGGGAGGCTGGAGGACAGTGCAGAGATAGGGAGGCTGGAGGAGAGCGCAGAGATAGGGAGGCGGGAGGAGAGCGCAGAGATAGGGAGGCTGGAGGAGAGCACAGTGATAGGGAGGCTGGGGGAGAGTGCAGAGATAGGGAGGCTGGGGGAGAGTGCAGAGATAGGGAGGCTGGAGGAGAGTGTAGAGATAGGGAGGCTGAGGGAGAGTGTAGAGATAGGGAGGCTGGAGGAGAGTGTAGAGATAGGGAGGCTGGGGGAGAGTGTAGAGATAGGGAGGCTGGAGGAGAGTGTAGAGATAGGGAGGCTGGGGGAGAGTGTAGAGATAGGGAGGCTGGGGGAGAGTGTAGAGATAGGGAGGCTGAGGGAGAGTGTAGAGATAGGGAGGCTGGAGGAGAGTGTAGAGATAGGGAGGCTGGGGGAGAGTGTAGAGATAGGGAGGCTGGGGGAGAGTACAGAGATAGGGAGGCTGGAGGAGAGTACAGAGATAGGGAGGCTGGGGGAGAGTACAGAGATGGGGAGGCTGGGGGAGAGTACAGAGATGGGGAGGCTGGGGGAGAGTACAGAGATAGGGAGGCTGGGGGAGAGTACAGAGATAGGGAGGCTGGGGGAGAGTGTAGAGATAGGGAGGCTGGGGGAGAGTGTAGAGATAGGGAGGCTGGGGGAGAGTACAGAGATAGGGAGGCTGGAGGAGAGTACAGAGATAGGGAGTCTGGGGGAGAGTACAGAGATGGGGAGGCTGGGGGAGAGTGCAGAGATAGGGAGGCTGGGGGAGAGTACAGAGATAGGGAGGCTGGGGGAGAGTGTAGAGATAGGGAGGCTGGGGGAGAGTGTAGAGATAGGGAGGCTGGGGGAGAGTGTAGAGATAGGGAGGCTGGGGGAGAGTGTAGAGATAGGGAGGCTGGGGGAGAGTGTAGAGATAGGGAGGCTGGGGGAGAGTGTAGAGATAGGGAGGCTGGGGGAGAGTACAGAGATGGGGAGGCTGGGGGAGAGTACAGAGATAGGGAGGCTGGGGGAGAGTGTAGAGATAGGGAGGCTGGGGGAGAGTGTAGAGATAGGGAGGCTGGGGGAGAGTGTAGAGATAGGGAGGCTGGGGGAGAGTGTAGAGATAGGGAGGCTGGGGGAGAGTGTAGAGATAGGGAGGCTGGGGGAGAGTGTAGAGATAGGGAGGCTGGGGGAGAGTACAGAGATGGGGAGGCTGGGGGAGAGTGTAGAGATAGGGAGGCTGGGGGAGAGTACAGAGATAGGGAGGCTGGGGGAGAGTGTAGAGATGGGGAGGCTGGGGGAGAGTGTAGAGATAGGGAGGCTGGGGGAGAGTGTAGAGATAGGGAGGCTGGGGGAGCGTACAGAGATGGGGAGGCTGGGGGAGAGTGTAGAGATAGGGAGGCTGGGGGAGAGTGTAGAGATAGGGAGGCTGGGGGAGAGTGCAGAGATAGGGAGGCTGGAGGAGAGCACAGTGATAGGGAGGCTGGGGGAGAGTACAGAGATAGGGAGGCTGGGGGAGAGTACAGAGATAGGGAGGCTGGGGGAGAGTGTAGAGATGGGGAGGCTGGGGGAGAGTGTAGAGATAGGGAGGCTGGGGGAGAGTGTAGAGATAGGGAGGCTGGGGGAGAGTACAGAGATGGGGAGGCTGGGGGAGAGTGTAGAGATAGGGAGGCTGGGGGAGAGTGTAGAGATAGGGAGGCTGGGGGAGAGTGCAGAGATAGGGAGGCTGGAGGAGAGCACAGTGATAGGGAGGCTGGGGGAGAGTACAGAGATGGGGAGGCTGGGGGAGAGTGTAGAGATAGGGAGGCTGGGGGAGAGTACAGAGATGGGGAGGCTGGGGGAGAGTACAGAGATAGGGAGGCTGGGGGAGAGTACAGAGATAGGGAGGCTGGGGGAGAGTGTAGAGATAGGGAGGCTGGGGGAGAGTACAGAGATGGGGAGGCTGGGGGAGAGTGTAGAGATAGGGAGGCTGGGGGAGAGTGTAGAGATAGGGAGGCTGGGGGAGAGTGTAGAGATAGGGAGGCTGGGGGAGAGTGTAGAGATAGGGAGGCTGGGGGAGAGTGTAGAGATAGGGAGGCTGGGGGAGAGTGTAGAGATAGGGAGGCTGGAGGAGAGCACAGTGATAGGGAGGCTGGGGGAGAGTGTAGAGATAGGGAGGCTGGAGGAGAGCACAGTGATAGGGAGGCTGGGGGAGAGTACAGAGATGGGGAGGCTGGTGGAGAGTACAGAGATAGGGAGGCTGGGGGAGAGTGTAGAGATAGGGAGGCTGGGGGAGAGTGCAGAGATAGGGAGGCTGGAGGAGAGCGCAGTGATAGGGAGGCTGGGGGAGAGTACAGAGAAACGGAGGCTGGGGGAGAGTACAGAGATGGGGAGGTCCTGGAGGGATTTTGAAACAAGGATGAGAATGTTAAAATCAAGGTATTGCTTGATCTGAGCCAATGTAAGTCAGTGAGCACATGGGTGAGTTAGACAAGACTTGGCATATAGAGACATGGGCAGCACAGTTTACGATGACATCAATGTTACAGAAGGTAGAATGTGGAAAGACAGCCATGATTGCATGGGAACTGTCAGATCTAATGGTAACAAATGCATGATTGAGGGTGTTGACAGTGGATGGACTGAGGCGGGGCAAGGGTGGGAATAGGCAGTCTTGGTAAGATATGTGGTTGGGAGTTCATCATGGGTCAAATATGTAACCAACATGATGAACAATTTGGTTCAGACAGGAGAGAGAGAGACTGATAGAGTCAGTTGCTAGGGAACAAAGTTTGGAGCAAGAACTGAAGACAATAGCCCTGATTTTACCGGTACACCTGCCCCGAGGCTCGTAGAACGGCATTCTCCATTGGCCTCGGACACAATCTTATGATCCTTGGGCAACTGTGCCAGTAAGATTCCGGCCAAAACCTCAACCTTCCAAAAGTTTGTCTGGAGAAAATTCCTGCTTATCCAGTATTGAATGTTGGACAAGCAATTTGATAACTTAGCAGCAGTGGAGAAGTCGGCTGAGGTGGTGGTGAAATGGAGCTGGATGTCATCAACATACATGTGAAAACAAACACTGAACTTCCAGATGGTGTTACCAAGTGGCAGCATGTAGATGAGAAATAGGAGGAAGCCAAGGATAGATCCTTGGGGTGCACTAGACGTAACAATGCAGGACCAGGAGGAGAAACCTTTGCAAATAATTATTTGGCTATAGTTCGACAGATAAGAACGAGACCAGGTGAGTGCAGTCCCACTTAACTGGGTGATAGTGGAGAAAGATTTGGCGTAGGATAATATGGCCAACCATGTCAAAGGTTGCAGAAAGTTTGAGAAGGACAAGGAGGGACAGTTTACCTCTGATACAGTCACATAGGATATAATTTGCAACATTGATAATTGCAGGGACAGAAACCTGATTGGAAAGATTCAAATGAAGCTTTTCAGAAAGATGACCACCAATTTGGGATGTCCAAGTACTTTGGACAGAGAAGGGAGTTTGGAGATAGGGAGGTAGTTTGTATGGATGGTGGATCAAAGGTTTTTTGGGGAGAGAGGTGATGACAGCAAATTTAAAGGAGAAGGGGTTCTGCACCGAAAGAGAGAAAATGATTAATGATATCACCTAACAAGAGGGCGAAGGGGGGAAATCCTTGACCAGCAGTTTTATGGGAATAGGGTTGGGAGAGCAGGAGGTTGGTTTAATGGACAATGGGTTGAGCTCAGAAAGGGCATGAAAGAAGACAGAAGAAAAACTAAAGAAAGCTGCAAGTTCAGGACGAGGACAGAGGAAAACCTCAAAGGAAGTTTAGTTTGGTGATCGAGTAGCGTGGAACCGGATGGCAGAGAAAGATGGTCTTGATCTTAATGAAAAATAATTATTTTGATCTCCTTGCATTTAATAGTGGAAGTTGGGGTGGAGAAGACAGGGCAGATGGTTTGCAGTAGAAATAAGAAACCAGGGTTACTTTTGCATTTCAAGGTTATCAAGGAATAATAAGCACTTTAACAGATGGGTGCAATAGTGGTTTTTGTGTTCCAGCAAGATTTGGCAGTGAATAACCATTCCAGCAGCATCAAATGGGAGGAGTCCACTAAAGGAAGTTTCCCAATCCTGCAGAACATCTCGGAGCTTGTGGCAGCCCAGCCGACTTTAGTGGCATCAAGATAACAGAAACAGTTCCCAAAGATATTGGTGGCTTCCTGGCAGCAAACAATGCTGTCAAAGAAATTGGAGGAAATAGGAAATCACTTACACAGTGCTTTCAAGTCCTGACTGGGACCATTTGATCTGTTCTAACACCAACCAGTAGCTCTGCTAATCCAGGGACCAGCAAATGTTATTGTGGGAGCTACAACAGTGAGTGAGTTTCAGACACAGAAATCCTTGCCAGTGCAAGAGGGCAACTTTCAGAAGTTGCTTCAAGCTGATTCAAGAATCACCTTTGATCTTTAAAGTTGCAGGCTTTAGGTCAAGGTTTTGGAAATAATACAGAGGGGGTTTGTTGTAACAGTATCAAGATTGAGGGACGTTAGTTCTGTGGAGAGGGTGGAGCAGTGGGACTTTCCCTCCTTAGAGTAGAGAAGGTTAAGGGGAAATTGAATAAAGGTATCAAAAATTCAAGAGTTTTGATGGAGCAAATGAGGAGAAGCAATATCCAGTGGCAGAAAGGTTGGGAAGTAAAGGACACAATTTAAAATGATTGACAAAGAGTTAAGAGGGGGAGGTGAGAAGAAATTTCTTAACAAAATGAATGGTTACAATCTGGAACAGGTCTGCTTGAAAAGTTGATGGACATAGATCTAAAAACAATTTACAGAAGGCAATTTGATATCTACTTAAAAAAGGAAACAAGTTGCAAACGTGTGGGGAAAGACCAGGGGATTGGGACGAATTGGTGGATCTTTCAACGTGCCAGCAGAGGCACAATTTGTCGAATGGACTCATTCTGTATTATGCGACTCTATTCTCCACTCTCACTGCTGTGCTGATACTTTTAAATCCTTTTCATTATTAAATTCACTGACTCCATGTTTGACCTCTAGTAAAATACTCATTTTATGTGCAGCTGCAAAATGCTGCCTGATTTCATTATTAGTCACGTGAAAAAAAATGAAAGGCATTTTTATCTCACTCTCAGTTTGCCATTTTCACATCTTTTTTTCGGAGGGCTCAAATCTCCAGAGCAGTGTTAAACACAGATGAATAGTTATTTGGCACTTCCTTCTGTCATCGCACCATTTTGTATTCAAATATACCATTTTTTTTCCAAAAAATTTGTGACGTCTTGCTATGTGATATTTTTGTATGTTAAAACATTCTACTTTCAGCCACAACAAAATGTACTGATTCTTGTAATGATTGTTTGCTGGTTTTTGTAACTCAGCCTAAAACAGCCCACAGCATTTTCAGGAACCTTTAAATGTAAAAGAGTTCCATTGCAAGTCAAAAGAAACATCAAGGTGAGGTCTCTCAGTGAGAAACAGCAGGGATCAACCTACCAGTTGCTGAGTTAGCAGTATGCAATGTTTCCAATAGTAAGGTTTAAAAAAGAAGTGGAAACATAATTTATCCATGTGGTAATTTATGCATGGCGCCATGAATGTGTGCTTATGATTGAAATTTATTTTGTCACACAAATCTAGCAAGTAGTGATTAATTTTTTAAAAATGTCAAAAGCATGGTCTCAAATAAATTGCAGACAAAGCCAGTCCCCCCTCAACAATGTAATAAACAGTAAGAAATCTGAGCATATCACGGCTGCCCTATTAGCATATTTTTTTTCACTTACATGCAAAGTTAAGTCCAAGGAAATTGATACGCTCACTGTTCTGCTTTACATACTGGAATTGCATTACCTAGAATTGCTTATCATTATTGCAAGAATGCACAAAGGGAAGTAATCAGAGGATGGAGAATTACTTTTCACTCCAGTTGTTTCACTCCTTTTTAGTAACACAGACATTCCGAAGTATATTTGGAATTGGAATTGAAATTATTACAGTTTCAGTAATTAAAAAAAAGCATTGTACAAGTACAAAGTTAACAAGTTTCAAGCCAAACCAAAGATGAGAGGAAGCTATTTTTCCCCCTCAGCCTAGTCGACATGAGAAAAACAGATCTATTCAAAAATGAATTGGATAAATGATGTGGTTAGAAATGGGAATTTAAGTTATTATGAACGTAGATAATCAAATACTTGATGGAACGCAGTGGTTCCTGTGCTACTTTAACTGAAGAAATGTCATCTGGAAAACAACTAGCCAGGGTTGAACAATGGATACTGATTACAGAGATTTTCGAGACTTTCACTTGATTAATTTTGGGGACCAGGGAGCACTTGCACAAAACTTTGCCTCGGGAGATTAAACAGATGGGCTAGAGTCCACAAAAAGGTAGATCACACACAGTCTCTGAAAAGAACATGTTTGATGGCTTAATATGGTGTTACGACTTAAGTACATCCAATGTATTGCTTCTTGCAACAAAAGCATATCTAGAGAATTTGTGGCCTGTACAATTTTTCAACCATTAAAATGATCGGCGTACATTAATTCTTAATACGTGCTTCAATGCATGAACCGCTGCGCCCATAATGCTAAATCACAAAATGTGCTCCAGTCCCATTTCCTTATCTTCTCAAAATAGAATTGGGCAAACCTCTTTATATTAGAAAAGGAAGGAACGCCAAAAATAGTATATTATGTTGTCAAAATGACACAACACAAGTGATAGTAAGATCCACTTCAAATAGATATACATCACCACATGGTACATTTGTTTCAAATCTAAAAACAAGTGTAGAAATACTCTGTTGTTGAGACAGTGCCCTTTAAGAGGCTGGGCATTGCTGGATATAATTACAAAAACTGTATTTCATCAGAATAACTCGCAATACAATGTAAAATTGCTGTAAGTAGTGGTGAAAGACTGGGAAGAGGAATTTTTGTTTTCTTTCTCCCCCCCACTGCAATGGAGTATCCTTTTCAATTAACTGATGCATAAAACTTTTATAAACCTGGTAATTGGAAGGCTCCTAATATAACTGCATTCACAAGCAGTTTCAAATTCCTCACCATCCACAGAAACAAATGTGACTAAAAAGGTCAAACTTAACCTCTTTCATTTAACAAAGGAAGCTAATAACTCTTCTTTATGTAAAGTAAAAAGCATGATGTTCTGTGACAAAAAATGATATAATTTTCAAAAATCTCACTGAGCACATCCATCTTGCTGGAAATATTTTTCTCTTTGTTTCACAGAGCTTTGCTGCACCTGAGGAAACAGGACTTTACTGTGGACCCAGGAATGAGATCCAAATGTCAGATCCAGTTACATTTCACAATTGAGGCTTGATCTTTGGGCAGCCATAGTTTAGCCCTTAAAGAATTAGCATCCATAACACAAAATTGCTCATCATTAAGCAGAACTGGATTTCTGAATCCTCGAATTAATGGAATAAAGCATTTTTCTCCCTCATTGGAGTTAAGGGGTTTGTTACTAGCTGATGCTAGGGTGCCTGATGTTTCTTGACTAAGTGTATCTCGTGGCCAAGAGATTTAGTGTAGAAATTCAGCCTCTCATGCCAAAATATGCCTGAGACTCTTTTAGCTTGTAATCAGCAGTTGGGCTGTCCAATTCACGGTGGGACAGTGATTAGCGCTGCTGCCTCACAGCTCCAGGGACATGGGTTTGATTCCCGGCTTGGGTCACTGTCTGTGTGGAGTTTGCACATTCTCCCTGTGCCTGCGTGGGTTTCCTCCGGGTGCTCCGGTTTCCTCCCACTGTCCAAGGACGTGCGGGTTAGTTTGATTGGCCACGCTAAATTGCCCCTTAGTGTCCCGGGATGCGTAGGTTAGAGGGATTAGCGGTGTAAATATGTGAGGTTATGGGGATAGGGCCTGGGTGGGATTGTTGTCAGTGCAGACTTGATGGGCTGAATGGCCTCCTTCTACACTGTAGAGATCCGATTCTATGAGGAGGCACATGACTGGACCAAAATTAGCCTTAGGGTTTCATTTCAGTAATTTAGGCAAACTGATAGTGCCTTCATAGGCAGCACGCCCATTTGAGGAGTGAGTATTGGGTCACAAGGCTTGCAGGTAGCAGCCTGACATCTGGATATGTTCACATTTTCACTTAACAAGAAGGTCTCTGGTTGAGTTTCTTGTATTTCGTTTCACCTGCCGTCATAAAATGAATTAGTGGCCATGAGATTAATTTGCTAATGTCTGTACCAAATCATCATCAATAATATAGATTTACAATGATTCACATTTATGCAACACCCTGAATTACAAGAAAGTCAATAAATTTTTGAAATGAATCATTTGTTTGATATAAAAGACACAAACATATTTTAATTTTTTCTCCGCCAATAAGACAGCAATCACCTCCTACTTATGGAAGCCTTTAATTTTGATGATAAATGTTCCTATTTGACATGCGATGCACTTTATAGGAACTGCACAAATTACACATAATTTTTTTTTACCTGAACTGCCAGATGAGTCCATTTGTCGGAGTGGATTCTTCCACGTGTATCCACCACTACTGGTAGTTGCAAGCCAGATGACGTGCGGTAATAAAACATAGATCCTCTTTCTGATATGGTTAGCCTGAAAACTGTTTGTTTATTGGTACCTTTTTCAATAATGGTCCTAAAGAAAAACAAACAGCATCAGTAAATATAATGGACCCTCCCTAGCATCAGTATTTTAATCCAGAAAATCTGAACGAATAGTGGATTCTGAATGCATTATTTAGGTTTGGGGCTGTGAAGAATCAAATTAGGGAAGCAAGAACCCTGAACTAAACAGACATATGTATACATACAGCATGATCTGGACTCTGACAAGAAGATTATGTTATTAGTTTTCTGAAATCTGGCTGATTTCTGGGTAAAATGTGTCTATCAATGTCACCTCATAGAATCCCTACAGTACAGAAGGAGGCCATTCGGCCTGTCAAGCCTGCACCAACAACAATCCCATCCTATCCCTTTAACCCCAAATATTTACCCTATTAATCCTCCTGAAACTAGGGTCAATTTGACACGGCCGATCAACCTAACCCGTACATCTTTGGAATGTGGGAGGAAACTGGAGCACCCGGAGGAAACCCACGCAGACACGGGGAAAATGTGCAAACTCCGCACAGACAGTGACCCAAGCCGGGAATCGAACCCAGGTCCCTGGTGCTGTGAGGCAGCAGTGCTAACCACTGTGCCACCATGCCGTCCTGTTGACCTTGTTGTCAATATAATCCAGTTCAACTTCTGTGCAGCAAAATGCCTAAACTAACCTTGCAGTGCTGTCATATATTCGATGACTTGAACATTTCAGGGTCTCACTTCCCACCACCCAAAAGCTTTCGAGAGCCCGGTTGCCATTTCATGCTTGAACGAGTATTACATGGCTGCAGGCATGATGTTCACCCCTCGTTTGGCAGAATGATTCACCTTAGAGAGCTGCCGGCCTTCTCCAGTCCCTGCAGCGATAAGATCTGCAGTGGCCTGAAGAGGAATACATCAAAATGCATGAACCTAAGTCCAGGGAACAGAGAACAAGATGAGTTCAATGGGTCCCAGGGCAGGGAGGGCCAGGAAGGAATGGAGGCCTGGAAGAGTACAAAGAGGGTTGGGGTAAAGGCCAGAGGAGGGAAAGGGGAAGGTCCAGTGGCAACTGGACCTGGGGGTGGAGCACAGTGGTTTTGTTGCTGGACTAGTAATCTACTAAACTCGTAGAGACCCAGGGTAATGCTCTGGGGACCCGGTTTCGAATCCCACCGCAAAGAATTCTGGAATTAGAAGTCTAATAATGACTATTGTCGATTGTTGTAAAAACTCATCCAGTTCACTAATGTTCTTTAGAGAAGGAGATCTGCCATCCTTACCTGGTCTAGCCTACATGTGACTCCAGATCTACAGCAATATGGTTGACTCTTAAATGCCCTCTAAAATGGCCTAGCAAGCCACTCAGTTGTATCCAACTGCTACAAACAAAAAATAATGAAACCGGACAGACCACCCAGCATTGACATGGCACCCGAAGCAACAACGGCAAACCCAGCCCTGTCAACCCTGCAAAGTCCTTCTTACTAACATCTGGGGACTTGTGTCAAAATTGGGAGAGCTGTCTCATGGACTAGTCAAGCAATAGCCTCACATAACCATACCCACGGAATTATACATTACAGATAGTGCCCCAAACACCATTGCTGGTTATGTCCAGTCCAACTGGCAGGACAGGTCCAGTAGAGGTGGTGGCACAGTGGTATGCAGTCAGGAGTGAGTTGCCCCAGGAGTCTTCATCATCATTTTTGGACCCCATGAAGTCTCAAGACACCAGGAACCAACAAAGAATCCTCCAGCTGAGGACTATGTGCTGTCCCCTCTCAGGCGATGAATCAGTGCTCCTCCATGTTGAACACCACTTGGAGGAAGCATTGAGGCTGGCAAGGAGAAAGAATGTACTCCGGATGGCACATGCAGCGTTCATCACCAAGAGCAGCTTGATAGTGCCACCACAAGCGGAGCTAATCTGATCCGAAAGTACATCATAAATAGAACTGTGGGAAAGCAAGAGAAATAACTGCAGATAAAACCATCAGGCCCGAAAATGGAGCTGAGAGAGGAATGGCTACAATTATTTGGTCCCTTCATCCAAAGCATCCATATAGATTGTAAATAGTTGAGGCCCCAGCACTGATCCCTGTGGCACTCCATTAGTTACCATTTGCCAACCTAAAAATGATCCCAACTCTCTATTTCCTATTCATTAGCTAATCCTCTAACCATGCTAATATATTACCCCCAACACCTTCATGTGTAGTACCTTTTATGTGGCACCTTATTGAATGCCTTTTGGAAATCCAAATTCTCTACTAAATACCTGCTCATTACATCACAAAGAGCTGCAATAAATTTGTCAAACACAATTTCCTTTTCATAACCCAGATTGACTCTGCTTGGTAGTATTTTGATTTTCTAACTCTCCCGTTGCCAATTCCTTAATAATGGATTTAAGCATCTTCTTAATGTTGGATGTTAGGCTAACTGGCCCATGGTTTCCTGCTTTCTATCTCCCTCTTTTTGGGATAAAGGTGTCATGTTTACAATAGAAATCAACAAATAAAAGGTCTGCAATAGGACAACAGGCAGGTGATTGGATGGTGAGTATTTAATTTTAATTTTTGTTTTTAAAACAGGGAGTTGTGCCAATCTGAGAACGAAGAATCTGTAACTTACTATTACTTTACCTAATTAATAAACTAGATAAACTAATTCATCTATAGAACTAAAATAATGCATTAAACAATAATGTTAACAAACTAAGGAAGGAGATAGATATGTCAAGGTAGGTGATGAGACTTAGTTGCAGCATGTATGAGGTTTTGGAGAGCATTGCAATTCTGGAAAACCTGTGGCAAGTGCCTGCAGGGAACAAGGTCCATGCAAAGAACAATGGTAGAAAAACATAAAATTAAAGGCGTGCATGAGACATTTATGATAAGATAAACCAATCAGCAGCACAAATAGAGAGAAATGATTTCAATCTAATCGCCTTTGCAATGGCATGTTTGCAATGTGACCAAGGTTGGGAGATAAATATTCCAGTACACACAACATTTTGAAAACACAAACGGAATGGAGAAGGAGGGGTAACCCTGATAGTAAAGGAAGATGAGTGTGTAGAACATATTTTCAACAATTTCCTGGAATATTACATTGTGGGACCACCTAGGGATAAAGAACGATTTTAAACCTCGTATTGTGTAATGAGGCAAGATTAATACATAATCTCACAGTAAAAGATCCTCTGGGAAAATGTGATTAGAACACACATTTGTTTCATATTAAGTTTGAGAACATACTTGTGTCCAAAACAAAACTTACATTTAAACAAAGTCAATTACATAGGTATGAGGGAAGAGCTGGTTAAGTGGGCAAATAGACAAAAAGGGAGTAAACAGTGGGAAACATTTAAAGAAACAATTCAAAATTATCAACAAAAACACATTCCATTGAAACATCAGTGAGAAAGATCCATCCCTGATTACGAGGGAAGTTGAGAATCGTATTAGATTTTTAAAAATGTGATTAATAATGTTGCAAAGAATAGTAATAAGTTTAAGAGAGGATTGAGAGATTTTAGAAACTAGCAAAGTGTGAGCAAAAGATTGATTAAAAATATAAGAGGATACCAGGCAGAAATTTTAAAAAGCAGGATCTTTTGCAAGTATACAAAAAGGAGGAAAGTATGGAAATGGCAGAGACGCTGAACAAATATTTTCTGTTGTCTTTGTCTTTTTTGATTTGATTCATCATTGTCACACGTGTTAGTACACAGTGAAAAGTATTGTTTCTTGTGCTATACAGACAAAGCAAGGAGGGGACAGAATGTAATGTTACAGTAATAGCTAGGATGTAGAGAAACATCAACTTAAGATGAGGTAGATCCATTCAAAAGTCTGATGGCAGCAGAGAAGAAGCTGTTCTTGAGTAGGTTGGTACATGACCTCAGACTTTTGTATCTTTTTCCCGACGGAAGAGAGAATGTCCGGGGTGAGTGGGTCCTTGATTATGCTGGCTGCTTTTCTGAGGCAGCAGGAAGTGTAGATAGAGTCAATGGATAGGAAGCTGGTTTGCATAATGGACTGGGCTTCGATCATGACCCTTTGTAGTTTCTTGTGGTCATGGACAGAGCAGGAGCCATATCAAGCTGTGATACAACCAGAAAGTGGCGTGGTCTCCATATATGTTGAGGATCTCAATGTAGACCTGAAGAGATTTGTCTCTGTGCTATCTATGCTAAGCAAGATATTGAGAATAAGGAGGATTATGATTGAACACAATTCCATAAAGTTTATTCCCCCAACAACTATATACAGGTCTGCACAGGCTTTGGGTCTTTCAGTTACATCGGTTGATTACTTGACTATGTGCCTGACTCATAAGATATACATGAAGTCTCACTGATACAAGTCACAGGCAGTCGTGAATGTCTGCAGTAGGGAACACTGGCAATTGTGATCATTAAACATGGAGGTTGTGTCTTTTATCCTCCAGTCTTATACAATGATATCGTGATTTCACTATTCAGCTTCTTAAAGGTACATATCATTGTCTGCATTGGCATGCATACAATATCACAACAGTCTTCACAGTAAAGGGCACGCATTACAACCAGAAAGAAAGGGTAGTCAAGAGGCTAATAAAAGTGAGGAATTTAAAGTAATTAGTATCAGCAGAATAAAAGTATTAGAGAAAACTAAGGGACCTACAGCTGACAAATCCTCAGGACTTTTTTTTGTAATTAATTTACAGGATGTGGGCATCACTGGCTGGGCCAGCATTTATTGCCCATCTCTAATTGCCCTCGAGTAGGTGATCTGCCTTCTTGAACCACTGCAGTCCGTGTGGTATAGGTACACCCACAGTGCCGTTAGGATGGGAGTTCCAGGATATTGACAGAATGATAGTGATATATTTCCAAGTCAGTATGGTAAGCGACTTGGAGAGGAACTTCCAGAGGTTGGTTTCATGCATTTTTATTACTCCTATAACTTTACTGAGCTCTGCTGTATTCATGTATTCACTGGAAGCAATGTCATAAGTTCCTAGCATAAGAAAGGTCCAATTTTTTTGCCAGCATCAAGCTCTCCGCTGAACTGGTATCTCAGGATAACAATCTTTTTAGGTCCTTTCTTAGACAAAAATGAAATTATTTCCCCTTCAAAAATGAAACTGCTATAATCCCTAATGTTGTTATTTATACTCCTGGAAAATATATAATGTGGATTTGGTTTCTTGCAAGGTTCAGTCCTGTAAAGTTAAAGTTTATTTATTAGTCACAAGTAGGCTTACATTAACACTGCAATGAAGTTACTGTGAAAATCCCCTAGTCGCCACATTCCGGCACCTGTTCGGGGACACTGAGGGAGAATTTAGAATGGCCAAGCACCTAACCAGCACATCTTTCAGACTGTGAGAGGAAACCCACGCAGACACTGGTAGAATGTGCAAACTCCTCATAGACACCAACCCAAGTCGGGAATTGAACCTGGGTCCCTGGCGCTGTGAGGCAGCAGTGCTAACCACTATGCCACCGTGTTGCCCAGTGCTATTCTCTGGAAACATCAGCCACCCTTTCTAAAGCTACCACTTTCAGTTTTAATATCCAACAATTCACTTTTAAGTGTCCAACTTTATACTTATGAAAACATGCTGGTCTTTTTGATTCATTCCTATCCTCCACGCTATCCTTTCTACCATCTTGGGGAATGTCTGCCTTTGTGTTTATGTTATCTCCTCCAATTAAAGTCTTGGTGGTTACTATTTATTTTATTCCTCCAGTTTCTTCGTGGGTTTATAAGGGATGGTTGCCGTCACCTATGTGTTTGTGAGTTAAATCATAGCTATCAGCTTTCCATTCCTCTCAGGGAATTCTAATTCCAGGCGGAATACTATTTTTAAATTACTCCATTAATAATACTCCCCTCACCTTTTCAAAACTCCTGTTCAATTTTCATTGACAGATATCAACCGTCAAGAAACATTTATTTTTCCCCAGCAGATTCTACAAATGTTTGATTCTGTCTTTTTCTGAGGTTTTGAAATTTCAATCTACAAGCTTCTGGAACCAGCTCATGTTCATTAAGCACAGCAAATTAAACATATCATAATCAGAAGATTGGTCATCGGGACGGCTTGAACAGACATCATGGGGGGGATTCTCCCATCCCACTGTGCTGCTTTTGTAGCTGTACAGGCCGGGAGTCTCAAGCAGAAGCCATTTAGTTGGCTCCACACTGGGCGCCACGGCCTCCCCGAGTCTTCCAACGCTGGATATCCAGCCCCATCAGCTCTGCACCAGAAATTGGCATGGAACTAATTAATTATTTAAATATTAATTTATATACCATTTAAATCTGATTAGCGGGCCCAGGGCTGAAATCTCCGGGCCCACTAGCCTCTTCCCCACCCGCCAGGAGTATATCACTACAGCGGGGTTTACAATAGTCCTCACTAACGGTGAGCTGGCGGCTTGACCCCGAGAGTGAAGGGGGGTGTAATTGAGGTCCGCAGAAGGTCGGGCATGGAGGTGGCATTGCCACCTTGGCAGTGTCAGCCTGGGCCCTCTGTCACTGCGCAACAAACAAAGTGCCAATATCCAGGAAGAAACCTTGGCACTGCCCATTGGGCATGGGGCAGTGCCAAGGGGGTGGGGACCCTGCTGCCACCCTGCATTTGAGCTGAGTGACAGAGGCCAATGATCGGGGGCCATCAGAGTTGGGGGGTGGAGGTGGGTGTTGAGGCTGGCCCAGGCATGTTTATGGGACCAGCGATCGGGCCTTGGTGGGGTGGGAGGGCCGGCGGTGCAGGCGTTGCGGGGTTGGCCAGTGATTGAGCTGGCCAGAAATCGGGAGGCCAGCAGTGCGGGGCTACTGCACATGCACCGATCTTGGCGCTGACAGATCAGTGCATGCACAGTAGCCCACTCAGCGCTATGCTGCCGGCCTCTCCAGGCCCCGCCCACTGGTTTTAGAATGTATCACGCTAGTGCACTCTGCAGTGCACAGAGTGCGGGAGATTCATTTTGAAAATCCCACTGAGAAAACCAACGGGATTTACTCCAGTTTTTATGTAAATTCGACACTTAGAATTTTTTTGGGAGAATCGCCCCCCCCGACATGCTTTTCCTACTAAAACACTTGTGACTAGCCAGGCTTTGTAGCAATTTTCTCAATGAAACAAAAAGACTTTCAACCCATCCTCACTGAATTTAGACAGAAGGTTAATATTTCTAGCAAATCACAATTTGGAGATGAATTCAAATCATTGTCTTATTCACTAGTTATTCCAGGTAAACAAATCCTTTCTCTTCAGCTTAGAGTTTCTTGTTTCTTTCTGCTTTGAAGCTCTCTGTCTCTTCCCCCTCTTTCTATGTTTTGCCTCTGAAACTCTGTCGTTTTCTCCTACTTCCCTTTTGAATTTAATTTTTTTAATTCATTTTTTCTCCCTTTCGAATTCGAAACTTTTCATTTCTTTTTCCGTGTTAAGATGTTTCATTTGTAACTGAATTCCAGTTAACTCGAGGATAAAAGCAAATTACTGCGGGTGCTGGGATCTGTTGGAGAGAAGGGTCATCCAGACTCGAAATGTTGGCTCTATTCTCTCTCCACAGATGCTGTCAGACCCATTGAGATTTTCCAGCATTTTCGGTTTTTATTTCTGGATAACTCAATCTGTGCGGTATCTGGGGAAGTCTTTTCCCACTTTCAATTTCAAATGTTGAGCCAATACCTCAACTATTTCTGCTTTTGAAGTGTCTATATTTGACTCTAAATCCATCTATTCTCCTATTGCTTTTAAATTAATATTTGTTAACAGTTGAAAGGTATTCTGATGAATCTTCCTTCTCAAGAAAAGCTTCAGCAATTGATAAAGCCATTTTAAATTACAGTAAAAGTCACTGTGAAATCCTGCTCACTTAAACATTAACGAATCTCAGTGCACTTGTTTCACTCTGTGGTTTTGTAATCCCACAAAGAGCCCCTAATTTTCTATGGCCTCATTGGAGACCACTAACTTCTTAAATATAAATTAAATCTCCCAGTTCTTAACTGAAATAATAATGTCAAGGATTTAATCTTTTTTTAAAAAATCTTTACTGAAGGAGTCTTAATTAAAGTAGGTACTACTAACATAATGCAAAAATCCTAAACCCTTTTTCTTAAAAAAGAAAAATGTCAACAGACTACTTCCATCCCACTTTTATTTCCACCCAAGAGTTCCCCTCTCCTTGAAAGGATTTTGAAGGTTCCTTCACTTCCCTTGGGACTGAACGAAGGGATGCCACAGCTTTCAGGAATTCATTTTGCTTCTCCACAGTGTAGCCCTCTTGGGACCAAACCAAGGCATGACACAGCTTTCAGGAATTCACTTTGCTTCTCCTCTGTGTACCCACTATTTTCCAAGGTATGAGATTTCTTGAGGTCCTTCCTTTAACATTTGGCTAAATGACATTCCAACTCTCTGGAAGCACCTCATGATTTGGACAGTCCAGCTCAAGCACGGACTCACGGTCAACTCAGAAATAACCCATATTTCTGATAGCCTTTTGCTTCTGGTTTGAAGAATTTGGCAAATTTACTCACTCTGCTTCTCAAAGCTGCTCCCAAGCTCCAATTAGCTGCTTCTGTGAAAAATCACATAGATAAAGCCAAAACAAAAGAGTATCTTCCTGCAGTCTATCCCCATGGCAACGTAGCACACTTGGGATTCCCCAGATATAGATTTTAAACCAGTTCTCTCCAACTTTAAACCTGACCTTTGATCTGAAATTAGATGGATACTTTAAGATCTTTCCTTGATTACTCATTGCCTTCAAGTCTTTCTTTGATCTGCAACCCACATGAATAATTTAAACAACTATATGAAGACAACTGTAGACATCTCTTCTCCACAAGAGTCTCTGAAAAATGACACCTATTGTTAAATGTTTTACCACTGCCAACTCTGACCCGATTGAATAAACACCCACAAACCTTTAACTTACCATTACTTCAGGATTTATTTACCAGCTTCTGACCTGGGGTTTGCATTATCTTAAATTTAAATTTCAATCCCCATTGAAATTTATATTCCTGAAAGGATGAGTCTTGAAAATAGACATTTTTGCAACACTTGTATGAGTACACCAAGTCTCACTCAAGATCAACATTTAGAGCTTTCACGCCTTTTCAAAAATATCCTGCTTTAAATTATTACTACCACAATGAATACTCTCACAGTTCCCGCACAGTGGTTAGCACTGCCGTCTCACAGTGCCAGGGATCCGGGATCGATCCCGGCCTCAGGTCACTGTGTGGAGTTTGCACGTTCTCCCCATCTCTGTGTGGGTTTCCTCCAGGCGCTCCGGTTTCCTCCCACAGTCCAAAGATGTGCAGGTTAAGTGGATTGGCCATGCTAAATTGCCCCTTAGTGTCAAGGGGACCAGCAGGATAAATGCATGGGGTTATAGGGATAGGGCCTGGGTGGGATTGTGGTCGGTGCAGACTCGATGGGATGAATGGCTGCCTTCTGCACTGTAAGGATTCTCTGATGCTATGATCTGCCGCCTTGTTGCCCATGGTCAGTGACCAGTGGAGTGCCCCAGGGATCTGTTCTGGGACCCTTGCTGTTTGTCATTTTCATAAATGACCTGGATGAGGAAGTGGAGGGATGGGTTGGTAAGTTTGCTGACGACACCAAGGTAGGTGGTGTTGTGGATAGTTTGGAGGGATGTCAGAAGTTGCAGCGAGACATAGATAGAATGCAAGACTGGGCGGAGAAGTGGCAGATGGACTTCAACCCGGATAAGTGTGTAGTGATCCATTTTGGCAGATCCAATGGGATGAAGCAGCAGTATAATATGAAGGGTACCATTCTTAGCAGTGTAGAGGATCAGAAGGACCTTGGGGTCCGGGTCCATAGGACTCTTAAATCGGCCTCGCAGGTGGAGGATGCGGTCAAGAAGGCGTACGGCGTACTAGCCTTCATTAATCGAGGGATTGAGTTTAGGAGTCGGGAGATAATGCTGCAGCTTTATAGGACCCTGGTTAGACCCCACTTGGAGTACTGCGCGCAGTTCTGGTCACCTCATTACAGGAAAGATGTTGAAGCCATTGAAAGGGTGCAGAGGAGATTTACAAGGATGTTGCCTGGATTGGGGGGCATGCCTTATGAGGATAGGTTGAGGGAGCTTGGTCTCTTCTCCCTGGAGAGACGAAGGATGAGAGGTGACCTGATAGAGGTTTACAAGATGTTGAGAGGTCTGGATAGGGTAGACTCTCAGAGGCTATTTCCAAGGGCTGAAATGGTTGCTACGAGAGGACACAGGTTTAAGGTGCTGGGGGGTAGGTACAGAGGAGATGTCAGGGGTAAGTTTTTCACTCAGAGGGTGGTGGGTGAGTGGAATCGGCTGACGTCGGTGGTGGTGGAGGCAAACTCGTTGGGGTCTTTTAAGAGACTTCTGGATGAGTACATGGGATTTAATGGGATTGAGGGCTATAGATAGGCCTAGAGGTAGGGATATGATCAGCGCAACTTGTGGGCCGAAGGGCCTGTTTGTGCTGTGACTTTCTATGTTTTATGTTCTATGGTCTAACCTGCCTTTATCTCTTTGAGCCTCTTTGTGTCCTCCTCACAGCTTTCTGCACTACATAGTTTTTTTATTATCAGCAATCTTGGATATATTGTCAATATAGATTGCAAATAACTAAGATCCCTGAAATTACAGTCTGTAAACTTGAAAATCATCTATTTATCCCCAGTCTCTGCTTCCTGTTCACCAATCAATTCTCCATTCATGCTGATATATTACTCCAAACACCCATGAGCACTTACCTTACTTATTAACCTTTTGCATCATACCTTATTAAATGTCTTTTGTAAATCCAAGTAGTAACATCCCCAAAAAACTATTTTGATTCAATTTCATAAAAATATTTTAGCTGTCTGATCATACCATGATTTTCTAAGTACAATGTTCGGACTTCCTGAATAATAGATTCCAGCATTTTCCTGATGACTAATATCAGGCAAACTGGGCTATAATTGCCTGTTTTCTCTCTCCCACATGTTGAATAGGAAAGCAAGGCAGATTTCCTCCCCTCAAGGACATAGTGAACCAGATAGGTTTTACAACAACTGACAATGGTTTCATGGTCACCATTAGACTTTTCCAGATTCTTATTGAAATCAAATTTCACCATTTACCATGGTGGTATTCAAACCCAGGTCCTCAGAGCATTAACCTGAGTCTCTAGATTACTAGTTTAGTGACAATACCACTGTTCCACTGCCTCCCTGCTTGTACCAGTCCCAGTGTTTTAACATTCTATTTACTGGTACTGTGTTTCTGAAGTCATCTTAAGTGCTCCTAATACTGCCACTTATTTACCATTCAGCACCCAACAATGGACTTTGAGGAGCAATAAGGGATACTGGTTCCTTCACATCAATTTTATCCTCTGCACTATCATTTTTCATTGACTAGAACAGCTTATGCCTCTTAAGACAGCTTAAGTCTATTCCCTCAGCTTCCCTGTGGGTTTACAAATGAAGATCTACTACCCTCCTAGCTGCCTATGTGATATGTCTTACGCACTTGCCAGAACCACTGCTTCCTGCAGCTTAGAAACCCTATGATCTTTCAGGTGTGACCCAATTGCTATTAGAATGCTCCAATATTATTCGCTCCCTCAAATTCTCAAAACTTTTGTTTTAACTTAAGGCATCAAAACCACCAGTCCCACACCAGTTCTTTCTCCACAGCAAATTCTACAAGGATTTAATTTGGTCTTTTCTGAAATTTGTCTGAAATTTCAACAAATATGCTTCAGGGTCAAGTTCATGAACATTAAGTACGGCAGTTTGAACTGCCACATAATCTGAAGATTGTTCTTCCAAAAGACTAGAATACACCCAACAGTCTTCCCAAACAAAACACTTTGCAAAATGAGAGCCTGCGTGTCATTTGGGACCTTTAGCTTTGCAGTCACCTTTTCAAACAAGATAAAATAACTCTCAACTTTGTGTTCACTGAATTTGGACAATAGTCAACGTCTCTTTTTTTATGTCAAAGCTCAGAATGGGACTCAATTTCTCATCCTAACTACTCGACTCTCTTTCATCCAGTAACCTAAGCTTTTCTCTAGTCAGCTAAGTTATTTCTCTCTCTGGAGTTCAAGTTAAAGCGAATGCATTTTCACTTATTCTTTCTCGTTCAAACCTTTTCATTTCATTTTCTATCTCAAGCTGCTTCACCTGCAACTGAATTCTAGCTAACTCAACTGAACTGCTATCTGGATTACCTTTTTCTTCTTTCAATCCCAAATGCTGTGCCATTTCCTTAATTATGTCTGCTTTCTTAGACTGCTTTTAACTGTTCTGCTAATGTAATTAGCCAAGCAAATTGTGGCAAATCAGTCAGGGATAAGTCTTCCCTCTACAGCAATTGACAAAGCAATTCTGCTCTTCCATCAGTATTAGTTAAATTCACCATGGAAATCTTACTAACCTTAACCTCAGCAACTACTAGCACTCAATTTGTCTGTGGATTTGAAATCTCAGACAAGACCCCAATTCACATTACAACCGTAGGCCAGACTCCCCAAGGTTCTGGTAAGATCTTGTTAGGGACCAATAATGTTTGTTTAAAGTTGACAAAACTTGAGTCTCACAATATTTGCTCATTGAATAAAACTGTGTGACTCGATCGATATTGAATAAACAAAAACTAACTTTACTATACAAGGTCAGAGAAATAAAACAATTTACAATATCTATTTTATACTCCAACATTTAGAGAAAGTGTGAATATGTGTGAATTAACAGGCAAACTGTGGTTGGCCTACACAATAAATGACAGGCGTGACCAAGACCGAGTCCATGGATTTCTCAACAACCCACCCAGATGCCAGCACTGTGAGTTAATCAATCTCACTGAAACACTGTCTCCTTCATGAGGAATTCCAGTTTTCACTTTCGGAGATCTAACCCAGGTATTCTTTCTCAAGGTTGCTCCATATTGGACAGCATTAAACAGCCCACCTTGGTTGGTTTCAATCTCGCCTCCCAAGATTCTGTTCTCTTGGATTTCTGAGTATACACTGAAGCAACAATGCACAAACACAACTTCAGTTCTTTGGCTGCACCAAGCAGAACACCACTAGTCCAAAGGGGTCACTTTGTCCCAATGGCCCACAGCACTGAGTGACCAACCTTCGCTGCCTTCTTGGATCTTCACGATTTCCCCTGAGTCCTTTCAATTATTGGGGCTTCTCTTGAACCCTCTTCTACTAAAGTTTAATCCTGCAGTCCTTTTCCTATTTGGTTCATTTTTCTCTGTTCCTCTCTTTTTATGATGTGGAGATGCCGATGTTGGACTGGGGTAAACACAGTAAGAAGTCTAACAACACCACGTTAAATTCCAACAGGTTTATTTGTTAGCAAATGCCACTAGCTTTCGGAGCATGCTGCTCCTTCGCCACTCCACCTGACGAAGGAGCAGCACGCTCCGAAAGCTAGTGGCATTTTCTATCAAATAAACCTGTTAGACTTTAACCTGGTGTTGCTAGACTTCTTACTCCTCTCTTTTTAGACAGAAATTGGACGGCTTCCTTTCCCTACTCCCTCTCTTGGACTCTTCCTATAGGACCTCAAGCTGCCCCACACCTGTGCCCTCAATGACCCTCCACCTTCAGTCACCTGACCCAGGTTTTCATGCCATTTCCTTATGCACAAGCGCAGCAGGCCAAAAAAGTATAAAAATGTCAATCTGCATATGTGCAGCCTGTCCTCCAGTCGACACATGTGCAAAAGCTCCAAGCTCCATCAGGAGTTTAAGTTTCTCACTCTCCATTGAGATAAGTTTGAGTTTCATAAAAATGTGGATAACAATGAGGAATCTTCTCTTACGAGCAGCAAAATGCATTTTTATATACGTAAGAAGGAACAAAAGAAGACAGCCCAAAGATGTGCAGGTTAGGTGGATTGGCCATGCTAAATTGCTCTTTGGTGTCCAAAGATACATATGTTAAGTGGATTAGCCATGATACAAGCGCGGGGTAATGGGGATAGGGAGGGTGGGTAGGTGGGCTGGGTAAGAAGTTAAAAAGCCCTGAAAGATAGAAATCTGCCTAGTGACAGTAACAGTCAACATTTCCAGGAGCAGTCAAGCCTCTAAAAGTGCTCAGAGGCAAGAGAACATCTAAATGATCAGGTGTGAATTGCTCCAGGAGTAGAAACAAATTACTTAGATGACTGCTATAGAAATGTTAAGTCCCAGAAGCAGAAACAGTTTACCCAAAGTGACTGGGTGATTTCAGGACTATAGAAATGCTGATCTCCACATAAGGAAATAATTTGAGATACATAGACAACTGACTCTCGAGTTTGAAATAACAAAATGGGAATCGGTATAACTGTTATCCCCCTCAGAAGCAGGAGGTGGTCTACACCTCACAGCCAGAGGCTAGGACCCATTTGATAATCAAGGGACCATGTAACATCCGGGTTCGATTCCCGGCTCGGGTCACTGTCTGTGTGGAGTTTGCACATTCTCCTCGTGTCTGCGTGGGTTTCCTCCGGGTGCTCCGGTTTCCTCCCACAGTCCAAAGATGTGCGGGTTAGGTTGATTGGCCAGGTTAAAAATTGCCCCTTAGAGTCCTGAGATGCGTAGGTTAGCGGGATTAGCGGGTAAAATATGTGGGGGTAGGGCCTGGGTGGGATTGTGGTCGGTGTAGACTCGATGGGCCGAATGGCCTCCTTCTGCACTGTAGGGTTCCTATGATTTCTATGATTCTATCTTTTACTTCTTCGAGATGTTACAGTGTTGCATCCAAGTCTTAGGAGCCAAGACATTGCAGGAAAACCTTCGTAAAGGGAGTTTAAATATTTTCACTGGACCAAGGAAACTGTTTCCCAGACCTGTTTTATGTGATAACTATTAGCTGGATATTACTTATCGATGTATTTAATTTGGATGTTGTTTGGGAGAGAGAAATCCCAGGTAAGTTCAGGGATTGTAGATATATTTTGGAACCAGAGGTAATTTCTTCATAAAATGTGTATTAAATTATTCATGTACTTAAGTGTCTTTGAGTATTGTAGTTCTTTTTTGTGTGTGTTTTTCTTTTAAGTTGATAAATATTCTTTAATAATTGTTATACGATGACTGGACTAGTTCCTCACTTGGTTTTATGTGACTCTTCACAATATTAAAGAAATAAAAACAATACTCCACCATGAAACGGTGTTTCAAGTTGGAACACTCTCACCAATAACATCAGTGTGGTTTGTGACAACAACATTGACTCTGGAAACCATGAGCTCTCATGGCATCAGATTAGACATGGACAAGGAAACCTCCTGCTGATTACCAGCCTCCCTCAGATGATGAATCAGTGCTCCTCCATGTTGAACACCACTTGGATGGAATCTTGAGTGTGGCAAGAGCACAAAATGCATTCTGGCTGGGGGACTTCAATCCTCATCACGCGGAGTGGCTAAGTAGCACAACTACTGACAGAGCCCTAAATAGCAGAGCTGCTAGATTGGGTTGGCAACAGGTGTTGAGGGGAAAAACAAGAAGGAAAAACCTACTTGAACTTGTCCTCACTAATCCACCTGTTGCAGTCGTATTTGTCCATGGCAGTATTAGTAGGAGTGACCACCACACAATTCTGGTGGAGACGAAGATCAGTTTTCACATTGAGGATACCTTCCATCCTTTTGTGTGACACTACCACAGTGCCAAGTGGGATGGAATTTCAACATATCTAGCAAAGCAATACTGGGCAGCCATGAGGTGCTGTGGGCCAACTGCAGCAGCAGAATTGTATCCAACCACACTCTGTAACATCGTGGCCCAGCATCTTCTCCACTCTATCATTACCACCACACCAGAGGAACAATCCTGGGTCAATGAAAAGTGCAGGAGGACATGCCAGCAGCACATCTAAACTTCTGGTGTCAACCTGGTGAAGCTACAACACAAGACTATCAGCATGCCAAAATGTGAAAGCAGCAAGTGATAGATTTAAATGATCCTACAATGAGCGGTTCAGATCTAAGCTTCACAGTTCTGCTCCATCCTTCAGCTTTTTAGTCACCTTTTCAAACAAGATAAAATGGTGGTGGACAAGTAATCAACTGGAAGAGGAGGCTCCACAAATATCCCCATCCTCAATGATGGGGAGCACAGCACATCTGTGTAAAAGATAAGGCTAAAGAATTTATTGTCTTCTTCAGCCAGAAGTGCCAAGGGGATGATCCATCTTGGACTCTTACTGAGGTCCCCAGCATCATCAATGCCAGTCAGTCAATTTGATTCGCTCCATGTGAAAGCAAGAAATGGCTGAAGGCATTGGATACTACAGAGGCTAGTATGTGAAGAGTTGTGCTCCAGAACTAGCTGCATGCCTAGCCAAGCTGTTCCAGTATAGCTACAACACTGGCATCTGCCCAGAAATGCAGAAAATTGCCACAGATTAGTCTGTCTATAGAAAATAGGACAAATCCAACCCAGATAATTACTACCACGTCAGTCTACTCTCGATCATCGGTGAAGTGATGGAAGGGGGCATCAACAGCACTTACTCAACAATAACCTGTTTGCTGATCTCAGTGTGTGTTCCACCAGGGCTGCTCAGCTCTTGACCTTATTGCAGCCTGAGGGCAAACATGAACTAAAGTACTGAACTAAAAAGGCGAGTGAGCAAAACTGAAGACAACCACAATCAGGGGGGAAGCTCTGGTGGAGTTATACCTAGAACAAAGGAAGATGTCCATGGTTGTTAGAGGTCAATCATTTCAGGCACTGCAGGGGGTTGTAAGGAGGGTAGTGTCTTAGCCCCTACCACCTTCAGTTCCTTCATCAACGGCCTTCCCTTCATCAGAAGCTTAGAGGTGGAGATGTTCACTGATGAATCCACAATGTTCATTACCATTTGTCACTTCTTAGATACTGAAGCAGTCTGTGCCCTTTTGTGACAAGACCTTGGCAAGTTTCAGGCTTGAGCTGATTAGTCGCAAGTAATATTTGCGCCACACAAGTGCCAAGCAATGACCATCTCCAACAAGAGAGAACCCAACCAGCATTATCATTGCTGAATCCCCATTATCAACACCTTCAGAATTACCATTGATCAAAACTGAATTGAAGCAGCCATATAAATACTGTGACTGCAAGAACAGATCAGAGACTTGGGAATTTTGTGAAGACTAATTCACTTCCCGTCTCCCCATCTACAAGGCACAAGTCAAGACTGTAATGGGATATTCTTCACTTGCCTGACTGAATGCAGCTCCAACAACACTCAGCTCAACACCATCCAGGACAAAGTAGCCCACTTGACTGACACCCCATCCATCACCTTCAGCATCCACTTCCTTCACTACCGAAGCACTGTGGCAGCAGTGTGCACCATTGTGGCAGCAGCGTGCACCACTGCAGGAACTCACCTCGGCTCCTTCGACAGCACCTTCCAAACCAATGGTCTCTACTACCTAGAAGGAATGGGAATATCAACACCTGCAAGTTCCCCTCCAAGTCGCCCACTATCCTGACTTGGAAATATATCTCCGTTCCTACACCATTGCTCGGTTAAAATCTTGGAACTCCCTGCCACCGACTAACACCTCCACCCCCCGTACCCAACCCGACAACACTCTAGGTGTACCGACACACATGGACTGCAGCAGTTCAAGGAGGCAATCATCTTCTCAAGGGCAATTAAGTATGGCAATGAATACTGGCCTAGCCAGCGATGCCCACGTCCCGTGAAAGAATTCACCAGGTTTGTTCCTGGAATGAGAGGATTGTCCTACGATAAGAGGCTGCATTAATTGTGCCTATATTGTCAGGGGTTTTGGTAGAATGAGAGGTGATCGCATTGAGACACAACAGATTATGAAGAGGCTTGACAGGTTAGACACAAGAGCGTTATTTTCCCCCCCAGCTGAGGAATGTGGAACAGTTTCACGATAAAGAGTCAACCATTTGTGAGTGGGTTGCGGAGAAATTTCTCCATTCAGATGGTTCTGATTCTTTGGAATTCACTACCCCAGAGGGTCAGTGAGTATGTTACGCCAGAAATAGACACATTTTTGATCTTTCTGGAAGTCGAGGGATATAGGAAGCAGCTGAGAAAGTAACTTTAAACCAGAACACCAGCCACGATCATGTTGAATAATGGAACAGACCTAAAGAGCCATTGGTTCTACACCTGCTCCTAGTTATTATGCTCTTTTGTTCTACTTTTACCTCTCACACAGTAAGTGAGCAGAGATAATGTTTTTGCCCCTGTTCGTCTATAAACTATATATCTTAGAAAGGAATAGATAGATTTCAATGAAACTTGGTTCAAAGATAGAGGATGACCCAAGGAAGA
Source organism: Mustelus asterias (assembly GCF_964213995.1). Lineage (NCBI taxonomy): Eukaryota > Metazoa > Chordata > Chondrichthyes > Carcharhiniformes > Triakidae > Mustelus > Mustelus asterias. The sequence continues at coordinate 38,184,337 of NC_135815.1, read as the reverse complement.
ACTAATTAGTTTTTGGTGAATCTGTGGATCTGGATCCAGATCCTGGATGTTTTTAAAAGAGCTTCCAAGAAATCAAGAGAAAGTACAAAGAAAACTAAAAGCTAAGAAAAGAGAAAATTCAACAAGAAAATCTCCGCTCCTTTAACAGTTCCTTTTCACCTTTAGCTTTCTTGTTTACCTACATTGAATAGGTGAGCAAAATGCACAGTGCAACCCTGTCCTAACAGATTAGAAATCGCACTATGGCCATTAAAACCAAAAAGGTCAGATGGAAGATTGTACATTGCGCTAATGGAATGGCAATTCACAGAATGGGATCCCCACTCCATGTTCTGACCATTGCATGCACTTCCTAAGCCAGCAGGATCAATCCTTGAGAGTGATATTACTGCGTGAATGCTTATCAAATTCATCTCTGCCATTTCAGAGGCACTAACCCATTTAAAACAAATGGATTAATGCTCCTATTAAAATGGAAGAGAGAAGAATTTGATCTGAATACAATGAAGGTATTATTTTGTGATCTGGTGTTCCCAGAAGAGAGTGCCACCCACCAAGAGCACATCAAGGAAATTTCCTAATTTTCTATCCACTAAAATTACATTTAAATTTGTATTAAAAAGGATGGACTGAAAATCATAAGATTTCCCCAAGCATCCCTACACAAAGAGCAACACATCACAGAATCACTCCTTACATTTTTATGCAATGATAAAGCTCAAAGTAATTTACAAGCTTAAATCTCACTGTTTGTACAGAAAAATAATATTTGAACTTCAGATGAATTAGTTTTATAACATTATATTTTGGTTATTAACTCTTGTTCTACTTACATGTAGTTTGAATTACAGCAACTCTATCATTTATAATAGGTAGGCTACAATCTTAAATTAAAATAAACTACTGATTTATCACGCAGTTCTTTCACAGCAATTGTGTAACAGCTTACCCTCATATCCCCTAATATTTTTGAAAAAAAAATTCTGGACAGATTAACTGTTTGACACCTGAATTACCCTGGGAATTATTTTTTAATTAGTTAGAACTTCAGTAATTTTGGGAAATGGGGACCGATTTTCTGAGGCTCCAATAGTGACAGAGCCTCACCGGTGAGAAGTGGGGATTGCAAAAATCGGTCATGCAGACAAACACAGCTGATTCACCGCAGCTCACATTTTTTGCAGGATAGAATCAGGCGCCAATGGCAAATGCAAGCTTCATCATCGGTTTCACAATGTGTAAATTAATCTTGCGGCATTCTTGTTGCTTTCCAGATTACAACACTGTTGGTTAATATGTGATAGTCTATGAGCCTATTGTTCCCAGTTGCATTCTTCATCACAATGCCAGGGCCAGAGTCGACTTGCCAGCCAACCCTTTTCTCCAGTAGCATTAGTTGTTCGTTCAAAATTTGGTATTCTTACATTAGTCCTGATGAGCGCAAGGCAAAAAAAAGTGAGACAGACTCAGCAGTGTGTAGAAGGCTTGGTCTGGAGTTTGGCGGTTCACATGTTAGCTTGGATAGAGAATTGGTTAATGGAAAGAAAATGCGATAAACAGGTTATTTTCAACTTGGCTGACAGTTACTAGTTAGGTATGGCAAGGATCACTGCTTTGCTCTCAACTAGTTGCAGCCATCACAATGTTTTAGATGAGCGGACTGTAATGACTTCAATCAGGCCATTGAGGTTGGCCTATTGGAATATGAACTCCCTGGTTAAAGAGTCAATTGATGGGCCAATCAGGGAGTCTTTTCCTTGTATTTAATCAGGAGTGTTAGTTCCTCTGGGACTCCTGAAGGTCGACTGCTGACTGACATCACTCTGTGTACTGCTGTTGGAATTGTAAATAAAGGGATTTTGGTGAAGGGACTTCTGCCTCTGAAGACTTATTACACGTTCCAAGAATAATGTATCCAGGTTTGCAGACAATACAAAGCTAAGTGAAAAAGTAAATGCTGACGATGATGCAAAGAAGCTGAAAAGGGAGCATTTTCCTTTGGCTGTTCATAATAGGCTGAGCAGAGACCATACTCAACCAGCATGTGCTTGCTAAACCCCAAACTAAACTTCTACTTTTGGATATGATTTGGCAACATTTGCTGAACAATCCAAATAACTACATTAATAACCAATTCAAGGTTATCATTCAAGATCGTAACATGGCTCATTTACACCTGCTAGTAGCAACATACACTCATATTCAGGGGACCCATTATCTGCAAACAAAAGGGATATGTACAAGCCTTGGGCCTTTTCTTTGAGTTACCCATGTAAAGTTTTGATAATACTACTGAGTTTTAGTGATCTATATTGACTTAGTTTTTGACTTAGCCTTAAGTAGTCCAGCTTACATTTCTGTCTGTGGAATAAGACAATTAAATAGTTGAAGTGTGCTGCGAACAGTCACAGCAGCTGTTCAGGTGACAGTTTGTCTTGTTCAAAACAGCCACCTCATTTGCTATAATTACACTATGCGCAATTCAAGGCTTCTTTGACAACCTTAAAGAAAGAAGCAAGGTTTGAACTTGACAGCTTTGAACGTAGTATGAAACCTTATCTAACGTGAATCATGTATATGAAATAGATTTCATTGTACAAACTGCCTTGGTCTATTAAGCATATTTGTAGTGCAGGAATGAAAACAAAAAAGGCTGGAAAAACTCAGCTGGTCTGGCAGCATCTGTGGAGAGTAAATGTCTCGAGTCCATATAACTTCCTCAGAGCTAAGGAGAGAGAAATGTGATGGGTTACATACCGTATAAGGGAATGGAGTGGGTGGGGCAAAGTAGGGCAGTGGTAGGTGGGAGCTAGGAGAGATAGCAGCAAAGATGTGTGCAAGACTTGTGCCCTCCATCTGCTGAGTTTGTCCAGCATTTTCTGTTTTTATTTCAGATTTCCAGCATCCACAATATTTTGCTTTCATTTTATTTGATAGGTGAGAACACCTATATTTTTAAAAGATATTCCTTTCCTGATATTATTAGGAATTATTACTGGCACCCAGTCTTAACTTCCTTAGTATCTGTGGGAATAGGTCAGCTTGTCTGTATGAATTGTTTACAACAGTTGGCATTATTGTTAAGAGGATGCTGTCTGTATCTAAAGGAAATGCATAATTTGCCCACAGTGGACTGCACTACCGGGGGCCTAAAGGAATTAAGAGATGGACATTGTCTTAGTCCTACTTGAGTCTAGTTAGAGCTGGGGTGACACCAGATGACCCTCACCCCTAGCCAGTGAAAAGAGTTAATTCAGACTATTTCCAAGTAAAGAATAAGAATGTCAAAATTAGGTATAAAAGTTGAAAACTCAAGTCTTCATTGGCACAGTTTTACCATTGTGTCCACAATATAACTCTTATGAGATACAGTTCGACATTACTTGAGAGACAGAAGAAGAAAGGCATACCTGTGCTGGCAGCATTCAATGATTCCTCGGCCCTTGAGAGATAATAAATGATCCATGCTGCCTTCACTGCATTTGTTAAGTATGTACAACATCCTCCGTAATAAATTATACTCGATTTATCAGTCTGGCTGTTCATACCTTGCTAGGTCAGGCACAACTGAGGACCTCTGTTATAAATTAAATAAGTTCTGAATTCGTAGTAAAACAAAATTTTATACCTCAAAATTTTACACTCAGGAGCTTTGGGAGCTATTGTTTCCAGCTGCATTCTCCATCGCAATGCCAGGGCCAGAGTCGACTTGCCAGCCAACCCTTTTCTCCTGTAGCATAAATTGTTTGTTCGAAATTTGGTATTCTTACATTAATCCTGATGAGTGCAAGGCAAAAGACTTCAGCAAGATGTCTCTGTTTCAGCAATATGGATCTGTTAAATGTGTCGGAAAGAAGGTGGCAGATGGAGTACAATATGGGGAAATGTGAAGTTATCCACTTCAGTAGGAAGAATAGAAAAGTAGGATGTTTTCAAGAGGTGAGAGACTGGAAAATGTTGGCATGAAGAGGAATTTGGATGTCCTTATAAATTAATAAATGCAGGTATGATAAGCAATTGGGAAGGCAAACAGTATGTTAGCTTTTATTGCAAGCAGGGTTTGGGTATAAATAAAGAAATCTTGTTGCGATTATATGGGGCTTTTGTGGGATTGCATCTGGAAAGCAGTTTCGTTATTTGTCTCCGTACCTAAGGATACACTTGGCTTAGAGATGGTGATACAAAGGTTCAATAGATTGATTCCTGGGATGAGATGGTTGTCCTATGAGGAGAGATTGAGTAGGGTGTGCTAGTATTCTCCGCAGCTTAGAAGACCAAGAGGTGATCACACTGCAAAATATAAAATTCTTAGGATAAAGGGTCGGCCATTTAGATTGGAATGAGCCCAAATTTAATCAGTCAGAGGCTGTTGAGCCTTTAAAAATCTCTACCCGAGAGAGCCATGGATATAAAGTTTTTGAGTATATTCAAGGTGAAAATCAATTGATTTTGTTTAAATGCTAAAGGGAATTAAAGGATAAGGGGTAGGTGGAAAAGTAGAGTTGGGGTACAAGATCAAACATGATCTTATTGAATGGTATAGCACACTTGAAGGGTTGTGTGACCTCCTCCTGCTCCGACTTCATGTTATTGAGCACAATAGGCTTCTTAAGACGAAACATTTTTTAATCAGTAGAAACATATTTGTTTGCAAACCATGTCGCCTTATTAATATATTCATTTCAATGCTATTTATATCCTATCTGTAAATAAAAGTCTTGTGTAGCACTTATTTCTTTTATCTACCCTCCTTTCAGCTACTACTGCACTTCCAACAGTCAAAATGGCCAACATAGGACTCCCTTAGAGGATTCCATTGCTGCTCCTAGATTTGGAGAAAGAATAGCAGTTCTGACATGATCAGAATGGCTGGCATGGTTATGTTGCATACATGCCCATTCTTTACTTCAAGACCCACTTCTACTGACCCAGCCTTAGGCTTGTCTTTGGCACATCGACTTCACAATGGGGGTGTCAGACAGCTATGCCATCTCTTGGAGGCTGGACTGCAGACAAATTGTACCACAGGGATAGTTCTTGATCTGGGTATGCAATAAATTGTTGTGTTACGCTTCCCTTGCTGCCTTATGATATTTCTGAAAAATCAGTTAGCTGACCATCCAAAGACACATTAAGCAAATGACAGAATCTTGACCACATAGACAATATTTATGAAAAGGAGGCGTCAGCTCAGTGAGGCACAGAACGTTCACTAGATGCCAGGGTCCATAGAGTTACATAGCATGTATAGTACAGTTTTTTAAAGTTTATTTATTAGTGTCACAAGCAGGCTTATATTAACACTGTAGTGAAGTTACTGTGACAATCCCCTAGTCGCCACACTCCGGTGCCTGTTCGGGTACACTGAGGGAGAATTTTGCATGGCCAACGCTCCTAACCAGCATGTCTTTCGGATTGTGGGAGGAAACCGGAGCACCCGAAGGAAACTCACGCAGACACGGGGAAAACGTGCAGACTCCGCACAGACAGTGACCCAAGCCGGGAATCGAACCTAGGTCCCTGACCCTGTGAGGCAGCAGTGCTAAGCACTGTGCCACCATGCTGCCCCTAGGCAGCAGGAATGGGCTATTCAGCTCAACTTGTCTCAGCTGCTGTTTATGTTCCAATAGCTCCGTTTGTTGTTAAAAAAAGCCACCTAGTTCACTAATGTCCTTTAGGGGAGGAAATCTGCCATCCTTACCTGATCTGGCCCACATCTGATTCCAGAGCCAGAACAACGTGGATGACCCTTAAAAATGCTCTCGGGTATGGGCAATAAATGCTGGCCCAGCAAGCGACGCCCACATCCCATGAATGAATCTTTAAAAATTGTGACATGCTTTCCACCAATTTTAGCTTTAATCGTATTGAAAGAGTATCAGAATATTTTCCAACCTGCTTGTGGGAACTGTAGTGACTATAGATTAAATGCAGGAATATCAATTTGATTGCACTTAAAACAGTATGTGTAGTTAAAGATCCTTCTTTTACAGGCATAACTGCAATGGAATTGTAATGACTTGCCAGCCAACAATAATGCTTGGATTATAAAGTATTTTATGGGATTGTGATATACTGGTCTCATCACATCCTTCATTCAGTTTGAAAAACACCTGTTGCATTACTTACATTAGATCCTGGAGGTCAGGCTTCAACCATACTGTTAAGGTAAATGAACTTCCAAATCCAAGAGTTTGAAGAGGAGGAGTAGTGTAACAATCTGTTTGATTCCAAAATATAAAGCTGCTGGAATTCCTTGAAGACCCTGGTCTCAAATCATGTTTGTCCTCAGTGACACAAGTGCCGAAGCCTCTGGAGAAAAGATCAGCATAGGAGGGTGAAGAAGACCTATAAGGGCACTCTTGAATACAGAATTGATGGGTACAGGACATAATGCTTTCCACAGCATTTGTGCTAAGACAGAATGTGTTCCTCACTGGCAAGCCACAGGTTGCCTGAGATGGCACAGTAGATACACTTTTGTGTGCTCCTATGTTTTCAAGCCTTGGGAAATAGCCCTGTGAATGAGCAAATCTTGATAAAATGTAACATACAAATAAAAGAATTCCAGTTACTTGAAATAACAACGCAAAGCCCTTTCTTAATAAAGGACAGATCATTCTTGCTGGAGAATCCTCCCGATAATGTGAATTTAAATGTTTGACTGCAGACATACTGAAGGTGACATCTTCACCAATACTCTCCAGTACAGAGTTCAAAGTTCAAGAATTGAACTGTGTCCTGCATTATAAACCATTACCACTAGGATGCAAAACTCCTTTCTTTCCAAGACAAGACGGATTTGCGACTTCAATTTATCAAGTCGCAATTAGGAGCGTCATCTGTGGAAGAGTTGAACAAAATATTTCAGTAACATAATAAAATCAAGTTCAGTGTTTATTTACAGATGCCTTACACAAATATAAACGGAGTTGAAAAGCATAATATTTTAGCACCAGTTGCAGAAATCTCTAGGATACAGTTGTTTAGTGTAAAAATACAGTTGTCGACCAGACAAGTTGAAAATTCAGCGCAACTATTACTTCAATTTGAATTGTGCGGAGAAGTTTTGCACACTCCAATTTAATTCCTATCATTGACACGCTTACTTTCAACCTTATTTTCCACAAGTAAACTAATAGCAACACATTGCTGATTTCTATTAAATGCTAATGTTAGTAACAATAAATTAATGTAATAAAGTCCACGTCGTTTGTCCCTTACCCTACATTCGTGCAGGTCCTTAACCCTCAGTAAGCTGATTACACCGCAATGCCATATGGCCTGTACTCTCACACACAAAAAATCTAAAGCATTTGAGATATGAATTATATAGCGACTGGAAAAAAAAAGAAAATTAATTTGAGGGAGGAGAGATAGATTATTCCATGTTTTAAAAGAAAATAAAGTGCATCAATTAGATGCCAATTCGTCCAACTGCGCAACAAGACAGGGTCAGGTTGAGCCTGCTCTTGCTTCCACAGTAATAAGCTATGGAGAGGAGAGGCACACACACGCCGCAATGTCGCTAGGCAACCAGACTGTGGAGTGAGCTGGCTTTCTGCTCAGCTCCCCACAACACCAGCTGTGTATCAATCTACTGAACAAGAACCTACCTGTGCCCTTAATCCTACCCATCAGTGTTGGGCCTTCACAATTAGAAAGGGTTGTCAAAGCAAATTATATTCCCACACAACGTTGGATGAAGGACACTGGGGATTGCTCAACTTTGTTTGACAAGAAGTGTGAGGATTCCTTTTCCCCGACAAATTTCTCTCTTTCGTTTTAGAAAAAAACCAAAATAAAAGTGGCACTTCTGAGTTTCTATTGCTCCCTTTTAGAATCATAGAATCGCTACAGTACAGAAGGAGGCCAGTCGGCCCATCGAATGTACACCGACCACAATCCACCCAGCCCCTTACCCATAGCCCCACGTATTTACCCTGCTGGTCCCCCTGATAGTAAGTGGTAATTTAGCATGGCCAATCAACCTGACCCACACATCTTTGGACCGTGGGAGGAAACAGGAGCACCCGGAGGAAACCCGTGCAGACACGTGGAGAATGTGCAATCTCTACACAGACAGTGATCCAAGCCGGGAATCCCTGGTTCTGTGAGGCAGCAGTGCTAAACGCTGTGCCACCGTGCCGCACCTTGTGTGCCTGGCTCCTGATGAGGTATTTAGGGATTCTGAGTCCATTTTTCACATCTTGCTCGTGCCTAAACATGGGCTTTTGATGTCACCAAAACAGAAAATGCTGGAAAATCTCAGCAGGTTAGGTTGGTTGGCCATGCTAAATTTACCCTTAGTGTCACGGGATTAGTAGGGTAAATGCGTGGGGTTACGGACATAGGGCCTGGGTGAGATTGGCCTCCTTCTGCACTGTAGGCATTCTATGATTCTATAAGACTCAGTAAATAATTATTTCAAACAGCATAGTTGCATAACGTCATAACTGTACCACTTCTTATCGTAAGAGTTTTAACAACACCAGGTTAAAGTCCAGCAGGTTTATTTGGTAGCAAATACCATAAGCTTTCGGAGCGCTGCTCCTTCGTCAGATGGAGTGGAAATGTGCTCTCAAACAGGGCACAGACACAAAATTAAGTTACAGAATACTGATTAGAATGCGAATCCCTACAGCCAGCCCTTTCTTAATAAAGCCAGCCCTTTCTTATCCACATAGCAGTACAGTGGACAAGGACTTATATGCTTTAAAGATAGCTATTTAAAGTATTGTTTGATTTAAAATATGTAGGAGATTTAGAAACTAAATTTACTTCCAAAATAGCTAAATGCCAAACTTTTGATTGTGATGTTATAGTATTGTTTCCAGCTATGTTATGCACATACGCTATGTGCATAACATATAGGTTACGCTTAAAGTTTCTGTGAAAAACCGCGACCATCATCTTATAAACTTGGGTTATTCCCAGCCTGCTATGCTGCTCTCGCAGCACAATGGGCTGGGAGACATCAGCGGAGGCCATTTAGCGAGCTTCCCACTGGGTGTCACGGCCTTCGCACGTCTCCAACGCCAAGATTTTTGCAGTCATCAGCTCCATGCCGGAAATCAGTGCGGAGCTGATTTAAATATTTAACTTGCCACTTTAATTTCATTAGCGAGCCTGGGACTGAAGCCTCCGGGCCCGCTAGCGTCTCCCTGCCCCCCTTCCCCCCCCCCCAACCCCCTGCCAGGAGTGGTTCACTCCAGCGGGGTTTACAACTGCTCCCCGCTAAAAAGGAACAGGCGGCCGACCCTTCTGGAGGAAACATAGACCATTTAGGCCCTCCCAGGAGGCTGGCTGGGGGGCGGAGACATCAGGGCCGGCCGGTGGGGGATTGGGGGGCATCGGGGCTTGTCCGGAAAGGTCCAGGAAGCCAGCTATCGGGGGTGGAGGGGGGTCAGAGGGGCAGCGATGTGGGGTGGCAGGGCTGGCCAATGATCGTGAGGTCGGCAGTGCAGGGCCAATGCGCATGCACCGATCTCCACTCTGGCAATTAGCGCATGCACAAAGGCCCACTCAGCACTATGCTGCTGGCCTCTCCAGTGGGAATAGGCCAGGTTTTCAGTGTGAATCTCGGTGAGGCACTCTGCAGTGCTCAGAGTGTTGGAGATTCATTCTGAAAATCACGCTAAAAAAAAATCAGCGGGCTTACTCCAGTTTTCATGCAAATTCAGCACTTCGAATATTTTGGGGAGAATCGCCCCATAATCTGTTTTTACACTGATTTACTCAAAGCTGCTTCTAGCAGGCATAAACCTAAATTTGTCATCCGATTTCAGACCAATGATTAAGATTTATGGGCCAGAAAATAATTTCAGTCAAGTTCTTTACTGAAAGCAAAATTAACTTTGGTTTTACACAGTGACAGGAGCAGGTCATTTAACCCCTTCAGCCGGTTCCATCATTCAATGACTTCATGGCTGATTTCTCAGCCTTATTCATCCTCATTTACATTCCCTTTGTCCAATTACAACCCCCCTCCCATTCTGACAATATAAATCTCTCCTGATTTTCCTTGCTCTTAGCTCTGACGAAGGGTCCAGACTCGAAACGTTGGCTCCATCCTCTCTCCACAGACGCTGTCAGATGTGCTGAGATTTTCCAGCATTTTCTGTTCTTGTTTCAGATTCCAGCATCCGCAGTATTTTGCTCTTAGAACTTAGGCTGCAGTCACTTCAAAACCAATATATTTTTCCGAAGGTGTTCTGCCTAGAGCTTTGCATATTTGAAGGATGACTTCTACCCCTTGTATTTCAGTCTTCTGGAGATAAAGGTTAGCATTTCATTAGCCCTTTTGATTATTGTTTATAACTATTCATGACACTTTAATGCTCTATGCACCTGCACCCACAAGTCTATTACTGTTAAGATCTTGTTGCTATGTACAACAGTAAGATGATTGTTAAAAGTTTGAGTGGTTATGAGCAGTAAGTGGATATTTAGAAAGACTGGTTAATTCTTCTTCCAGTCTCAAATCAAGGTTATATATAATTTTCCTGCTCTCCAGATTGTCTCCAATGATCTGACTCCTACTCTTACTCCTAATAGCATGCCATCGAAATATGTACATCATAAAATCCCAAAGTAAAATTAACTACCATACAACAGTTGTTCCCCAAATTTCCTATTTGATTTCTTGATGGCTATCTTATATTGATGGCCTCTGGTTTTCTCTTTGCAAGAAGTGAAGCTTTCTCTCTGTGCCTATTAAAATCCTTCATGCCTTTAAAGTTCTTTATTCGGTTAGTTTTCAGCCGTCTTTCTTTGAGAGAAAAGAGACTCGACCTGTTCACCCTCTCCTGATCAGTATACTCCTGCATTTCCTGTCATCATGAGATGTGTGGACCATCGGGGTTAGCCTCTTATAAAGGGACAAATTTGGTCAAGAGTTTCCAAAGGGCATCTCTGCTGACAACATGGATGTAGTAAAGGTCTATCATTGAAGGAGGCCATTCAGCCCATCAAGCCTGCACCAATAACAATTCCACCCAGGCCCTATCCCCATTTATTTACCATGCTAATCCCCCTGACACTAAAGGTCAATTTAACATGGCCAATCAACCTAACCCACACATCTTTGGAGTGGGAGGAAACTGGAGCACCCAGAGGAAACCCATGCAGACACGGGGAGAATGTGCAAACTCCACACAGACAGTCACCCGAGGCCAGAATTGAACCCAGGTCCCTGGCGCTGTGAGGCAGCAGTGCTAACCACTGTGCCACCTTGCCGCCCATAAATGTTTGTTCTGCGTTTTATTCTGACACTTTTCTTGAAATTAGGTAAGAGTAAAGACAATATTAATAGTATCTGTACCATTTCTGTCAGCAAAAAGTATGCTGTATGCTTGATATAATAAGGATGACCATAACGGGAATTTTCTCTCCAAAGACAAGTCAGAAAATTCCTTTATGTTTGTCACACACGTATCTACTTTTCCTGTATTTAAATAAATAATAATAAAATGCATCTCTGTACACTTACAAGATGATTTATTTTCACCACATCAGCTGGGAAAATGCCCATTGGTTCCTCGAGCTTGATAGATCTAAGCATGCATAGCATGAGAACATGGTACCTTGTCAGTGGAGAAAAAAATTAATTGCCTTAATGGTCTTAGGCAATAAACATACTTCAACAAAAAACACTGTCATCAGACTTCAATGTAGTTGATACATGATCACATTTTCTACACTGGACTTCCACTTCTGTAGATTCTTAAAGTGGAGCACCCATCAGACCATGAATTAGATTTTATCAGTTAACAAGGGGGCAACACAGTGGCACACTGGTTTGCACTGCTGCCGCACAGTGCCAGGGACCTGGGTTCAATTCCAGCCTCAGGTCACTGTCTATGTGAAGTTTGCACATTTTCCCCACATCTGCGTGAGTTTCCTGCGGGTGCTCCGGTTTCCTTCCACAGTCCAAAGATGTGCAGGTTAGGATGATTGACCATGCTAGTGTCAGGGGTTGGGGCCTGGGTGGGATTGTTCTTGGTGCAGGCTTGATGGGCCAAATGGCCTCCTTCTGCACTGTAGGGATTCTATGGTTCTATGAAGGTAGAACCATCAATGGTCTAGGAGGGTGACATGCAGAAATGAAACCATAAATGGTTCATAGTACTTCAAATAACCTCTTCATACCATATCTGTTGGTGCCATATGTTCCTCAACATCATCACTCCACTACTTTTCCTGCATGGTTTTCAGTTTGCATATGTGCAAACATATGCCCAGGTCCCGGGCAGCACGGTGGCACAGTGGCTAGCACTGCTGCCTCACAGCGCCAGGGACCCGGGTTCAATTCCAGGTCACTGTCTGTGTGGAGTTTGCACATCCTCCCCATGTCTGTGTGTGTTTCCTCCGGGTGCTCCGGTTTCCTCCCACAGTCCAAAGATGTGTGGGTTAGGTTGATTGGCCATGCTAAATTGACCCTAGTGTCAGGGGGATTAGCAGGGTAAACAAGTGGGATGACAAGAATAGGGATGGGATTGTGGTCGGTGCAGATTCGATGGGCTGAATGGCCTCCTTCTGCCCTGTGGGGATTCTATGATTATGATTCATGTTGATCACTTGTAAAGAATTTATGCTAAATAAATATTTGTAGCTGCAATTTATTAAATTTAGAACTGAAAGAAATTGAAATAAAAAAGGTTCAGTGTTTTGAGTTCCACTTCGAATAATTACTGCCTGTGTTTATGTAACACATTCTCACATTTAAATACATTTTGACAATATTTTACTTTTGGAGCCCTCAGCTGTATAAAGCAAAAGCAACAGCTACACTCCATCAGCAATGAGAGGAACGGCCAATTGATTCTCTTTCTTATTCTTTTATGGGATGCGGGTGGATTGGCAAGGCCTGCATTTGTTGCCCATCCCTAAATGCCCTTGAATTGAGTAGCTTGCTAGGCCATTTCGGAGGGCAGTTAAGAGTCAACCACGTTGCAGTGGATCTGGATTCACATGTAAGCCAGAACGACTAAGAATTTCAGATTTCCCTCCCTGAAGGGCACTCGAGAACCATAGTTTCATGGTCACCATCACTGAGACTCACTTTATACTGCAGAGTTGTTAATTGAATTGAAATTCCACTGGTGGGTTTGAACCTGTATTCCCAGGGCTTGAACCCCATCCCATGACATGACCACTACGCAACCAGGCAGGGAAATTCCGTGCACTCGTCAGGGGACTCATTAATGAATAACAGAGGCAAGAAGTTGAGATTCAGCTCAGTGGATACCGAGGCACCTGATATTGGACAAAAGTTGCAAGTCTGAAGAAACAAAGGCACAAAGAACTATACTGACGAACCACAAGCTTGCTGAGTTCAACCTTCATATTGTTGCAAGCAGGTTAATTTCATTCAACAATGACTTCCTACCATATATATCTGCCCTAACCCAGTTAGATATGGAATCCATGCACTTAAAATTAAAACCAGAATACATGGTGAAAGCAGATTTAATAGATTATTTGTTAATGAGTCCCCTGGCAAGTGCTTGGTATTTCTGTGCTCAGCTCAGAACCTGCCTAGCTGAAAGCTGGAGGACTGGATTATGCCAGGATGTAAACCCGGTATCACTTTTAGGGGTTTTAACTCCCTACACTCACCCAAACCCATTTCCGCATGACTCCAACGGTGCTCGTAGAATCACCACAGTGCAGAAGGAGGCCATTCAGCCCATCGAGTCTGCACGGACTCACCGACAGAGCATCTTACCAGGCCCAGTGTTGCAAGGAAGTTCGAACTAACTTTCATATATTTATCAGGTAAAGATAGTAGGATGCAAAACATATTGTCAAATACCTCTCTTTGAAGGCATTTAATCCTAAAATCCTTGTAACATACCTTCCTGCAGTGTCTTCTCAAGATGAGGTGATGACATGAGAAAGGAGTCAGAAAATTAACAGAAGATTCCATTATATGTTTCATCTGTCACAAGCACCATCGCAGAGAGCAGTTAGAAAGAGTTTTTGAGATGGGAACGCTGGGTGAAGATCCCATTAAAAGTGGAAGGTGTCAGTCAAAGCAACTGTACAGGTTATGTACAGGTTCCAACACAAGACTTTCCTTTGCTGTTTGGGGCAAGTAATATGACCTTACTGAGCTGACTTTCAAAATATAATTGATTGATAAGCAAAGCGCCTTCACGTCACATTTTAAGATTACAACAAACAGAAGGGTTTCTGTACAATGAAATTACAACTGCCACGAAATTCACAACAGGGATATGCAACTGGGGTTCATAACGACTTCAGTGCTATCAACAGGAGATCCCCAAGATAAGAAGGATCTTGTTCAGAGATTTTTGTGAAGACTGAGATTGCAACTGTCTTTTTCTTCTTTCACATGGTAGCAGGAAAAAAGAACAAATCATATGTCAATTTATAAGTCAGATATATAGGCCAAAGCTTCTCATGTATCAACCCTCAGCAGGTAGGCTACCTGCAAAGTTTGTTTAGGAGCAGTGTTCAGTGATGTGTCCCAGAGTCTGATTAGGAACCCTGCAGTCAGATGATGGAGATGCTTTAATCTGTCGTCTACCAGGAAGGTGGCAGCATCACCATGACCAATTCTGAGGGTTAATGTTTGTCCACTGTTCGCAAAGAGTTTGAGCTTTCAAGTTGTACTGTAGGGTCCTCTCCAAGGAATCTACTGATAAGCCACAGTTCTCCCAAAGTACTATGTCATCGCTCAAGACTAAGGAGCTATCGCTAGAAGACTTTCACGACAGTCCAAGATTTGAAATGGGCTGATGGAGGCTAGTCAAATTGGTTTGGATCAGCATGTCTTCCCTGATGTAACAGTTGAACTCTCCAGAGATTGGTTTCCAATGGCATTCCACAGGTCTCAGCGATGGATCCCCTGCTGCTTGTGGTATACGCTAATGACTTGGACTCAGATTTGGGAGGCATGATTGGGAAATTTGCAGCTAACACAAGAAAGTAGCGAAGAGGATAGCTATGGACCACAGAATGATAGTAATGGTTTGGTTGAATGGTGGAAAAGTGAAAATTGGAATTCAACCCGGAGAACTGTGAGGCTATTCATTTTTGGAGGGCAAATAGAGCAAGGAAATACTCAGTAAAAGGGAGGATATTCAGAGACGTAGAGGAAGTGAGAGACTTTGGAGTGCATGTCCACAGGTGCTTGTAGGTGGCAGGACAGGTAGATGAGGTGGTAAAGAAAGCAGATGGAGCGCTTTCCTTTATTGCACAAGGTATAGAATCCAAAAGCAGGGACGTAATGCTGGAACTGGATAAGATGCTGGTTGAGCCACAGCTGAAATTTTGGGTACAGTTCTGGTCATCACATTCCAGGAAAAGCATAATTACTCTGGAAAGAGTACAGAAGAGACACGAGAATGTTGCCAGGGCTGGAAAATTGCAGCAATGAAGAAAGAATCGGTAAACTAGGGTTGTTTTCTCTGGAACAGAGGATGCTAAGGGGTGATTTAATTGAGCTGTACAAAATTATGAGAGACCTAGATAGAGTGGACAGGGAAGACTTGTTTCCCCTAATGGAGACACAGTTTCAAGGTGATTGGTAGAAGGATTAGTAGGGATATTAGAAAGAAAAGCTTTTTCATCCATCAAATGATAGGTGGCTGGAATTTGCTCCCCAGATTACTGGTTGAGGTAGAAACACTCAACTCTTTAAAAGGGTATCTGCATCTGCACCTGAAGAGTTGTAACCCGCAGGAAAATGAACTGGGTGCTGGAAGGTGCCATTAGAATGGGCAGCTAGTTTTTTTTTCTCTGTGCTGTAACTTTTCAATGGTTCTATCGATCATTTGCAATGTGGCTGTGATTCTGCAATGTTTGCAAGCAGCAGAATCCAGCATATTGGTGATAATTCTGAGGGTAGATTTCAGCTGGAAATGAATGGATTTGACATGCGGACTTCACAACCATTCCAAAGAATTTTATTCCATTGTACAGTAGACCAGGACAGGTGCTACCATACAGAGGGTTTGAGCATTTGCTTCCCATGTGGACCTGGCAAGTTACTGGATCAAGTTGATCCTACTTTGTAGTTTAAGCCCCAGTTTCTGGAGATGTTGTCTGTACAACAGGGTTCAATCAAGTGTAGTTCCTAAATTGGAAGAATTTGCCTCTGGGTCACAAAAAAAGATTTTCTGGACTTGGTTTGCTTGACACTTTTTGAGGTGGAATATTGAAGTCATTTGCAGGTTAGGCCAAAGTTACTATCAGCAGAAGTAAGTCTCCATCCTCCGTAAATCACTGGCTATAGTATCTTCGGTGGCGGACTGATTCTTGTGTTGTGTGGCCAAGGCAATGTCAGCAACATGTGAGAAATTGTAAGTTCTGTTTTGGGTAGACCACTCGTTTAAATATTTAAATAACTAGGATTCAGGAGTGTTCAGTAGTCTATATCTCCATGTCTTTAATGTTAGTATACACGCGAAAGAATCAATTGCTAAGCGTCGAATTGAGAAGATGGATCATAGTTCAGCAAGGATAATTGGTGAAAAACAGCCCCTGCATTCATTCTGTGCCATATGCCACCAATGGGTTCATGAGTGCCACAATGATTTTGAATTGTCATTGAAAACCTGCTTTGATGTACGTTGTTAACATTGCTACTTGATTGCAGCAGTGATGGCTGCTCTGGAAGCCTGCTTGCTCCTTAG
Organism: Mustelus asterias; assembly: GCF_964213995.1. Classification (NCBI taxonomy): domain Eukaryota; kingdom Metazoa; phylum Chordata; class Chondrichthyes; order Carcharhiniformes; family Triakidae; genus Mustelus; species Mustelus asterias. The sequence continues at coordinate 38,167,673 of NC_135815.1, read as the reverse complement.
GGATGGTTGACTTGATGATTGGGGCTAATCTATAGAGTAGCAACCTCTCCAGCATTCTGTAACAAGTACAAAGTAGAAAGATCAGGCAATAGCTGGGGGCCTCACAGGCATTGTTCCCCTGCTTCAGCAGAGCAATTATTTTAACTTGCTTCAAATAGTTGGAATTTTACCAGTTCCCAGTATCTTTGAAAAGAAGGAGGCCAGCCATCTATTTGCTTTAGCTCCCTGTGCTTTTAAAAATTCTGGATAAATACAGTCTGCTCTGTATATATTCTCAATATTCCAGATTTGGTTTTCAACAAAGCCTCGTTTAATTCATCCGAAATTAACATCTTTAATGATCGAGATGATGCCATCAGATTTGTTGAAGACGGCCCTATCGTCTGGAGTCAAAATGCCATTGACTACTGGGGCCTTTGATATTTGCATTAAGTGGGTGCAAAACATCTGCTCTGATGATCATCATGTGTTTATAGACAGAGCTTGCCTAAGATTTCCTTAAGAAATGAGTGGAGTTCTTCTCCGCTAACTGTGGTTGCGAGTGTGGCTATGGCTTTTCAAACCTGGGTACCAATTTACAACATTCTCTCAGGAGTATATTGGACAAGCTAGGGGATCAATTCAAGAAACCCAAGTTCTTGAAATTCATTCACATAATTTTCAGGCCTGCAACCTGGCATCACCTGGTCTATAACATAGCCGTTTACACCATATAACATTTTTTCCAAATAAATGTGGCTTCTTTGCACCTTTGCAAAACTGAACCAATTGTACAAATTCATTGCACTCACAGCAACACTTCACAAAATTGGACTTGATGTCCAATGCTACATGAACTTAAAAATACACTTCTATCTACAAATAAATCATACATCCACGGAGGACCCTGACTGTGAATTGTTGGATGCCGGACATTTCACTAATGTAGAGATAAAGCAGATGGGCTTTACCTCAGATCAGTCATGAGGGTCCCGATATGCATACTTTACAACACCACACACTGTCTAGTTAATCAGTGCGCACACTGATTAAGAGTTGTCTTTTTCTTCTTTTAACAGTGCCTATCAAGGTGTGCTACATTGTTTTTCTGGTAATATGCTGAAACCTCAGCATGACTCAACCGGGTGGTTGAGAAAGGAAAATACATTCCCCAATTAGTTTGTATCCTGGTTATGCATGCCTTGGTGGAAGCTAGCCAACATGCTGTTCCAAGAACCTCGTGCCAGATGTCAGTGGAGTACATCCATTTTGCATCTGTTTGAATCTCCAGAGATCTGTACTGTAGGGAGAAGCTCTTTAGAATTAGATTGAATTCTTTATGGATCAAAAGGGTTTGTTTTGGTTGAACAGTATTATACTATGTCGGTAATCTCACTTTACCAACCTGCAGAATGGTGGAATATGTAGCTTTTTTTTTCTTGATTAGTCCTGCAGCGGGTTCTCAATCTCAGCCACATGACAGATGGAAATAAATAAGTCACTTACCACAGGAAAGAAAATCCCAGTTACCAAGACCTCAACGCATTCTATTTACAGATGATAGAATTCTATATATAAATGACTGGCTCTTACTTACGAATGGAGAACGCACAAAGTGTGAGAAGACTTAAATAGGGTGAACAAATAGAGTGACTTCTAAGTCCGTGAGATACAGGAGGTAAGCACTTTACATTGAATGCACATTCGCTATCATCTCTATCTGGTGGTTATTACATCTTCAAAATTTTCTGTAGCAAAAAATGTATTTGGTATCATCCACTTTGTTAAATCTGAATATAAAATCGGTGGGAAAAAAATGCAATTGCTTCATGCTGAACTAACATGCAAATTATTTCGCTACCATTTTCCACCTCATATGTTCGATGTCTGTATTACTGTTTCTCATTACAATCCTTCTTCACACCTTTGAAATCAATTTACCCTGAGGTAACACTGCTTTCAACAAAATTGAAGCAAGTCTGAAATCTGGTTTGAGGATATAGAAAATAATAATGTGGCGGTGTAACAGTTGCACAGGGGTTTGGTGATTGTTTTAAGTTTGTGCAACTGGTCCTAATTCAAGTGCACACATTTATTTAATTCATCCTGAGGAAACTCATCTGCTACTCCGGAAATGAAGGCTAAGCCATTTTAACTCCCGGGTGATGCGCTATTAATTCACTCGGGAGGCTGGATCGTACCCGGGAAATAAAGGCTTTTATTAGCAACAAGAATAGAGCATACTGCTTAACAATACAATCCCAGACTAAAGGGTCACTAGGAAGTGCAGTGACCTTTATACACCTATAGGAAGGCGGAGCCAACCGGAGTGTACCACAGAACAATACCAACAGGTGGAACACCCCAACCCTAACCCCAACAGTAACAAGAGTAACATATGCACAAGTACCCATAGTGATAACCATCTATGGTTCAGTACCCATAGTGGTAACCATCTATGGTTCACCACACCGGGCCTCATAACCCCCGTAATCTGACTTCCGGTCTGGAATGGGAAGCATTAAATGGGAAAAATTACTTAACCAAAGGCTATCTGTCACCACCAAGTAGGGGACAGGATCAGATCAGTTTCAGGAGTCATCTCATGAGGTTCACGGTTCAGGAAGGGGAGAGCAGAGTCTGTCCCAGAAGGGAAAATACAATAAAATAAGAATACTGGTCTGAATTGGCCTTGCACGCCTTAAAATGGAACACCTTTAAAAGGGAAAAATAAGAATACTAGTCCGAACTGGTTTTCCTTTTGGAGTGGAAGGGAGGCCTAAATTTTCTTATCAGGCCTGGAGCAGCGCACCTGTTCAAGTTGATCCCACAAGACAAGAGTTAAACTTACTCGTTCAAGCCCCTTTTGGCTCTGGATCCTTCTCCCACTGTCTTCGACAGGTGGGAAAACTATGGTAGCTCCACTGCTCAAGCCACTAGCTTAAATTTCTGTTCAAGACCTGATGAGATCTTTGAGAGTCCCACATGTTGAAAGAAGAACAACCTATACAAGTACTTGTAAACAACATTGACGCCATTTCTCAAGAATTTCTGCAAATTCTCTGTCAAAGTTACAGTTAAAGATTGGATTTAGATTTGATTTATTATTGTCACATGTATTAATATGCAGTGAAAAGTATTGTTTCTTGCACGCTATATAGACAAAACATACCGTTGATAGAGAAGGAAACAAGAGAGTGCAGAATGTAGTGTTACAGTCATAGCCAGGGTGTAGAGAAAGATCAACTTAATGCAAGGTAAATCCATTCAAAAGTCTGACAGCAGCACGGAAGAAGCTGTTCTTGAGTCGGTTGGTACGTGATCTCAGACTTCTGTATCTTTTTCCTGAAGGAAAAAGGTGGAAGAGAGAATGTCCAGGGTGTGTGAGGTCCTTAATTATGCTGGCTGCTTTGCCGAGGCAGCGGGAAGTGTAGACAGAGTCAATGGATGGGAGGCTTGTTTGCATGGTGGATTGGGAGAATCACTGTAGAAATTCAATCACAAACTGCCCTATCAGAAGACAGATAATGAAGAATACAAAGAAGTTCCATTTCTAAATATATGATGGGTTCCAGCCACAAAATTTAATCCCCAGCCTAGGTCCTTCCATAATTCAGTCTTTTTATGTTGCACCATTAAAATGCTAATAAGAATTTTCATTATGACACACAGTTCTAGCAAACAGAGCTTTTTTTTAAGTTTATTTATTCATGTCATAAGTAGGCTTACATTAACACTATAATGAAGCTACTGTGAAAATCCCCAAGTCACCACACTTCGGTGCATGTTCGGGGACACTGAGGGAGAATTTAGCATGGCCAATGTGCCTAATCGGCATGTCTTTCAGATTGTGGGAGGAAACCGAAGCACCCGGAGGAAACCCACGCAGACACGGGGAGAATATGCAGATTCCGCACAGCCACCCAAGTCGGGAATCGAATCTGGGTCCTTGGCTCTGTGAAGCAACAGTGCTAACCACTGTGCCACTGGGCTGCCCTTGTTTGACACTCAGCTAAATCTCCGTTCACTGCAGCAGGAGGGTAGAATCCCATTGGCATGAACAGCTGGAGAATCCCACTCATTGTTTCAGTGGCAAGGTAAGTTCCACAAGGTTTATAAACTGCCCACATTTTAATCAGGCAAGTGTTTAAATCAGCCAATAAGCATTAACCATTTTTTCATTCTGTCACAAACAATTGCAAAGTTGTTGCTCACAGTATGTTAAGTCTTCCATGTGTTTTGAGCAGAAGTAGATGTTTACTAGATAGCTTGCACCTTCTTTGGGTATATGGAAAAGTGTGTTATTCTCAATCACCGCTAATGGGTGTCAGGTTGCAGCTTGCACAGCTCAGCCCCAATTTCAATAGCAAATATGTTCAATAAGTAAATGGCACCTTGTTAAGGTTCAATTATCTTTTGCACTTAATCCCTTATAAGTGGTGTGGGGTTACAGTTTCAATAGTGATTTGCTACAGTCTTGTTCAATAATAATGCCACTTACCCCTTTAAACTATCCAATATGTAGCTGCAAGTAAATTGCTTTCATATCAACATGCCCATTAAAAGCAGAGGCAGTGTGACCTTAAATGGTATGATTTTGAATGGGGTGGAAAACAAAGGGACCTTGTGGTGCACATCCAAATATCTCAAAAAATGGCAAGGCAAGTGGAAAGTTGAGAATTAAGAAGACATTGGTACTTGGTTTTGTACTTCGGGGCATTGGGGTTGTGGGGAGGAAAGGGTGCCACAAAACATCGTCTGCCCTTGCTGCTGTCCAAAGATATGCAGTTTAGGTGGATTGGTCATGCTAAATTACCCCTTAGTGTCCCAAGATGTGTAAATTACATGGAATAGCCATGGTAAATGTGTGGGATTTTTGGGGGGAGGGGGGGATTATTTGGGGGGGGGGGATTATTTGGGGGGGGGGGATTATTTGGGGGGGGGGGGATTATTTGGGGGGGGGGGGATTATTTGGGGGGGGGGGGATTATTTGGGGGGGGGATTATTTGGGGGGGGGGGATTATTTGGGGGGGGGATTATTTGGGGGGGGGATTATTTGGGGGGGGGATTATTTGGGGGGGGGATTATTTGGGGGGGGATTATTTGGGGGGGATTATTTGGGGGGGGATTATTGGGGGGGGATTATTTGGGGGGGGGATTATTTGGGGGGGGGATTATTTGGGGGGGGGAATTATTGGGGGGGGGGAGAGGATCTGGATATCATACTCTCATAGAGTCAATGCAGACTTGATGGGCCAAATGGCGTCTTCTGCACTGGAGGGATTCCATGATTCTATGATATTTGTCTTCTTAGAACATTATTTGGGGGGGGGGGATTATTTGGGGGGGGATTATTTGGGGGGGGGGATTATTTGGGGGGGGATTATTTGGGGGGGGGATTATTTGGGGGGGGGATTATTTGGGGGGGGATTATTTGGGGGGGGATTATTTGGGGGGGGATTATTTGGGGGGGGGGATTATTTGGGGGGGGATTATTTGGGGGGGGGGATTATTTGGGGGGGGGGATTATTTGGGGGGGGGATTATTTGGGGGGGGGATTATTTGGGGGGGGGAATTATTGGGGGGGGGGGAGAGGATCTGGATATCATACTCTCATAGAGTCAATGCAGACTTGATGGGCCAAATGGCGTCTTCTGCACTGGAGGGATTCCATGATTCTATGATATTTGTCTTCTTAGAACATTTCACTTTCCAACACAACTTTGTAACATTCACAAACTTATAGACATTCCAGTTATAATACCTTCGACCAATCTCCAGAGGACTTCAAGAGTCACAGATGGTCAACTGAAAGTAGTATATTACCATTAACAAATACCTTCTGTTTCCTAATTTCTAGGCAATTAATAAACAACTTACAAAAACATCTTATATCCCATGAGCTTCATTTGTGCCATAAGTTTCCTGTGAAGGAATCTTTTCAAACACTCAGTGAAAAATCAGGTCAGCATGTTCCATTTTTTGCAGAATTCATGCAGAAGAATTTCATCCAGCACAAAGATGCACCGTTGACCCCAGACCATGTCCTATTTTGTAATATCATTTGCACTTTTAGGCTTGCTCCTAGATATCCATTGAAGACTCCGTCAGGGGGAGGACTAATTCGCCTGTGTAGCATTTCATGGCCAGCAGGCTCTTTGTGATAAAATACAGTAAATGAGAAGTACTAGTTAGATGATGTCTAACTAAAGCCTGTAGGTCATAGAAAGAAGACATACTGCAGTTAAAAGATTTCAGTTTTGAGGTCCTGGAAAACTTCATTGGAACAATGTCAGTTGCAAGTTGCCACTGAAATACAATGCCATGCTGGAAATGGTGTGTGCGTGAGAAGCAATGAAATAGCTGCATGATTTTATAAAGGCTTGGTCTGAGACAGCAGTAAACATGCAGCTTTGTGGTATGAATACCTGGATAGGTACCTGGTTAGTGGTACTGTCCGGTAGCCTAACCATGACAATTTCTTTCAGATGTACCACCTTTTCCCCAGTCCGGACAAGTGTGAGGTAATGCATTTTGGAAGGTCTAATACAGATAGGAAATATACAGTAAATGGCAGAACCCTTTAGAGTATTGATAGGCAGGGGGATCTGGGTGTACAGGTACACAGGTCACTGAAAGTGGTAACGCAGGTGGAGAAGGTAGTTAAGAAGGCTTGCCTTCATCGGCCGGGGCATTGAGTTTAAAAATTGGCAAATCGTGTTGCAGCTTTATAAAACCTTCGTTAGGCCGCACTTGGAATATAGTGTTCAATTCTGGTCACCACACTACCAGAAGGATGTGGAGTCTTTGGAGAGTGTACTGAAAAGATTTACCAGGATGTTGCCTGGCATTAGCTATGAGGAGAGGTTGGAGAAACTTGGTTTGTTCTCACTGGAACTATGAAGGTTGAGGGGCGACCTGATAGAAGTCTACAAGATTATGAGGGGCATGGACAGAGTGGATAGTCAGAAGCTTTTTCCCAGGGTGGAAGAGTCAATTACCAGGGGGCATAGGTTTAAGGTGCGAGGGGCAAGGAAAATACGAGGCAAGTATTTTACACAGATGGTGGTGGGTGCCTGGAACTTGCTGCCGGTGGAGGTAGTGGAAGCAGATACGATAGTGACTTTTAAGAGGGGTCTTGACAAATACATGAATAGGGTGGGAATAGAGGGATATGGTCCCCGGAAGGGTAGGGGTTTTTAGTTCAGATGTGCAGCATAGTCGGTGCAGGCTTGGAGAGCCAAAGGGCCTGTTCCTGTGCTGTAATTCTCTTTGTTCTTTGTTCCTGTGATTTCTGTGCATGGTATTGCCATGTTGTCATGACCCTAACGTGTCGTACTGCTGGGACCTGAAAATGTTATTTAGGAATGTGAAATAGAGCAATCCTCATCACACTTTCACTTCATCAATCACCGAACGTAAGGTACAGGTGCTGCACCGCTCCATTTACATCTCCCTAAAAGACAGGGCAACGAAAAGGGCTCTAAATATGTTACAAAGAACATGTTGTTTTATCCCAAATAGGGCACTGTTTTGACTTCAGTGCATATTTTGTCAACCTCTCCGCCTGGCTGGTGTAAGGTGTAAGGTTCCATTTCCAGCCTTCTCATTTACAAAGGGCCATCCAGACTCAAAACGTTGGCTTATTCTCTCTCCATAGATGCTATAGACCTGCTGAGATTTTCCAGCATTTTCTGTTTTTGTTCTAGATTCCAGTATTTTGCCTTTATTTCATATTTATTTTGCCAGCCACAGCTTTTGGTGGCTACATGTGTCAGCCAGCAGAGTATTTGGACCAGCTTCTTTTTTCCCCCAAATAATTTTTCCCCAAAGAACCCTTGAAAAGCTGCAACAATTTCTACCATTCTAATGCAGCCACTCACCCATTGTGATTTAAATTTTATTGCATCCCTATAAGGATGATTTGCCTGCCACAACTTCTATTTGGTGAGTTCCTATTGCCAGGCTCAATATGTGTCAGAAATTGCCATGAATGACTTATTAGGCCAATTCCAGTAATTTTTGGTCCAGAGGGAAATCAATATGTTTTACATTTTTCCTTCTCTAGGCAAAGGAAGTGTACCGTACTGAAAGTGTAAGGAAGAATATGTATCTTAGTTTGGAACTGGAAATGTACGAAAGCGCAGGGGCTGGATCAGAAAATCAAACCTTAGAACATAGAACATAGAATATTACAGCGCAGTACAGGCCCTTCGGCCCTCAATGTTGCGCCGACCAGTGGAACCAATCTAAAGCCCCTCTAATCTACACTATTCCAATATCATCCATATGTTTATCCAATAACCATTTGAATGCTCTTAATGTTGACGAGTCCACTACTGCTGCAGGCAGGGCATTCCATGCCCTTACTACTCTCTGAGTAAAGAACCTACCTCTAACATCTGTTCCATATCTCTCACCCCTCAATTTAAAGCTATGTCCCCTCGTGCTAGCCATCACCATCCGAGGAAAAAGGCTCTCACTATCCACCCTATCTAATCCTCTGATCATCTTGTATGCCTCTATTAAGTCACCTCTTAACCTTCTTCTCTCTAACGAAAACAACCTCAAGCCCCTCAGCCTTTCCTCATACGATTTTCCCACCATACCAGGCAACATCCTGGTAAATCTCCTCTGCACCCTTTCCAACACTTCCACATCTTTCCTACACTATTATAGGAAACTTTGTGCACGTGCAATAGAATGCAAGGAAATCAGAAGTGAGAACAGGGTAACATATTTGAAATCTTTGAAAGAAAAACAGAGAGTTGTTCAGAGGAGCTGTACCCATCGTGGTCTTGATAAAATAGATGTAGACAGAAAGGTTATGGGAGAAAGGTTGTAGGAGTGAGAAGAGGATCACCTAATGGATGACAAGCAATTTTGTACCTTCCCCCAGAAGTATAAAGATTAGACTTAGAAGTCATATTGTGATTTCTCTTGATTCTATGAGCTCTGCAATTTTGCCGCCTTTCTTCTTGTCTGCTGACTTTATTATGGCTAGATTTCTCACCAAAAAAATGTTACGAATATATTATCCAGGTTACAGTGTTGTAAAATACTGTTACAATCAAGCACTTTGAATAATATGTCCCTGCTGGGACCAATTTTACTAGGAAACCTGTCCAAAGTAATATGGTAACAAGCAGAAAAAAAGACAAGTGTCATTGTCGATTTGTGGAAGTAAAGACAACTGCAAGCAGTTCAGCAGAATGTGTTGAAGATTCCACTTATCATTAACTATTGAAATGTATCATTTTTCTAAAAGGGTTCAGCTCCACGCCTTTAACTATTTTATTTTTATTTGACTAAGGACCGAATGGTTAATGGTGCTAATCCATGATGCTAATTACATTTTGATACCCACTTTTACTGTTGATGCTTTCTCCAGAATTACAGAGAGTTCCTTACCAGGGGAATGTCTAGATTAAGTAAGTTTATTTATTGGTCACAAGTAAGGCTTACATTATCACCGCAATGAAGTTACTGTGAAATTCCCCTAGTCGCCACACTACAGTGCCTGTTCGGGTCAATGCACCTAACCAGAATGTCTTTCGGATTGTGGGAGGAAACCGGAGCACCCGGAGGAAACCCATGCAGACACGGGGAGAACATGCAAACTCCACACAGACAGTGACCCAGACTTTAACTCTGGTCAATTTTGTTTTCCAGGCTTCAGGAAACCTGATAGCCAAAAAGGCTGCTGGATGGAACAGGTAAATGCTTTTAAAGCACTGCTTGTGGGCCAGAATGAGCAGGTCACCTTTCTCGTCACTCACCAAGCGAACCTATTAAACTCCTCAACAATCGGTCTTGTTTTACCAACTGTTCCACCTCAGTTTCAGCAATTTACTAAAAGCCAGGCAGAGAGGTTGACAAAATATTCACTGAAGTCAAAACAGTGCCCTATTTGAGATAAAGCAACATGTTCTTTGTAATGTATTTAATAGAGCGCTTTTTGTTGCCCTCTCTTTTAGGAAGGTGTAAATAAAATGCTTCAATGTGGCTCGTTGCTGTTGAGCATGTGTGAGTTTTTTCTCAGTGCACTACACAAAAGAAAGTTTTTTCAAAGTTTTAAAGTTTATTTATTAGTGTCACAAGTAGGCTTACATTAACACTGCAATGAATTTACTGTGAAAATCCCCTAGTCGCCACACTCCGGCACCTGTTTGGGTACACTGAGGGAGAACTTAGCATGGCCAATGCACCTAACCAGCACGTGGGAAGAAACTGGAGTACCCGGAGGAAACCCACACAGACACAGGGAGAACGTGAAGACTCCGCATAGACAGTAACCCAAGCCGGGAATCAAACAGCAGTGCTAACCACTGTGCCACATCTCTGTGCCACCGTGACAATGATGGTAATGACATTGGGAAGGATTTATTTTGCATTCCATTTGAGAAATTAAATCGGGAGAACATAGTGACATGCTTTTTGGAACATCTAAAGTTGAGTTTGAGGAAGTTTGAGTATTTCAAAAGATTGTTTTGTGTGCAAATTGTGCTCATGTACAGTTTATTGTGTCAATACAGTATAGAATTGAATGAAAAGAAGGCACATATGGGAACAATGGGGACATTTATCCCTAACGAAGAGGACTGGTGTAATTATGAATGAAGATTACACATTTGGTTGAAAGTGAATATAAATATGAAATGAGGATAAAGTAAATGTTTTCTTCACCATGATGGGGCCAGATGCCTTTGGTGTAGTGTCTAACAAGTGTTGTCTGAGAAATTCAACTACTATGGAAATATACTGAAACTAATGAGATTCTAGACTGCTATTGTATAATGACCATGAACGAAATTGCATTGAGAATTGCATTATGGCAAAGCAAACAGTTGCCAAGTGAGACTGTTGCAGATTACCTTCTTGAGTTAAAGAAACTCTCTCTCTGCTGTGGGACACCATGAATTTAGAAATCAACCTTAGAGACACTTTCATAGGAGGCCTAAAGAACAATATAATCCAGGGTAAGCTCTTGAGTAAAGGCAAAAAGCTGATACAGCAGGAGGCCTGCAATAAGACCATTGCCTTTATATTGCAACATTTATATCTAAAATAGAAATAACAGGGATAAAGACTTATTTTCTTTAATTTTTAATTCCCTGTTCTCAGAACAAGTGATGAGGAACTCATTGCCTTTTAGGGAAAAGTGTCTTTGTCTTGAGGGTTTAATGGGCCAATCCTGCTGAGAGAAAGGAAGTTGATAGAAGTTTTCCTTTTCTTGGACAATCACGCAATGTGGGACCAGAGCCACATGTCGGATGGACCAGGTAAGAGTGGCAGATTCTCTTCCCTAAAAAGGCCAAATAAACTTGCTGGGTTTTTATAACAATCCAGTAGCTTATGTGGCCATTCTATTCCTTGTAGCAGCTCCCAGATTGTCAGAGGACGGCACGGAGGCACAGTGGTTAGCACTGCTGCCCTCACGCACCAGAGACCCAGGTTCAATTCCGGTCTGTGTGGAGTTTCAGCATTCTCTCCGTGTCTGCGTGGGTTTCCTCCGAGTGCTCCAGTTTCCTCCCACAGTCCAAAGATGTGTGGGTTAGGTTGATTGGCCATGCTAAGTTGACTCTAGTGTCAGGGGGATTAGCAGGGTAAACCTGTGAGGTTACGGGAATAGGTCCTGGGTGGGATTGTGGTTGGTGCAGACTCGATGGGCCAAATGGCCTCCTTCTGCACTGTAGGGATTCTATATTTAATGAATACCTTTACACAACATGTTCTGCTGAGATTTGAATCCATAAACCTTTAGAGTGCCAGTATAGCACCACAACAGAATTTGTTACAAGCTTATTAGTACAGTATTGCAAACCTATTTTGTTGGAATTGCTGTACAAATCTCTCTGATACAGCATCATAATTTGAGGTCTTCCTATCCTTACGAGCACAGGAGGACATCAGCACTGCATGGTGAGCAAGTTTTGGAAAAAAATTAATACTTACTGGATGGTTGGAAGTTGCACCTACTGTGTTCTCTGCAGCAGCCAAAGAAAATGACTTCCTCAGCATGGAATATTTGGACACATATTTGAAGGAAAAACAATGCGCCAAGGGAAACATTTACATTTGTATTCCACAAATTAATTTAACACTTTCAAAACCAGATTCAAATTGTTTGGTAACTGTTGAGGATGCTAAACTGATATGGCATCTTGCTATCTGACGGAGGGTCCATATCTTTTAATGAGGTTTCTCCCAGCTACCATTGCAATCTAGGCAGAAGATCAACCAAAGCCTTAGAGAAACTGCCCAACAGTACACACCACTTGATGGGATATACAGCGCAGAAACAGAACCATTCTGCTCAGTCAATCCATGCTGGACTCTTTTGCCAATCTTTCACCACAAGGAAATCAATGAAACGTTAATTATATTCCGACCTTCATGTACTCCTGCTTTTGTTCAGATTTCTATCATTTGATTATTTTGTATTTTATTGTATTTTTCGAAGGGGAGGGTGGATGCAAAGTCTGTGGCATCTCAAAACTGCTTTGTATAGCTCCAACAACAATCCAATTCCATAATTCAAATAGAAACATGTCATCATGATTTCTGTGCAGGGGTCAAATTTTGTGTTTGCATCAGGAAGGAAGGTCTATTTAGCTGCAGGTCTCTATGGTAGGGGATTCCCACATGCTGGTAATTTTCATCCGCGGCTCAAAAGAGGGCAGATCAAGAGGCAGCATGCTGCTGCCCTAAGACTACCCCACACTAACAGGAAGTGGACATTTTTGAACTGATACAATTTTGAATGAGGAGGGTTGGTTTTGGTTTGTGAAATGAATTACACCAGCATTGGTGTTGCATACATCACATTATTATGAAATGCTATACAACAAGTTACATCTATGTTTACCACAGTAAATGATGGTCGTATTCCTGAAGCAGATAGGGGACCTCAGATTGGTGTAAAGAGAGGTTGAAGATATCTGCAAATACCCCTGCCAGCTGGTCCACACAGGACCTGAGTGCTGTTCCAGGTACCCCATCTGGGCCATGGGTTGACTTTTGAGAAGGCTGCTCTGACATCAGCAATGGTGACCTCACTTACAGGTTCGTCCAAGGCTTCCAGGATGGAGGGCATGCTCTGGCTGACCTCTTGCTCAAAACGGGCATAGCATGCATTGAGCTCATCGGGGAGGGGTGCCTTCATCTTGTAGCCTGTTATGTCTTGTAGCCCTTGCCTTGGTCGACAGGAATCTGTGTGGCTAGCCTCGGATTCTAGCTTGATCCGGTACTAGCTTTTGGCATCTTTAGTGTATCTCTGTAGATCATATCTGGCTTTCTTGTATAGGTCAGGGCCACATGACTTGAACGCCTCAGACCTGGACTTCAGCATGTAGTGGATATCCCTGTTCATCCATGGTTTCCGGTTGGGAAACACACAGATTTGCTTCTTTGGTACAGTCTTCTACACACTTACTAATGAAATCATTTATTGTAGTGATGTACTCATTGAGGCTGGTCACAGAGTTTTTAAATACTGACCAATTTACTGACTCTAAGCAGTCCTGTCGGAGATCATCCGATTCCTCAGACCAATATTTGACGGATTCTCCCATTTCAGTTTTGCTTGTAAGCCGGGAGCAGGAACACAGCCTTGTGGTCTGATTTGCCAAAATGTGGGCGGGCGATGGATAGAACAACATTGTGAAAGGAGAAAATGCATTATCAGATGTATTAGAGTATATTATCTATTTGATAAAGTACCAATCAACACTGTGCAATTTTGAAAGGATAGACGACTTCAAATCCAATTATTTGACATATCCCCATTGCTTTATATTTTTTCCCTTGAAGTTCAGCTCAGCCATCTATCTGGCTGTTTCAAAGTTTTGACTGAATTCTTGAAGTTCACTTCAGTCTTCTGTCTGTTTCAAAGCTTTGAAAAATTCAAAGGGTCTTCACAGCAGGGTTTATTTACACAGTTGTTGAGTGGAATGTTATTATGAATTCTAGACTGCCTTTCAAACCACTGATGTATTCTGCTCAGTAGAGGTCGTTAATACAGCTGTCCAATAGAATGTTAGCTTGCTCATCTGAATAAATCTATGCGCTTCTGAAGTGGCGAATGCTTTTAAGTGGCTATCAAGCAATGTTTGTTTATTTTGACAGATTTTTGAACTTCTGAAAAAGGATTTTTTTATTAAGTTGCTACTCAAGTTTATTTTTAGACAGATATTAATTTTTCAAATATTTTCAGTGTAGCTCATGAGTTTATTGGGAATTGAATGGGTTGAAAGGGATATTTGAGGTAAAGGGTGAAATGGTTAAAGGGGTGTGGGTGAGGGGAGAGCTGGGGGTACAGAAGGTCGGAGAGTGAGAACACAGAGTGGAGGCAAGAAGAACTCAGTGTGACAGGAATGAGTGCTTATTTGGGAATTTTGTTCAGGTAAGTTTTTCTCCAGCTATAATTTAGATTAAGTGTCAGATTCTAACTTAGAACTTTAAAACTGAAAGCTAGTTAAAAAGCCTAGTCCAACAGAAAATGCCAGGCATTCACAGTTGTATGTTACTCAAGTGAAAGATGTCACTTGCATAGATGTTGATTGCTGTAGCAGGAAGCTGATTTAGAAGTGGCAGCTTGGGTGTGAGCCACCATCCCCTATAACAGCAGTCTGGTTTTGTGACTGTACAGAGTAGCGATGATGAGGACTGAGTGTGATGAAGAGCAAGTGCTAATTTGGGAATTTGGTACATGTGCTAATTTGGTGAAGGAGATTTTTTAAATATCTCTTTTCAGCCTCTAGTAGCAGGTAAATGTTCGAAGGTATTAAGTGATCACGTGTGTGAGTTTAAAATTTTAGACATTTAAACTGGAGCAGTAGTTTAAACCAGTACTGGGCAGATATGAATATTTCTTTAGATTTAAAGCTTAACGAGTTAAACTACTTCATATAGCTACAGGTAACAGTTGATGCTCTTTCTAAACTTTAAACCTAATTAGTTAACTAAAACACAATAAAAAATCGCAGGCAGGTGAAGTGTTGCAGCTGTAGCAAGTGGGAGTTGATTACACATTGATTACAGTTGATCTGACGCCACAGTGATGGGTCGGATCTCAAACAATGATGAGACAGAGTACAGGAATGAAATAGAGAATCTGGTGAACTGGTGCGGCAACAATAATCTCTCCCTCAATGTGAACAAAACAAAAGAGATTGTCATCGACTTCAGGAAGTGTAAAGGAGAACATGCCCCTGTCTACATCAACGGGGATGAAGTAGAAAGGGTTGAGAGCTTCAAGTTTTTTGGTGTCCAGATCACCAACAACCTGTCCTGTCCCCCCATGCCGATACTATAATTAAGAAAGCCCACCAATGCCTCTACTTTCTCAGAAGACGAAGGAAATTTGGCATGTCAGCTATGACTCTCACCAACAGTTACAGATGCACCATAGAAAGCATTCTTTCTGGTTGTATAACAGCTTGGTATGGCTCCTGCTCTGCCCAAGACCGCAAGAAACTACAAAAGGTCGTGAATGTAGCCCAAGCCATCACGCAAACAAGCCTCCCACCATTGACTCAGTCTACACTTCCCACCGCCTCGACAAAGCAGCCATCATAATTAAGGACCCCACGCATCCCGGACATTCTCTCTTCCACCTTCTTCCATCGGGAAAAAGTTACAAAAGTCTGAGGTCATGTACCAACTGACTCAAGAACAGCTTCTTCCCTGCTACTGTCAGACTTTTGAATGGACTTACCTTGCATTAAATTGATCTTTCTCTACACCCTAGCTATGACTGTAACACTACATTCTGCACTCTCTCGTTTCCTTCTCTATGAATGTGATGCTTTTTCTGTATAGCGCGCAAGAAACAATACTCCTCACTGTATGTTAATACATGTGACAATAATAAATCAAATCAAATCAAGCACGTGTATGATCCACTGCAGCCAGTGTCTATGGCTCAAGGAACTTCTGTTCATAGTTGATGAGCTGGAGTCTGAGCATCAGACATTGCTGATGAAAATCTCACCAGCTGGCACTCCCAAGCAGGAGGCAGGATTGTGACATTGGGAAATTTCCTGACTCACAAAGGCCACCCAAAATATAAATGATCAACCTCCTCTTTGACTTGGAGTTTCAACTATCAACATATCCACCCCACCATATTGTTTTAAATTATTCAACATATTTCAGATTGAATAAATTGATCATATCACAGTAAGCACATTATAGAAGTTTACCTAACAATATATTTCTGGGATGTAAAATAAGGTCATTATAATTAGTTATGCATTATGTTAATAGTGATTTACATTCAATGGACGTAGGCAAAAGGTAGATCAGAAAAGGTTTTATACTGCAGAGCATTAACATTATATCATAATACGGAGAGATATTTCAGGATTGTACGGCTACAATTATTCACTCATAATCTAGTTTTGTCTGTCATGTGCTGCACTATGGGATCAGAATTTAACATTGTATTAGCCTGAGTAACAGAAACCAGTGCCCATGCCTGAGCTACACAGTGTGTGGGCAAAACACCAGTGTCCATTCAGCAGTCTCTTCGATGAAGCATACTTTTAGAATAAAAAGCTTCTTCTAAGCTTCAGATGGCACCGACAAATACTCTGCGATAAATTTGGTCTGCTGGTGCCACTGAGCCTCGTTTTCATTTATTTAAATGGCTCTGCGAGTATTTGGCAGATGGAATATAGGAAGGTCCAAACTGCCAGCAGAAACATAAGTGTCTCAGTTTGGGGCACAACAGGCTTCCTCACTAATTTCTAAGGTAAATAAATCTTACACCAATTGTAAGTCCTAGGTTTATTGAAAATTACATTTAGGGATGTTCCTCTCCTCCCCCTCACCTTCTGCCTCCTCTGCTAACTCACTGAACCAGTACAGTTCCATAGTTACTAGTGACTGTCTGGCATCTTTCGATATGACCATTCCTCTTATATAAGTATAGACAATTTGTGTTGGCAGGCTGTTCAGCTATGGAATACACTATAGTCAAGTGTGATCCTATCCTCGCCCAACAGCCATCAAGGCATGTTATCTAGCGGCTGTTATTAGTGTGAGAAGTTTGATTTTTAACCCCAGCCCAAAGATTCTCCAATGACCCAATGCCACACCTCGCCCAAACATCTGAGATTAGCGAATTCACTAATCCTAGTCCTCATGGCTCAATGCCACTACAGTCAACAGCTTTACCAGCTGAACCAAGAGAGTGTTAACATTAACTCCATTTTCAGAAATAACCTGTACATTAATCCATTTAAAAAGGACAAAAACCATCCATCGCCACCACCTATGTTCAAGACCTAATGCTGGACAGTATCTTGCACAGATGCTACAATAGGTTTGTTCGTCTAAATCCCTTTCAGTGGCCTGATTCCAAAAACATGCACGGCAACCATCTGGGACTCGTACTTATTTTCTTTTATTTTTGCAGTAACATGGAGTGAAGTTAACTGAATCAAAATTGACCGAATTTAACTCATATTTTAATCTTTTAGTGGATAACAAATCAATAATTATATTGTGTAAAATTTACCAGGCAAATTTAAAATGACCCAAAGTATGCCATTTTGCTGGTGTGGTCTCTGTGAGGTGTGATTCCACTCTCATTATCACAAACAAACCAGTTAATGAGGATTTACATGCAATAAAGTTGTACTTAAGCTTTGCAAGCATGTAAGTCCGAATTTAATTGGTGTGAATAACTAAGTATAACTTATCCAGAAGTGGAATACTTAAATCCTTGCTGTAGTGGCTGAACAGATTCAATTTTGCAAAGACCGGAATTTGTATCTGCTAATGGACAATGCATTTGAGAGGCATGTTGTGATTTGCAGTCTGTAGCTGGCAGCAGATTACCGAGGAGCTGAACCCAAGATCCGTCATCATGCAAACCTAGAAAAGCTACACAAAAATTTCCACAGCCTGAAACAAATATTCAATATAAAGAAAATAAGTCCCCTTTCCTTAATGATGTGGAGGACATGCTTGACAGTTTTAAGTGGCACTTCGAGCACTGCTGCCTCACAGCGCCAGGGACCCAGATTCAATTCAGGCTTCGGGTCACTGTCTGAGTGGAGTTTGCACATTCTCCCCGTGTCTGCATGGGTTTCCTCTGGTTGCACCGGTTTCCTCCCACAGTCCAAAGATGTGCAGGTTAGGTTGATTAGCCATGTTAAATTGAGCCTAGTGTCAGGGGAATTAGAAAGATAAATATGTGGTGTTACGGGAATTGGGCCTGGGTGGGATTGTGGTCGGTGCAGACTCGATGGGCCGAATGGCCTCCTTCTGCACTGTAGGGATGTTCTGATTCTACAAAGTTTATCAATGAAATATTTCCAAATATATGTAATGAATAATTGACTGGTATGTCCGTTTTTATTGCTTTGCACTTCTTATAATTTAAAATCAAACTTGCATCAAACAACTGAGCAAAGAAAATAGCAATATAGGAATGTAAGAATATTGGAGTAGGCCATTTAGTCCCTAGCGTCTGCTCGACCATTTAATTAGATCATGACTGATCCGCACCTCAAGTCCATTTACCTGCCTTTGTTTCATGTCCCTTGAGGCAGTAACCTAACACAAATCTATCTACCTCAGTGTTAAAAAATCCAATTAACCTAGTATCCACGGTTTTTGGAGGAGCAAGTTCCAAGTTTCTACTCCCCTTTGTGTGAAAAGGTTTTTGTTCCTGAACAGCCCACCTCAAATTTTAATAATAGATCTCTGTCTTTTTAATTTCCCCGTCAGAGGAAATTGTTTCTTTGCATCTACCTTCTCAATTTTAATATTTCAATTCCATCACCCATCAATCTTCTATGCTCAAGGAAGCACAAGCCTTGTTTATGTAACCTGCCCTTATAATTTAAGCCTTTAGGCCCCAATATAACTCTGAATCAGGAAACATGGTAGGCAATGTGGTGAAAAGGTACTAACTGCAGAGGTACTGAGAAGTAAAGGAGATCGGGATTGCTGACAGATGAGGCAGCATTTGTGGAAAGAGAAACAGAGTTAACGGGCATGATTCTCAGAGCCCGTTTGCCACTGGTGCAAATCCCGTAATGGTCGCTAACTCTCGTGAGATGGCCATAACGGGATTTGCGGCGGCAAGATCTCAGTTTCAGATTTCCCCATCCCCCTCCGGCGACGTAATCTGGTTCATGTCCAGAAAGAGCGTGAACCAGATTTCATAGAATCATACAGCACAGAAGAGGCCCTTCAGTCCATTGAGTCTGTACCCACACATTAGAAACACCTGAACTCCCACCTAATCCCATCTACCAGCACTTGACCCATAACCCTGAATGTTATGATGTGCCAAGTGCTCATCCAGATACCTTTGAAAGGATGTGAGGCAACCCGCCTCTACCACCCTCCCAGGCAGCGCACTTCAGACTGTCACCACCCTCTGGGTAAAAAGGTTTTTCCTCACATTCCACCCTAAACTTCCTGCCCCTCACCTTGAACCTATGTCCTCTCATGACTGACTCTTCAACTAAGGGGAACAGCTGCTCCTTATCCACTCTGTCCATGCCCCTCATAATCTTGTATATCTCAATCCATGAGTTTAAATGTATTTTAATGTGTTTAAACAGCTTAATGCAGTTGCTTCTGGGGGCGTTAGATGTTCTTCCCCTGCTAGCGTGACATCATGCCGGCAGGAATCACTACTGCTTTTTGTAAACAAAAACCAGTTGTGATGACCACGCCGGGGGCGCGGAGGTAAGAATAGCCCCACGGCGATGAGGGACATGCTAGAGTATTGTACCCTAGCACCTTGGCAGTGCCAACTTGGCAGTCCCAATCTGGCAGGCGCTGCCAGATTGGCACAGCCAGGAGTGAGCCCTCTGTGCAGCTCCACTCAGGGAGTTCCCTTATGTGTGGGGGGGGGGGGGGGGGGGGGGGGGGGGGGGAGATGGGGATGGATGATGGGGGATGTTGTGTCTGCATTTTGGGTGGGGGGGGGCAGGGCAGAGACTATGGAGTGGCTGTCCTGATGCTAGCGGAGGATGAGGTCAGGTCATGCTTGCATGGTGTGGGTGGGGGCATGCTCCGATCTTTCTATGGTGGGAGGGGGGTTGCCATTCTGCATCTGAGATTTGGGGTTGTTTCCCATGTCTGCGAGGCATCCCAATGTTCATGGGGGGGAGTGATGGGGGTCCCGATGTCCGTGTAGGGGTCCCGATATCCGTGTTCCGGTGGGGGCCTTTAACTTTACTTTGGGATCAGGGCTCATTTCTCTGAATCCTATGTTTGCTGGTGAGTTTAGCGCCCCCCACAAGCTGGCTTTGTGATCCTCGCCAGCCCTTTGAAATTGCACAGAGTGCTGTTTGATCAGGCTAGAAATGGCAGCTGTGAAACCACCGGGTTTCACACAGCTTTTCTCGCCTGATCCAGCACTCGGTGCAATTTTGAGAAAATTCCTCCCTGTGTTTAAGTCGATAATTATAAGTATCACCTGACCTGCTGAGTATTTCCAGTGTTCTTATTTCAGATTTCCAGCATCTGGAGTATTATGCTGCAGTATGTATTATATTACACTAATATTCTGTAACATTCTTTATCTATTAATGTCTGATTGCATAAATCTATAGAAACGATAGCCTCAATGTATAATTGTAATGAGGTACTAATAGTGTCTCAGCTGCTCACTTCACAAAGGTTGGCCTACCAAGTGGTCTGAAATTAGCCTGAGAACTGCACCGTTCAACTGAATATGTCGTGTCATCGCCCACTGTGAGCAGTAGCCCAGATATAAACAACTCATGTCCATTATTTAGTGATGTGAATAAAATAGCACAGGTTAAGGCATGGGTCACAAGTGATGAAGATGTAGCAGAACAGGTGGTTGTGAAGGGCCCAGCTGGTCTTAGATGAAAGTCTGGATCCTGCCAGCCCCATGTGAGTTGCTTCAGAGCACTCACTCTAGGTATGCCAGCTTTCGAACAATGGATGTTACAACGCACGGAATATGTTGAGTTAGCACTTGCACCACATTTACAGCAGAGCTTAGATTGGAAACAATATTAACGCCACCTGTGGTGACAAGCTTAGTAACAGAGACCACTGATACAATAAGAACACCCTTAAGAATATTCACACTGACGCAAAGTGCAAAATGAAAAAATAAACATTCAAGGCCAGCTTTGGCTCACTGAGAATAAGCTTAAAGGGAGAGTGCAGAAGGCTTTTCTTTCCATTAGATTTTTTGGCTTCATGAAGTCATGGTCTTCAGCAATGGGAATGGACACAGAATTGCTCAAATTTTAGTGGCCATTCTATTCCATCTGTCTATAGAAGTGACTGCAGGCATCATCCTCAGAAAGCACCCAGTGTCCAGTGGCTCCTGGCATTGCGGCAGATACATCAATTAGTCACATTTACAGGCAGTGCAGTGGAAATGAAAACAGGGAGGGATATAAGAATAGCTGCCAATTCACTGTCACCTATTTTATACTATTGCACAAAGTCAAGATCTACCCCACATGTCTACATCCCTGTTGGGGATGGACAGGGACGGGGACGGGTTCGCGCACATGCACACCCACATACGCGCGCAAACACACACACACACACACACGCACCTGGGCTGAATATGCTGGACCTACCTGGATACTTACCTAGGATATGTTACACTGGTTAGTTAATATGTGGTCTAAACTCAGTCCTTACCAGCACTACTGAACTGAGTACCCCATCCAACCCCTCCAAACAACTCCCCCACCACCATAACCCCGACTTGCCCACCCAACACAACTGCTCACATGCCAACTCAGCCACCCACTCAAAGTCTTGAGGCCTTCAAAAACTTACCTGAATATGGAAGTTAATATCGTAAGAAGGGGGCATACCCTCTCTTTGGCTATCTTCCCCTACTTTCATTGCTGTTCTAAGTAGATGGATGCACTGGCCCATTGCTGCTGCAACCAGGGTCAGAAGTCCAAGCTGCAATAATACAACATGGTTGGGTCACGGAAATCTTTGTGGGCTAGAGCAATGCGCATAGCATTGACACTGACCGAATGATCTTGGCCAATGTATCCTTGCAGTCAACTTGAAAAGAACAAAATATTTTTGATTCTATAAACCCAAAATGTATGGCTGTGTTTATTTTGTCTGTGAAAAAATTCATTAATTTTTATGACTGAAGTTAGAGAAAGGAAGTATGTTTAATCTGAAATATACACCACTTTTGAATTCTCTAGACTCTTCCTTGCAGGTAGAATTAATGCAGCAGGATTGGTGATGTTATTAAAGGTAGACTGTTCTACTCAGGCAAGTGAAATCGCCACCGATGCAGGTCCAATGGGTGCCTAATCTTATCGAGGTCTCCTTCATGACTTCCTCCCACCGACATTTCCTGACTGCTGGCATTCCCAGTAGGCTTGTGAAACTAGATAGACCCTGGTTCATTGAGCTGTTGAGTTCCTGTGAGGTAACTTACAGTCGTTGAAAACAGTACCATATAGGATCAAGTGGTAATTGTGTGCGTATGTTTTCCCCATACAACTGACTTACCATGGATTCAGATTTTGTCTTCTTCAAGGCAGCTCTTTGGACAACAAACTAAAGTTTTTTTTCCATAATTCTAGTTAATATAGTCGGACCCAGTGAGAAGTTATATTTCGAACTTATAAAGAGTGCAATATTCACACCTTTACTCTCTAAGGTGGATGACAAATTTCTTAGAAAAAGTAGCCAAGCATGAATCACCAATCATCTTGTTGATGATTAATTATAAGCAGATGTCCTCACAAAGTAGCAGTCTCTGAATGCTAACAATTAGCATTTACTTTCAATTTATTCAAATGGTGCTAAATGTAGTCAGAGCTGATGCTCCATCTTTTTTGCCTTGCTGATGAAAATGTCAAGAATTGCTATTAATAATAAAGGAAAGCATTTGTTCTGATAAAGGGTATGGATGTAATGGCACGGCAGCAATTGTGCTGACAACGCAGAAGCAGCTATTTCACCAAATGCATACCAAATTGTATGTATATAAGTTTAACTGAGTATAAATTGCTGATAAAATAGTAGAAGCAAGATTCAGAAATATTTGCCTGGCTCTGTACCAGTTGCTTCTGTAACTAACATTACAGAATTACTCTGAACTGAAGTCTCCTCAAGATGACTGCCGTACAGGTCACAACCTTGAAGGGCTATTTTCAAACCCACTTTTCAATTCTCATTTTATTTTCTTTCTCAAACTAAGTTCCTTAATAGATATTCAGATGCTCCTAAAACATGGGGCAGAATCTTACCAAAAAAAATGACGAAGAGTCAGGTCTGACTGAAAATTGCATGTTGGCCAGTTTTCTATCTGGATTTTCTGACACTTAGGGCCCGATCTTACCATTGCGCGGGCGCGAAAACTTGGTAAAGTTGGGCATGAGGCGATTAGCGCGATCCGCGCCCGTGTCCACGCAGATGCCCACTTTATCAAGGCCCGAAAATGGCCACAATCCGAACTGTGCCTGAGACGGGCGCAATGGCAATTTAAATGTATCATTCTCTGGTGGGTGGTGGGAGGGGGGGTGCGGAAGGCCTGATCGTTCTCTGGTGGGGGCGGAGAGGAGGGAGGCCTGATCGCTCTCTGGTGGAGGGGAGGGAGGAGGATCAGATGTATCTATGATGGGGTAGGAGGGGGGAGGCCCGATCGCTGTGTGATGGAGGGGGAGGAGGAGGGAGGGCCAGATGGATATCTGTTGTGGGGGGGGGGGGCTGCAGGGCGAGGGCGATCGGTGGGAGGGAAGGAGGGCAGAGGGTCGCGATCAGTCTGGGTAGCCGGTGGGGGGAGGGGGGGGTGGATAAGGGGGACAGTTATGTTCTGGGGGTGGGGCGATGTCTGTGGGGGCCATCGCTCCCGCTTTTCGCTCTTAGGCCGCTTTATCCACTTTTTGCGATGTGATAGGGGGCGCATTTTTTCAAATTTTTTCTCACTGCTCATGCGCAGTTCAAAGCTCTGATCGAAGCTGAAGTGTTTCGGGCGCGATACGCCCCGCCTACAGTGCAATTCAGACCCTCGATTGTTTTTTCAGGCTAAGTGCGTATGGGGGCGCCTGAGAGCAGTTTTCCAAGTCAGATCTGAATTGCGCCCAGATTCAGCACTTAGAATCAAAATGGTAAAATCGGGTCCTTAGTCAAAAACAAACAGATCAGCGTGTTTCACACTGTCATATTGAGGAGAGGGGCTTAAACAAAAGGGCACCCTGAGGAAAAAATAACCTTCACCCCTATCCCACCATCGAGGTGCCATGGTGGCAACCTGGAAGTGCCAATCAGTGCCAGGACAGTGCCGGGGGCAGTGCCAGGCAGCATTGTCTGGACAATACCCGACCATCTTCCTCTCCCCCAGGGGCTATACTCACCTTTATGCCTCTGTACATGGGCGATACCCACAACAGGTTCACATCTGGGTGAACCTCTTATATCATGTCAGTGAGGTTTGAAAATACACCTAAGGGTCACTATATGGGGGGGTTGCTGTTAATGATACTTAAGTTTATTAAAATATATTTAAATCAGTTGGTGTGAACCTGATAATGTCGCCAGTGAAGGGCAGTGAAAATCAGAAATCGTAATCTTGCGCAAGATTCATGATTCCTGGGTTTCGCTGGATCTTGCGCTCCCACCGCCATTCCCACAGTCAGAGAGCACAGGCTCAAGTTCGCCCCCAGTGTTACAATGCACTGATCATTTTCTCCAAATGAAATAAATGAGGTGTGTGTGGAAGAACTATTTACAAAAAGGACCTTTCCATGTCAGATCTTAGTATGTCTGGTTAATAAATCTCACAGCCAAAAGCCTACTCTACTGTGCAAGACCAGAAATGTCTTGCATTCTGCCAAGTTCAATACCATAAATACGTTGTAATAACTAACAATAACTCATCAATGGGTCATCTGTCTCAGCTGGTGCGATGACACCTTCTGAAATCTCGGCTGATGCTTTAGTTCAGCACTGAGGGAGTGTAACATTGTTTTTAAAAAAAGGCCATTCTTTGGATATGTAAATTCAAAGGTTTATGTACATAATTATGGTAGATATAAAGATGTAATAAAATGTTTTGAAATTGGTCCTTTTACTTGTCTTAGGATATGCACAATGTTGCCGTGTTTATCAATATAACAAGAGTTACTGCATTTCATGATGTTATAAATGTATGAAGCACTTTCAAAATGTTTCTGAACAATGTGTTAAGATACAATAAAAGAACAAGTCTCTTTCTTCCCATAGAATCCCTACAGTCCAGAAGGAGGCTGTTCGGCCGATCAAGCCTGTAGCGACAACAATTCCATCCAGGCCCTCTCACCATAACTCCCCACGTGTTTACCCTGGTAGTCCTCCTGACACTAAGGGGACAATTTATTATGGCCAATCCACCTACCCCGCACATCTTTGGACTGTGGGAAGAAGCCCACGCAGACACGGGGAGAATGTGAAAACTCCACAGAGACAATGACCCCGGATCAGAATCGAACCCGGGTCCCTGGCGCTGTGAGGCAACAGTGCTAATCACTGTGCCACCGTGCCGTCTATCTTGTAGGCAAAACCACATCTAAAATATTTAATGCTGGAGCGACCTGTTAAAACAGTTGCTTCTTGGCTGACCTAATAATAAAGTGGTTATGATGCTTGATTCTTAAAAATATGGACATGTGTTTGAGTCACAGAACAGTCCTGCTCTATCCACAAGCTAAAATTGTAATGGATTTTGTCAGTTGGACAGGCTGGAAATCTCCTGATAATAAACCTTTTGAATTTAAGAGGAGGAAAAAAAAATCTGACAATGCATCTTTCCTTTGCAGTGAACACTATCAGTCGAAAAATGGATCATATTTGCCGTCACAGAACTACGGGGGGGAGTTGGCCATAGCTCGGTCATATAACTTCTCATACCTAACTTCTGCATTGTGGCAAAGGACTTGAGGGAAAAATATGACCAAGTTATTCCTTATTTCTCAATACAACATAAGTAGACTATTAAAAAAAATGCATGTTTGGTACTTGTAAAGCACCAGAAAACATTTGTTAGCCGAACACATCTTTAACTCATTTGTTGCTAAATGAGGCATGGACTAAAGCTTCGGTTCTGTTGAAGGGATAAGCACATAAATTTTCCAGATTTTGTTTTCACTTACCCAGGATATTCTTCGAGGTGTCTGGAAAATCATTTTACTGACTTCAACGTACGGTGTAATGTGATGACAATTCTTGTTCAAGTGCTGCACTGAATAAATGTCACACTGGTCTGGACCCATTGACCATTATAACCTTGTGCCTACCTTCCTAAAAGATAGGACCTATAAGACAACATCAATGAACAAGATTGTAGGGACACGCTCGAAAAACTTGGTTCTTGAGAATGCGATGCTGTTAACTGTAATGAAAAGAAAAAAAAACATCAGTTGATCACGAAACACCTGCTCTTTTACTGCTGCTCAGGCAGCTAATGAGCTACTTCACAAAAACTTCATTCATCGAACTGTGGATTGAACAACTGGCGTAGGGAATTGCTCAACACGTGAAAACAAAGTTGTGGCAGGTCCAACGATCACGAATCATCGTGGATTAAGTAATTAAAGGAAGTTATGAAACAAAAATGGCAAACAAGAATTCAGAGGAGCAAGCATAATGAATTTAAAGGAATCGGTATAAATACAGAAATAATACTTCGGAGGGTCCTGGGTGTCCATGTAAGTGAATCACAGAAGGTTGACGTACAGGTACAGGAAGTGTGGAGGCGATGGCCTAGCAGTATTATCGCTAGACTATTAATCCAGAAACCCAGCCCTCGGAGACCTGGGTTTGAATCCTGTCATGGCAGATGGTGGAATTTGAATTCAATAAAAACTATCTGGAATTGAGAATCTATTGATGACCATGAAACCATTGTCGATTGTTGGAGAAATCCATCTGGTTCACTAATGTCCGATAAGGGAAGGAAATCCGCCGTCCTTACCTGGTCTGGCTTATATGTGACTCCAGACCCACAGCAATGTGGTTGACTCGCAATTGTCTTCCAAGGGCAACTAGGGATGGGCAATAAATGCTGGCCAGCCAGCGACCCCCATGTCCCACAAATGAATAAAATGAGGTAATTAAGAAGGCAAATAGCCTTTAGCTTCCATACAAATGCACAAACATACATACAGCACAAGAATTAGGAGGAGTAGGTCACTCAGCCCTTTGAGCTTACTCTGTCATGACTGATCTGAATATAACTCAACTCCACATTCCTGCCTATCCCTAATGACATTTCGCCCCCTTGTCAGTCAAGCTGCCTTAAAATATTTTATGACAAAGGGACTGCAGTAAAAGAGTAAAAAAATACTACAATTACACAGGCATTGGTGAAACCATACCCGGAAAACTGTGTTTAGCTTTGATCTTCTACCATTAACTCAACATCAAGAAGAACACAGACTGAAAGAGGAAAAAGAAACACAAAGGTAATGCATGACTATTACTGTAACATGCAAATGGTTTGCAATCAGCTGACACATTTATCAATGATCAACATCCAAAATTCCCTACCAACACAGAAGAATAGTGATAAGATTTTAACAAGTTTGGCATTAAAATAAATCTAGTGAGGCAGTGGAATTTAAATGCTGAATGTACTGCAGTTTCCATGAGCCAAGTTATTCTGTCTCAATTCCCAAAGTTCTCATTTTTAAAGACAATTCTTGCACACCCTCAGAAGGAATTGAGTGGAACATGTATCGTTCCTCTATGTCATATCTGAACTTCCTATTTTAGGAACTTACTGTGCAGCTTTGTAGCTGGAATAGATTTGAAGGCATGCAGTCTGTCTAGACTGAAGGAAAAATCAAAAAGCTAGTTTCTGTTCCATATTCCTCATCTATGTTTTGCACAGTTTCTAATATGAAATGTGTTCAGGAACATATATAATGAACAAGGTAATATCCATGTTTGAATAGCTGCATTTATGTACACATCCTGTGAGCAAAATTCATATCTTTCATGCAAAGCCAATTATCCTCCTGTGAGTGAGGCACACCCTCTTGAGAAGGGTGCTTGCTAGGGAGTCTCCTGCATGCACAGGGAGAGGCAAAACTGGTGCTAACAGTCCTACTACTTGAGGGCATCACACAGGTCCATGACATTAATTCATTAAGCACTCACCAAAGTCCAAGCATTCAGCCACAAAAAGCAGCCAATACTAATGTTATTTGAAGGGCCATGCGCCTAACTTGTGGAAAAAGTGAATTTGAAGAACTATTTTGCATTAGATTGGAGCTACTGCTGAATGTTTCTGAAAGTGCTGTGGTGATTTCCTGGATTTGGCAAAGAGCTTGTGAACTGTCCCCACACAGGCTGCAAACAGGCATTGGTGTGGCAGCGGCAATACCTTGGAGTCTTCAGGTCGACAAGAAGGGTGAGCAGAAACTATGGATGGGGCAAGTTAAACTCTTACTTAACAGTGTCAGGAGGCTATCTGACAGGCCAGCTGTGGTATTTTTAGAGGACTGGCTTGCAGACCATGAAGGTACAAACAAACAAGAGTTTTATGAGAAAGGTGTTTACAGGCTGTTCGGATAGGTTGCCCATTTGTCTGCACAGACAACTGATGATGTCATCAATATGTCAAATGATCGGATTCTTAAAGTGACCTTGTTCCAAGTAGGAACAAACATGAACACACAACACCAATTGATGTACCCAGCACTCCACCTCCAGCAGGATGCCACCATGATCCTTTCACAGTGGTTTTGTTGCAGTGTTAATGTCAGCCTACTTGTGATGAATAAATAAACTTTAACTTTCAAAAAATCATTCCTTCCCCTCTATTAGCATTCCAAAGGGGCTGTTCCCTCTGTGATACCATGACTGACTCCTCAGTCATCCGAAACACCCTGTCCCTTTCCTATAGTACCTACCCAAATGCAAGAGATGCAACACTTGACCTTTTTCCTCCTTCCTTCTCACCATCCAAGGCCCCAAACACACCTTCCAGGTGAAAAATTGATTTACCTGTACTTATTTCAACTTGGTATACTCCTATATAATGGGTAGACCAAATGCAGACTGGATGACCTCTTTGCAGAACACCTACGTTCAGTCTGCAAGCAAGACCTTCCAGTTACCTGCCATTTAATTCTCCACTCTGATATTTCAAGTACTTGATTTGTTGCAAAGTTCCAATGAAGTTCAATGTAATCTTGAGGAACAGCACTTCATCTTTTGACTGGAAACTTTACAGCCTTCTGGACCAAATTTGAATTCAGTACTTTGGGATCATCACCTCAGTCCCAATTTAGGTCAGTGTAGTACCAGCAGCAGCCACAGGTAGCAGCCAAGACTCCCCTCACCTCCACAATATTCCACTCATTAACTTCTTTTCTGCAGAGCCTGCTGGACCCTTGAGGATTTTCAACATTTTTTGTCTTTAGTTATTCAGCATCTCAGTGTGCATTCTTCTGTCAGAGGTCTTCCTCAACAGTGGCACAAATCTCAAATGCTATCTGCCTATATAGGTGCAGTCAACTGTGGCACTTATTCTCTGGAATTTTAAGGTAGCTTGTTCTTCAATGATGCACTCAGTGTTGAGAGTATGATCTTCAAAGCATTCCTGATCATCGTTCCTCTGCCCTTCTCACTCTCAGAGCTATGCATCTACTCCTGAGGATGTTGATCTTCATCGCTATGCATCTCTATCTCTAAGTACCTTGATCCCTTGACCAGTGTTGCCTTCATTGCTGTTAGCAATATTCACAATATTCACTGGACCACCTCTCCCCCCACTTTATGGCCCAGTGATTGGCCAGGGATGCAACCTCCTCGACTGACTGAAAGCTCACCGATCAGTTGCTCTGCTCAGCTGGTGGCAACTGTGTCAATGGATGAATGCCTCTTAAGCGTTAGTAAACAAACCCCTGCTGAATTAATCTATCAATACATAGAAATATACATAGAAAATTGAAGCAGGAATCAGCCATTCAGCCCTTTGAGCCTGCTCCACCATTCATTGTGGTCATGGATGATCCTTTATGGATCATGCCATGGATGCATGGCTGATCTTATGATCAAGATTAATGAGTCTTGGAGCTCAGCCAAGTATTCATAATGAGGCCATTTGGCAAGGCAGATGTCACGCCATCTGTTTCTGTTGACATAGCTATAGGATGGACTCTAAGATTCATTAATGGATGAGGTTGAATGACATAATTGTGAGGCTATCATAAGTTATTATTTTGTTGACCTGTTTCTTCAATATCTGTATGTTTATATAACAAGATTAAGAGGAATAAAGTGGGATAAAGCTTCGGTTCTTGCAAATATGAATGACAGTGTCTGACATTTCTTTAATGCTGTAAGAGCAGCAGTTTTTCTTAAAGCAGATTTCTGGATGAGTGTTTTCTCATGAACATGTCAAGATGTGCCATTGTTATCATATGGTTCATTGGTACTGTATATAATGCATACTGTATGCATGGATGGTGGGGATGAATGAATATGAGGGGTGAGGGCTAGATGGCCAAACAATCCAAAGAACTGGGATGCAGTCCCAGAAAACAAAAGAAGGCCATCTAACCAGCCCACCGCATACTCACCCGCATCCGTGACCACACCCAAATTTTTTCCAGTAAGTAGTCTCACAACACCAGGGTAAAGTCCAACAAGTTTATTTGGTAGCACGAGCTTTTGGAGCATTGCCCCTTCATCATGACCTAATGAAGAGGCAACGCTCCAAAAGCTCGTGCTACCAAATAAACCTGTTGGACTTTAATCTGGTGTTGTGAGACTAGTTACTGTGCCTACCACAGTCCGACGCTGGCAACTCCACATCAAATTTTTTCCAGCATCAGCAGCCCCACTCAATTCTTCCCCTGCCTCCACAGAGCGAAAATAGTCCTTGCAGAAGGCATTTGTGTGGAGATGGATCTGCCAAGTGAGGAAATTTCCCACTTGAGCTTCCCGCCTCAATAGCGAAAATCCTCCCCTGGGTTCTTTTGGTTTATGGATCCCCATCGGGATCGTAACTCTATGGCCCAGTCCTATTCTTCATCACCTGGCTATGTGAATGCTAACGTTGGGTTGGCCTTAGTTTAAATATTGCTAGCAGCCTTAGATATCCAAGTATCGGACTATTCGAATTGTGGAAAGAGCATAGTGAGGACTCATTAGAATTATACCAGCAAGTAGAGATTATAATAATGAAAAATTTATAAAACCGGGACAATGGTTTTTCAAAATAATGAAATGTTTTGCATGGGTAAATAGTGAAATTATTATCACCAGAAAAATAAAGGGGAAGTTAGAAGAATTCTTTTTCATAGGGCGATTGGAAAATAGAATACCGCACCACAAGAGATTGCAGAGGCAGAAATCATAATAACATAATTTAAAATTAAATTGAATAAGTAGTTCAAAAGAAGAAATATAAAAGAATTTGAGGAAAGAGCAAGGGAATGCAATTAGAATGGATAGATGCAGTTAAAGGGCTAGCACCGGCAGATGAATGGCCTCTTTCAATGCTGTATGTAGCTGTTGGATGGGGTAACTCAGGGGTCAGTGCTCGCATCTCTTTGTTCTCTTTTGCATACCATGGATTTTGAAACTTGGCTGCAATCTTGTCAAGTTTGCAAATTCACCTAAAGCTTTGCAGAGGAATTTGAGAGGACAGATGAAAGTGTTGAACGTTGAGCAAAACAATATATAACATCAGTATGAAATGAATTGAACTGGTGTTGCTCTCAAAGCTATTAATGGCAATGTCTAGACAGTGGTGGGATAACTGATAAAATGCTGGGATACAGAACAAGATCAGTGCACGACTTACTAGTCTACTGAGAATATATTAAGGCCATACATATGATGGTCATTATTGCTCCTACTGAACCCCAGCAAAAGGATGGGCAGGTATTCAAAAAGATGCAGGGGAGAGTAGCAAGAATAATTCCAATGTAATTGAGATGACCCATGAGAAGATGTTTAAGGATAGGGAGCTGAGAGATTTGTTTAAAATATTAAATTGCTTAATCAAGGTAAAGTTTCTTCTTCATAATGTTAGTGATTTTATGGAGGTGTTCTTCTGGCTGACCTGCTATCTTACACCTTCTGTAAACATGAACTCATCCGAAACTCTGCTACCCATAACCTAGCTCACAGCAAGTCTTGTTTATCCATCACTCCAGTACTTGCCGACTGACATTGGTTCCCAGTCTAGCTGTACCTTGATTTTTTGAATTCTTATCATTCTTTTCAAAATGTTCCACAGCCTTGCCTCTTCCTATCCCTGTCACCTCCTCTGGCTCTACAACCTTCTGAAAGCTATGTTCTTCGAATTCAGTCCTATTGTAAAATTCACTCTTGCCAGTTCTGACTTCAGCTGCCTTGAATTCCCTCCCTAAACCTCTCCAACTTTCTCCACTCTCTTTGGACACTCCTTCAAACGTAGCTTTTTGACAAAGCATTAGGTCAGCTGTCCTATCAGCTCCTTATATGACTCACTGCTGCATTTGGTTTGCTAAGGCTATACTGAAGTACCTTGGGATGATTTATTGCATCAAAGGCGAGGCGATAGCCTAGTGGTATTATTGCTAGACTATTAATCCAGAAACTCAGCTAATGTTCCGGGGACCTGGGTTCGAATCCCACCACCGCAGATGGTAGAATTTGAATTCAATAAAAAAAATCTGGAATTAAGAATCTATTGATGACCATGAAACCATTGTCGGAAAAATCCATCTGGTTCACTAATATCCTTTAGAGAAGGAAATCTGCCATCCTTACCTGATCTGGCCTACATGTGACTCCAGACCCACAGCAATGTGGTTGGCTCTCAACTGCCCTCCAAGGACAACTGGCGATGGCAATAAATGCTGGCCAGCCAGCGATGCCCAGGTCCCATGAATAAATGAAGAAAAAAAAAATTAAAGGTGTTGTGTAGAAACAAGTTGTTGTAGCATGTTGTTTTCGGTTCTTCTTTTTCTGCTATACCTTTCCCTAGTTCATTGTTACAACATTAACTCTACAGTTAAGCAGGATAATAAAATCACCTGAATTACAACTCTAGATTTCAAGCCTAATTTGAAGTCTAATCCCTTTTCTGCTATTTTATAAATTTTATACTGAAACCCATTCTTCCCCATGAAGACTGGTATTTTATCACTGGTAATATTTTGAATCTTAAGAAACATTTGGGATAGGAAAGTAGAGGTCCTCCCACCAGCAGCACCATGCCCGTATTTCCAACTGAACAGTGAAATCTTCACTAAACATTTTACTTTGATGTTAGTGACAAAAATTGAATGGTGCAAAAGGAGAACTGTCAAGTCTCACAGTAAATTCAGAACAATTTAACAAGAAGGCCAGAATCATTCTTTAGCTTACCATGTTGCCCTCGCCCGTCAGATTTACATTAAACTACATCGTTCCAGTCAATAATGGTGGTGCATTTCAAACAAGAGTAAATGATTAAGGCAACATTAAGGAACTTTAAAATTGCCTTTGAACTCCTCAGCTGTGAAATTCAACTCTTAGCACTTGGTTTCTCAGTCTTAAGAGAGCTATTTTGCATCCAGAACCCTGTAAACCTGATTTGGCATCATCACTGCCACTTTAGGGCTCAATGCCCCAGCTAACATTCTCCATAAGCTTGCACGTCTAACATGTGTTCAGCAGCTGGAAGGAGCACGCCTCCCACCAGTGCTATTTAAAGGGATTGTCAATGACTTAGAATCATAGAATCCCTACAATGCAAGAGGCCATTCAACCCATTGAGACTACACTGACAAAAATCCTACCCAGGCCCTACCCTCATATTAACCCTGCGACTATGGGAGGAAATCAGAGTACCTGGAGGAAACCCATGCAGACATGGGGAGAACATGCAAACTCCAAACGGACAGTGACCCGAGGCTGGAATTGAACCCGGGTTCCTGGCGTTGTGAGGCAGCAGTGCTAACCACTGTGCCGCCCCATATAGGTTAATTGCTGATTGATTTCTACTGGCTGTTGCTGTAGATACACAAGTCGCTAAAAATGACAGGGCATGGGTGTGGCACATACACTAAAGGACCTGGTCCTAATTTCAAAGTATAAAAGCAAATTACTGCGGATGCTGGAATCGGAAACCAAAAGAGAAAATGCTGGAAAATCTCAGCAGGTCTGGCAACATCTGTAAGGAGAGAAAAGAGCTGATGTTTTGAGTCCAGATGACCCTTTGTCAGGGCTTTGACAAAGGGTCATCTGGACTCAAAGCATCAGCTCTTTTCTCTCCTTACAGATACTGCCAGACCTGCTGAGATTTTCCTAACTTCAAAGATTCCGCACCCAGACATGAATGTAATAGTTTACAACCTCTCTGGGCTACAGCATGATATGGAAAGTAAGCAAAGGTGATTAAAGAGCAGGACAAGCACTTACCTGGGAATTGGATAGACAGCAGACCTGTGAGGGAACAACTTGGAGCGGGAGAGTTGAAATCAGGGCCAAGGCTTCAGGCCTACACCAGGGAGTCTGAGAGGTGCACAACTCAGCTACTGGGAACCAACCTGACTGACTTTGAAAGGAGAGCGAGAAAAAAAGAGTGACTTCACAGGAAAATGATTGTATGGTAAGAAATTGCTATTGCTTGGGTGTTAATTATCACTTTCATTGTCAAAATTCAATTGTTCGGTCAATTGCATTGGTGTCTGCCACCTTGTGATGAATGACATGACAAGGGCAGAAAATGAATAATGAGTGCCAGTGAGAGGGATAGATTGTTAGCTGTGGGAATGGTTTGTGCTTGAGGCTGGGGGTGGGCACTGTGGGTTCAGCATTTGTGTGCCAGATGGGTATACTGCTTCAGATCAGCTGAAGCGTGCCTGAATGAGTCTGCTCCCTGTATCCCTGGCAGCTAAATGAACAGCTGCAGGTATCTTGGTCACATCATTCTCCTCCTCCTCCTCTTGCTGTTTTGGTTGCCCCTCCCAAAGATAGAGTATTCACCCTTTCTTCCTCCTGCAGCTCTAGTCCTCTCTGCTGTGCTATGTTGTACAAGGTGCAGCACCTTCCCCCTCCACCACCCCACCACCCCCCCCAACCCCCACCCCCGCCATCATTCTGGACACACTTACTGGTGTATATTGAAGAGTGCCCCCAGATTTCCGCAGACACCAGGATCACTTTGTCAGTATTTAAGAACAAAATGTGAGCATCGCAGGCTAGGCCAGCATTTCATGCGCAGCCCTGCTTACCCTTGAGAAGGTGGTAGTGAGCTTCCTACTTGAACCTCTGTAATCTTGAGTTGAAGGAACATCCACACTGCTGTTTGGAAGGGAGTTCCGAGAAGCATCCCACTGGCTTGTTCAATTACCATTATTGTGCTCATGTGGCTTCGGTTGCACCTTCCCTGCGTGTCAGTGGTAGGGCTACTCCTGGACATCATCTGCTACGTCCTTAGAGAGTGGCCTTGTCTCCAAGGAGCCATCTACTGACCCTGCTTAGAGGTGTAGGTATCTGTGGGAGAATTGACTAATGCATCAGGGCAGCTTCCTGAGTATCTGGCACCGACATCCATAATAATAATTCAGCGCTTACATGCTTACAAAGGAAATTTGACATGTCAGCTACGACTCTCACCAGCTTTTACAGATGCACCATAGAAAGCATTATTTCTGGTTGTATCACAGCTTGGTATGGCTCCTGCTCTGCCCAAGAACACAAGAAACTACAAAAGGTCGTGAATGTAGCCCAATCCATCGCGCAAACCAACCTCCCATCCATTGATTCTGTCTACACTTCCCGCTGCCTCAGCAAAGCAGCCAGCATAATTAAGGACCCCACGCACCCTGGACATTCTCTCTTCCACCTTCTTCCATTGGGAAAAAGATACAAAAGTCTGAGATCACGTACCAACCGACTCAAGAACAGCTTCTTCCCTGATGCCGTCAGACTTTTGAATGGATCTACCTTGCATTAAGTTGATCTTTCTCTACACCCTAGCTATGACTGTAACACTACATTCTGCACTCTCTTGTTTCCTTCTCTATGAACGGTATGCTCTGTCTGTATTGTGTGCAAGAAACAATACTTTTCACTGTATGCTAATACGTGTAACAATAATAAATCAAATCAAATCAAAGCGGCCAGCTGAGCATTAATGAAATGGATTTCTTTCCGATTGATCCTGTTGGTTGATCTTGTGTGATTTCAAGAAGAAATTGGATATAGCTCTTAGGGCTAAAGGGATCAAGGGTGTGGGGGGAAGCCGGGATCTGGATATTAAATATGTTGATCATCCATGATCAAAATGAATGGCAGAACAGGCTTGAAGGGCCAAATGGCCTATTCCTGCTTCTATGTTTCCATGTTTCTGTCTGAGGGCATATTGTATGCCCTGTCCCTGTGCGAATTCAGCCAATCCAAGGCTGTGCTGCCCTTGACTCAGTAAGAGTTTTAACAACACCAGGTTAAAGTCCAACAGGTTTATTTGGTAGCAAATTTGGTAGCAAATTTGGTAGCATAAACCTGTTGGACTTTAACCTGGTGTTGTTAAAACTCTTACTGTGTTTACCCCAGTCCAACGCCGGCATCTCCACATCATGACTGCCCTTGACTGCCATGGGCAATGCACGCCTATCTGGACCCTGTAGAAGGTGTGTTCCAGGAGTTTGTAAACGTACGCAACAATCTAACTTGAGAGTCTGAGACACTGGTGCTCGGTCTCAGAAGGCTGGAGGTCAATGTTCACTCCCTCTATCCTGTGCAAGGGCATGTGGCTGAAGAGAAGGCGCTGCCACAGCTGCTGGTCTTACTGCTGCTGCTCCTCTTCCTCATCAGAGGGTCAGGTTAGACCTGCAGGAGATGCACTC
Organism: Mustelus asterias; assembly: GCF_964213995.1. NCBI lineage: Eukaryota > Metazoa > Chordata > Chondrichthyes > Carcharhiniformes > Triakidae > Mustelus > Mustelus asterias. The sequence goes on along the minus strand of NC_135815.1, from coordinate 38,130,876 downwards.
TTGTGGCTGAGAAGGCTGAGTGCTGGATGGTGCATATCAAAGTCAATAAACTCTGGGGGTAGGGGAAATCAGCTCCAGTGTTGAAAATCGCCTCCAAAGCACACTCTCAGAAAGGCTTTTCGCTGAGGTAAAGAAGCAGTTGACCTGTTTCTGTGAGTTTAGTCAGTCAATTGTTCGGCCCTGCCAGTCCTGCTGTCCTCACGCCTTATTCAAGCTAGCGAGTTGCAGGAAGCCCGGGAGACCTTTGCACTGGTTGTTGAAACACTGAGTCCATGGCTAAAAGATGCACTTTTTTTTAAAGATGAAGCACCTATTAGCAGCATACCCTGTCCGTTTTTCTGTGGCTTTCCTCACACGCTAGTGGTCGTGGGTTCCGCTTGAAAGGTGGAAATCCACCCTGGCAGCTTGAAATCCTCCTCCCAGCCCACCCAGCAATCAGACTCTCTCCACAGAGGCTGCCTAACCTGCATAGGATTGCCTAATGTTACTGATTTTGTTATTGAGAATTTATTATTTGCAACAAAAGGAAAATTCCAGGTTTGCCGACCGTACTGTATGTTCGACCCCGACCCCTCACTTTCCGAAGTGCCCACTAGAGTTAGTATTTTGCTCCAATGCAAACCCTTCTGAAGCAGCGGTGATCCGGGAGGGTGCTGGTATTCGGGCCAATCCAGGGCGCGGCGCTGTTTGTCTCACTACTATATATGTATGAATAGGTGCCTGGAACTCAAATAAACTTCAAAAAGAAAATCAAAGGCTCCTTGATGCCGCCGATAGGATGGAAGTCTTCCCGATCCTCAGTCTTGTTGCGGTTTCTCTCTCATCTCAAGTCGTTCTCGTGTCAACATGATCGTCTGTGTTACGGCATTGTGGCTTCTAGCCGGCTGAAACTTACATGAAATTACTGGCATCGATGTGTGCCGGGCTGGTTGTAGTCCATATTAGAATTGTAATTGTACACATTGCTTTTCAGCTGGTGCGCCTATTTAAATAAAACACATTATAAACCCTATTTTAAAAATTATAAAGATATTTCAAATGTTTTTAAACCATTAAATAAACATGTTTTAATCATAAGTATCAATTAAGCTTCTATATACAAGGCTGCAGATTTGGGTGATCTGCCACATGACCCTTAATGTGGAGATGCCGGTGTTGGACTGGGGTAAGCACAGTAAGAAGTCTCACAACACCAGGTTAAAGTCCAACAGGTTTATTTGGTATCACGAGCTTTCGGAGCGCTGCTCACCTGACTCACCTGATGAAGGAGTAGCGCTCCGAAAGCTCATGAAACCAAATAAAACTGTGGACTTTAACTTGGTGTTGTGAGACTTCTTACTTAAATCTTAGCCATTCTTTGTTTGGACCTGGCCTTGCCACATGAAACTCTAGAAGATTGGCAGTTCTTTTGTAAAATGGCCAATTCATAGAATATCATCTCCTCTGCTACTTCCAATCTCATCTCTTGACTAGTGTGAGTGTTTGTGAACCCGCTGCCTTTGTTGCTTCCCACCCCTTCTTGCCCACCATGCCAACCTGCCTTTGCCCTGAGCCCTCACTGCTCCATTTAGTTTCCCCCCTGTCTCCCTCTGAGCTCGACTGGTCCATGAAACTCAATACGTGCTCCTTCAACCCCATTCCAATTCAACTATTAACCCAACTGATTCCCTTCCTGACCCAAAACTGGCATCATGAGTTGTTCCATCTCCTCAGGTACCATTCCTCCTCTGTCAAAACTGTCCTCAACTTGTCATGGACAGAACAGAGTTGGTAGGATAATGTTTCCCCTCTTCTCCCCACCTCTCAGTTGTATGCAACAAGATGTGAGTTTAGGAGGAGTGTTTTAAATCTCTTGGTAATGTGATTTTCAGTAATAAACATGTAGCAGGCTTTCGGGTAAGTGTAAATTAGAAGAAAGGATTATTCACACAATACCCCAAAACGTAAACTCAACAAAATATGTTCACTCGCTTACACACAGACATGTACAAGCAAGTAAAGATGGATTCTAGAGACAAACCATGCATTTAGGTTGTTAGCAGAAATACAACATGCATTCAAATTTCAGTTATTTAAGATGCATAAATGGCAGGAATTAATGGATTCACTCTCCTGGTTCTTTGGATGAATGGAAGTTGGAAACCTCTGGGTTTCCAGACAAAGCCATGATGTAGAGATGCCGACATTGGACTGGGGTAAGCACAGTAAGAAGTCTCACAACACCAGGTTAAAGTCCAACGGGTTTATTTGGCAGCACAAGCTTTCGGAGCGCTGCTCCTTCATCAGGTGAGTGAGGACTTGTGTTCACAAACAGGGCATATACAGACAAACTCAATTTACAAGATAATGGTTGGAATGCAAGTCTTTGCAGGTAATCAAGTCTTAAAGGTACAGGCAATGTGAGTGGAGAGAGGGCCAAGCACAAGTTAAAGAGGTGTGTATTGTCTCCAGCCAGGACAGTTAGTGAGATTTTGCAAGCCCAGGTAAATCGTGGGGGTTGCAGATAGTGTGACATGAACCCAAGATCCCGGTTGAGGCCGTCCTCATGTGTGTGGAACTTGGCTATCAGTTTCTGCTCAGCGATTCTGCGTTGTCGTGTGTCGTGAAGGCTGCCTTGGAGAACGCTTACCCGAAGATCAGAGGCTGAATGCCCGTGGCTGCTGAAGTGTTCCCTGACTGGAAGGGAACACTCCTGCCTGGTGATTGTCGAGTGGTGTTCATTCATCCGTTGTCATAGCGTCTGCATGGTCTCCTCAATGTACCATGCCTTGGGACACCCTTTCCTGCAGCGTATCAGGTAGACAACGTTGGCCAAGTCGCAAGAGCATGTACCGTGTACCTGGTGGATGGTGTTCTCACGTGAGATGATGGCATCCATGTTGATGATCCGGCACGTCTTGCAGAGGTTGCTGTGGCAGTGTTGTGTAGTGTTATGGTCACTGTTCTCCTGAAGGCTGGGTAGTTTGCTGCGGACAATGGTCTGTTTGAGGTTGTGCAGTTGTTTGAAGGCAAGAAGTGAGAGTGTGAGGATGGCCTTGGTGAGATGTTCATCTTCATCAATGACATATTGAAGGCACTGGAGAAGATGTCGTAGCTTCTTCGCTCCAGGGAAGTACTGGATGACGAAGGGTACTCTGTCCGCCGTGTCTCGTGTTTGTCTTCTGAGGAGGTCGGTGCGGTTTTTCGCTGTGGCACGTTGGAACTGTCAATCGATGAGTCGAGCGCCATATCCTGTGCTTATGAGGGCGTCTTTCAGCATCTGTAGGTGTCTGTTGCGATCCTCCTCATCCGAGCAGATCCTGTGTATACGGAGGGCTTGTCCGTAGGGGATGGCTTCTTTAACATGTTTAGGGTGGAAGCTGGAGAAGTGGAGCATCGTGAACCGGGATCTTGGGTTCATATCACACTATCTGTAACCCCCACGACTTGCCTGGGCTTGCAAAATCTCACTAACTGTTCTGGCTGGAGACAATACACACCTCTTTAACTTGTGCTTGGCCCTTTCTCCACTCACATTGTCTATACCTTTAAGACTTGATTACCTGTAAAGACTCGCATTCCAATCATTATCTTGTAAATTGAGTTTGTGTCTGTATATGCCCTGTTTGTGAACACAAGTCCTCATTCACCTGATGAAGGAGCGAGACTCCGAAAGCTTGTGCTGCCAAATAAACCTGTTGGACTTTAACCTGGTGTTGTGAGACTGCTTACTGTGCTTTCCAGAAAAAGTCATGGCTAAGTTTCTATGGAGGCAAATCTTTGCAGGTGAGGACAAGTTCTCCCCTCTCTCACTACTTGGTTTGACTGATCGTTCAGGCAGGTTTCTATTCTTTTTGCTGGAGGAATGGGTCCCTCTTGTGTCCTGTTGACTTCTAGGCTCTCTTGTTTATGGCTTGTTCTTGGAGTAATAAGATTTGTTAACTGAAGTCAGTTTTGACTATGTGACCACGTTATTGATGCTCCTATAGTTGATACAACTGATCGAAAATTAGAAGCTGTTGCTACACAATGGGGGTAAATGGTGACAGTTCACACCTATTTGTGATAAGCTGGTTTCTCCACAACTCGATGTGTCAAGTCTGCAGATACTGCAGATCTCCACATCACGATATTGCCTTTGGCAGCTATTGATTCTGAGTTTCAGTAAATACCCAGCCAATAAGAGACGTAAATTCACAAGTAGTTTTGCATTGTGACTGTCTTTTCAAGGGAGTGTCCACACCCACAGTCCTTTACAAACATTATGTCAGCATGTTCAGGCATGAGTTTATAGTGGAGAAATCACAAAAGGTCACCTGACCCTTGGTGGCCACCTTTGCAGCACACCGTCCAGTTTTTGAAATCAATTTCAATAAAATCCACACTACATAAAGGCCGTATCTTGAAAGTTAGGAATATGAAATTCCACTTTAACCTACCCTCACCCATGGCAATACCTCTGTCCTAACAAACTGCTGTCATATCAACCATCTCACATTCCCCTCCAAAGTTTCAGATCGTGTTGCTGCCTCACAGATCTATACTCATCTTTCATACAACCACATCTGAATCTCTCCAAACCAGTCTCTACCCCTCCTTTGGCACCACAGCAAACATAACCAAAATCCTAAACTACATTAAATTGGGAGAAACTTTTCTCGTCCATAAAAAGATGGAGAATGAAAGGGCACAGCTTAAAGTGATTTGCAAAAGAAGCAAATGTGCCGTGAGAATAAATCTTATGACACACCGAGTGGTTTGAGTCTAGAATTGTGGTGGAGTCAGGTTCCATCGAATCATGCAAGAGGACATTAGATAATTACTTAAATAAAAACAATGTGCAGGAGTATGGGGAAAAGACAAAGGGAATGGCACTAAGTTGTGATGCTCACTTGGAGAGCAGGTGCATACATGATGGGCCAAATGACCTTGTTCTATGCCGTAACAGTTCTGTGATTGTGACCATGCCGTGCTATCCCTCCTGAACTTCGGTGCAGCCATTTATATCGATAACCACCTGAGACTTTCATTCCATTGTTCAGCTGCCATTATTTCAATGGATTCTTTCCTATCTAATTATAGCAGAGCATCCCATGCAACAATTTCTCTTCCAACCCGACACCACCACTTTGAGAGTTCCCCAAGGATTCTTCCTAATCCAGATTCTGTCCTTTGGTAACAACATTGGTCAATAGGGGGGGGTCAGCTTTTACAACTCTACCTCTTCAACAACTGCCTTCACCCCCCACCCCCCCTCCCCCCTTGCTGCCTGGCTACTTTCAGTCTCAGATGGACATTGATTTTCTGCAGTTAAACATTGCAAAGACCTCATTATCAGCTCCTGCCATGAATTCACTGCTGAAATCCTCCCTCCTTCCACTCGCCACTGTCTCTCTGAATGCAACAACCTCCTTATTAACCTTGAGCTGAGCTTCTGACTTCATATCATCTCTATCACAAAGTCGACTTCCACCTACTTAGTTAAAAAGTATGATGGTAGACAGACGATGGCGAATAAGTAAAAAACTAATACATAGTTTACAACAAAAATACATTCCTTTCATGCACACAAACCCAGCAAGGAAAGTGTTCCAACCATGGCTAATGAAAGAAATCAAGAATTGTATTAGTTCGAGGAAGAGATGCATAAAGTAGCCAAAAAAGAAATGGTAAGCCTGGAGGTGGAGAGCGTTTTAGAATTCTGCAAAGGAGAACCAAGAGAAAGATTAAGAAAGAGAAAATAAATTGAGAATAAACGAGAAACATGAAAACGGGCTGTTAAAGCTTCTAACGGTATGTAAAAAGGAAAGTGTTATGAGCAGGAGGGGAAGGGGCTAATTTAAACAGCCCTGATTTCTCTTCTCACTAGCCATCTGTAAACAAAAAGTTTTTTAAAAATTTTTGATCCCCCTCTTTATAAGTATTTTCCCCCAACCATTAAATTTGAAGTGTTCCAATCACTTATGAATAACTCGCGCAGTAAATTCGATATAAAACAAAATAGAAAGGGCTGGTTTATTTCAGACACACACAAAAAATGCTGGAAAGGGGTTTTGCAACCTTTTTTTACACTCATACAATAAAAAGGGGATAAGGGAAAGAAATGGGTACAGAGCCAGACCATAATAACAACACAAGTTATGGTTTTGGTCAGTCCAGAATTCAGAATCAAAAGTCTAATGGATTGTTTCTTCAGAGGGTAGGTTTGTTGACTGTCACAGGGTGATCTATAAGAGAGACTTCCACGAAGGGAGGTAGCACGTAGGGTTGAATTAGTCTTGAAGGCACTAGGTATAATGTTCGCAGTTTAGATAAGGGCCAGGCAATTGTACCTGAACAAAGCTCCTTCTGCTGCTACCTGTCCAATGGTAAGGTGGTCACAGCACAGGCTGTTGCCTAGAGTTACTGTTTGCTTCGGAGGTCAAACAGCCACTGACTATAAGATACAACAGCTTATTAATTAAATGAATTCAGGTAGCACAACCCTCAGTCATGTAAGATATGGATGATATTGGAATAGTGTAGATTAGAGGGGCTTTAGATTGGTACCACTGGTCGGCGCAACATCGAGGGCCGAAGGGCCTGTACTGCGCTGTAATGTTCTATGTTCTAGAGTGCGGTTTTGGGTTAACTAACAAGGCCTTCTGGTTGAAATCCATTGTTTTTTGGAAATGGTCAGACCATGAGCACCACCTTGGGATATTAGGAGTCACAAATAGCTGCCCTTGGCCATAGCTGGCTAAGACAGACATCACGTCTCCGGTGCTGGAGTTCTGCCTTAGAAATGGAAAAGGTTGATGTATTTCTCTGGAATTTAATTGCCGGCAGTCACAAAGAGCATTAGCTGTTCTTTTAAAAAACAATGAGCTCCCTGCTCATTTTCTGAAGGTTTGAAATTCTTCGGGTATGAGTCATGGCTAGTCATGGAAAGTCATGTCCGTTAAAAAAAGTGATAATTTTTACAAAGTCGTCTGGGTGACGGAGATATTTATTTTCCACCCCTCTCAAAGAGGACAAAAGGATTAGCAAGAACAAATGTGGATCCATTACACGTGGAGTGAGGAGAATTTATAATGGAAAATAAGGACATTTTTAAACTTTGTTTATTAGTGTCGCAAGTTGGCTTGCATTGCAATTGCAATGAAGTTACTGTAAAAATCCCCTAGTCGCCACACTCCAACGTCTGTTCGGGTACACTGAGGGAGAATTAGCATGACCAATGCACTTAACCAGCACATCTTTCAGACTGTGGGAGGAAACCAGAGCGCCTGGAGGAAACCCAGGGAGAATGTGCAGACCCCGCACAGACAGTGACCCAAGCCAGGAATCAAACCCAGGTCCCTGGCACTGTGAGGCAGCAGTGCTAACCACTATGCCATCGTGAAATGGCGGAGGAACTAAACAAATACTTGCTTGTCTTCACAGAGGAAAATACTTAAAACCTCCCTGGAATAATGGAGAATCAAGGAACTAGTGTAAGCAAGGAACTGCAAGATAGTAATATTAATTAACAAATAGTACTAGAGAAATTAATGGGACTTAAAGTAAATAAATCCCCATGACCTGATGATCTACACCTCAGAGGGTTGAAAGAAGTGGCTTTAGCGATAATAGGTACATTGGTGGTCATTCAAACAGGAATGGGTCCTGCAGATTGGAAGGTGACAAATGTAACCCCACTATTAAAGAAAGAAAGGAAGAAGAAAACAATGAACTACAACCCTGTTAGTATAACATCAGTTCGAGCGAAATACCAGAGTCTATCACCAAGGGTGTGATAACAGGATACTTAGAAAATAATGGTAGGATTGGGCAGGTTGAACATGGATTTATGAAAGAGAAAAATCATGCTTAACAAACCTGCTGGAGTTTTTTGAGAATGTAGCAGAATAGATAGGGGGTACCAGTGGACCTGGTATATTTAGATTTTCAATAATACTTTGATGTGGACCCACGCAAGATGTTTAGTAAATCAAATTAGAGCACATGGGATTGGAGGAATAAACTGGCATGGATTGAGAGCTGGTTAATGAATGGAAAATAGACAGTAGGAATAAATGTGTAATTTTCAGGTTGGCAGGCTGTAACTATGGGGGTACATTAAAGATCAGTGCTCGAGCCCCAGCTATTCATAATTTGTATCAATGATTAGGATGTGGGGATTAAACTGAATATTTCCAAGTTTGCAGATGACACAAAACTAGTTTGAGTTGTGGGTAGGATACAAAGACGCTTCAGGGGGATTTGGAGAGGTTAAGTCGGTGGGCAAAAATTTGGCAGATGGAATACAATGTGGGGAAATGTGAGGTTATCCACTTTGATAGAAAAAACAGAAATACTGACAGTATCTTAAGTGGTGAGAGGCTGGGAACCATTGATATTCAAAGAGACTTCGGTGTCCTTATTCATGAGTCACTGAAACCTAACATGCAGGTACAACAAGAAATTAAGAAGGCAAATAGTATGTTGGCCTGTAGTACAAGAGGATTTGTGCATAGAAGTAAAAATGTCTTACTGCAATTATATACAGCCTTTGTGAGGCCACAGCTGGAGTATTGTGTGTAAAGTCCTGGTCTCCTTACCAAAGGAAAAAGAAAGTTATCATAAAGAGAGTGCAACAGGGGTTCACCAAACTAATTCCTGGGATGGAGGGATTGTCATCTGATGAAAGATTAAATGCACCTGGTCTTAATTCCTTGGAGCAGAGAAGAATGAGAGATAATCATATTCAGACACATATACAATTCTTACAGGCTTGACAGGGTAGATCGACAAAAGAGGCTTCCCCAAATCAAGGTCTAGATCAGGGACACAGTTTGAGAATAAGGGGCCGGCCATTTAGGACTGAGATGAGGAGGAATTTCTTCACTCGGAGGGTAGTGAATCTTTGGAAAACTCTGCCATGAGGGCCAGGAAGGCTCAGTTGTTGAATATGTTCAAGACTGAGTTCAATAGAATTTTAAATATTAAAAACATCAAAAGATGTGGGGGTAGTGCAGGAAAATGCTGTTGAGGTAGAAGATCAGACACAGTCTCATTGAATAGTGGGCCAGGCTCGAAGGGCTGAATGGCCTACTCCTATTCCTATTTCTTATGTTCTTTTCTGTCCTTATTTAAGGTCATGATGTGGAGATGCCGGCGTTGGACTGGGGTAAACACAGTAAGAAGTTTAACAACACCAGGTTAAAGTCCAACAAGTTTATTTGGTAGCAAAAGTCCGAAAGCTTGTGGCTTTTGCTACCAAATAAACCTGTTGGACTTTAACCTGGTGTTGTTAAACTTTTTACTTATTTAAGGTCACCCACTTCCAACACTACCTAACGTCATATGCAGGTAAAATCATTACCTATTTTTTGATTGCCTCCACACTTGATCATTTCTACATACTGCTATTTTATATCTCAAAACTTTACCTTATCAAAACTGTGCTGCCCTAAACCTATCCCACACAAAGTTGTTTTTTAAAAAATTATCACCCCTGTCCTCACTGAACAACAGTGAATCATGGTACCCACATCCTCAAATATTAAATTTTAATTCTGATGTTTAAAATCTCTCAACAACCTCATCCTTTCATGCCCTTGTAACATTGTTACCTTGTAACATTTACCAGTGGTATAACTCACTCCCTGAATCTCCATTCATCTAACACCCACCTCTTGTGCGTCTTCCCCTCCTTTCACCCCAACAATGGAGCAATGCCTCCAGCTACCTAGGCCCCACACTATGGACTTTCCTCCTGAAATCCTTCTGCATCTCATCCTTTAGTACTATTGTTTAAAAGCTACCTTCTTGGGTAATATTAGGTCACCTATCCTAATATCTCATTCGGTTCAGTATCCATATTTTACATTATACGTCTGTGAAATGATTTGGGATATTTTTCCATGCAATATATCCTTTATCAAAGCAGGTTATTGCTATGGTTATTAATAAATGACAATGCCTTTCAGAAAAAATAAATCAGTTCAGTTGAGAGTGCAAGGTTAATCAGTTTGCTGTTTAAATACGACACAGAAAATGTGACAATATCATCAAACTTTGGATTGTATTAACTAAATCTATTTTAGGTGTGATTTGAAAATGGCTGTGTTTGGCTGAAAATTGACAATAATAAACCATCCTCCCTGCAGGTGTGCCAGTAGCTATTGTAATTCTTCCATTGAGGCTGGGATTGTGCAGGTCGTTAACATCATAACGAGCCCTGGACCAACTGGCACCGATATGGAACATTGAACTTCTGATGGGAGAGATTATTTCAAACCTTTTACAGAATGAAAAGGATAAGGTACCCCAGGGAGTAAGGAAGGGATCCTTTATTGTTTAAAAAGGCAGCATGTAACTGGAGTTTTTTCATTTTTAAAACAAAAAGCTTCTGAAATAATAACTTATTTTTCTTTTGAAATTCTGTTCTTATCTCCTGATTACAATACTCTATTTCAACTCAACAATTACTGCAGAACTTCTTCTCCCTGGTATTTAAATAAAAATACAAACTGCGATAAAATCAAAGAGAAATAATTTTAATGTATTCTGACATCAGTGTTTCGTTAAGTCAATCGTTTAATTATTCAGCACATTGGCAATTTAATCCATTTAAAGTGCTAGGCACTCATGAAACAAGAGTTTGACTCGGAAATGGTGAACAAATTGGTCAGGATATTTTTTTGGGGGGCGTGCAGGAGGGCAGAACTTCAGCAGGACAACGGGTCGATCTGCACCATTTCAGATACAGTCCCAAACTGTTTCTCACATTAGGACTATTTCAAGATGCAAGATTGGATTCCTGCCACCAAAATTACAATTACAAGGGGGCACAGGTTCAAGGTGAGAGGGGGAAAGTTTAAGGGAGATGTGCAGAGCAAATTTTTCACGCAGAGTGGTGGGTACCTGGAACACACTGCCAGAAGAGGTGGTGGAAGCTGACACATTAGCAATGTCTAAGAGGCATCTGGATGAATAAAGATGGAATAGAGGGATATGGACCGAGTAAAGGCAGAAGGCTTTTTTTTTGTTTAGTTAGGGCATCATGATTGGCACAGGCTAGGAGGGCCGAAGGGCCTGTTCTTGCTCTACTTTACTTTGTTCTTTGTTGTTCTTTGTAAAAGAGATCTAGTCATTCTGTGATGAAACTCTGGTAGCACGATCCACTGCAGCATCTGAAGATCCAAAGAAGGACTTCAATGGGAGAGAAACATACTGGAGGTCAGAATCAAGCCTTCCACTAAAGGCATGGATCCATGCCTAAGCCTCCAGCAAGTAATCTTTTGGTAAGAGCAAGGAGGAGGCTTCGACAGGGCCCTCTCCTTTGGCGGCACAGTGGTTAGCATTGCTGCCTCACAGCGCCAGAGAACCAGGTTTGATTCCCAGCTTGGGTCACTGTCTGTGCAGAGTCTGCACATTCTCCCTGTGTTTGTGTGTGTTTCCTCTGGGTGCTCCAGTTTCCTCCCACAGTCCGAAAGACGTGCTGGTTAGGTGCATTAGCCATGTTAAATTCTCCCTCAGTGTACCCGGACAGGTGCCGGAGTGTGGCGACTAGGGGATTTTCACAGCAACTTCATTGCAGCGTTAATGTAAGCCCACGCATGACACTATAAATAAACTTAAACTTAAAAACTTAAACTTTCCATTTGGGTATTTACTGCCACTTATCCAGACCTACAAACACTTTCCACATCATGGCAGTGATTGGATGAAGAACAGTGAAATCCATGACCTCGGATCCTGCCCTTCCACAGTTGTTTACACAAGGCTGGCAGATAAGGAATGAACTGATATCTGTGTGGACCGAAGAGGGAAATGCCAATAAAAAGGTGAGAGAGCAGTAAAACCTCACGACCTTCTGCCCAATTATTCCAGCTAATTTCAGGCAGGGTTATGGAGGATAATTCTCCCATCAAGTTGACATCACCTTTAATTATTCTGCTTTACCTATTTATTTTGGACTTGCTTTTGACTTAGGCTAAAGCTAACTTGTTTTTGAAGGATCCATGGTTAGCAGTGACTTTTATATTCATGCTTGCGAGTGTATAAGTGTGGTGAACCATCGTTGGTTACCACTGTGGGGTTATTCCAATGTTACTGTTGGGTTAGGGTGTTGCCACTGTGGGGGTTGTTATAATGTTGTTGGGTTAGGGTGTTTACCTGTGGTAGATGTTGTTATGGCACATCCCGGTCGGGCCCCGCCTCCTGGGGAGAGGTATAAGACCCTCTGCTCAGGCGGGACCCCTCCAGTCTGAATTGGTGTACTCGTGTTAGATAGTTCCATTGTTTGCCAATAAAAGCCTTCAATCGCTGAAGCCTTGTACCTCGTGCTTGATTGTCGCGCATCAATAAGACATGGCAAATTTTAGTATAATGGCAGTTATAGTGATATATGTAGAATAATAGCTAAGTTGAAGGATTGAAGGTCTAGTTCCAATTAATGTTCTGTGACTCCGCTGAACCTAACCCGAAAACTATTCACACTGCTCTAAATGTACATCCCTGATATTTAATTCTCTTTCAGGGCAGAGATTTGATTTGGGTATCTCATTAGAGTGTGGCCATAGGTGTGGGTACAGACTTAGCTTTGCCTCCAATCCTGTTCCTCTCAGGAACCCATTGCCCAGACTTGCTTTTCCATGTTACTGCCGGCCCAACTGCGAAGTCAAGCAGTAACAAATTAAAATGCAACTGATCACAAATTAAAATGCAAATGGTCACAAGGTAAATGTGAATTAGGGACAGAAAGCAGAGAATAGTGGGGGAAAGTTGTTTTGCAGACTGTGAGGAAATATACAGTGTTGCCCTCCAAATATTAGTATTAGTACCACTGTTTTTTTTGACATATACTAATTATCTGGACATGGAAGGCATGATTTCAAAGCTTGAAGATTATTCACAACTCAGAAAAAATATAGCAGCAGACTTGAGGAAGAGGTAGACTGATAAAATAGGCAGATACATGGCAGTTGAAATTTATGAACATGAACATACGAATTAGAAGGAGGAGTGGGACGTTGAGTCTGCTCCGCCATTCAATAAGATCGTGGCTGACCTGATTGTAACTTTAACTCCACATTCCCACCTAACCTTTCACCCCCTTGCTTATCAGGAATCTATCTAGCTCTGCCTTACAAATATTAATTGACTCTGCCTCCACCCCTCTATGAGGAACAGTCACAACCCTCCGAGAAAAGAAAAATCTCCTCAACGCTAAATGGGCGATCCTTTATTTTTAAACAGTTCAAATTCTAGGTTCTAGATTCTCGCACAAGAGAGAACATCCTTTCTGCATCCACCCTGTCAATCCCCTCAGGATCTTATATGTTTCAATCAAGTCGCCTCTTACTCTTCTAAACTCTAGCAGATACAGCCTGCCCTGTCCAACCTTTGTCCGTAAGGCAACCTTCCCAATCCTGATATTAGCCTAGTAAACTTTCTCTGAATTGCTTCCAATGCATTTACAACCATCCTTAAATAAGGTGACCAATACTATGCACAGTAGTCCAGATGTGGTCCCACCAATGCCCTGAAGCATAACCGATCTACTTTAAATTCAATTCCCTTTGCCGCCGCCCCCCCTCGAAACTTTCCCTAAAAGGGGCTCGGTACTACATCCCTCCCCTCTTAGGTCCCTTATTACCATATATAAGCAAAAGTTAAATTATTTACAATGAAACAACAAAAAATAAGTTCTTTAACATAGTCCACCATTAACTCAATCAGACAGGGGACTTTCCCTTTCTCTGGAAGCGAAGTAATTCAGCAGGTGGTGTCTCCCAGCAGAGGTAGCTTTGGTTTGACTTTCAGAAATTGGACTCTCAACTTGTATAGGTACTTCTCTAGTTCCTGTCGAAACACTACTTGGCCCTTCCTCAGGTTGGCTTGCTTCCATACTTCTTTCACTCACAACAACATTACTGGCAGATATAATCGAAACAGACTACCTCACTGCTTCTCTATGTGACTTCCTTCTTCTCAAGTGATCTAAATGCTTTTTCAGGATATTATCTTGAACTCCCAGCTCATATGATACAGGGCCCGTTCTGGTCACAACACCTGGGACCCAACTCGGGACAATCCCAACATTTTTGACATACACTAGATCATCCCATTCGAATGTCCTCTCAATCCTTGTTGAATTTTGATTCTTCTTTTGAACACTTTGCTTTGCCTCAACCCTCCCCGCCAAATTGGGAAACATCAGGTCCAACCTGGTTCTCACATGACTACCCATCAGCAACTCAGCAGGAGGTCATGGGTGCCATCTTCCTGCAGTTAATGAGAAAATGTGCTAATTTTGTCTTCAGGGATGCCAATTGTTGTTTTTTCATGGCTGCCTTAAAGGTTTGTACAGCTCTCTCAGCGAGTCCATTCGATGGAGGCGGGGCATTTTTTTTATTGCTACTCAACAACAAGAAATGTTGGAATTCTTTGCTGGTAAATGCTGTTACATTGTCTGAAACCAAAACCTCCGGCAACCCTTGGGTGACAAAGCTTTGCCTTAACTGTTCCACTGTTTCAAAATAAGTAGTGGACTTCATTTTATAAATACTCGGCCATTTTAAGTGTGTGCCAACTATAAGTAATGACATTGTACCCATAAATGGGCGTATAACATTCATGTGCAGTCACATCCATGGCAGATCTAGCCATTCCCAAGGGTGCAATGGGGCTGTGGATAGTAACTTCTTTTGCACCTGGCATTGATCACACTGCTTAACCATGCTCTCTGTGTCTGCATCTATCCCAGGCCACCAAACGTAACTGCAAATGAACATATTCATCATGGACACACCTGGATGGGTGCTATGTGGTTCCTCAAGTAACAACTTGTTGCTGGGCATGGGGACAACCACCCTCACTGCCCACAGAATGGAGTCATCTTCACAGCCCAGTTCATCCTTCCTTGTTTGAAAGGGTTTTACCTGCTCAGACGTTATATCACAACACTAGCCATGAAGAATCATGTGTTTTACCACAGATAATATTGGATCTCTTTGAGTCCAGTATTTGATCTGCTGCGCAGACTCAGGTAATATATTGAGAAAATGCAAGGCTAAGATAATTTCTTGTGGCACTGCTGGGGGCGGTGTACTTTCCAGCAATGGGAGATGGCCCAAGGCTTCTGTACTTGATATACGTGTCCCAGTCTGTGTTGGAAGGTGTACTCATAGGCAATCAACATTTAAGCCCAATGCTGTATCCCTGCAGACTCTATCAGAGGGATTGCCTTATCTTCTCTAAACAATCCAAGTAAAGGTTTATATTACGGTAAAATGCCACCCACAAGCATGTTGGTGGAGATTTTTTATCCCAAAGATGAAGGCCAAATCCTCTTTCTTGATCTGTGAGTATGCCTTCTCTGCATCAGTTAGAGTCCTCCAAGCATCGGCAATGGGCCCTTCTGACCCGTCATTCATTTTATGTGAGAGAACAACTCCAATTCCATAAGGATATGCATCACAATGAGTATGATTTCTTTAGAAGGATCAAAGGGGACTAAATGCAGGTTGACTGTAGGGCTTGCTCCTGTTGTCTGAAGGCTTATTTTTGCTGCACCTTCCAGTACCATCTTTGATGTTTTTGTTTAATAATGCATGCATCATAGACAGGTTTGGAATGAATCTCTCATCATAATTTACCATTCCAAGGAAAGACTTGAGCTCGGGGTTGGTGCCTGACTTTATTTTCCATCTGGTGCAATCGTTGTGCATCCCGAGCCAACTTTGCATACAAGCCCTCTGTTTTAGGTATAGGGTACCTGTTTAATTTGTTGCCCGGATTAGTGTTACTTTGTAGTGTCTGCATATTTGTGCAGTCTTATTGGGTTTGACTACTGGCACAATAGGAAGCTGCCCATTCTGCAAATTGCATGAGCTTTATGATGCCCAAATCTTATAATCATCTAAGTTTGGTCTCCACCTTCCCATTCAACGAGTACGACACGTGTTTGGCTCTCTAGAATTTTGGTGTAGCTTCCGGCTCCACATGAATTTTCGCATTCAAGCCTCAGATTTTGCCCAATTCATCCTGAAGTACCTCCTGGTACCTTCTGAGGACTTCATGTCGGCCACCTTCATAGAATCATAGAAACCCTACAGTGCAGAAGGAGGCCATTTGGCCCATCGAGTCTGCACCGACCACAATCCCACCCAGGCCCTACCCCCACATATTTACCCACTAATCCCTCTAACCTACACATCTCAGGACTCTAAGGGGCAATTTTTTTTTTTTTAACCTGGCCAATCAACCTAACCCACACATCTTTGGACTGTGGGAGGAAACCGGAGCACCCGGAGGAAACCCACGCAGACACGAGGAGAATGTGCAAACTCCACACAGACAGTGACCCGAGCCGGGAATCGAACCCGGGACCCTAGAGCTGTGAAGCAGCAGTGCTAACCACTGTGCTACCTTCATTTACTTAGCAATTCTTTTGTCAATTCAATTTAATTTCCTGAAGCCAATCTCGACCCATCAAGCTTGGTCTTTGGCCCACAATTACAATTAAGGTCAGTTGAGTGGTTCCGTATAGCCTCACCACAAAACCAACGTGACTGCAGTGTTTTTTTTATCTTGGGGGCTGGACTCCTCCCTGTAGGTATCACTATGTTTGCTCTCCCACCACTGTGGTGGAAGCTCCTGTGTCTACCTCCATTTTGAGTGGATGACCATTGGCCATCAGTATTATTGAGATAGGGGCTATTTTGCACACCTTAATATTATTCAACTGATATACATTTGGTCCTCCTTCAGAAATATTCTCCATGCTGTGCACTGGAATCTTGACCCTGCTAGCACTGGGACCCTACATATGCTTCTTACAAAGTCTTTCTGTTGCAGGCATAACACCTTGAACCTTCATTTCTCCTGGGGGTGGCTTCCCCCACACCAATAGCACTCTTCACAAATCTTGATTTGTTGACAGAATCTTTTATACATCTGCATTCTCTCAGGCTCTGCATTTCTTTGCTCATCAGATCCTATGCCATCATCCTTGGTACAACTGCCCTGCCACTAGAGTTTCCCTCCAAACCTGGAGGACCACGCCGCCTTTGAACCTCCATCGTGCCCATTTTTGCACTTTCCATAGCAAAGGCAATTTTTAGCACCTTCTTTAAAGTTATTTCCACCTCTGTCAACAGTTCTTTCTATAACGACAGTATTATTTGCACCACACACTAGACGGTCTCTCAACATATCATTCAGGGCAGACCCAAATTCACAATGTTAAGCTGTGTGCCTTAATCTTACCATGAGAGCTGCTATTGCTTTCACAGGGTTTATTGCTTTTGAGTTGAACTTATACCTCTGCATGATTACCGAGGGCTTTGGTTGATAATATCATTTTACTATTTCTGCCAACTCTTCAAAGGTTTTAGTGTCAGGGGTTTCCAGAGAAATCAAGCTCCTTATTAAATTATAGGTTTGATACCACAGGCTGTTAGCAGTATTACCCTCTTCTTCTCCTGCGCCCTATTTCATTTGCTTTGAAAACATATTGTAAGCTTTCCATATATTCAACCCAATCTTCTGAATTAGGTTCAAAGGCCTCTGATTTTCTAAATAGAGACATTTTTGTAACTTACTGGCTCTTGAATGGACCTGGTTTGGGTGGCCTGGACACAAAGTTCACCCTGTCTTTCTTCATGGCAACTTGAAGGCACTCCTGCTGCTCCTCGTCGCCAATGTGATATCTCAGAGAATTAGCGACCATGAAGTTTAGTAACTAAACAAACTATTCAGTGTAATGAATAAACTATGTACAGAATGCAAGAAATGTGCTACCGACTACCCTGACTCCAGTCTCAAACTGACTGGAAAATCATGTGCTCAGCCCCAGAATCTGCGCACTTCAGATCGATTGGCCAATTGCGTCACATGGACTCCCCCCAAAACCTTACCCCTAAAGGGGGCTCGCTACTACACTAACATTTTATCATTCATGCACAAAGACACCTAGATACCTCTGCAATTCAGAGCTCTGCAATCTCTGACCATGAAGATAATATGCTTCTTTTTTATTATTCCTGCCAAAATGGACAATTTCACATTTTCCCACATTATACCCCATTTGCCAGAGCTTAGGATAAAACACTAGTTAAGCCACAGTTAAAGTACTGCATACTGTTCTGGTTACAGGAAGAATGTGAGCGCAGTAGGGAGGGTGGAAAGAGATTAATGAGGCTGGTGACTGGAAAAATTTAGCAATGAAGAACAATTGGACAGGCTGTCATTATCTTCTTCAGAACAGAGGATCAGAGGGCGGGGAGATTTAATTGAAATGTATAAAATTATGAGAGGCATAGATGGAGTGGATAAGGACATAATTCTGTTCGTGGAGAAGTCAATCAACAGGGAACATCAATTAAAAATAATTGGTAGAAGGGTGTTGAAGAGAATTTTGTTTTTACCCAGATGGTGGTTTTTTTTTATTCCTTCCTGGGCCAGCATTTATTGCCCATCTCTAGTTGCCCTTGGGGGGCAGTTGAGAGTCAACTACATTGCTGTGGCTCTGGAGTCACATGTAGGCCAGACCGGGAAAGGGCAGCAAATTTCCTTCCCTAAAGGACAATAGTGAACCAGATGGGTATTTCCTGGTCATCAGCAGATTCTTAATTCCCAATATTTTTATTGAATTCAAATTCCACCATCTACCATGGTGGGATTTGAACCCAGGTCCCCAGAACATCAGCTAAGTTTCTGGATTAATAGTGTAGTGATAATACCACTGGGCCATCGCCTCCCCCAGGTTGAGTTTGGAACTCCAGAAAGTGTAGTAAAGGCAAAAACACACATGGCATTTAAAAAATATTTGGACATGCACTTGAAGTGCCATAACCTACAAGGTTATGGGCCAAGATTTGGAAAATGGGATTTGATTATTTCAACCAGATTGTACACGATGATCCAAATGACCTTTTAGATTTGCAAATTTCTATGATTCTATGAAAACTGGGAAACATTCGAAGTTACTTTGCTTCACAATTGATTTCAAAATATATAGGAATATATGGCACCAACGTGCACAACATGTTTTGACATGGGTTGCATGGGGTATGACACTATGTGGTTGGCAATGATCACATTTATAGACTTCAACAGCTGAAGTGATGCATAATGATGTTGTCACAAACCTCCCATTGCCAGTGTTGACACATCACTTCTGTGTGGGCTGTTGTGATTTTTCATGAACAACAGGCAAGGCACAGTGTGTATCTCACTCATATCAATGTGAATACCCCTTTACTTTGTAAGATTAGTAAGCGTGCCACACGCTGCAGAGAATTTACAAACTTTCAATGGCTTCTCCTATAAGGCACCCAAGAGCAGTGCAATGACCTAAATTGCTGATTTAGCAAACCAAAATGTTGCTTTATGACAGGCTACATTGTCTTGTGTGCCTCATTGTTTCTATGGTCTGCTGGACTTTGATGGGGATTTAAGCTATTCCCATAGTCCCCAGAAGCCAGCTGTATGTTTAAATAAACCAGCACACAAAACTGTTCAAGGATGAAGGACTCATCTGCTGACCCAAAAAAACCTAACGTTCAACAGGATGTGGATCATTTTTGGCCATCACAGAGCAACTTCCAATTAAAGGGAAAGAGTTTGAAACATTGATATATATTGGATTGAGCGACTGCTCTCAGCTCACATAGGAATGCATAAAAGTTGGAACAAAGGCCATTTGATCCAACCTGTCCATGGTGGCATTTTCTCTCCACCTGAGCAAATAGTTCAACTTACATTTACCCTATTCACATGGGTACAGTCCGCTCAGATACAATAATAACATTAAAATGTTATGTGGCCAACTGTTTCTTTGTGCTCTTGAATAAATAAATTGACTTGTCACTCTTTAGTCACCTTCAGACTATAGCCCCTATTACCTTGTTGGAACCAGCAATTGCTCCTGCAAACCCTCGAAATGTGATTCACACACCTCAGTAATTGCCTCCTTTAAGGATTGCATTTTGCACCCTGAAAGAGCAGGGTAGGACTTTTGCTGATATTCTAACATTACTGGGACAAATCCTTCAATATTAGAGAGCTTTAGACACCAAACTTGACGAGTATTGGTGCCTTGCTGCCAGCCAAGAATGGAAAAATGGAAAAAGAATACTGAAATGCCATCTCAATTGATCAGTCCTGTCTGAGGTGGCCTGATTTGAGCAAGACACTTCATCAAACAAAACCTGCTTTAAGATTTCTGCTCCTTGGGTGCTGTAACATAGGCCGGAATTTTACCAGCACGACCGCTCTGATTCTGGGGGCGGGCGAGGCGCAAAGAACAGCATTCTCCGTTGGCCTTGGGTGGGATCATACGAATCTCGGGCAGTCATGTCGGTAAAATTCCGCCCATAGTGTTCTAACCACAGATTATCATTGGGGTTTAGCACAATTATATATCATCATGGTGCCTCTGGTGCACAGTACGCAGTAACAAGACATCTGGATTAAAGAACTTTTCATCCAATGGCAGCACTCGCAAAGGGCCAATGGTTACCTTTAACTTTTCTGCCTCGTGAAGGGGTAAGAAATAGGGTGGCATTCAATGTCCACCCTCATGGTGGATTTGGTGGCCAGGGACATTTATTCGGGCAGGAGGTTGGCAGGTTGGGTACCACCTTTCCTGCCTCCAACCCCAGATAAGTCCACAGTAGGAAGGCATGTGGATGGTCTTCCCACCCCTGCCATCTACTGAGGTCCTTAGGTGGGAAATTCACACCCATTTAAGGGCCTCATCCTTCTGCCACCGGTATTAATCCAGCAGCAGGGAGGGGACTCACCAAGAGTGCAACACCACAAGCAAACCCATGGAGAGAGGGTCGCTCCTTCAAAGGCACTCCTTGCCTGATTGAGGAACAACACATTGGGAAATGTGGGGTTTGCTGAAAGCCATTCCCTGCCCTTGCTGCCGACTATGTTAGCACGGTGGTTAGCACTGCTGCCTCACAGCACCAGGGACCTGGGTTCAATTCTGACTATGAGTGAATGTCTTTGTGGAGTTTGCACGTTCTCCCCGTGTCTGCGTGGGTTTCCTTTGGGTGCTCCGGTTTCCTTCCACAATCCAAAAATGTGCGGGATAGGTTGATTGGCCAGGCTAAATTGCACCTTAGTGTCAGGGGGATTAGCAGGGTAAATACGTGAAGTTATGGGAATAGGACCCAAGTGGGATTGTTTTTGGTGCGGACCCGATGGGCCAAATGGCCTCCCTCTGCACAGTAGAGATCCTATGATTCACCCCCACCTTCTCATGACCCCCCTCCCTCCATCACTCACATGTGGCCAGGGATCTGGCCCAGGCTTCTGACGGGCCTTCCCTAAAAGGGTGCTGTGAGGCGCCTCCCCATTCTCTAGTTAACAGATGAGACCCCATCACGTCCATTAAATATTGCCCGATGTATCAAACCTGGGATTATGTGTGGAAGCAATTTTCTGCACTCAAAAGGTTGCCAAGGAAGATATTTTTCACATGTTGTTTAATTTGACAATATTTTGGTATAAGCATCCGAATAACCAACAACACTTCATTATAGGCTTGGTGCAGCATTGGACAAGGCATATTACTCTGGAACTGTTCATATATTTTCTGAATGTACAAGTCCTTGTTGCACCATATAAATACACAGAGGTTACAGTATGGAAACAGGCTATTGGACCCAACGAGACTGTATTTACCCTCCAATTGAGCAAACGTTTCTTATCATTTTTATCCACCCAACTCCAATACTTCTTTTAATTCTTCTTTCTTCATTGACCCATTCAATCTTAATCTTGAATATTGACATTGTTTCTGCCTCAGCACTAGCCCTATATGAATTTCACAGGCTCACAATTCTCTATGTAAAGAACTACATAGAACTTATAGCATTGAAAGGCCATTTAACCCAACAGATCCATGCCGGTGTTTACACTCCACTTCAGCTTGCATTCACCTTACTTTGTTTCACTCTATCTATATATCCTTCTATTTCTTTCCCCCTCATGTACACATCAAGCTTCCCTTAAATAAATTTATGCCATTTTCCTCAAACACGCAATGTCATTTCTCCCGAATTCCTTATTGGATTTAGAATCAGAGAATCATAGAATCTACAGCATGGTGACAGGCCCTTCGGCCCAAACTGGTCCATGCCAACCAAAATGCCCATCTAAGCTAACCCCATTTCCTGCATTTGGCCCATATCCCTCTAAACCATTCCTACGCATGTATCTGTCCAAATGTCTTTTAAATGTTATCAATGCCCCGTGCTGAACCACTTGCTATGGCAGCTCATTCCACATACATACCACCCTCTGTATAAAAAAGTTGCCCCTCAGGTTCCCAGTACTTTTTCCCCGCTTAACTTAAATCTATGCCCTCTCGTTCGCGATTTCCCAACCCTGGGAAAAAGAGTGCATTCACCCTATCTATGCCTCTCCTGATCTTATACACCTCTAAAGATCAACCCTCAGTCTCCTACGCTCCAAAGAAAAAAGTCCTAGCCTGTCCAATCTCTCCCTATAATTCAATCCCTTGAGTCTTGTCAACATCCTTGTAAATCTCTTCTGCACTCTCTCCAGTTTAATAACATCTTTCCCATAGCAAGACGACCAAAACTGAACATAATATTCCAGGCGCGGCTTCACCAACATCCTGTACAACTGTATCTAACTTCCCAACTTCTATATTCAATGCCCTGACTGATGAAGGCCAGCATGCCAAAAACCTTCTTCATTGCCCTATCTACTTGCCCTATCTATCACTTTTAGAAAACCGTGCACCTGAACTCCAAGGTCCCTCTGTTCCACAATACTCCCAAAGGTCCTACCATTCACCGTGAAAGTCCTACCTTGGTTTGAAATTCCAAAATGCAACACCTCACACTTATCTGTATTGAACTCCATTTGCCATTTCTCAGCCCACTTCTCCAGCTGATCAAGATCCTTCTGCAATTTTGGATAACCTTCCTCACTGTCGACATTTATTAATGATTGTTGTATAATTATAATCCCTCTCTCTGGACTCCCCCAAAAATAGAAACACACATCTACTGTATATAACGCCACCATAATTTTAAAGATCTCTATCGGGGTCTCATCTCAGTCTTCTCTTGAATAGGACAGCTGCCTAGCTGTCCGTTCCAACCCTAACATTTTACCTCCTATCTGTGGCCCCTTTCTCTTGGCAACTAAACAATTGAAAACATTCTGTTCCTATCTATCTTATTCATCCTCTCATAGTTTCAAGCATTCTGTCACTTCACTCTGACCTGTGTTGTTCCAATGGAAAAAGCCACAATTTTTATTTTCTTTTTCTCCATTTGTATTTCCTTCGCTCTGTTAAAACTATGTTACACCCATTCTAAAATCGCAATATGCTTCCTAAGGATGGAGCCCAACATTGTACACAGTACTCAAACTGAGGCCCTGTTAAAGCTTCATAAAGGCTTATCATTCGCTCTTGCCTCTTATAGTTTCTACATTTTGTGATAAAACTTAGAATTCCATTAGCTACTTTTACAGTCATACAAATCCGATATGCTTAACACCCCGTGAACCCACACCTCTGCTGTTTCACAGGGCAGAACGTACTTTAATTCAAATTGTAACCACTGCTTCTTACGAAAATGTTCACGTCACACTTTGGATTCCGATTGCCACTTCTGAGTTAATTCTCCTGTCTTATCAATAACGTTTTGCAGATTCCTTTGTGCTTGGAATTTCCTCCTGGCTTTTCTTGCTTCTTAGTGAAAGCCAGGTGGTGGATTAATTAAAAAGCAGCCCACTTACTATTCTTTTTTTTTCCATCCCACAGCTATTTAATTTGCCAGGTGGCTTAAGTGCCACTTCCATTTATGCTAATCACATTCTATTACATGGATGGGACTCAAAGCAATTTTTGCAACTTGCTGTGTGGAGCGTACATCCTGGGTGCTTCATTCAGTTAGAAGCTGTTGAGACAGAGCAGAGGCCCTCTAAGATAAGTAAACACTTTTTTGGGGTATGGTATGCTTGCCTTTATAGGACAGGGTATAGAGTATAAAAACTGGAGTCTGATGATGCAGCTGTATAGAACGCTGGTTAGGCCACATTTGGAGTACTGCGTCCAGTTCTGGTCGCCGCACTACCTGAAGGACGTGGAGGCGTTAGAGAGAGTGCAGAGAAGGTTTACCAGGATGTTGCCTGGTATGGAGGGTCTTAGCTATGAGGAGAGATTGGGTAAACTGGGGTTGTTCTCCCTGGAAAGACGGAGAATGAGGGGAGATCTAATAGAGGTGTACAAGATTATGAAGGGTATAGATAGGGTGAACAGTGGGAAGCTTTTTCCCAGGTCGGAGGTGACGATCACGAGGGGTCACGGGCTCAAGGTGAGAGGGGCGAAGTATAACTCAGATATCAGAGGGACGTTTTTTACACAGAGGGTGGTGGGGGCCTGGAATGCGCTGTCAAGTAGGGTGGTGGAGGCAGGCACGCTGACATCGTTTAAGACTTACCTGGATAGTCACATGAGCAGCCTGGGAATGGAGGGATACAAACGATTGGTCTAGTTGGACCAAGGAGCGGCGCAGGCTTGGAGGGCCGAAGAGCCTGTTTCCTGTGCTGTACTGTTCTTTGTTCTTTGTTCTTTGGGTGGGGGGGCAGGGAGAGCTGCAGTACCCCCAAAGAATCCCCTAAAGAATACTTTGACCTTTTCTGTACTGGGCCATCCTCTTCTGTGATCCTGAAACCCTCCACAATGTCCCACTTGCCACTGGCTGGGTCATCTCCAAGATGTCCTTTACAGCAGTGCCCTGAACCTCATGAGATTCCTCAACATATCTATTTAGTGTGGCTTATATTAAAAAGTTTTTTATTTATTAGTCATAAGTCAGGCTTAAATTAACACTGCAATGAAGTTACTGTGAAATTCCCCTAGTCGCCACACTCCGGCGCCTTTTCGGGTCAATGCACCTAACCAGCACGTTTTTCAGACTGTGGGAGGAAGTTGGAGTACCCGGAGGAAACCCACGCAGACATGGGGAGAGTGGTGTGAATATTGACCGGCTTCCTGCTATACCTCTGAGATGGGGAGGCAGTGGCACAGTGCAATTATCACTGGACTCGCAATCCAGAGACCCAGCGTAATGCTCAGGGGGCCCAGGTTCGCATCCCATCACGCCAAATGGTGAAATTTGAAATCAATAAAAATCTGGAATTAAAAGTCTAATGATGACCATGAAACCAATCTCAATTGTGGTTAAAAACCCACCTGGCTCACTAGTGCCCTTCAGGGAAGGAAGTCTGCCACCCTCACCCAACCTACATGTGACTCCAGACCCGCAGTAATGTGTTTGACTCTCAAATGCCCCCTGAAAAGGAGAGCAGATAAGGATGGGCAATAAATGTTGGCCCAGCCAGTGATGCCCACATCCTGTAAAAATGAATAAATAAATTTTAAAAAACAGTCTGCTTGCCTGTTCCTCCAACCAGCCATCTAAGAGTTAAAATTTTCTCTATAACTTTGGTGGAAGTTTGGTAGGAACTCCATTAATGCATGGAAATGTAGTTCCTGCTGAAGTTACATTAAAGAAGTATTGTGGATCAGAAGATACTGAGGAAATTCATCCTGTGGTATTTAACAAATTAGTTATCCTTTTACTTTGATATCGTCTGCAGATCTTGTCACCATTCCTCTCAGCATATTTCTAAATCTTTCAGCAGTTTACATTTTTGTCATTACAATACCTTGCAACCTACTAAATATGACAAACAGCAAGCACTCTGCACATAGATTGATTTGATTTGATTTATTGTCACATGTACTGGGATACAGTGAAAAGTATTATTTCTTGTGCACTATACAGGCAAAAAATATCACTCATGAAGTACATAGGGAAAAAAGAAAAGGATAGGGTGCAGAATATAGTGTTGCCTGCTGTCTAATAACAGCAGGGAAGAAGCTGCTCTTGAGTCTGTTGGTACGTGTTTTCAGACTTTTGTATGTAATGTTGTGGCATTATTAGCAAATTGATTTATTTTTATTTATAATATTCTGATCAGTCTTTCTTGGATACAAAGTAGATGAGCTCACACTTCCCCACATTGTACCCTATCTGCCAGAGATCTTCTCACTCAATATGTCATGTGTCTATGCAGAGTGTGTTCTTTAACCAGATGTTTGGTCAGTTGTCCTAATGTCTCCTGCTTTGACTCAATGCTGATTTACGCTCCCGCGAAGTGCCTTCGGATGTTTTACAGTGTTAAAGGTACAATACAAATGCAAAATATTATTGCTATAACATCCTCCTCCCAACTACCTGCCTCCTTGCTTCGTGTCATTTGCAAACATGGATATTCAACTCCCTATTCCTTCTTCCAAGTCAGTGATATATATGCTGAAAAGCTAAGGACCAGTACAGATCCCTGGGGAAAATGACTTGTCACATCCCATCCATCAAATAACATGACTTCATTTCTACTATCTGTCTCCCACCTCTCAATTAATTGATTGCCCATGCTACAGTGTACCTCAAATTCTTTGTGTTCTTACTTTTGCTAATCATCTCTTGCACAGAACCCTTATCAAATATCTTCTGGAAGTTTATGTAAACAAAATCCATTGATGTTCTTCTGTCTAACATGCGAGTTATCTTCTCAAATCATTCAACTCAATTAACCAGTTCATAAGACCATAAGACCTAGTCCATCAAGTCTGATCCGTTGCCATTTAATGAGGTTATGACTGACCTGATGTGAGAATCCTCAACTCCACTTTCCTGTCTCATAACCTTTGATTCCCTTACTGATTGAAAATCTGTCCAACTCAGCCTTGAACTTATTTAATGACCCAACCTCTATAGCCCTCTGCGGTAAAGAATTCCACAGATTCACTACCCTCTGAAGTGAAGAAATTCCTCCTCATCTGTCCCGAATGGGTGACCCCTTCCTCTGAGATTATGCCCTCAGGTCCGAGACTCTCCCACAAGGGGAAACAACTTGTCAACATCTACCCTGTCAAACCCCTTGAGAATCCTTTCTGTCTCAATAAGGTCCCCTCTCATTCTTCTAACCTCCAGGCCCACCATATTTAACCTCTCTTCGTAAAGAAAATCACTCCACACCCAGGATCAACCTAGTCAACCTTCTCTGATTGACTCCAATGCCAGTATATCTTTCCTTAGATAAGGGGACCAAAACTGATCACAATCCACACATTCCAGATATGGTCTAACTAGTGCCTTATATAGTTCTAGCAAGACTTCTCTATTTTTATACTCCATTCAATTTGACATCAAAGCCTACATTCTGTGGTTTCCTCTTATCCACTGAATTTGCATGCTAGCTTTTTGTGATTTACGCAATCCTTCTGTGCAGTAGCTTTCTGCACTCTTTCTCTATTTAAATAATATTCGGCTCCTATATCCTTCTTACCAAAGTGCATAATTTCACATTTTCCTACATTAAATTCCATCTGCCAAATTTTTACCCACTCACTTAACCTGTTATATCCCTCTGTAGACTATCTGTATCATCCTCACTACTTAGCTTCTCAACTATCTTTGCGTAATTCACAAACTTGGGAATAGCCCATTCACTTTCTTCCTCCAAGTTATTAATATATATTATAAATAATTGTGGTCCCAGCACTGATCCCTGTGGCACTGCACTAGTTACATGTTCCCACCCTGAAAGTGACTCTCTTATCCAAATTCCCTATCTTCTAGTAGTTAGCCAATCCATACTAATATATTATCCCAACACCATGGGCTCTTAACTTATTGAGCAGTCTTTTGTGCGGTACCTTATCAAAAGCTTTTTTGGAAATCAAAGTTTGTGAACCAAGTCACCACTCACTCCCTAATCCATGCTGACTCTCTTGGATCAGCTCATACTTGTTAAAATGCTCAGTCAGTCACTTCCCAATGACGATTGATACCCAATGCCTGTTTTAGGATCCCTTGAGAGATTGGTGTGCGTGGGAGCAGAGCAGGCATCAGATCTCATCCTCTCCACTCCACCTGGCTTGGATGTCAACGAGGCCATCAACATTGAGTGTTAGGAAGTTTTTTAAATTCATGTGGAGCCAGCAGGAGCAGGAGTATCCCAGAGTTCCACAGCACATCTGATGGCTGCTGACAACCACAATAGGCTCTCTCCTACTAGTATTCCATCCACTGAAACTCGACCCAGGACAATGTCAGTGATGCAAGTGGCTCAAAATTTATTAATGCAGAAGTGCAAGGAGGAGGCACAACAGATACTGGTAGCTGACCAGAATATTTTAATTAAGCTTTAGGCCCAAATTCTTCAAGTCAGCTTTTGTTGCGTGTGTGTGTGTGTGTGTGTGCGCACGCGTGCACTATGGTCACATTACTGTCTTCGCAGCCAAGGCAACAAATTTCTACTCACTACAACAGTTTCTGGCCTTTCTAAAATGCCTTTAATGAGGAGAATTAGCTCCTTCACCAAGACAAACAATATGAACACAGGGACATAAGAAATGACAAGGAGCTTGGTCATAGACATCAAAAATGGTCCTAAATGAGCAGAGAAGGAGTTGGAGAGACAGACAGGATGACGGAGTTAAATACAGGCTGTGGGGTTTGTGTGGCTATCAATAGGTGGATGAAGTGAGGGTAGAATTTATTTTTCATTCTGGGGATATGTGCATTGCTGGTGAGGCTAGCAGTTCTATCCTGAATGCAGGCTCCAGAAAAGGCCTCATAGTCAGATTCAAGCGGAATCTTTAACTGGCAGCGAAGTTCTCACCTGCTGACTGGAGGGCCAGCAAGAAAAATGTGCTGCCTCTTCTTTGGAAGGCCCACCAGATTGTATGTCGATCAGGCAGATCTGGGGACGCCAAAAACAAGTCCCAAGAGGCAGCAGTTCCACCCATGCAGAGCTGCCAGGGTAATCAGATGCCAGCAACTCCTGTGACTGACAGCACCATGTCGGAGACTATGGTTACAGTTGGAACAGCATCCTCAGGATACAGGCATTTTCAAAAGTTCATACAATGTGGAGGATAGGCTGTTGTTCAAAAGGGACTGGAATAATCAGGTCTGGAGATGACAAAAGGCATAAATAAGGTTCCCACTATGCAGCAACGGTTTCATATGCTGATGAGTATCTTATGTATTGATCAGAAGATCCAAATTATTTCCCTAATCCCCTTTGTTGCTTCACTTCACTCCTTCCTGCTCCTCCCCATCACAAGAGCAGATTTAATTGGCACTACCTCCACAACATAGAGGACAAGTACAGCCGGTGCATGGGAATGCCATGTGCTCCAAGTTCCCACCCAAGTGACATACCGTCCTGGCTTGTACACGCAAATTGCAGTTCATTTTCTGTCATTAGGACAAAATCCTAGAGCTAAATAGCAATGTGGGAGCACTTTCGGCACACTGCAGTGGTCCAAGAGAAATGCCCAGCATCACTTTTTCAGGGCAATAATGGATAGGCAATAAATGTCAGCCTTGCAGTGATGCTCACATCCCAAGAAATAATTAAATAAAAAGTACCCATTTTAGGGTTTTAGTGAACTTCATACACAACAAGTATGTATGCAAACTATATCACAGTGCTTTCAGATTGCATTTACCAAGTATGATAGTGATGCGCGTTATCACACACGAGGCTTGAGATGCTCAGGAAATAAAGGCTTTTATTTGCTGTAACAACGAAGCTACTAATTATATACACGATCCCAGACTGAGGGGTCCCAGACAGAGCAGAGACCTTTATACCTCTCCCAGGAGGCGGAGCCCGACTGGGATGTACCACAATAACTATAATACAAGGTGTAACAGCCCAACCCTAACCCCAACAGCAACAAGTAGAACAACCCATCCCTAACCCCAACAGCAACATATATACATACTTGTAGTACTGGCCAGACCCTGGCTCAGTACTATCTAGTGGGAACCAACGATGGTTCACCACATTCACCCCTCCTTTGAAGACAAAGACCGGCGGGGTACAAAAAAACAGAATAATTTGTCATCAGTCTATAAGTTCAGACGGTCAGGGGGACCGCACCATCATTGTGACCTCCTCAATACGGGCGATGACACCGGAGTAGGCACTCGCGGTGGCGTTCTCCCCAAGGCGATGTCCAACTGTTCCTCCACAGTCTCACGGGCCGGTTGACCCTGAGGTGATGGTAATCCATGGAATTCCGACACGCCCTGAAGTGGCGACCATCCTCTGGACTCAGGCAAGCTGTACACGGGAGTAAAAGGGTTAAGTAATGGTCCCGATGCTGCCCGCGCCGTGTCCGGAGGGGAAACAAGAGTTATGGGGTTTGTAACAGGGGGTATGGGAGCGACAGGGGTTTCTACGTCCCCTGCTGGCGCCAGGACTCGGATCGAGACCGTGTCCTCTCGCCCGTCAGGGTATGCCACATAGGCATACTGAGGGTTGGCGTGGAGGAGATGGACCTGTTCAACCAACGGGTCGGACTTGCGGGCCCTTACATGTCGCCGCAGGAGGACAGGTCCTGAGTACGTCAACCAAGACGGTAATGAGGTCCCAGAGGAAGACTTCCGAGGGAATGAAAACAGCCTCTCATGGGGAGTAGCATTGGTTGCCGTACACAGGAGTGAGCGTATGGAATGGAGTGCATCAGGGAGCACCTCTTGCCAACGGGAGACTGGAAGGCTTTTTGACTTCAACGCCAGTAAGACAGCCTTCCAGACTGTAGCATTCTCACGTTCCACCCGTCCGTTACCCCTAGGGTTGTAGCTCGTGGTTCTACTAGAGGCAATAGCGTATGAGAGCAGGTATTGCCTCAAGTCATCGCTCATGAACGACGAGTCCCTGTCACTGTGAATGTAGCTGGGGTACCCGAACAGGGTAAAAAGATCACGGAATGCCTTGATAACCGTGGCAGCGGATGTATCTGAGCAGGGAATAACAAAAGGGAATCTAGAGTACTCGTCAATGATGTTGAGGAAGTACACATTCCGATCTGTTGAGGGAAGGGGGCCCTTAAAATCGACACTCGACCGTAAGATCTTGTCGTTCTTCATCTTGCCCCTCAGCGTGTTATTAAACATGAACGCCACGGACCGCTGGTCCGTGATCAGGGTGAACCATTTTCCCGCCAAGTAATGGCGCCAGTGCCTGACGGCCTCCACAATGGCCTGGGCCTCCTTTTCCACCGCTGAATGCCGAATTTCGGGGCCTTGGAGGGTGCGGGAAAAAAATGCGACGGGCCTGCCCGCCTGGTTAAGTGTGGCGGCCAGGGCGAAATCAGATGCATCGCTCTCCACCTGAAAGGGGATGGACTCATCAACAGCGTGCATCGTAGCTTTCGCAATGTCGGCTTTTAGTTTATCAAAGACCAATCGGGCCTCTGGTGTTAGGGGAAAAGAAGTGGACTTGATGAGCGGACGGGCTTTGTCCGCGTAATTGAGAACCCACTGTGCATAATAAGAGAAGAAACCTAAGCATCTTCTCAGTGCTTTTGCACTAGTGGGCAGGGGAAGTTCAAAGAGGGGACGCATACGGTCTGGATCAGGGCCAATGACCCCGTTTTCCACCACGTATCCGAGGATGGCTAAACGGCGCGTACGAAACACACACTTCTCCCTGTTGTAGGTCAGGTTCAGGCGAGATGCAGTGCGCAGGAAATTCAGGAGATTTGTGTCGTGGTCCTGCTGGTCATGGCCGCAGATGGTGATGTTTTCCAGGTACGGGAAGGTAGCCCGCAGCCCGTTCTGGTCCACCATTCGGTCCAGGCACGCTGGAAGACCGAGACCCCATTGGTGACACCAAAGGGAACACTGAGAAAATGATACAAGCGACCATCCACCTCAAAAGCCGTGTATTGTCGGTCCTCTGGGCGAATGGGGAGTTGGTGGTAGGCAGACTTGAGATCTATGGTGGAGAACACCCGGTACTGCGCAATCTGATTGACCATGTCAGATATGCGCAGGAGGGGATACGCATCCAGCTGCGTGTATCTATTAATGGTCTGACTATAGTCAATGACCATCCGGGGTTTGTTCCCACTCTTGACCACCACGACCTGCGCTCTCCACGGACTAGCGCTAGGTTGTATGATCCTTTCCTTGAGGAGCCGCTGAACTTCAGATCTAATGAAGATCCAATCCTCAGCGCTGTAACGCCTACTCCTAGTTGCAATGGGCTTGCAGCCTGGCACAAGATTCTGGAACAGGGAGGGTGTGGTAATCTTCAGCGTCGAGAGGCTACAGGCGTTGGGCAATTTGGAGGCTGCTGTTCTCCCACTGAAAGCGAAGGGAGTGGCCCACCGTACTGTAGGGTTACACTCCTCAAGTGGACCATGAAGTTTAGTCCGAGAAGTATTGGCGCGCAAAGGTGCGGCAACACCAGGAGCTTGAAACGCTCGTAAACTGTGCCTTGCACCGTTAAAGTTACCACGCAACTCCCTAGCTCGGTGACAGACCGGGACCTTGATGCCATAGAAATTGTCTGTTTGACAGGTTGAATCCGGAGTCCACACAGCTTCACAGCGTCGGGGTGGATAAAACTCTCAGTGCTCCCGCTGTCAAACAGAAAGTAAATCAAGTGGTCGTTTACCTGAATGTCCATCATAGGCTTGTCAAGTCAATGAGGCTTGGCCTGGTCCAGGATGATCGACGCCACCGTTGGTTCATGAGCGCCACTGCAGGCGGCTGAGATTGACGAGGATGACCCCTGCTGGTCGTTCGTGGTCGGTGCCGACCAACATGGCCACTCCCATAGGTCGCACGTGGGTGATGGCGCCAAACTCAGCGACCCCTGGTGGTCACACCTCTCCGACTCCGTCGACCGTAATGGCGTCGTCCTGGCCTCGCACGTGGCCGAAACCCTCAACGATGCCGACGACGAAGAACCGGGCTCCGAGGAATTGCAGGCCGCACTGCTGTTCCGAGAAGCAGATTTAGATCGGCACACTTTCGAATAGTGCCCCTTCTTACCGCAGGCGGAGCACAACACAGTTTAGCGGGACACCGTTGCCGAGTATGCTTCGCTCCCCCACAGAAGTAACACCGCGGGCCATCCGGAGCTGCTGCCGTCGTTTGGCCCGAGTGTGAGCACGCCATCACGCAGCATTTCGAACCTGAGGGACGAGGAGGGATCAGCGACTGCTCCTGCCACGTTGTCTCCACGTGGTCTTCAGGATAAAATACTAGGCTTTTGGAGGCCGTCTCCAACATATCTGCTAGTTCTATTGCCTGGGTGAGGTCAAGATTACCTTTCTCCAGTAGTTTGAGTCGGATGTAAGATGATCCGACTCCCGCCACAAATGCATCTCGAGCGAGCTCGGTCACATTCTGCTCCGCCGACACTGCTTTGCAGTTACAGCCCCTGGCTAGCTGTAGGAGCTCGTTCGCGTATTCCTCCATCGTTTCGCCGGACTGCCGTCGTCGAGTGGCTAAGAGGTAACGAGCGTGTATTTCGTTGGGCGGTTTAATATAACGCTTCTTAAGAAGCTCGAGGGCCTTTGTGTAGTCGGTGGCCG
Organism: Mustelus asterias; assembly: GCF_964213995.1. Classification (NCBI taxonomy): domain Eukaryota; kingdom Metazoa; phylum Chordata; class Chondrichthyes; order Carcharhiniformes; family Triakidae; genus Mustelus; species Mustelus asterias. The sequence goes on along the minus strand of NC_135815.1, from coordinate 38,097,449 downwards.
CACGGATCGCGAGGTAGACAGTGTCACTTACCCTCGCATGGAGGACCCGGAGTCTGTCATCATCTGTGGTGACCGCTGTGGAGGCTGCCAGGTAGTCCTCAAAACATTTCAACCAGTGGTCGAAGGTGTTAGAGGCGCCCGCCGCACGTGGATCCAGTGTAAGGCGTTCAGGCTTCAGTATCTGCTCCATACTCTCTATATCGTTTTTTTTTTCCGACGAGAGTTTATTTACAGCAAATAAAATTGATGCGCGTTATCACACACGAGGCTTGAGATGCTCAGGAAATAAAGGCTTTTATTTGCTGTAACAACGAAGCTACTAATTATATACACGATCCCAGACTGAGGGGTCCCAGACAGAGCAGAGACCTTTATACCTCTCCCAGGAGGCGGAGCCCGACTGGGATGTACCACAATAACTATAATACAAGGTGTAACAGCCCAACCCTAACCCCAACAGCAACAAGTAGAACAACCCATCCCTAACCCCAACAGCAACATATATACATACTTGTAGTACTGGCCAGACCCTGGCTCAGTACTATCTAGTGGGAACCAACGATGGTTCACCACAGATAGATACAGAGAAGGCCCAATATCTGACAACATGGGCCACTGGTATCTGAAGTATCGCAGTGCTATGAATTTTAAACATTGCTTTATCATTCCCTTTTTTCTATATCCTCCTGCCTGCCCTTATCAATTATGCCGGCTCTGTTATAGGTGGTGACTCAGGTTAGGGTACAGTTCCACAGCTACCCTCATCCGTGTGATTATTTTTCATGTTAACAACTCATTTGTGTTCTATTTTAACTATCAGCAAATAAGATGTCGGCGATGGCTTAGTTGTTAACAATCTCACCTGTGAGTCACCTCAAGTCCCACTTGTGATTTAAGCATGAAGATCTCTGCTGGCACTCAGTGGAGTACTAAAAGACTGCCACACTTTTAGAGGTGGCGCCTTTCAGATGAGACATTACACTTAGTCCCTATCTGCTCTCTTAGGCTGACGTAAAAAATTCCATGACATAATTTTGAATATCAGGTGAGTTATCCCTAGTGTCCTGGCCAATATCAGCCATGATTGAATGGCGGAGCAGACTCGATGGGCCGAGTGGCCTAATTCTGCTCCTATGTTTTATGGTCTTATGTCTTATGGTCTAATATTTATCCCTCAATCAACTTCAGTTAAAAAGAAATGTTTGTTCATTATCACGTTGCTATTTATGGAGCTTGCTGTGCACAAATTGGCTATTGTATTTCCTACATTATTTGAATTTGATTTGATTTATTCATGTCACATGTATTAGTAGACAGTGAAAAGTATTGTTTCTTACATGCTATGCAGACAAAGCATGCCATACATAAAGAAGGAACGGAGAGAGTGCAGAATGTAGTGTTACAGTCATAGCTAGGGTGTAGAGAAAGATCAACTTAATACAATGTATGTCCATTCAAAAGTCTGATGGCAGCAGGAAAGAAGCTGTTTTTGAGTCGGTTGGTACGTGTCCTCAGATATTTGTATCTTTTTCCCGACGGAAGAAGGTGGAGGAGAGTATGTCCAAGGTGCTTGATTATACTGGCTGCTTTTCCAAGGCAGCGGAAAGTGCAGACAGAGTCAATGGATGGGAGGCTGGGCTGCGTGCTGGACTGGGCCTCGCTCATGACCCTTTGTAGTTTTTTGCCATCTTAGATAGAGCAAGAGCCACACCAAGCTATGATACAACCAACAGGAACTACAACTGAAAGCTATTTCATGATCTTTGTGATGTCCTGAGGTTGTAAAAGGTGCTGTATAAATGCAGTCTTTTTTAAATTACACTTCCCCCTGCATCTCTTGCCAACTCCTTCCCTGCGTCACATTTGCAGTGATCTTTCCTGCCCTTGCTTATGTTCGTTATGTGCAATATGAGATGCAATTCTGTTAAAAATAAGTTTCTGTTTTCCTGCTATGGTACCATGCCATGCACATTAAATAGTAATGAGACATTTTGCAGCCTTCAATTCTGTACTGCAATATGAGATATTGTTCAGTTTTTTTTTCTTCCTTTTTATGTACTTTTTAACTTGCTTCCAATATCTACAGTGAGTTCTAAATCTTGGACGGGGTCGAAAAAAACTAATGCTACCTGCCAACTCCAACACAAACATAACACTTATTAACTAATCGTGGATAGGTATCGACAATGGCCACAGAAGAATTCCATTTTGTGGACTGCTCCAAATATTTTATTTGATGCCAGCAGTTTCTATGAGAAAATGAAAGCAGCAAGTAAGGTTTGAACAAAATCAGCTGCATAACATGCACAAAGTAATCCTTGTCCTTAGCTGTGGAAAATGTGCATAGTATATTTCTTAGCCATTTGTCTGTATTAATACTTAATGCTTGGGAAAAAATACACTATAATGTTTGTAAGTGTCACTGTTAATTGTTCTCTGGTGTTTTGAAGTGATAGTATAAGCACTGTTCAGTTGTACAGCTTGGTTAAGCCTCACTGTTTCTGTTCAGGTAATGGTCCTGAAGTCACCAGTGTAATCCCTAGAGAACAACCACTAGCAGCAGCTGCAAATGCAATGTACAAATAAAATTGAGGAATCGCTTCAGGGACTGACGAAAACTCGAAACTACACATTAGTACTCTTGTGATACCTTAGTGGGTGTCTTTCTGAAACACCAGTTGACCTTGTACACAGAGGTCTACATCGCTTTTCAAACCTGATTGAGGTGAGGATTAAAGTGCAATAGTTGTCGCTACTGAGTAGAAGCTTTAAACATTACTTATGTCAACCGAAAATTCTGCTCACTTAAACATCCAATCCTACATAGTGACCAATTACAAGTAGATGTCACAATCAGCAAAATATTTGCAGGATAAATATCCTCCCATACAATCCAAATGATATAGAGTCAGAGAATAACGGAATCCCTACAGTGCAGAAGGAGGCCATTCGGCCCATCGACTCTGCACAGGCTCTCTGACATAGTATTTTACCCAGGTTCTCCCCTGTCCTATCACCGTATCCCCACACATTTACCATGGCTAATTATTCTAACCTACACATCTCGGAACAGTAAGGAGCAATATCGTATGGCCAATCCACCTAACCCGCACATCTTTGGACAGTGGGAGAAAACTGGAGCACCTCGAGGAAACCCATGCAGACACAGAGAGAATGTGCAAACACCACACAGTCACCTGAGATTAGAATTGAACCCGATCCCTGGGTCTATGAGATAGCAGTGCTAACCACGATGCCACCATTTCCTTCTTATTAAAAGTTGTGTTTTGGGCAGAAAGTTAAAACATTATTTGTACAACTATAGGATCCTGGTGGTTTCGTAAAAACATTTGAATGTGTGCCAGTTCACATTTTGGATTGTCTCAAGTGGAATGCCATACTTGATTAAGATGTGGAGATGCCGGCGTTGGACTTGGGTGGGCACAGTAAGGAGTTTCACAACACTAGGTTAAAGTCCAGCATGTTTATTTGGAATCACAAGCTCATGATTCCAAATAAAGCTGTTGGACTTTAACCTGGTGTAGTGAGACTTCGTACTTGATTAAATTAAACCAAACTATTGTGCCATATTCAGTCTCCCAAGCAATCATCACTCACCAAAATATTCAGTGAGATGGGAGAAGCAATTGTGATGGCCACCCATTCTGGGTTTGTGCAATGAGTATTCCCATTGTTGGTTTATTTTGATATATTATTTTCTTAAATGATGCGACCTCATTAATTGTCACGACCCTCTATCCTTACATATAAGGAAAATGTATACTTGCATTGGAGGCGGTAAAGATTCACTAAATTGGTCCCTGGAACGAGGGGGTTGCCCAGTGATCAGTGGTTGAGTAAGTTGTGATTAGATTCTCTGGAGTTTAGGATTGTGAGAGGTCATCTCATTGAAACATACAAAATTCTGAAGAGTCTTGATAGTGTATAGAGGGAAGTAGTGGTACTGTCACTATATTAGTAATCCAGATATCCACAAGTTCGTATCACACTACGGAACATAGAACATAGAACATTACAGCGCAGTACAGGCCCTTCGGCCCTCGATGTTGCGCCGAACTGTGAAACCAATCTAAAGCCCATCTAACCTACACTATTCCAATATCATCCATATGTTTATCCAATGACCGTTTAAATGCCCTTAATGTTGGCGAGTCCACTACTGTTGCAGGCAGGGCATTCCACGCCCTTACTACTCTCTGAGTAAAGAACCTATCTCTGACATCTGTCTTATATCTATCACCCCTCAATTTAAAGCTATGTCCCCTTGTGCTAGCCATCACCATCCGAGGAAAAAGGCTCTCACTGTCCACCCTATCTAATCCTCTGATCATCTTGTATGCCTCTGTTAAGTCACCTCTTAACCTTCTTCTCTCTAACGAAAACAGCCTCAAGTCCCTCAGACTTTCCTCAAAAGACTTCCCACCATACCAGGCAACACCCTGGTAAATCTCCTCTGCACCCTTTCCAATGCTTCCACATCCTTCCTATAATGCGGCGACCAGAACTGGATGCAATACTCCAAGTGCGGCTGCACCAGAGTTTTGTACAGCTGCAACATGACCTCATGGCTCCGAAACTCAATCCCTCTACCAATAAAAGCTAACACACCGTATGCCTTCTTAACAACCCTATCAACCTGGGTGCCAACTTTCAGGGATCTATGCACATGGAAACCAAGATCTCTTTGCTCATCCACGCTACCAAGTTTCTTACCATTAGCCCAGTACTCTGTATCCCTGTTACTCCTTCCAAAGTGAATCACCTCACACTTTTCCACATTAAACTCCATTTGCCACCTCTCAGCCTAGCTCTGCAGCTTATCTATGTCCCTCTGTAACCTGCAACATCCTTCCGCACTGTCCACAACTCCACCGACTTTAGTGTCATCCACAAATTTACTAACCTATCCGTCTATGCCCTCATCCAGGTCATTTATAAAAATGACAAATAGCAGTGGCCCCAAAACAGATCCTTGTGGTACACCACTAGTAACTGAACTCTAGGATGAACATTTCCCATCAACCACCACCCTCTGTCTTCTTACAGCTAGCCAATTTCTCATCCAAACCGCTAAATCACCCTCAATCCCATGCCTCCGTATTTTCTGCAATAGCCTACCATGGGGAACCTTATCAAACGCTTTACTGAAATCCATATACACCACATCAACTGCTTTACCCTCATCCACCTCTTTGGTCACCTTCTCAAAGAACTCAATAAGGTTTGTGAGACACGACCTACCCTTCACAAAACCGTATTGACTATCCCTAATCAAATTATTCCTTTCTAGATGATTATAAATCCTATCTCTTATAATCCTTTCCAAAACTTTGCCCACAACAGAAGTAAGGCTCGCTGGTCTATAATTACCAGAGTTGTCTCTACTCCCCTTCTTGAACAAGGGGACAACATTTGCTATCCTCCAGTCTTCTGGCACTATTCCTGTAGACAATGACAACATAAAGATCAAAGCCAAAGGCTCTGCAATCTCCTCGCTAGCCTCCCAGAGAATCCTAGGATAAATCCCATCCGGCCCAGGAGACTTATCTATTTTCATACGTTCCAGAATTGCTAACATTTCCTCCTTATGAACCTCAATCCCGTCTAGTCTAATAGCTTGTATCTCAGTATTCTCCTCAACAACATTGTCTTTTTCCTGTGTGAATACTGACGAAAAATATTCATTTAGCGCCTCTCCTATCTCTTCGGACTCCACGCACAACTTCCCACGACTGTCCTTGACTGGTCCTAATCTTACCCTAGTCATTCTTTTATTCCTGACATACCTCTTGAAAGCTTTAGGGTTTTCCTTGATCCTACCTGCCAAAGACTTCTCATGTCCTTTCCTAGCTCTTCTTAGCTCTCTCTTTAGGTCCTTCCTGGCTAACTTGTAACTCTCAAGCGCCCTAACTGAGCCTTCACGTCTCATCTTTACATAAGTCTCCTTCTTCCTCTTCACAAGAGATGCAACTTCTTTCGTAAACCACGGTTCCCTAGCTCGACCACTTCCTCCCTGCCTGACAGGTACAAACTCATCAAGGACACGCAGTAGCTGTTCCTTGAACAAGCTCCACATTTCAATTGTGCCCATCCCCTGCAGTTTCCTTCCACATCCTATGCATCCTAAATCTTGCCTAATCGCACCATAATTTCCTTTCCCCCCAGCTATAACTCTTGCCCTGTGGTATATACCTATCCCTTTCCATCGCTAAAGTAAACGTAACTGAATTGTGGTCACTATCACCAAAACGCTCACCTACCTCCAAATCTAACACCTGGCCTGGTTCATTACCCAATACCAAATCCAATGTGGCCTCGCCTCTTGTTGGCCTATCTACATACTGTGTCAGGAAACCCTCCTGCACACATTGGACAAAAACTGACCCATCTAAAGTACTCAAACTATCGCATTTCCAGTCAATATTTGTAAAGTTAAAGTCCCCCATAACAACTACCCTGTTACTTTCGCTCATATCCAGAATCATCTTTGCAATCCTTTCCTCTACATCTCTGGAACTTTTTGGAGGCCTATAGAAAACTCCCAACAGGGTGACCTCTCCTTTCCTGTTTCTAACCTCAGCCTATGCTACCTCAGTGGACGAGTCCTCATCAAACGTCCTTTCTGCCACTGTAATACTGTTCTTGACTAACAATGCCACACCTCCCCCTCTTTTACCGCATTCCCTGATCTTACTGAAACATCTAAACCCCGGAACCTGCAACAACCATTCCTGTCCCTGCTCTATCCATGTCTCCGAAATGGCCACAACATTGAAGTCCCAGGTACCAACCCATGCTGCAAGTTCATCCACCTTATTCCGGATGCTCCTGGCATTGAAGTAGACACACTTCAAACCACCTTCCTGCCTGCCGGTACACTCCTGCGACCTTGAAACCATATTCACGACCTCACTACTCTCACCCTCCTGGACACTGGAACTACAATTCAGTTTCCCATCCCACTGCTGAATTAGCTTAAATCCTCCCAAAGAGCATTAGCAAATTTCCCCCCCAGGATATTGGTACCCCTCTGTTCAGGTGTAGACCATCCCATTTGTAGAGGTCCCACCTACCCCAGAATGAGCCCCAATTATCCAGGTATCTGAATCCCTCCCTCCTGCACCATCCCTGTAGCCACGTGTTCAACTGCGCTCTCTCCCTATTCCTCTCCTCGCTAGCATGGAACCACACAGAAGATGAAATTTGAATTTAAAAAAATTTGAAATCAAAAATTGATTATCGTAAATACCCAACTGGTTCACTAATCTCCTTTAGGAAAGGAAATCTGCTGTCCTTACCTGGTTGGGCATACATGTGACTCTAGAACCACAGAAATGTGGTTGATTCTTAACTGCCCTCTGATATGGCCTTGCAAGCCATTCAGTTCAAGAACAATTAGGGGTGGGGGATAAACGCTGGTCCAGCCAATGATGGCCACATCCCAACAATGAATAAAACAAAGGCCATGTCTAGAACCACAACCACCCTCAAACTCTGTGTTCCTCTGGCCTCCTGTGCATCACCCCCTTCCTTCAGCCCACTGCAGGTGGTCATGCCTTCATGCTTGACTATCCACTCCTTAAAAGGCTCCACCCACCTTTAGTCCTTTGAGTACTGACTTAAACCAACCTCATCCACCAAGCTTTTGTTTCCCACTCCGAACATCCACTTCTTTGACTCAGCAACCATTATTTCCTTATGCCTCAGTCAAGTATGTTGGGACATTGTTCCCCATTAAAAGTGCTGCATAAATAAACACTGGTGTTATTTTTGTTGAGTAAGTTGAATGCACAGAATTGGAAGAAGTGTAAAATGGAATATACACCAAATAATGCAGATGTAAAATTAAAACAACACTTAAACAAACACCATGTATAGTGCAGAAAATTTTGTCAGGGAGGAGAAAGAGGAAAAACAGACCATATGAAGAATAAATCAGAAGGAGCAAGAATTGAAAATAGTAGGATTACCAAAAAGAACCAGGATCAAATGGTTTGTATATTTAAGTTTATTTATTAGTGTCACAAATAGGCTTACATTAACACTGCAATGAAGTTACTGTGAAAATCCCCTAGTTGCCACACTCCGGCACCTGTTCAGGTACACTGAGGGAGAATTTAGCATGGCCAATGCACCTAACCAGCACGTCTTTCAGACTGTGGGAGGAAACCGCAACACCTGGAGGAAAGCTGTGGAGACATGGGGTGAATGTGCAGACTCTGCACAGACAGTTCCCAAGCCGGGAATCGAACCCGGCTCCCTGGTGCTGTGAGGCAGCAGTGCTAACCACTGTGCCACCATGCCACCCATGGTGAGGGCACAATGGATTCAAAATAACCTTGGAGAATTGGAAACTTTAATAAATATGAAGGAGTAAGATAAAGTCATTATAACAGAGAATTGACTTAGATTTAAACAGTACTGGGAACTTACCATTCTAGGTTCTAACATTTTCAAGAAAGAATGAGAAGTTATAAGGGCTTGGAATAGCTACATTACTTTCTCCATGCCAAACCATGAAGATGTTCTAGAGGTTTTTCTTTAATTTATTCATTCATGGGGTTTGGGCATCACAGAAAAAAACAGCATTTGTTTCCCACCCTTAATTGCTCTTGAACTGAATAACTTGCTAGCCCTTTTCGGAGGCCAGATAAGAGTCAACCACTTGTTGTGGGTCTGGAGTCACATGTAGGCCAGACCAGGTAAGGGCGGCAGATTTCCTTCCCTAAAGGGCATTAGTGAGATAGCTGGGTTTCTACAACTCAGTGATATCTCATGGTCACCATCACCGAGACTAGCTTTGCATTCCAGGTTTTATTAAGTGATTTTCAATTCCATCAGCTGCTCACATTAAGGTAGAATCCATATAATAGAGTTAACAAGCAGGAAGGAAAATTATACAGTTCTCGAAGTCTATTACAAATCACAAAACGATTGAGATGAGATAGATGGGGCGATTTGTAGTCAGCTTGGAAAAATCAGAAAGAGCAAAAAATCAATAATATTGGATGATCTTAGACCAATTAAGAAAGGAAGCATTTTTCATTGAGTTCTGGAAAACACAATGAACTAAATAACTGATAGAAAAGTAGAAAACAACTGGGTAATAGCGACCGTGAGATAATCAGGTGAAATGTGAACATTGAGGAAAGTAATAAAGAAGTAAAAATGAGGATGCTGGACTGGAAAAAAGCAAAGTCCGGTGAGATAAAAAGGGATCTGTCCCAAATTAAAAGGGCAGAAAGTTAGAAAATAGATTGACAGATCAACATGCTCAAATACGAAATGCATCCAGTGAAAAAGAAAGTGCTTTCTACAAGGTGCTAAAAAGATGCATCAAAGCATAACATATGAACATACGAATTAGGAGCAGGAGTGGGCCACCCGGCCTCTTGCGCCTGCTCCGCCATTCAATAAGATCATGGCTGATTAGATTGTAAATTCAACCCAGAGGTGGACTTACAGTTTGTGGGGCCCTGTGCTCAGCTTCATTTTTGGGGGCCCCCCTACCAGGAACCTGAATGCTGAAGCCCACTTCTTGCGCACATTCTCTGTACCCTCCACCCCTAGTACACACTCTTTCTCCTCCCCCACCCCCCCCCACAACTCGCAAGCAATCTCTCTTTGCCTCACCACCTCACACTCACTGTCCTCCCCTCCACCCTCTTCCTACCCCCCACCACTGCCAGTGAGGTAGTGCAAAATTTTGAGGTGCAGAAGATAAGGAAATGTTTTGGACATATATAATTTCTCAATATTCTGTTAGATTATTTTCCTATGTATTAATCATTTAACTCTCCAAATATCAGGAAAATTATGCTTTTTAAGTGAAAATTATTAGTGCCAGTTTGCATTTTATTTCAAACCTTGAATCATAGAATCATTAATCTTTAGCTAGAAATTTATTATGTAACAGTTTAATAATGCAAGTCAAGCCTATTAAAAACATTATAGAGCTTTACCACCAAGATATGAAAGTAAGGAGTTAAGATACAGATCAGCCAGAATGTCAGAATAAGCTCAAGGGGCTTGTTCCTGTGTTCCTATCTAGATATTAATGATCGGCCTTAGCACATGTGAGCAAGCATTCATGCATCAAGCTCTTTCTTCAGTTCAATTCAAACTAGTCCAGATCTTAAAGAACTATTAGGCAGCTAAATTAGACACAGGTGAGGTCCCTGAGGATTGGAGGATAGCGAATGTGGTACTGTTATTTAAGAAGGGTAGCAGGGATAACCCGGGTAATTATAGACCAGTGAGCTTGACGTCCGTGGTAGGGAAGTTGTTGGAGAGGATTCTTAGAGACAGGATGTATGCGCATTTAGAATGGAACAATCTCATTAGTGACAGACAGCATGGTTTTGTAAGAGGGAGATTGTGCCTTACAAATTTGGTGGAGTTTTTTGAGGAAGTGACAAAAACGGTTGACGAAGGAAGGGCCGTGGATGTCGTCTATATAGATTGCAGTAAGGCATTTGACAAAGTCCCTCATGGCAGGTTGATTAAGAAGGTTAAGGCTCATGGGATACAAGGAGAGGTGGCTAGATGGGTAGAAAACTGGCTTGGCCACAGGAGACAGAGGGTAGCAGTCGAAGGTTCTTTTTCCAGCTGGAGGTCTGTGACCAGTGGTGTTCCGCAGGGCTCTGTACACAGACCTCTGCTATTTGTGATATATATAAATGATTTGGAAGAAGGTGTAACTGGTGTTATCAGCAAGTTTGCGGATGACACGAAGATGGCTGGACTTGCGGATAGTGATGAACATTGTCGGACAATATAGCAGGATATAGGTAGGCTGGAAAATTGGGCGGAGAAATGGCAGACGGAATTTAATCCAGATAAATGCAAAGTGATGCATTTTGGAAGAACTAATGTAGGGGGGGGTTATACAATAAATGGCAGAGCCATCAAGAGTATAGAAACACAGAGGGACCTGGGTGTGCAAGTCCACAAATCCTTGAAGGTGGCAGCACAGGTGGAGAAGGTGGTGAAGAAGGCATATGGTATGCTTGCCTTTATAGGATGGGATATAGAGTATAAAAGCTGGAGTCTGATGTTGCAGCTGTATAGAACGGTGGTTAGGCCACATTTGGAGTACTGCGTCCAGTTCTGGTCGCCGCACTACCAGAAGGACGTGGAGACTTTAGAGAGAGTGCAGAGAAGGTTTACCAGGATGTTGCCTGATATGGAGGGTCTTAGCTATGAGGAGAGATTGGGTAAACTGGGCTTGTTCTCCCTGGAAAGACGGAGAATGAGGGGAGACCTAATAGGGGTGTACAAAATTATGAAGGGTATAGATAGGGTGAACAGTGGGAAGCTTTTTCCCAGGTCGGAGGTGACAATCACGAGGGGTCACGGGCTCAAGGTGAGAGGGGCGAGGTATAACTCAGATATCAGAGGGACGTTTTTTACACAGAGAGTGGTGGGGGCCTGGAATGCGCTGCCAAGTAGGGTGGTGGAGGCAGACACGTTGGCATCGTTTAAGACTTACCTGGATAGTCACTTGAGCAGTCTGGGAATGGAGGGATACAAACGAATGGTCTAGTTGGACCAATGAGCGGCACAGGCTTGGAGGTCGCTCCAAGGGCCTGTTTCCTGTGCTGTATTGTTCTTTGTTCTTTGTTCTTTGTTTAAATTATTGGCTCGCATAGTACTCTCCCGATTTTCTACAGCATTCAATGCTAAAAGTTATCAGGCCCAGCAGCCTGATCAATCTTCAGTGCCACAAACCAAGCTAAGCTATGCATTTACATTCAGGAGTTATTATCTAAAGTATTTATACTTACTACTTATACCATAGTGAAAATGAATACAAAACATATATATTTACACTTAAGCCATATCCTACTTCTCAATCCTAACCAACATACTAAATCTTTCAAAGGACCTATATGGCTTTTCTGGGCACGAACAGAACTTGTGAAGCTTTACCCTTATAAAGCTTTTTTCCAATGCACTTTTTGCATTTACTGTGTCTTAAGTTAACTTCTGCCACATCTGATATCTATACATACAATCCTGCCAGTGTTTTATACTTGGTGAAATATTTATTTTGAGGCTACTTTCTGACCATTTATGTAAATAACATTACCTTTCTTCTCTATAACTTATTTCCATCAACCAGCACAACTCAATCTCCATTTTTGAAACCTTTCTTTACAGCTGAAAATTGAACACATTCTTACAGCAGAGTACAACTTGTCGACAGCAGTAATTTTCTCAACCAAAAAAAATATGATGGTACGATGAACATTGATATGAATTGAGGGGTTTTTAGGACAGGGAATGTTCCCACCAGAAACTGTGGCAGGAATGGACTCCATCATACGCTTCATATCTGAAATGAAAAGAATAGAGAAGAATGGGAAAGAGGACGATGTGGATAGTTCCTTCTGAGAACTGTGCAGTGACAATGATGGGCCAAATATCTTCCATCTGCATGGTGGCACAGTGGTTAGCATTACTGCCTCACAGCGCCAGGGACCTGGGTCCGATTCCCGGCTTGGGTCACTGTCTGTGCGGAGTCTGCACATTCTCCCTGTATGTCCGGGTGCTCCAGTTTCCTCCCACAGTCTAAAAAATGTGCTGGTTAGGTGCATTGGTCATGCTAAATTCTCCCTCGGTGTCCCTGAACAGGCATCTTAGTGTGGCAACTAGTGGATTTTCACAGTAATTTCATTGCAGTTAATGTAAGCCTATATGTAACATTAATAAATAAAAACTTAAACCTATAAACTTAAAAATTCTACAGTTCCCACATGGAAATCAAATACCAGCTCAGGATAATCCATCAATTCCCAACATGTTGAGTAAGGAAGAAATTCTTGCCTACACGCTCAACTATCTTTCTCCTGCCATACTACCTATTGAATAAGATAACCCACTCTAATATCTGACCAATTAACATTATTCTATAATATACACAGTGAATTTTATGTATTGTGGTTATGTTTCAACTAGGATAAATGAAACAACTGGCAAAACTCCTGACGTCTAAAGAAACCTTTATATTCTTAGTGAATTTGCCTTTACATGACCAAAGTCTTGATCCATAAAAAATATTTATTAGGCTGGGAAGCCTAAAAAGGTCACAACCCTGGTGCTGAGATTCGATAGTAGAGGCCATTGCCTTAATTCACTCCTGCTTGCAAGAACATAAAGGAAGAAAGGACATCAATCAAAAAGCATTGTTCTTTCTGAGGGAATGCAGTTTAAAGTGGACTGATTTGGCCTCTCCTCAGTGCTAAGGTGAGGGAATTACCTGTAGAATGTGCTTCACTGTCCTGGTGAGCTGATGTGCAGTTCTGTAGGCCACATCCGACTGCAATAGTGCTACCCCTTGGACACTTACAGTAGCCAATTGCATCGAAAGGCCGGGGGGACATCTCCCCGAGTAGAGGCTGCTATCAGGATCAGCTCAATAAAACATTTGGACTTAAAAGTCTGATGATGACCATGAAACCATTGTCGGTTGTCATAAAAACCCACTTGGTTCACTAATGTCCTTCAGGGAAGGAAATCTGCTGTCCTTAGCTGGTCTGGCCTCCATGTGACTCCAGACCAACAGCAATGTGGTTGACTCTGAAATGCCCTCTGAAATGGCCGAGCAAGCCAGTTGTATTCAACTGCTACAAAGGACACAAAAAGGAATGAAACCAGACGGACCACCTGGCATCAACCTAGGCATCGGAATAACAATGGCAAAGCCAGCCTTATTCATCCTGCAAAGTCCTCCTTACTAATATTTGGCATCTTCTTTAACTTGGTCTTTTGTTCAGTTTGATGCTGTTGCGGCAGAGACTGGAGAGCTGCCAGCCAATCAAATTCACCAGCAGCTTACTCAGGTGGAACCTCCTCCCGAGTGAGGGCTGAGGTCCCGCCTTCAGCCAGTCAAAGCTCATTGGAGCATATATATAGGCCACGGGGCAGTCAGTGTCCCCACCTACTCTTTAGATGGCAGGATGGGAAACCCTACCATCTTAATAATCCTGATATTAGTTTAATATAACTTAAGTACAGAAATGATAGCTTAATATTTCTGGTTACTGAGCTTCCAGATAAAAACATAGAAACATAGTAAATAGGTGCAGGAGTAGGCCATTTGGCCCTTCAAGCCCGCACCACCATTCAATATGATCATGGCTAATCATGCACTATTAATATCCCACTCCCACTTTCTCTCCATACCCCTTGAATCCTTTAGCTACAAGAGCCATGTCCAGCTCCCTCTTGAACATATTTAACAAACTGGCCCCAACAGCTTTCTGTGGTCGAGAATTCCACAGGTTCACAACTCTCTGAGTGAAGAAGCTCTTCCTCATCTCAGTCCTGAATGGCTCATCTCTTATTTTTAGACTGTGACCAGATGGGTTGGTATGGGCAGTACAAAATGAGTGGGGGGGGGGGTTCACAATATTGGTTATGGAAGCAATCACAGCTGTGAGGTTGGTTGTCATGCTGAAATGATCACCAAATGAGGCCATATGGGCTGAAGTGAGGAACATATAGAGGAACAATCACACTGCTCAGACTATACTACAGACCTGCGAACAGAGGGGAATAAAAGAGCAAACATGTCAGAATTGCTGGAATGTGCAAAATGTATATGTTCTCTTACTCCCTCAATCAGTATGTTTTGCACAGAAAGAGGTGTTTTGTTACCGTTGGAGAAGCATTCTAATTAACTAATCCAGCAGCAAGCTTTTATGAGTTTTAAAATAAGAAAGTTAATTTATTCTCACATACTTACTCCAAATTAACTAGAACATCAGACACACATTCTCACATACACAGTCACACACACAAGGAGTAGATACAGATAAAAGTTATGCACTTTTACAGATTACAGGTATCTCGATCTCTGGTTTCTGATTTCCGGTATCCTGGGTGGAAGGTCCATGGTTTCTTGGATGATTATGATGCCTTAAAGTTGTGAGGAGGGTTTTGTAAAGTGAAGGGTTCGCAGCAGGTTATGATATTTCCTGTAGTCAACTTTTTAGGAGGTTGGTACTCAGGTGAAGTTCAGCTGAAATGGGTTACGTCCTCTGGCTGCCTGATGTCTCGACGCTTGTTTCCAACTTTAGTTCACAGACTGGCTAGCCTGATAGTTCAATGGCTTTGGTGGAAATCTCTGCAAACAGCTCCTGGTTGATCCTTTAAATAGATAAAGTCAACATGGTTATCCCACCATATGACTTTTTACAAGTTCAAGTCCTTTTCCTAAATGGTGCTGTCTTTATGAAGATTCCGCATTCTGTGTTGTGGGTTAACATCTTCTGAGGATTTGAGACAGTCCTCATGGTACTCACGCTATCACAGTCCTCACGCTATCACCATCCTCATGGATGGTGATAGCGGTCATTCACTACGATCTACCATGAATTGAGTTTCGATCATCCCTTTTGTTCATGGAACATGGGGAAAGGCAGTTTGGAAATTCCATCATCCTTTTGGTTTGGCCCTTCCTTAAACAAAGAGATGTGTTAATTCCTCAGATGGCTGTGATTATCCACATTTACTTAAGTCTTTGCTGGAAGCTTGTTACTGTCTATAGCTCAAATGCCAAAGGTCACAAGGTTTGAAAGGAAAAGAGATAACTCTGCATTTTGTTTTAGGAGCTTAAATGAGGCAAGTGGAAGGGTTATTGGAAGAGCATTTTGGTAGTAATAATCATAATTCAGTTAGCTATGGAAAAGGACAAAGGCAGACCAAGGGTATAGGTTTTATATTGGAAAAGTCTATTTTACTAAGCTGAGAAGTGACTTGGCTGAAGTGGATTGAAAACAGCCAATTGAAGGGCAGTTGGAGATTTTAAAGGAGATGAGGCTTCAATGTACTCAGAGATCCAGTGGAAAAGAATTCCAGAAGGCAAGATTGAAACACTGTGAGGTAGGTTATTGTTGAAGTTGTCCGTGTGAGAGCAAACTTCTGGAGAGAACTCCAAGCTGTTTTCTTCAAACCTTGAGGTTGGAAACCCTTATGAGAAAGACAAAATTTCAGTGAAATTGGTTGGTTTATAATGTGACAAATGCCTGGGCGGGTTGTTGGAAAATCTATGGAATCTGTTTTGGTCACATCTGTCTTCCATTCTACAGTGCGGTGTGTCCGATCACAATTTTCCTGTTAATTCACATGTGCCTCATACTCACTCTGAATGTTGGAGTGTAAGATAGATATTGTAAATTATTTTGTCTTTCTGAATTTGTGTAGTAATTTTTGAGACTCATATCTGTGGAACCTTGTGACTTTATTCACTTAGTAAACATCTTGGCTGTGATTCTCCCATCCTGCTGCCCTAATTTTTTAGCTCAGCAGGCCGGGAGAATCTCACAGTGGGCAATACACAGGATTCGTGCATGTGTTCCTGCCCCGGTAGCATCTCCCAGCGCCGGATTTCCGGTGGCGTCTGCTCCGTGCCAGAAATCTGCGGGGAGACACAGAAATAGTTTAAATAATACTTCAAATGCGATTTAAATGTGATTAGTGGGTCCAGGTCTGAAGTCTCCGGGCCCACAAGCCTCTTCCCCTCGCCAGGAGTATTTCACTCCAACAGGATTTACAGCAGCTCCCCACTTTCGGGGAACTAGCGGCCCAATCCCGCTGGAGTGAAGGGGGGTAAATTGGGACGCAAGGGTCAGGCGCTGAGGGGGGGTTGCCCCTGGGCATTGGCACCCTGGCAATGCCAGCTTGTGCCCTGTGGCACTGCCCAAGGGGCAAAGTGCCAAAGCCCGGGGGCACCCTGGCACTGCCTATCAGGCATGGGGCAGTGACAAGGGGATGAGGTATAATAGGGACAGGGCCTCGGTGGTAAGGCTTAATGGAGGCATGGCCTAGGGAGTGGTCAGTAGGGGTGGAGGGTCCCGCTGCCACTCTGCATAGGGGTCGATGGGGGAAAGAGGGCCAGCGATCAGGATGGGCTGGAGGGATGTCAGCCAGGGAGGTGGGCAGCGGAGGGAGGGGGGGGGGGATCTGCCAGAGAGATGCAGTGCACAGAGTGTGGGAAATTCTTCTCTGAACACCCACTGAAAAAAAGTGTGAATTATTTAAGTTTTCACGTGAACTCGACACTTAGAATTATTTTGGGAGAATTCTGGCCCTTGAATCTGAACCGTTAACTACTCTAAACAGAACGTTTTTGTTGCCTAACTGGATCACCCCCCATGGCTATGAACTTTATTGCATTTACTTCTTCCAGTCTGGTTCTGATGATAGTAGCAATATCTTACAGTTTACAATGCACTGCTGCATAAGGGAGATCACTGAGGCTATCTTCGTAAAGGAACATAATTTGATTTCATTCAATTTTCCCAGACAGGAGCAGGTAGATAAAGCACAAGGGTTTGCAAGGATTGCAGTCTTCCTCATGGTACAGGGCCCTATTGACAGCAATCATGTCGCTTTGTGTGTGCTTCATGTCGAGTCTGCCATGTACTTCAGTGAAAGAGATTCCTTTCCCTCAACATCCAACTGGTGTGTAACCGCAGGCAGTGAAATTTGGAGGACAATGACCAGTATCCTGGCAGCAGTCACAATGTGATAATTTGCAAGTGGCATTGACATTTGAGTCAACACAGCAGACCAAAGGATGACTACTGGACAGCAAGTGTTCTCTGTTGATAACATGGCTCATGACGCCAGTTCACAACCCACACACAAGTGCACAGCAGGCATTCAGGTAAAGACATGCTGCCACAAGAAGGCTGATAGTGCGCCTGTGTCTTGCAGTGTTATGATCCCAGCTGATGTTACTACTGGACAGTCAGGTTCCAGAATGGAACCCTGGCTCAATACATCATAATTTTTATTCTTCTGTTCAGAGCCATTGATGAAAAGAGTCACAACACTGCCAATTACATTTTAACAAAAAAATAAAACATTTATTAAACATGAAAGGATTGACTATAATACAATACTCCTTCCCTGCATCTTTATCTTCACAGATGTACACAGATTTTTAAGAATAACACAAGTTACAAAATATATCTTATACTACAATATTCTCAGTAATGCGCAGCCCATGTAAATCAACAAGCCAACTGTAGTCAGACACATCACACTCTGAAACCAAGTGGCAGATACCACCCAATATAAATTCTGTGGATTTCTCATCAAATCCCCCATTGCTTGTCACGCTGTGACCCAACTGGTCTCACTGGAAATCTAACTTCCACCCAAGTGTTTCCAAATACCACTCTTGGAATCTTCTTCCAAATATCACTTTCTCTTGGATGGTTTCATCAAGGATCCACCTCCAAGATTTCAATCTCTTCCTTCAGTATTTCATGGTCAAGTGCACTCAAGCTTCCACACAATCTCCCAGGTGCTTAGCCGTGCTAATAGAACACTTCAGTTTCACAGGCTGTATTGAGGTATCACTAACCTTAGAATTATTTCAGATGTCTGGCTCCTGGCTATCCAACTTCACCAGGTCTGAACCTTTTAGTTCTGTCTTTAACTGGGAGCCTCTCTCTGCCCCTTTAAGGTGCTGTTGATTGAAGTCTTTAACTTCAATCAACAGCACCTTCTTTAGATTTTGCTCATTGGCCCTTTGACTTCACTCTTCCTGGGACTTCTCTCAAAATCCCCTGGGTTCTAGAACTATCTATTCTTTAGCTTCTTTAACTTGCTTTCTATCCCTCACTCCATTGCCCTGCCTCTCTGTTGGCATTTTCTGTGGGAGCTGATTTCTTCTCAGATACCTGGTTCCAATGGGACTACAAGTGCTTATGCTTTTCAATGTGGGCCCCAGTTGCTAAGCAACAACCTAGTCTTTCTTTGAACCCTGTTAGTTTTCCCATTGTAATTACAATGCAGGCACAGTTTGAAATGAAACCAAAATACAAAGACCTGTGAACACCTTTGTTTAACATGAAGCTAACTAAAGTTTTAACTCTTTCTTTGCACAGAGACATAAAAATAAAATTACTTAAAGCTATTCTTTATTTCTGATACTGTGATGACACTGTGCCTTTAAGAAATATATTTTAATCATTTTTCTCTGCAGGATGTTTTGTTGGCATCGTGTTGTCTGTAGCCGGTGTCCTTTACTGTTACTGAAGCAGCATAATTGATATCATGTTGATTTTAATCTGAACTAATGCAGTGTTCTTTGGTTTTAATGGTTCCTTGGGATTACTGAGTAGAGCCTGTTTTGGGGGTAATTGGCAAGTCAGGTCACATGGTTAGTAACAGCTATTTTCCACTGAGCATTTCAGTTTTAGTTTCATTTTCAGAAGCATCTTGAAGCTGAGAGGAACAGCAGTGTTTTTTCCCTCTCTCTGGAGTTGGAGTTTTCCTGTTTAAGTGTTGCTGTGTTGGAAGCTGCCACAGACTGGATTTACCTCTCTGAAATGTGGCTGTTTTGAGGATATATCCTTCTCTGCAAACAACTGGCTTGGATTTCTGTCCAAGGTGTTGCAAAGCTGAAAATCTAGCCTCACGTGAGTGTACTTGTTCCTGTGCTAGCTCTAAAGAAGGGTGTGTGTCTGTGGGATGGTGTTTAACTTGGAACAAAAGAGGTAGCCAGCTGTTAGGAGTTATACTGGGTCATGTTTAAGTCTTGTAATTCATTGAATCATAGAATTATACAGGGCAGAGGAGGCCCTTCGGCCCATTGAGTCTGCACCGAAATGCAAAAAGTACTTGACCTCCCACCTAATCCCATTTACCAGCACTTGGATATTATGATGTTGAATGATATTATGTTTGTCAAAGCAGTAAAGCTTTGACAAAGGGTCATCTGGACTCGAAACGTCAGCTCTTTTCTCCCCTTACAGATGCTGCCTGACCTGCTGAGATTTTCCAGCATTTTCTCTTTTGGTTTCAGATTCCAGCATCCGCAGTAATTTGCTTTTATCTAGTGCAAAACTTAGGGTATAGGCTAACTTCGCACAACACTTTGGAGTTTCTGGCCTGGGTCATAACAATACCCAAAATACAAATATAAATTACTTATAGCTAACTTTGTGTTTCCTGACAGGGGCAGTGGATCGACTGCCTGGACCTTTCCAGAGGGGCGAGAGAATGTTTTACTGGTTTTGCTTGGAATGCAACATGTAGCATAATCTTGCCTTCAGGAGGACGCAGCCCATCAAGTGAGAATCTGAGGAGCAGTAGCACCATGAGCAGGAGGGGGAGTTGAAGCGAGAACAGTAGTAGCTGGAAGAGGAAGTAAGGGAAGGGAGACCACAACCTAGACATCGCCTTCCTGCTTGGCCTGCATGTAAACAACTAATTAATGAGTGATATCTGTGATCTCAACACCAATTGCATATTCACTAACAATCCCTTACCTTCCCTCCGTCACTGACCATCACATCCTCCTTTTGGTCCCAGTGCAAAAGTACTAGACAAGATGAAATGCACATTCTAATCCAAATTTATAAATCATACTATATTGTATACAAAATAAACTTGTGCATTCCCTTAGTACATATCTTCTGTCTGTCTTTTTCTGTCCAAGTGCTCTTATGAGGTATTACCCCAGTGACTGCAGTACAGTTGGTGAAAGGCTACTGATTTTTAATGGCAGAATGTGGATAGTATTGGACAATGACCTCAAGCAACTCCAGACATGGAAAGCCTGGCTTCACATCACAGCATCTTGGCTAGGGCAACTACAGTTCAGACAGGCAATGGTGGAGTGGGGGAGGCACTGGTGAAGTGTTATGTACGTCAGCATGAAGACCGTAATTGGAACATCAGGTTCATGCTTAATGGAGCCACTGCCAATTTTCCTGGGTAGCAGTCCAGCAATCGTAACAATCCTTTGGAAAACAGGTTTCTGGACCACTTTGAAACCCTGTATGCCCCTTTGTACCCTGTAACCCATAGCCACAATGTCAACAGTGTGAGCTTGTATGCCAGCAAGTTGATCTTGCAATGAAAATTGTCTGATTTCCCACTGCAGCCCTTACTCTACTGCTGGAAGCTGCTTGTGCTGCTCAGAGAGTTGATACGTTGCTTCTTAGATGCTGCATCATGATTAGGTCCACAAGCATGTTGATGGAGTTAACCATCGCTTCCATTCTGGAAAGAATGAACTTCAAATTGTCCTGAAACCTTGAACCAAGTTGGTACCAGACTTCTCCATGGTTCTTGACAATGACCCCAAGCTTTCTGGCCATTCTTTGTGCCAAGCATTGGTATGTATTTCCTCTGTCACACTAAGACTTTGGATGGTTACTTGGGCTGCAATGGAAGCTGAAAAATTGGGTATCAGATGCTGCACCATGGCTGGTTCCACAAATATGTTGATGGAGTCTGCCACGTGCTCCATGCTAGAAAAGATGGGGCCAAAGTTCTATGTAAAACTATGATCTACTTTGGTGCCGGGCTCCTCCATGGCATTGCACTCAGGCTTCACTATGGGCCAAGCATTCCATTACTCTGACTGCAGACCACTCATTACCAGATCTCATTCTGTGCTAAACTCCAAGATCTAAGCAATCTCATCATCTGAGCTGGTGGCTGTGAGAGTGTGACAATAACTAATGGCATGTCTTTAGTTTCATTGCCTTCCTGCTCTTCTAACACAGTTCTTGCATATCTGAAATGAAAAAAGGGGACGGATTGAGCTGTTGTGAGGAGAAATTAAGAAAGGCATGCTTGTACTATCTACAGTTTGTAGATCAGAATGTAATTAGGGATAAAGGAGAATTAAGATGTCAGAACAAAGAACAAAGAACAGTACAGCACAGGAACAGCCCTTCGGCCCACCAAGCCTGCACCGATCACATTATCCAATCCAGACCAACCAGCTGTATCCCTCTATTCCCCACCTGTTCATGTGTCTATCCAGATAAAGTTTAACGTTTATTTATTAGTCACAAGTAAGGCTTACATCAACACTGCAATGAAGTTACTGTGAAATTCCCCTAGTCGCCACACTCTGACACCTGTTCGGGTCAATGCACCTAACCAGCACATTTTTCAGACTGTGGGAGGAAACCGGAGCACCCGGAGGAAACTCATGCAGACATGGGGAGAACGTGCAGACTCCGCACAGGCAGTGAGCCAAGCCAGGAATCGAACCTGGGTCCCAGGCGCTGTGAGGCAGCAGTGCTAACCATTGTGCCACCGTGCCATTTAAGATAAGTCTTAAATGTCGCTAACATGTCTGCTTCAACCATCTCATTCAGCAGTGCATTCCAGACCCCCACCACCCTCTGTGTAAAAAACCTCCCCCGCACATCTCGACTAGACCTTTCCCCCCTTACCTTGAACTTGTGCCCCCTTGTAATTGTCATTTCTGCCCTGGAAAAAAGCTTCCAACTGTTCACCTTATATATGTCCCTCATAATTTTATAAACTTCCATCAGGTTGCCCCTCTGCCTCCTTCTTTCCAGGGAGAACAATCCCAGTTTATTCAATCTCTCCTCATAGCTAATACCCTCCATACCAGGCAACATCCTGGTAAAACTTTTCTGTACTCCCTCCAAAGCCTTCTGGTAGTGTGGTGACCAGAATTGGATACAGTATTACCAATGTGACCCAACCAACTTTTCATATAACTGTAACATAATTTGCCAACTTTTATATTTGGTGCTCCAGCCGATGAAGGCAAGTATGCCATACGCTTTCTTCACCACCTTTTCCACCTATGCTGCCACTTTTAAGGACCTGTAGACCTGTAATCCCAGATCTCTCTGTGTGGTTATGCTCATGATGGTTCTGCCATTTATTTGATCGAAGACAGAGGGTGGTGGTGGATGGAAAATTTTCGGACTGGAGGCAGGTTGCTAGCGGAGTGCCACAGGGATCAGTGCTTAGTCCTCTGCTATTTGTGATTTTTATTAATGACTTAGAGGAGGGGGCTGAAGGGTGGATCAGTAAATTTGCTGATGACACCAAGATTGGTGGAGTAGTGGATGAGGTGGAGGGCTGTTGTAGACTGCAAAGAGAAATAGATAGGATGCAAAGCTGGGCTGACAAATGGCAGATGGAGTTTAACCCTGATAAATGTGAGGTGATTGGTAGGACAAATTTAAATGTGGATTACAGGGTCAAAGATAGGGTTCTGAAGACTGTGGAGGAACAGAGATCTTGGGGTCCATATCCACAGGTCTCTGAAGGTTGCCACTCAAGTGGATAGAGCTGTGAAGAAGGCCTATAATGTGTTAGCTTTTATTAACAGGAGTTAACAGGAGTTTAAGAGCTGTGGGGTTATGCTGCAACTGTACAGGACCTTGGTGAGACCACATTTGGAATATTGTGTGCAGTTCTGGTCACCTCACTATAAGAAGGATGTGGAAGCACTGGAAAGAGTGCAAAGGAGATTTACCAGGATGCAGACTGGTTTGGAGGGTAGGTCTTATGAGGAAAGGTTGAGGGAGCTAAGGCTGTTCACGCTGGAGCGGAGGAGGTTGAGGGGAGACTTAATAGAGGTTTATAAAATGAAGGAGGGGATAGATAGAGTGAACGTTCAAAGACTATTTCCTCGGGTTGATGGAGCTATTACAAGGGGGCATAACTATAGGGTTCATGGTGGGAGATATAGGAAGGATGTCCGAGGTAGGTTCTTTACTCAGAGAGTGGTTGGGGTGTGGGATGGACTGCCTGCAGTGAGAGTGGAGTCAGACACTTTAGGAACATTTAAGCAGTTATTGGATAGGCACATGGAGCACACCAGTATGATAGGGAGTGGGATAGCTTGATCTTGGTTTCAGGTAAAGCTCGGCACAATATTGTGGGCCGAAGGGCCTGTTCTGTGCTGTACTGTTCTATGTTCTATGTTCTAACTCCCACCTGAATTGGATCTACCAAAATGCATCACCTCTCATTTGTACGGATTAATTTTCACCTGCCATTTCTCCACCCGATTTTCTAGCCTATCTATATCCTGCTGTATTCTCTGACAATCTTCATCATTATCCGCAACTCCAGCAATCTTAATATCATCCTCAAACTTGCTGATCAGACCAGCTACATTTTCTTCCAAGTCATTTGTATATATTACAAACAGTAAGAAGTCTCACAACACCAGGTTAAAGTCCAACAGGTTTATTTGGTAGCAAATACCATAAGCTTTCGGAGCACTGCTCCTTCGTCAGATGGAGTGGAAATGTGCCCTCAAACAGTGCAAACAGACACAAAATCAAGTTGCAGAATACTGATTAGAATGCGAATCCCTAAAGCCAGCCAGGTCTTAAAGGTATAGACAATGTGGGTGGAGGGAGCATTAAACACAGGTTAAAGAGATGTGTATTGTCTCCAGACAGAACAGCTAGTGAGATTCTGCAAGCCCAGGAGGCAAGCTGTGGAGGTTACTGATAATGTGACATAAATCCAACATCCCGGTTTAGGCCGTCCTCATGTGTGCGGAACTTGGCTATCAGTTTCTGCTCAGCGACTCTGCGCTGTCGTGTGTCGTGAAGGCTGCCTTGGAGAACGCTTACCTGAAAATCCAAGGCTGAATGCCCGTGACTGCTGAAGTGCTCCCCCACAGGAAGAGAACAGTCTTGCCTGGTGATTGTCGAGCGGTGTTCATTCATCCGTTGTCGTAGCGTCTGCATGGTTTCCCCAATGTACCATGCCTCGGGACATCCTTTCCTGCAGCGTATCAGGTAGACAATGTTGGCCGAGTTGCAAGAGTAGGTACCGTGTACCTGTTAGATGGTGTTCTCACGTGAGATGATGGCATCCGTGTTGATGATCCGGCACGTCTTGCAGAGGTTGCTGTGGCAGGGTTGTGTGGTGTCGTGGTCACTGTTCTCCTGAAGGCTGGGTAGTTTGCTGCGGACAATGGTCTGTTTGAGGTTGCGTGGTTGTTTGAAGGCAAGAAGTGGGGGTGTGGGGATGGCCTTGGCGAGATGTTCGTCTTCATCAAAGACATGTTGAAGTCTCCGGAGGAGATGCCGTTCTCCGCTCCAGGGAAGTACTGGACGACAAAGGGTACTCTGTCCACCGTGTCCCGTGTTTGTCTTCTGAGGAGGTCAGTGCGGTTTTTCGCTGTGGCGCGTCGGAACTGTTGATCGATGAGTCGAGCGCCATATCCTGTTCTTATGAGGGCATCTTTCAGCGTCTGGAGGTGTCTGTTGCGATCCTCCTCATCCGAGCAGTCCGTAGGGGATGGCTTCTTTTACGTGTTTAGGGTGGAAGCTGGAGAAGTGGAGCATCATGAGGTTATCCGTGGGCTTGCGGTACAGTGAGGTGCTGAGGTGACCGTCCTTGATGGAGATGTGTGTGTCCAAGAATGCAACCGATTCCGGAGAGTATTCCATGGTGAGTCTGATGGTGGGATGGAACTTGTTGATGTCATCATATAGTTGTTTCAGTGATTGCTCACCATGACTCCAAAGGAAGAAAATATCATCGATGTATCTAGTGTAATAGCATCGGTTGAAGGTCCTGTGCGGTGAAGAAGTCTTGTTCGAACCTGTGCATGAAGATGTTGGCAGATTGAGGTGCGAATTTGGTCCCCATGGCTGTTCCGTGTGTCTGGATGAAGAACTGGTTGTTGAAGGTGAAGACATTGTGGTCCAGGATGAAGCGGATGAGTTGTAAAATTGCATCTGGAAACTGGCAGTTGACGGCATTGAGTACTGAGGCCGTTGCAGCAATGCCATCTCTTTAACCTGTGCTTAACGCTCTCTCCACTCACATTGTCTGTACCTTTAAGACTTGATTACCTGTAAAGACTCGCATTCCAACCATTATTTTGTAAATTGAGTTTGTATCTTTATATGCCCTGTTTATGAACAGAACTCCCACTTACCTGATGAAGGGGCAGCACTCCGAAAGCTAGTGGCTTTTGCTACCAAATAAACCTGTTGGACTTTAACCTGGTGTTGTGAGACTTCTTACTGTTCTGTGGCCAAGCCAGTTCTGAATCCATCTAGCTAGTTCACCCTTGATTTCATGTGATTTAACCTTTTGCACCAGCTTGTCATGAGGGACCTTGTCAAAGTCCATAAGGAGGAGGATTAAGTTTGTAGATAGCCATCACCAGAGTATAGGAACCCAGTGAAAATTGCACTCGTTCCAAAATACAGAACATAGTCAAAAAGGCAAAATGAATGCTAGCCTTTATGTCTGGAAGAATAGAATATCTGGGTTTAGAGGTCATCCCTCAGCTATGCAAAGCCTTGGTTAGACTACAATTGGAAGTACTGAGAACATTACCGCGCACCACAATTTAAGAATAATATATTGGCATTGGAGGGAGTGCAGCATAGATTTACAAGAATGAATCTGGACTCCAGAGATCAAACTTCAAGGCAAGATAACAAATTAGGGTTGTCTGATCTGGAATTTAGATGATTAAGGTGTAATATTAGGGGAAATGGATAGGGTAGACTATGGGACACTATTTCTGTTGGTCGGCAAGTCTCGGACACGGGGCTATAGTCAAAAATTATAGTCAGAGCTTACTGGAGTGAAATTGGGAAACATGTCTTCATGCAAAGTGTGATCGGGGTTTGGAACTCTGTTTTGCAAATGGTAGTTGATGCTGGGTCAATTATTAATTTTAAAACTAAGACTGATAGCACTCCACCTCTCTCAACCCTCCTCCAGTTCTAAATTTACAGACCACTTGCCTGACATCTGATACTG
Source organism: Mustelus asterias (assembly GCF_964213995.1). Classification (NCBI taxonomy): domain Eukaryota; kingdom Metazoa; phylum Chordata; class Chondrichthyes; order Carcharhiniformes; family Triakidae; genus Mustelus; species Mustelus asterias. The sequence goes on along the minus strand of NC_135815.1, from coordinate 38,070,875 downwards.
AATGAGTGGATGAACCGAGAACCCAGAGGTAGTAAACACTACCTGGAGGAGCGAGAGAGGAGCAATGGCTTCATTAACAGCAAGAGAGGAGCAATGGGGCCATTAACAGTGAGAGAAGAGCAATGGGGCCATTCACAGAGACAAAGGAGCAATGGGGCCATTAACAGCGAGAGAGGAACATGGGGTCATTAACAGCAAGAGAGAAGCATTGGAGTCATTCACAGTGAGAGAGGAGAATTGGGGCCATTAACAGCGAGAGAGGAGCATTGGAGTCATTCACAGTGAGAGAGGAGAATTGGAGTCATTAACAGTGAGAGGAGCAATGGGGTCATTCACAGTGAGAAAGGAGCAATGGGGTCATTCACAGTGAGAGAGGAGCATTGGAGTCATTCACAGTGAGAGGAGCAATGGGGTCATTCACAGTGAGAGAGGAGCAATGGGGCGATTAACAGTGAGAGAGGAGCAATGGGGCGATTAACAGTGAGAGGAGCAATGGGGTCATTCATAGCGAGAAGAACAGCAGGGCCATTAACAGTGAGAGAGGAGCAATTAACAGTGAGAGGCCAGTGCCACAGCATGAGTTCAAGAGGCCTCACCCACCCACCCGCTCCTCTAACCACTGGCTGCCCCACCTATGACAGAGATTGTAGGTCACACTTTGTAATTCCCGGTCATAGAATCATGGAATCCCTACAGTGCAGGAAGAGGCCATTTGGCCCATCGAGGCTGCACCAACCACAATCCCACCCAGGCTCTATCCCCTTGATCCCATGTATTTACCCTGCTAGTCCCCCTGACATTATGGGGTAATTTACCATGGCTAGTCCACCTAACCTGCATATCTTTGGACTGTGGGCAGAAACTGGAGCACCCAGAGGAAACCCACCCAGACACAGGGAGAACATGCCAACTCCACACTAACAGTGACCTGAGGCCAGAATTGAACCCAGGTGCCTGGTGCTGTGAGGCAGCAGTGCTAACAACTATGCCGCCCGAGAACTCATATTTTAATGTGGACACAAGTCATCCTCAACTCCGAAGAACTACCTAAGAAGACGAAGATTGAATGAGCAGAAAGTGCTTCCAATTAAACATTAAGAGAACTGAAGGTTTTGTCTTTGCTCCCTGCCATAAACTCCATTCCCTAGCCACTGACTCCATCTCTCTCCCTGGAAACTGCCTGAGGCTGAACAAATCTATTTGCAATCTTGATGCCATATTTGACTCTGAGATGAACTTTCAACCTTGTATGTGTCATCACTAAGACCACCTATTTCTACTGGTATAGCCTTACCCAACTCCGGCCTGGACTCAGTTATCCCTCACCCATGCCTTTGTTACTTTGACTTGACTATTGTAACACACTCCTGGCTAACCTCCTGCATTCTTAATCTCTGTAAATTTGAGGCCAACTAAAACTGCTGCTTGTGTCCAGACTTACATTATCCTATCCAACCTTCATCCTTCTGATCACTCACCCATGCTGGCTCCCGGTTAAACTATGCATCAATTTTAAAATTCTCATTCCTGATTTTAATCACTCTATCATGAATTGCAACCTTCAGCTGTTAAAGTCCTAACCTCTTCATTTCCCCAATCCCTAAACTTGACTACCTCTCTTCTTCTTCCTCTTCCTTTAAGGTACGCATTAAAACCTACCACTTGAACCCTGCTTAATTGCCCTAACATCTCCTTGTGCAACTTAGCGTCACATTTTGTGTGACAAAGCTCCTGTGCAGCACTTGGGGTGCTTTATTGTATTCAAGGAGCTATCCAAATAATAGTTGCTGCAGTTGAAGCATTTCATATTTCTTTGGTTTGTTGATTTCTTTATCATTTTCAACTGTATATAGAAACAAAGCAGTTTATAATGTGAAGATGCCATCATTCATGTTCATTAATCATATTCATCCCATCGTATCTGTGCAACTCTAACTAATCCACTGCCCTATTCCTTCCCTACTGTTCTGCAACTTCCTCCATTTGAAATGATTATCTACTGTTCACTTCAGATATGCACTGATCTCTGCTTCAACTGCTCCATGTGATAAAGCAGTTAATGTTCTAACAACCCTCTGCATAAAAGATTTGTTTTTTTTCTCTCCTTCCTCTCTTAGAGACAGTTTTAAATTAATGACCACTCATTACAGACTTCACCAGAGGAAATAACCTTTCTCTATTCATCTGATCAAAATACTGCATCGTTTTTTTCCTTAAAAAACAAACCCTCTATCAGCTCTCCTCATATTCTTCCTGGCTGCCATGAAATAGTCTCACTTTTTTCTCCTCCCAGCTGCAGTGTTGAATTTCACCAACCCTCCGGAAAGGGGCTGGAAGACAGGGAGGGCAATAAAATGACGGCAGGATGCTTTTGAGATGACAGTGCAATGTGTTCCCACCACCACGGGATATTATCAAAGCTTGAAATGGCCGTAGTTTGGTTGCCCGCCGAGTAGAGGCAGGTAGCCAATTAATGTAATTAATTGGTCTGTTGGTCACCATTTTATGACGCCGCTGGGATTTTTACCAGCAACAGAACCGCCGCCCAATGCGTGGCGAGTTCACAAACTATACTGAGGTGGACTCCCAGCAGCTAACCTGGGAGAGGGCCCAAAATCACTGCAGAAGGGTTCGCCTCTCTGATTAGAAGGTCCTGCTAACCTGACCCCAGCATTTAAAAGTAACTTTGCACAAACCTGCGAGGGTGTCTCAAATGGGGATGCCCTCTCCTCCCTCCAGCAGCCTGGGTAGTGACTGCCTCTATTGGTAGTGCTACAGAGGCTGCGGAGGTGTCAGCCTTCTCACTGGGTCACCAGCTCCGAGAACAGGCCGTAACCCTCATTTGGACAATTGTCTCAGTGACAGTTTTTTGATAGGCCGCCAGTAAAATCATTTCTGAGATCCTGCCATTTGGCCACATGGGCCTAGAACCTGCATTCTGTCCCGGGTGGAAGCCCACACAGCATGCTGGTAAAATTCAGGCACATAGTTTCTCATTCCTGGTATCATCATAATGTGACTTTACGGCCTCGCTTGAGCAAGACCGGAAATTCCCACCCAAGGTCAATGGAAATTTCTGTCGTCCACCCCTCACCCGCTCCAATTGCATGTGGGCGAAGCGATAGAGTTCCAGCGAATGAATCTATAGCTTATTCTCTATAGCTTTAATACCTTTTCTGTAATAAGATGCTCAACACTAAAATGACCAGATTATTGCTTTGTACAAATCCATCATTACCCCTTTGTTCCTGTGGTCGGTGGACTATAAAGTGGATTGGAATATGTCCAAAGATGTGCGGGTTAGGCTGTTTGAACAAGCTAAATTAACCCTAGTGTTAGGGGGATTGGCAGGGTAAATGTGTGGGGTTACGGGAATAGAGCCTTGGTGAGATTGTGGTTGGTACAGACTCAAAGGGTTAAATGGCCTTCTTCTATACTGTAGGGATTCTATGATTCTATGTGATTAACCCATGTCCGTTGAGTGGAACGCACACCAACATTGTGTTGCCTGCTGATTAGAATAATTGCCACATGCAGCCAACATTTCTTGTGCTGTTCCCTGGATATATGTCAGCACAATATTGTTAGTAACTGAAAATAGGAACACAAGAACCTCAGAAAGAGGAGCAGGAGTAGACAATATGGCCCCTTGAGCCTGTTTCACTATTCAACATTATCATGGCTGATATTCTGCCTCAGTCCCACTTTTCCACCTGCTCGACATATCCCCTCATTCTCCAGAGGCCAAAAATCTGTCTATTTTAGCCTTAAATATATTCAACAATGGGGCATCCACAACTTTTGAGAGAATTCCTGGATTCATCAACCACTGAGTGAAGAGGTTTCTCCTCACTTCAGTCCTAAATGACTGGCCTCCTTATCCTGATACTGTGCCCCTGTGTTCTAAAAACCTCTCATTGTAAAACCTTCGAATCTTGTATGTTTCAATTCGATCACATCTCATTCTTCTAAACTCCAGGGAACAAAGGCCCAATTTACTTAGTCTCTCATATAGGACAGCCCTCTCATCCAACTTAGTGTCCCTTCATTAGGAGATACCTAGTGCCTTAAATAGGCACTAGGTGTTTCCTAGTGAAGGGACCTTACTGCCTTAAATATGCAAACATAAAGAGACGTTGTATTCCATGTGTAGTCTCATCAAAGCCCTGTACAATTGTAGCAAGCCTTTTTTTATTCTTGGACACCAATCTCCTTGCAATACAGCCTAACATGCCATTTGCTTTTCTAGTTGCTTGTTGTACCTGCATGCTAAATCCCTGTGTTCTTTATAAGTACACCTACGTCCCTCTGAATGTCAAGATGTAGAAGTTTCGTGTCTTTTAAAAATAATTCTGCTTTCTATTCTATTAACATGAATAACTGCACACATTATACTTCATCTATCAACTTGCTCATACACTAAACCTGTCAATATCTCTTTGCAGCTTCTTTGACTGTTCCTCACTGTTTATATTCACACCAAGCTTTATCTCATCAATAAAATTGGATAGATTACTCTCAGTCTGTTTATTTAAGTCATTAACATAGATTGTAAATGGCTGGCACCCAACACTGATCCTCGCAGCACTCCACTTGTTATAGCCCGACAAATCGAAAATGCCCCATTTATTTTAATCTTTGCATCCTGTCTGCCAACCAAATCGCTATACATGCTAATTATATTAACTAAACTCCATCTTACCTTTTGGGTGGCACCTTATCGAATACCATTTGGAAGTGCAAGTATACTACATCTACTGGTTTCCCTTTATCTACCCTACTAGGTACACCTTCAGAATGCTCTAATAAATTTGTCAAACATGATTTTCCTTTCACAAAACCATGGGCTGGAAATAGGCTTCCTGTACCCCAGTATAAATTGCCAGCCAATTGGAGGCCAGCAGTTCTGCGCCACAACAGGATTGGTGGCCAATGCTGGTATTGCAGGAGGCCCAGGTGAAAGAGGAGGGCTGGAAACCCTAAAAGACAGTAAGTCTGGGATCTCTGCAGGCTGGCCTGCCCCAGTGAGCGAGGCAGGGGTATGTTACTCAAGGGGCCTGAGAAGGAGGTACCCCTCCTTTCACTGACCAGCACCCCGCAGCGTTAAACCTTCTGAGCTACATGTTGGGCACAGGCCTCTCGCAACAGTTGTATCGGGCTCATAATTGAACAATAATTGCTCGCGGCACCTGAATATATTCTGTCTTTCAATCCTCAAGCGCATCATCACTTTCCAGAGATACAGCAGCAATTTTGATCAACTGCAACAGTATTCTTTAGCCATCGACCCAACTCCTTTATTTCCTTCTCGATCTTTCCTGAATACAATACAGCTCAGAGTATTGAATTCAATTCCTCCCTTGTCTGAGCCAAGTCTTTTTTATTGCCACGATAGCATAATTCCATGTGGTGACTTGCACCCACAGTTCACCAATTTATTTACCAATGTATGGGCATTTGTGTACATGTACCATATACCCACCTCAGTCTGTTGGCATTTCCCCACTGATCGCTTCCGTTTCTGAGCTAGTTTTGGTCTAATGACCTTTGTCCCTCCAAATCCTCTGTGCACCTTGCTTTTCCTCACCAAGGCTTAAGACATAAGACATAGGAGCAGAATTAGGCCACTCGGCCCATCGAGTCTGCTCTGCCATTCAATCATGGCTGATATTTTTCTCATCCCCATTCTCCTGCCTTTTCCCCATAACCCCTGATCCCCTTATTAATCAAGAACCTATCTATCTCTGTCTTAAAGACACTCAGTGACCTGGCCTCCATAGCCTTCTGCGGCAAAGAGTTCCACAGACTCACCACTCCCTGACTGAAGAAATTCCTCCTCATCTCTGTTTTAAAGGATCGTCCCTTTAGCCTGAGGTTGTGCCCTCTGGTTCTAGTTTTTCCTGCCAGTGGAAACATCCTCTCCGTGCTTCAGCCTGGTGCCCTGAGAAATTAGTTCAAACTCTCTCCCATGACTAGACTGGAAATAATATTTTGAGCTCTAAGAGGAGACCTATTCTCCTGATCAGGGAATAGTTCTTGGCCGGGAGAGACTCTGACTAAAAGGTTGCAGAGAAAATAAAGTGACATTTCAAAAAAAAAGAGACAGAAAATAATAGCTTAAAAGGTAAATGCTGATCGAGGGGAATAATTAACATTGGTTATCTAGTTAATCAATTACCTCCTTAAAGACAATTAAGGATGGAAATACATCCTGCCCTTTCCAGTGACACCCACATCCTGTCAATGAATAAAAAGTCCTCTTTTACAGTTGACAAGGCTAGCAAAGAGTGACATTAGATGAAGCAAAGGATTGTTGTCTCCATTGGGGAAAGATGTATCATGCGGGGAGAATTAAGAGCAGGAGAAACCTTTGGGAAAACACACAATAAAGTTATCAACAAAACCAGAAATTGCTCCAAAGCTTTGTTTAATCCCAGACTCCAGCGTTCATAATGCACAGTGATGCGTAATTGTGGACTATAAATCCCTATAAATACATTCTAATCATAATGGGTAATATACGAATTAGCTTTATATGAAGCAACACTAAATTGCGGCCACTGACACCATTTAGGGGTGTCAATTACTTGTTAACCCATTCACATTCGTGGTGTTGTTACATTTCATTGTATTCTTAATTTATAAATTGCTCAACATTAAGATATGTGCAAATAACAGATGGGTAAAATGTGCTCCAGAATATAACTAACCTCTTCATTCAGATGAACCCAACAACTTGTTCTCTTTTTTTCTAATGGTTTATGGTGTTACTCAAACCCATCAGTAGTGTTGTAACCTTGCAAAATAGCCCAACCGTCTGTTAGCTGACAAACCCACCACTGAAGTCAGTTTGAGTGCACAAGGAGCACTGGCTGGTTAACTGTGAACTTGTGACCGTGCTCCATGCACAGTTCTTCATGAGTTTCTTACTCATTCATGCAGCTGTGAGGCGGCAGAAAGCAGAGGTTATAGTGGGAAACAATGGGGGCGATTCTCCCAAAAGTGCTGAATTGGCGAGAAAACTGGCCTAGATCACGACTGGTTTTTTTCAGTGCAACTTCAGGCCCGAATCTCCGCACTCTGTTCACTGCTGAGTCACAATCGTGAATATCATTAAAAACGCCGGGGGGCGGGGTCTATTCGCGCCAGAGTCTGACAGCTCCGGAACTCTGCGCACGTGCAGTGGCCCCTATCTGTCAGTCTCCCCATTTGCTGGCCAGCTCAATCGCTGGCCAGCCCGGGACACCCGCAGTGCTGCCCCTCCAGCGCTCCCCCCCTCCCCCCGTGCCTCCACAGCCCGATCACGGCCCCCATGACAATTCCACCCCCCCCCCCCCCCCCCCCCCCGCCCGCCCCTGGAGCACTCCAATGTCCAACCCACCTCCCTCAGCAGTGGCGATCCCCCCACGGCCCCCACCACAGCAAACCCCCGCCCTCCCCGCTGACCCCCCCGGCAGACCAACCCCCCCGATGGGAGGCAGACCCCCCGACGGAAGGCAGACCACCCCTCAAGCCCACCCCAATTGCTGGCCTCCTTCCAGTCTAGATTGATCCCCATGCAGAGTGGCAGTGGGACAGCCCACCCCCATCAATTGCCCCCTCGGCCTCACCCACAATAGGCCCTGCTCTTTGGCATTGTCCCATGCCCGCTGGGCCATGCCAAGATGCTTACCCCTTGGGCAGTAGCAGGGGGCACAGGCTGACATTGCCAGAGTGCCCATGCCCAGATGGCACCACCCGCCCTGCCGCCAGACCTCCTGGGGGGCCCTGATTGCCCCCCTTTCACTCTGGTGGGGTCTCCTACTAGTTCCCCAAACATGGGAAGCGACTCTAAACTCCGCTGGAGTGAAGTACTCTTGGCGGGGTGGGAGATGCTATCGGGCCCGGCAAGCTCCGTGCTGGGCCCGATAATGACTTTTAAATTACATTTAGAATATACTTAAAACAGATTAAAATCACTTACCTCTCTTCCCGTTGGTTTCCAGCGCAGTCCCGACTGCGACTGTTCCCTGGCTCTGGGAGACGCGCAACCGTCGGGAATGCATGCACAAATGCCGCAAAATGGCCGACATGCGATTCTCCCGACCCAACCCGCCAGAAAATTTGCAGGTCACGATGGGAGAATCGCTCCCAACATTTGGAGGGCAGTGGCCCAGAGCTGTTCTGACATTTCTTTCATCGAATGGCCACCAAACACATTTCAGCCTGGCAAAGCACACTGCACAGGGAAATATAAAATACATTTGTGAAAAAGAATTAAGAGCCAGGGAGATAGTTTTGGAATGTTCAAGTGCCTTTTGTCCTTCCCACAAAACCCTTAGCTACCCTCTCCCAGGGGATTGAATCAGTCTGTTTGCAAACTTGGTTTCACACTTGACCCGAGATGAGCTTCTGACCACATATCCATATGCCATTACTACGTCTGTCCAAATCCTCCTCCGTTATATTGCCCAATTCTGCCTCTGCCTCAGCTAATTGCTGCTGAAACCTCTATCCAAGCATTCCTTCAGACTTGACTATTCCAATGCAATCCTTGCAGGTCTCCCACATCCTGCCCTACTTAAACTTGAGCACATCCAAAAGTCTGCTGCCCGGGACCTTACTTGCATCAAACCCCACTCATCTTTTATCCCTATGATCGGGCAACCACACCAGCTGCTGATTAAACAATGTCTTAATTTTAAAATTCTCACCCTTTGTTTTCAAATCACTCTATAGTTTCCCCCTCCCTCCCTTTGTCATCCCCTTCAGCCTTACAATAATATCTGGGCTCCTCCAATTGTAGCCTTTTCAGCATCTCTGCTTTTAATCTTTTAACAATCAACTGTGCCTTTAACTACCTAGGCCCTAACCTCTGGAATTCACCCCTCAAAAATTCACCCTTCTCTACCTTGTCTTCCTCCTTTAAAACCTTTCTTAAAATCTATTTCTTTGATCAAGATTTTGGTCACCTGCCTTATTATTTCCTGATGTGTCTTGGTGTCATGTTTTGCTTCATAATGTCCCTGTGAAGCACTTTGGGAAATTTTATTGTGCTTAAGATGCCATGTGAATACAAGTTGTTGTTGCTCATGACATCTTAATGATGTATGTATGTGGACTGCCAAGTCTCTTTGGCCCTCAAACTTTTCAAGACTTAGAAAATAGCCTGTTTATAGGTGAAAAGGGAAAGACCTCGCAGTTGCCAACATTGAAATTCATTTGTCTCAGGTTTTACCCATATTATCTAATACATCAAATTCACTTTGTAATTTTACACATCCACTTATATTGCTTACAATGCCATCTTATCTTTGTGTCTTTCACGCATTTGGAGAAATAGCCTTCTGGCCTGTCGTCAATATTGTTAGTGAATGAGGTGAATAACTAAAGCTCCCACACAGATCCTTGCATAACACCTCCAGCCACATCCCATCAATTAGAATATCCTTTATCCCTACTCTCCGTCCTCTTCCATTCAACCAATTTCCTAACCAGGTCAATGGCCCAAACTATCGGGTCTCCAGATTGTCAGAGACCAGAAGTACAACCAAGATGTGCGCTGACCTTGTACTGATCTCCATGGGAATTTTCCAGGAAGTTTCAACTTCCGATTAGCAATTCCTTTGCTTCCCAAAGCCCTCCATGAACGTCTTCAAATCTGAATTGTTTTTTAACTATTCATTTGTGGGGCATGGGCGTCGCTGGCTGGTCAGCATTTATTGCCCATCCCTAGTTGTCCTTGAAACTGAGTGATTTGCTGGGTCATTTCAGAGGACAGTTGAGAGTCAACCACATTGCTGTGGCTCTGGAGTTACATGTAGGCCAGACCAGGTAAGGACGGCAGATTTCCTTCCCTAAAGGACATTAGTGAACAAGATGGGTTTTTCTGACAAATGACAATGGTTTCATGGTCATCAATAGATTCTGAATTCCAGATATTTTTTATGGAATTCAAATTCCACCATCTGCCATGGCGGGATTTGAACCTGGGTCCCCAGAACATTAACTGAGTTTCTGGATTAATAGTCTAGCGATAATACCACTAGGCCATCACCTGGTGGTATTATCCATGAAATGTTAACATTAAAAAAAACTAGTCAAATCCTTGGGTAACAACAAAACTGATCCTTCGCCCCTATCAATAACACTGACCCTCCCCCGACTACCCTTGATACCCAACTACCCCCCAACCACCCTCCTGATTCACCCACCTACCCTGTGCCAGCCGCCCTCCCGATCCTCCAACTATCACCCCAACCACCCCTCCCCACCACCCAGCTCTTCCTTTGACACACCCCACTCCTGACCATCCAACTCCCTTTCATTACCCATCCATCCCAGCCCTGACTAACTCCCAACACCCCCCTGAATATCCCCACGAACCACCTCTCCCAACCATCCGACTACCTCCTGACCATCCAATTAGCCCCCAATCACCCAACTATCTCACAAACCACTTGACTACCCTCTCCAACCACCAACTAACCACCCCAATGCCCTGTATACCCTTCCAACCCACTCCCACCACCCCTCCCTACCATGCTATCCACCCAACCACTTGACTATCCCCCCTTGCCCCAACCAGCCGACTTCCCCCGACTAGACCTGATCAGCCCCTGACCTGACTAGCCCTGTCAACCCAGGTCCCACTGCAGGTCTTGATAGTCAAGGAAGCTGTATTCATAATGTGGCCAAACAGGTTATCAACTTATAAATCCTTCCAACACACAAGAGCGATTAGTGATCAACCATGTAATGGAAAGAAAATTGGAGCCTTTACCGCCACTATTCATAGCTCTGGACCACAACATGCAAGTAAAAGTGCAACTCCTTGTGGGGAGAAGGGGTATGTGGGAGGGGTGGGTGAGGTTGGTTCAGATGGCTGGATTGCTGGTGTGGATCAGATTGGTCCTAACAACAAGGAGTTTGATCCCTGTTCTGGCTGGAGTGGGTTTAAGGACCTGTCCCCTTGCTCTATTCATGGTGGAGTCCAAGGCGCTAAGGGAGGGACCTGCCTTTGGGCAGAGAAAAGGAAGAGAAGGAGAAAAGAAAACATTTTGGAGCTCAATCCTCCAGCCAATGTGCTCGCCTAAGCATACACAGCTGAGTACCTGTTCAGCAGCAGTAAGAACGTATCCTACCAGCCCTATTTTGAAAGGGTCATCAGATTAGCTGCGAGTTGCTTTCTTCTTGCCATGATTCTACAAATATTTGCTGCTTTCAATAGAATAGGTTGGAGAGCAGATGTGACCTCCTATGAAATCTTGCTGAAACCAAGACCATGTGATCTGATTGTCATGGGGAAAGAGGCCCAGGTCAAGACTTATTGAAAGTAAGATGCCAGTTTTAACATCTGGACACAAAAGTGGAAGCAGTTGGTCTTGCTGCATATAGGCTAATAGAGTCAGTCAGATGGAGAGATTTGTGAAAGTCCCGTGAGTCCATAAGTTTTTTTCCCCACTGTGGGGGAAATGGAATTCCACCCAATGTGTCAGATGTCTGTACTTCAGTAAGAACAACTTCACTGTACAATGACAATGGCTGTGAAAGTGACCGTGATAATTAACAATTCATGATCCTGGCTCCTGTTGTTTAAGGAAGGTCACTGAGACTTGATGGGACAACTCTGGAGGAGCCCCTGCTGTGCTTGGTGAGATTGATGATGATCTGCTGCATGCTGCACTTGCAGAACAATCCTGATTGTGCTAATAATTACACGACCAACCAATTTAAGATAATTAGTCCAGTTCATGACATGGCTCATTTACACTTGTTAGAAGTGGCATACATTCATACGCAGGGACTGTTGCCTGTAAACAAAATATGTTCAAGCCTTGCGCCTTTTGTGTATTACCCAGAAGCCAATAGGTTCCCACTGCTTTCTCTGTGGTAATGTGTCAGCCAATCAGAGCCGCCTTGCCAAACAATCAACAAATTTTCTCCTCTGATATGAATTGTTGGGCTTGTTTGAAATTTGGCATTCTCGGGTGGGATTTTCCAGCCATGCTCACCCCGAAACTGGAAAATCTCAACCAAGGTCAATAGCCCTTTCCATGGTCCGCCCTCGCCCGCTACAATGTCAGGTGGAACGGGAAAATTCGCTTCCCTGTGTTTGTCCTGATGAGTGCAAGATGAAAAGCTTCAGCAAAATGTCTCTATTTTCAGCAACGTTCAAGTTCCGTGCTGCCAAATGAATACTGTCTCCCTGAGAGAGGACAGCAGATTTGTACTCCATGGAATCATTGCCACTCTCCAGGGCAGCACCTCAGCAATCCTAGTAATCTGTGGGTGTACAGATTGCTGCACTGGAGTAACAGTCTGCAAACCCTCTTTGCAAACTGCAATCCCCAGCCAGACTGGCAGTAGACTGAGCTCCCACTCCAGCATTTAGATATTAGGGGCTTGCTCCTTTTGCTGCTTTGGAAAGAGAAGCGTCGACCATCAGATGCCGCATCAGGGTTATATCCACAAGTGTGTGAATGGTGTTGCCCATTACTTTCATACTGGGAAGGAGGGGCTACAAACTGTGCAAACCGTGTGCCAGATAGGTTCCTCCATTTCCTTTGGCATTGACTGCAGGATTTCTGGCAGGCCTGACAATTTACCAAGCATTTTCTTGTGTGCATTCCTATCAAGTGTTCTTCTGTGGCTTGCTCCATCAAATTATTCATTTAAGTCCTCTGCAGCGGAATCTCTGTGTGCCCTCACTCTCCTGCAAGCTATGGAGAGGCACGGTGGCACAGTGGTTAGCACTGCTGCCTCACAGCACCAGGGTTCGACTCCTGGCTTGGGTCTCTGTCTGGGTGGAGTTTGCACATTCTCCCCGTTTCTGTATGGGTTTCCTCCAGGTGCTCTGGTTTCCTCCCACAGTCCAAAGATGTGCAGGTTAGGTGGATTGGCTGTGCTAAATTGCCCCTTAGTGTCAGGGGGACTAACTAGGGTAAATGCATGGGGTTATGGGGATAGGGCCTGGGTGGGATTGTGTTGGTGCAGACTCAATGGGCCGAATGGCCTCCTTCTGCACAATCCTTGCACCTTGTTCTGGCTGCAGTATACAAGTGCCTGGTATCTCTCCATGTGCAGTTCCCATCTTGAATCTGTCAACTAGGCCTGGATCTTCACTTGTGTGGCAGGTGGTGTGAGTGAGTGAACTTCCCAGTCTGCCACATACAACCCGGGAGAAAGTCCCCAAAATGGTGTGATCTCTGTTCTGAGAAGGTGAATGCAGAATAGAGTTTGGCTTGCCACCCTCAGCACAGATTGTAGGTGGGCCATCAGGGCTATGGATTATTGAGATAGGCTGTTTAAAAGACTCTCCTCAATTCTTTATTCCAGTTGTTGCATTAAATTCAAGGCTCTATAGCCCTCACCCTCACACCCCATCAATCCCCATCACCTTCCCATGAGACCTTCATACGCCCATGCCAACTCAAAGCTAACTCATGCCCCCAGCCCTCCCATGGCCCCTTACAGTCCCATGCCAAGTTAATGCCAATGCAGGCCAAACCATCAACTGTCCTTGGCCCCTACACCTTCCATGCCAAATCACCCAGTATTCCAGACCTCAGCGCCCATGTTGAGATGAAATAAAGATCTGAATATCTAATACAGCCATCACTATATTAAAAAAAAACTCCTATTCATGAAAGCCCATTCAAAACTAAGCACTTGGTATGTCACAACATTCAAGGCTATGGGCTGGTAAATGGGGTTAGGTGGAAGGTCAGTTGTTTCATACATGTTGTGCAGACTCAATGGGCCGATGGGCCTCTTGAGCACTATATGATTCAGTTCTTAGTTGCTTATTTAAACAAAGCTCTACTCGTAACCCTACATCAAAGATTGCTAATCCTTTAATAATCTCTTTGAGCTGTCAAACTGTGAATTTAGAAATCCCTACTGAGATAATTATAGCTTGTAGAAAACAGCCAAGTGTTCATAATTACACAATGATAGCCCTTGGGGAAAATCCACATCCGAGTCCCACCCACCTTTTCTAAAGATCTGCAGAGTCTCCACAACTCTATGAAAATCCAGGCCTCAGTGTCAGTAAGTTTTTGGGTGTGAGTGTGAAATTAAGGGAGGGATTTTCCAGCCGCGCTCACCCCAAAACCGGAAAATCCCGCCCGAAGTCAACAGACCTTTGCATGGTCCGCCCTCCCCGCCCGCTACAGTTCCAGTGGCGGGCGGGGCGGGAAAACTCCCCGCTAAAAGATGTTGTCCTGTCTTCACAATCAAGTTCCTTCTTGGTGTTCCTTCACTGGCTGGCCATGTTGTACCTGTTGGGTATCTGAAAGGAAAAGGGGTGCAAGAGGAAAGTTGTAATGTGGTCAGTCGGGCACTGGGAGAACGATGATGATGGTGGAATGTAAGAGGTGCAAATTTATACCACATGCAACTTATAAATCAGAAGAGAGTGTGGATGAGTCATAAATGAGCATTGAGAAGGAGGATTAGATATGAGGATGCTATCATTTTCCATGGATTTAATGTTTTTGTTGACCTGGTATTAACTGTGGACATCCCAACAATGGCCAGCACTGTCACCTCCAAAGGGCTTAGAATATACTCTCTTGGTGCACTGCACTATGTCCTCAGAACTTGACTCCTAGCATTAACCTACAAGGCTATCTGCTCCCACTTCCTTGTGAACAAGTGCTTGGAGATCTTCATGTTCCCTGCGGATACAGCCATCTCCCCTCCATTCCAATCGCACCAACAAGAATTTAAGTGCTGCATCTGAAGTCTTTGGAGCCAGATCTCTCTCATATTGTGTCATTCTTCACCTTTTCCCAGATCAGAGTCACTTCCTGCACAACTAACAGAAGCTGCTCCAGTTATAACACAGCTCCCCTTTAAGAGGTGCGCCAGTCACAGCACAGCTCCCCTTTAAGAGGTCCATCAGTCATAACACAGCTTCTCTTTAAGAGGTGCCTACCAGCTTTAAGTGGAATCAAGAGGTCACAATTTTGGGCCTCCTGCTGACGCATCCAGGCAATGAATTTTGCGGTTAGCGTTGGTTGCAGGGAGGAATCATGCAGATGAGCAAGCAGCACAAAATTGGCATGCTACTTGCATTACAATGAATTGGCATGGGCTAATTGCCCACTGCAATCCCCATGCTCAATTTAGCCTCCTGCAAGTTTTATTGACATTGTAATATATAAACTTATGTCAGTTTGAAAGTGTAAAATGCCTTTAGAACTGAGAAATTAGCAGCAGAACGGGGTAATACAGTTGGATGCAGTCAGTAACATTGGACGTCTGACTAATTAGATAATTGATGGAAGCGCAGAGAGTTTAAAAATGATGCTTAAAACTTAAAGGAGTCTCAACTGGAACTGGGAAAGAAATGTGTCGCTTAACTATATCAAATGAAGCACTCTTATTAGCACAGTCGTAGCTGCTGCTCCATTTTACTCATTCAGCAAATTGCAACTTCCCTTCGCAACTTCAGTCCCATCTCCTGCTGCTCATTGTATTCAAATTACAGTTCTTTATTACTTAAAACTCAAATTAGGGACTGCTCACACTACTTTTATTTCCTTCACAATTACTGCTACACCTTAGATTAAATTCTGAATGAGGAATCTCTAGTTTGGACAGATGTCCTGTTGAGACTCTGATCCGAGTTGGAAAGTTCAGAATAAACTCACAGGTTAACATGTACAGTACGCATGGCACAGAATTGCAACTATTTTATCACAACACCAGATTAAAGTCCAACAGGTTTATTTGGTAGCACGAGCTTTCGTAGCGATGCCCCTTCATCAGGTGAATGCACTCAGCTGATGAAGGGGCAGCGCTCCGAAAGCTCGTGCTACCACATAAACCTGTTGGACTTTAACCTGGTGTTGCGAGACTATTTACTGTGCCTACCCCAGTCCAACGCCAGCAACTCCACATCATAACTATTTTATCAACATGGAAAAATGTCATTTGCTTTAATTCGTCTGCATTTTTCTTACCGGATTAGTGTCACTAATCGATGAACTAGATGGTGGAATGTATTCATACACTGATATTTTTTTTTAAAATTGCTTCATTTATGGGATTGGTGAGTGTGTATATTCGAGAGAAACATTGAATTCCGCTATTCATTTTAAGCCTTCCCTCCCAGAAAATACATAAACTCTGCTAAAATAACAAATACTCAAAAAGCATCAACTTCATATAAAGTCCTTTAATTTTCTCAATAACTTCAGTGTCTGTGTAGATGAAATACCTATCAATCACCTTGTATGTTTGATCATTGACATTGAATTATCTCCAAGCCCAAACCAATTAAGACAGATTATATCCACCCAGAGTTTTGGAACAGTTAAAAGCACTTAAAAGCGTAATGTGTAAAAGACAACATGAATAAATCTTTTCAGCTTGTTAGAGATTCGAATAAAGCCCTTAAAGTAAGAATGAACACCACCAGAACTTTTATCCTAAATAATGATGGAAAGCACAGCTATCATTCAGCACAGCGGCGTGGTGACACAATGGTTAGCACTGCTGACTCACAGCACCCGGGTTCGAATCCTGGCTTGGGTCACTGTCTATGTGGAGTTTGCACATTCTCTCTGTGTCTGTGTGGGTTTCCTCCGGTTTCCTCCCACAGTCCAAAGATGTGTGGGTTAGGTGGATTGGCCATGTTAAATTGCCCCTTAGTATCAGGGGGGCTAGCTAGGGTAAATGCATGGGGATAGGGCCTGGGTGGGATTGTGGTCAGTGCAGAATTGATGGGCCGAATGGCCTCCTTTGCACTGTAGGATTCTATGATTCTAAACCTCAAATGTGCAGCAAAGTGAGCATATTTGTCATTTTGGGAACAGGTGGAAAACTGGCAGTTGTGAATTAACTTCTGATTATACAATCGGACAATGTTTTTATGCTACAACTGGTTTGAGCTGGGCCTCTCCTGCCCCAGATTCCCAGCCAACTCCCTGATCGCACTCTCCCCAACCTCCACATACCACAGTGTTGGGAAGTGTTCCCTTTGGCCCCTGGAGACTGATTCCAAATGGCTTGATTTTTAATGGTTGGGCAGTTGTTTCTTATTGACTCCTTGGCTGTTTAGATCAGGAAGTCGGCATGTAGCCTGCCAACAAGGACTGGCTGTTAAAATGTTTTATATTCCTTTTTATTTTTCTACTAAAATTAATGACGAGAAGAAAATGTGGTGTATAATAGTTATGTGGAAAGCTACAGGCAAGGATATCCCATTCTTGCAGCGAAACAAATAAAGGCAATATGACAGCTGGAGGTATGGGGGGGGGGAGCAGGGGCGGCACGGCAGATATTGGGGGGTGGGGGGTTGCAGAGTAAAACTAATAAAGGGAACAAGGTGATTTTCCAAGTAACTGAATGAAATAAATATTCTCATTCATTAGAAACAATGAAACATCAGAAGCCTTAAAAATTTCAATTCATCCCAAAAAATGTACGAGTGCTGGGACCTTCAAGAACAACACCCACCTTAACCCATCGTTGTTAGCTAGAGCAGGCCACAGCAGCTCTGTCTGCCTTCCCATCAGACCCATCAGAGTCAAAGAGGAAAGTTACTTTTCTCATGTCTTTAGCTCAGCAAGGAGACATAAAGCTTCCAAACAAGGGGATTAACTTCTTTCAAGATCCTTAGCCCAGCAGAGGTTGACGACTCCGAGAGGGCATCAAAGGGAACTCAACAGCTGACATGACTATTGAGGAGGTATCTTAGGGGCATTGAGGGTGAAATTTCCCAAAGGAAACCCAGAAACTCTCCCTTATAAACTCCTTTGATGTATAGCGGATGGGTGGAAGATTCATCTGTGCTCCCCTCAGCAAAAATTAAAAGGCCAGGGTTACAATGAACTCAGTGCCACCACATTGTGCACTAAATTCCAGTCAGTCCCACATGGAATACAGAAGTTTTTCTCCTTCTCCAGGCAAGGAATTTCAGAGCCGAAGGGTGGAATTTTCCCTTATTTACACAGAGTGCTGGCTGAGGTGAGAAAACCGGCCTACAACTGACAGGCTGCGCCGCTGGCTTTTTTTGCTATACTTTGTAACACTATGGGCAGGGTTTTCCCACCGCACTTGCCCCGAATCCGGAAAATCCTGCCCGAGGTCAACGGACCTTTCCATGGTCCGCCCCTCGCTCGCTACGATTCCCATGGTGGGCTGAAAGGGAAAATTCACCTCCATGTTCCAAAGAAATCTCCCAACGTGGCCCACACTATCACACTGGCAGGTTGGCGTCTAATAGAGACAACAATGCCCACTCTATGGAGAGCAGAGCTCCCTTTTTAAAGGGTGCTCTGATCTGCAACAAAAAAAATATACCCCCTCACGGAAAAAGGTGGAGTCACTCCACCTCATGGAGCTCTGCAGAGGCCCCCCCCTCCCCCCCAACCCACTGTGCTGCAGGGCACTGCCCAGCCATGTCCCTCTTCTCCGGGGGTCCCTAGCAGGTTCCCCTCACCTGGTTCCCATTTTTGAAAAGCAGTTGTGAATCTCACAGATGTGACGTCATGTTGGCAAGGGAGGAAATTTCAAATGTGGTGGGATCATTTGGTGGGGATGCCCGCTGAATTATACTAAAATTTATTTAAATGAGGTGGCCAACCTTCTTGGGTAGGAACCTCGTTATGTCACTGGAGAGGGGTGGGAAGAATTGGCAAATGAGATCTCACCAGCAAGATTCTCCTTTTCCAAGTCTACTGAGATTTTGCGCTCATGTTGTCGTTTGTGCTCGGGACAAACGTGGGCGCAAAATCACGGCATAAGTTTTCTTTAAATTATTGTGAGGAAGAGTGGAACAAACCTCACAAATCAAAACAGAAATCAGGCAGAGAAGCTTCAGCATTTATGCACTGATGCTTTTTAAAGCAGTGAGTCCAAATTGAAAGTTTAAAGTTTATTTATTAGTGTCACAAGTAGGCTTACATTAATACTGCAATGAAGTTACTGCGAAAACCCCTAGTCGCCAAACTCAATCTTCAGCCAGTTTTCAGGGTTTATCTGTCCATCCATTTTGTTCTGTCTGTCTGTCTCTATTTATCTGTCTTGTCTGTCTATCTATCTCTACATACAATTTCTGACAAGGGTGGAGGTTGGGATTGTGGAGCATTGATGGAACAACAAACTCCAATCGAATTTCCCAGTGCCCTGAATCCGAGAAATCAAAACAACTGTGCGCATATTAATTCTCATTCAGTTTGTCTTTGCACCCTGCCACAAACTGCTCATTTAGAAATCTGTGGTGCTGCCCTGTTAACTGCAGCACACTCTTTAGGTTACAAAATCTTCTGAGAATATAGAAAAGTAGAGCTGTTTAGAGTAATGAAGATGGCATTGCTGCTTTGTGTTTTAATCAGCAGGCACTTGGTAGAGTTTAATAAAATATCAGTGTTGGGGATGACAACAGGGTGTTGGTATTTACAATACCAGCAACAACAATAAAAGATCCTACATTGGTTCTCATTTTCTCTACCTCGATCTAGCACCCCTTTTGTTGTTAATATTTGAGGCTATCGGATCATCTTCTATTTTGTTTTTTTCACTCCATCTTAGTCACCTTGGCCCATACCATTGAGTTCGAGAGCTACTTCGTGACTGCCCTCAAAAGGCATGCAGCAGTGGCTAAAAACGATGCCACCCCCTGCCTTATTTTCCTTCCTCTAGTGTGGGTGGCACTTGGTCTGTCAAGTAGTTAAGGTCAAGTGGGAAGGGAACTGTCAACTCCTCTTCCTGCAACATTGGAGCTCTGAAGTGTCATGCTGCTAGTTCAAAGCAGTTTTGTGGTCATATATAGATTGCGGTGATCAAAGTTTTGAACATAATCTGGCCACAATTACATGCATTCATGCAAATGAGTAAATCCCAATATTAGCTGTTTAGAGGCCCCATTGTCATGATGCTATAAAAACATACATAAAAGCTCAATTATTCCAATTTTGTTGAGCTCAGTGTTTCCAAAAAATACACATTCTACAAACTCAAGCATGTAAAAGTGGAAGCTTGTTTAATATTGCTCTACCATCATCCTGAAAGGCATAATTAGAGTACACATTGGAACTGATTAAAGTTACAGAATCATTGTCTCCTTTTGCATTAACAATATATACAATATAAAATAAATACATTTACACAAATGGACATTTGTCAGAGCACACAGTATGATACACGTCACAAAAATATACAGTTGATTGTTTACAGATGTGAAGCACAAAGCTTGCCTAGACCTACAGACATGGTTTTTCACTACAGGTTAAACTTCAACTCCTGGTATTTGTAGCTTTTTTGAAACATTTTTTTTCTGCTTTTAAACTTTGCATGTAAGACTGCCATAAATTGTTTGTAGGCAGGTAAACACAGATGCATAAATAATTTAAATACAACCACCAACACCCAACATTCTGTTCTATATAAGAAAAATAGCTGTTTATAATTTTTTCACATTATTTTGAAACTTGTCTTTTTTTTAAAATGCAAATAGTGGAATAAATATTTGTTCTGATTGAAATGCAAGTGCAACCGTTGAGTCACACAATCATATTGCCATAATTAAGCAGGAAAAAAGATAATTGTAAAGAAAAAAAAAGAAAAATTAGATACAGCTTAAAACATAGAACCTTCATTTTAACAATCTCATTTTTGCTGTTCTGAGATTTTGCTGTGGGTTCTAACCATAAGCATGCGCAAAATAAATCTTAAATCCTTCCCTTGCACTCCACAGAGCTAAGCTCCTGTTACTCAAAAGCAGCACCTTACTCCCAGGAGTTGGATTTTTTTTTAAAGGGTCGTGCCAGTTTCTTAGTTCCCTATTACAGCTATAAACTTCAAGTTATTGACCACCTGAATGAGCTGCTAATGATGAATAAAGTCTAGAATCACAGTACAGTCAATTCTCTACTGAGAAACCACAATCTACTATATAGTCTCGTACGGCTAATGATACACAGTATTTATAGCACAAGGTTGATGTATACCATCAACCTTTTTGTCTTTTTTATTTTTTTTTGTTCAAAGCACACAATGTAGCAGTAGTTTGGGAAACTTGTCTGCACCAAAAACTTGTAACGACACAAAGCTGGTTTTAACAACCATTTGAGATGTTTGAACATAGCCATATTTACAGCATTTAAAAATTAGACATTTACCTATTGTTTGGAAATATTCAAATTCTTTTCTAAGATATACATTGTTATTCTACAATAAACTGTTACACAAAATATCCCTTTTTTAAATTAATGATTTAAATGTGTATTGTCGGAAGAGATATTTGTTTTGTTTCTTAAACTATTTGTTCTTATTATTAATAGGAGCAATCTTATCACCAGTAAGGAATAGAATACACTATCTCCTGAGGAATTTTACATCCATTACTGTCTCTAATTCTACCCTGTGTCTAATGCGTACAATCACAAGAATCTAACACCACAATAAGAACAAGACAACAGTCTTCGAATTCAACTAAAATTAGAAGAACACAGCAAACATGAAACATTGCAAGCTGAACTACAACATTTTTTTTTGTTTCCAATACATGACCTCAGGTTAGGCTCACAATCTTTGATTACATAAGTGTACACAGAAGAGGATGTCACATGGTACAACAGGGAGCAGCTACTAATACTGACATTTGAGTACTTGGTACAGGTTAGCGCCGTCATTTGTTTTAAAATGTAGCAAATGTAGCCTTTAAGGGGGAGGAGGAAAAACATCTGATTAGTTGCTAAACCAAATTTACACCTTAACAGTCATGTTTTGAATGGTTAATAAATATGCTTGTAACGTACATTATTTTACATCAGTACCGTATTTCCAAAGTATGCTGGGGCAAGCTAGTGTATAATCTTGTCACATTGGATTCAATTGTCAGATCAACTAGCCTATCAATAAAGGTGTAATCTAATTGCAATAATGAACTTGAAGCTATGTATTACCTTGTGTTAAAGAAGTTGAGGATTTTGACTGAACTGGCACTCAACATAAATTGCATCCATAAAAAGTATGCACCTTCTCATTCACTATTGCTTAAGATAAATTCACAGATTAATAAAATGGCTGTAGTGGTAAAGCTGGTACAAAAACCCATAAACAACATCAACAACAAAGGTTTTAAAAAAAGTTTTGTTTGTTCTTCGTAACTGTCCGTCGTTTTTCCAGCCAGCAAATAAATGCAGTATTTTTTTTGTTTCAGTATTGCGTGACTGAGTAAAGCTTACTATTCCCTGAAATAGACATAGTTCCTAACCTAAGAAATATCTGGAAGACTTGAAAACAATTAAGGAATTAAATGGCTGTAACTGATCTAAGGTGGAAAAAATGCAATGAGAAGAAGCAGCCAATGCAACGCTGCTCCGTTGCCTAATTACAGACTGTTCATATGGAACCTAATACTGCATTCAGTCAATGCGCTGTACTGTTAGGTAAAACAGTTGTCAGTCTGAATCCTTTGTTGATGGGGATATTTCTCTTAATATTAGTTCAGTGGCATCCATATTATGGATTCCCATCCTTTGGCAGGGCTGGCTTCCTTCTCTCTCTTCATTTAGAGACCTCATTAAAAAGTTCAACAGCAAAATCTGCATGAAAAAATCCTAGAAGAATGAGAAGTTGAAAGCTGCTTCACAGTCATACTGCTAAATATCAGTGCAGTTTTTTTTTTCAATTAAACACTACAGTTAACTTTTTGTCTGGTTCAATTCCTATGCTTCTTCCCTTTGCTGTGGCCTAACCCATTCTGTGTGTTTCCATGGGAAGGCCGAGGTTCCTCTAGTCAGACCTTGGCCTCCAGCATTTCCAAGAATAGTTTGTGCATGGGAACTTTGCCTTCCAGTTTGATGTTGTAGAAATGCTGCACAGCTTTGGTAGAGGTCTGCCGGAGAAGAGGGAGAGTCATCAGTAGCTTACCAGCACGGCGTGGATCTTCGCCATGTTGCCCAGCCTCATAGTCCTGCAGAGCCTCATGCAAGACATCTTGCAGCTTCTGAACAGCCTCAACATCTTCTATGTGCATCGAGTCTACAAGACAACAGGGAAGCTCTGTTAATACCACTATAAGCAAAGCGAGGAAAGTGCACACACATATGATGGTATTTTAAAATGTTTAACTTATGGTTCAAGCTTAAACGTGCTAATAATGTTGAGCGGTTGAAACTTGAACACAGTTGCACTTGAAACAAAACATTCCCACCCATCAAATAAAGAAACATTTCACTTAAATAATCGTCTAATATCTCAGAGGCAGTGGCCTAGTGGTATTGTCACCAGACTAGTAATCCAAAGACCCAGCATAATGCTCTGGGGACCTGGGTTCAAATCCCACCATGGCAGATGGTGAAATTTGAATCCAATAAAAATCTGGAATTAAAGTCTAACGATGACCATGAAACCCTTGACGATTGCTGTAAAAACCCATCTAGTTCACTAATATCCTTTAGGGAAAGAAATCTGCTGTTGTTACCTGGTCTGGCCTACGTGTGATTCCAGACCCACAGCAATGTGGTTGATTCTCAAACGCTCTCTGAAATAGAGGGCAGTTAGGGATGGGCAATAAATGCTGGCCCAGTCAGCTATGCCCACATTCCATGGACAGATATATTTTTAAAATATGTTTTCTATGGGTTTTAGCGGCCTAATTAACTGTATTGGTTGGATTTTCAATGTATTTACAAATGTGCTTGTCTGTAATTTACGTTCTGTTAATTGCCCTCTATCTACTTTCCTCTATCAATGATATGAAGAAACTTACAGGAAAGCTCCAAATAGACAACTACAACAGCTCATAGGGCCAACACTTTAATTTAGAATCCATGAGCATTTCACAGCAAAAAGTCAAAATAAATTTAGCACGATGATTGAAGGGGTAAAAAGAACATTCTAAATGGAACAGCTTTCAGTGAAGTGGTGCAACCCGGGATTTTTATCTGAATATTCAGGGTCCTTCCCTTTGTATGAATACTTTGCTTTCTTAGTTTTGCAAGTTCTGTATTAGTTTCCAATGTATTAAACATTTTATTTATTTTGGGAAGATTACTTTTTTCCATTTATTTATTTCAGAGCATTATGAATCACCCCGTACAAATGCAGAAAAAAAGACCTGGACTTGTAAGTTATAGTGTCAATAAAACTCGGGGTGTTTTCTACAGCCTGTAGTTTATAAATTGCAAAAATTGGTCTGCTTAATCTTCTTGCGATGTTTCCTTCTAAATTGTAATCAAGTGTCAGAGCGTATTTGCAGCATCCCAGGATAGGTCTTATCATTTTCGCTTTATATTTCCTGAATTGACAAAATCCAGAGAAACTCAAGTCTTATCTGCTATCACTCAGCTACAGTGTGATCTTATTCTGGAGCGGCTTAAACCCCCATTTGATAACACCTAAACAGCGTGTTAGACCAGCGTGCAGTATAGACAATGTGCAAACGCACATCATATTCAAACACAATCACATAGGAAGCAGGGAAGAAAGTTTCCAAACCAATTGAGTGAAGTAGGGGGAAAAAAAAGCGCATTTGTTGTCTGGAATTGCTGAGTTTGGAAATGTCATTGACAGCTGAAGGGCTCCCAACTTACTCGTGTCCCCACGTCAGAGCAGCAAAGTGCCAACAACAGTTGCTGAGACAAATAAAAAAAAAGTGCAACTTTTTGTTGAAACAAGTTCCCTCCCATCAATCTGGGAATTTGCACATCAATAAATGAGATGAACTGTTAATTACAAAATCAATTAAAAAATAATTTTCAAAACAGTCACGCTTTGGTTCTCTGGGGTACAATTTGGCAGAAGGTTCATCTCGGACCCACCAAATCAAGAGCTGTCATCCGAAAATAAGCAAAAGCAATCTGGTTTTTCATTTTTCAGCGTGGCTGAGCCCAGCCTGAGATTGATCAGCACATATGGCCTCAGAAAACAAACTGTCAATACCTTGAATGCTGTAGAATTTGAACAAATGGCTGTCCTCCCATTCAGCTACTCATTGCATTCCATTTAACAGATTTTATTGACAGTTTCCTTCTTGTAATTAAAGAGAAAACTACTGGCCGGCAACCAAGATAAAGTTCAAAGATTAGGTCAAAACAAAAGAAGACAGGGGGAAATAGAGGGACATGGCGTGATTGTCAACGGTACACAACACCAGAGCTGTTATTGACACACAGGTAGCTAACGATCAGCATGTTATTAAAGAGTGATCTATCATGAACTTTATGCAAATGTTAAAGTGCCTAAAGACCACGATAAAGCATTGGGGAGACGGGAAAGAACAACAAAGCACAAATGATTTTATTCATGATTCATTCCCAATTGCTTCTACACTTTAAATTCAAATCTGGATAAAGTAGGTGCAGGCAAAATTAACCTCTCTTGTGCCGGTAACCAGCACGTGCATTCAGGGGAGACAAAATCTGCTTTTTGGATTTTTATGACAATATAATGAATACGCTGAAAGCCAAACTCCAGCTTATTGAAAACAGATTTTAATTCCAAAAGCACATTCTGAAACAAGATTGAAACAGTGCAGTGGGCCTGCTTCTACTAAAAGGGGCAGCATAATTAAGTTTGCAATTTTGAATGATTTTATGTAGAACTGTAATTGGCGACATCAATTTCTCGCACGCATTGTCAATTGCTTTTGCCCAACATTGAATACTTTAGTGATGAAAACAGAAAGTGCTGCAAAAGCTCGGCACGTCTGGCCACGTCGTGGAGACAAGAGAAATGACGAGCTGCCGTTTTGATTCGAAGATGAATCTTCTTCAGGTCTCGGGTTCTTCAGTTATGAAGAAGAATTCAACTTGAAATGTTAATTCTGCTTCTCTCTCCACAGATGTTGTCAGGCCTGCTGTGTTTTCACAGCATTTTCTTTCTAATTTCAGATTTCCAGCATCCACAGTATTTTGCTTTTTTAAAAAATACTTTTTAAGTTTATTTTTATAACAGGAACAGAGGAAATTGATGGGCTTGATACAATGTCTTGGCTTTTCATTATAAACTAAGCATATATTTAAGACCATAAGACGTAGGAGTAGGACATTTGGCTCATCGAGTCTGCTCTGCCATTCAATGAGATCATGACTGATCTGATGTGATAATCCTCAACTCCACATTCCCGCCTTAGCTCCATAACCCTCGATTCCCTTACAGTTTAAAAATCTGTCTATCTCAGCTTTGAATTTATTTAATCACCAGCCTCTATAGCCATTTGTGGTAAAGAATTCCACAAATTCACTACCCTCTAAAAGAAAAAATTCCTCCTCATTTGCCTTAAATGGGTGTTCCCTTACTCTGAGATTATGCCCTCTGGTCATAGACAGTCCCACAAGGGGAAACCAGTTCTCAGCATCTAGCCTGTTAAGTCCCCTGAGAATCCTATATGTCTCAACAAAGCTGTCACTCATTCTTCTAAACTCCAGTGAATACAGGCCCAACCTACTTAAGCTCTCATAAGAAAATCCCTCTATACCTGGGATCAACTAATGAACCTTCTCTGGACTCGCCCAATACCAGTATATACTTCCTTAGTTAAGGGGACCAAAACTGTTCACAGTATTTAAACCAAAATAATGCACCCTTTCAATTTCATGCGATAATTTGACAATACAGGACAGGTGAAACAGGTTTGGGGAAGAAGGAGCGAGAAAGATAACTTTTTGAAACTGTGCCTACAATCAAGCAAATGTGCCAACCTGAATTAGCAAGTGCTATAGCTTTGAGGGTGACAAACTCTTCTTTCTCCAGTTTCATGCTCTTGTATTTCTTTACCAGCTGCAGTATAGCGTTATTCAGATCAAGAAGCCCGGCTAGCTTTGACTGGTCTTCATCCATGATGTAGTCTTCAGCATATACCAGCTCATCCTCAAAAGACAATGACCTGTACACAATCCCCAAGATCAGAATCTCCATCCAGGCACTCTGGAGGAGGCTCATCTGATCAGCCAGAGATAATGTGGAGAATCCTGCAAAGGAGGAAAAAAAGGACGTAACAGTGTTACCATGTCACGCATTGCAGAAACATATAGCTAAGATCACGAGAAATATCAAATTGCCTTCAATTCACCCTTAACATCTCTCCTCACCCATCAAAATACAACTTGACTCAATTCACAAAAACAAATGACTTATCAATATCGCAAGGGGTTTTATTTTGGGTAGGTGGGGGGAGAAATTCTGAATTAATCAAAGAAAATAATTCAGATCTGTGTGGAGAGAGAAGTTAAATGAGCAGGGAGTGCCATTTCTTTGATTAAAAGCTATAAATCATGGTTGGGCTCTAAGGAAACTTTATAGGTTTTACTACAATCTCATTTTGCAGCATGACAAACATTTCAAATTTATTTTTGTTCTGTCAGTGTTATCACATATTTAATATTGCATTAATATCATGGAATTTTAATATATATTGCTCAACTGCGCTGCTCTGATTAATCATTTGATGGTGCAAACGCAGGGGTAAGGACTACTTATTTTCTAGCAAGGCAGAGATTACCATTAAACTGCCCCCTACCACTATGGTGAAGTAGAAGCATTGCTTTTGGCTGAATTTCATCCCATTCACCCTATTGCAAACTAGACGTATTGACTCCTGGACAGCACTCAGATCATCCAAGTGGCAAAAATGAATGTGGAGATATCACGGTTTGCCTGAGAATGATTCAACTGATACAAGGCAGAAGTTTTGTTGCAATTCAAGAAATTAGGTGGGCATCAAATCTGAAGTTAACGTTTAGACACAATGGGGTAGATTTTCCCGTTCCACCCGCCACGGAAATCGTAGCGGGCAAGGGGCAGACCATGGAAAGGTCCAAGGGTGGGATTTTCCGGTTTCGGGGCGAGCGCAGCCGGAAAATCCCGCCCAATGGGTGAAATCTTACCACCATTCACGCCGGCGGGACTTTCCCACCCCGCTGCAGTGAACGGAGATTTGGCTAGCCGCCAAATTCTCCTACCTCGCCTGCAGCGGGAGCGTGGCGTGAATGGCCGGTAAGATCGCGCCCAAGGGTCTTGCAGGAGAATTATCTAACGTACAGTGTAAATGGGGTTACATATGATTGAAAATATTCTTTATATTTTATTTTTCCCTGAAACTTTTGTCTTCTTTTCAATGGTATTATACATCGGAGTGACGCTGCTTTTACAATCGGTGAGGCAATGTTAACACAGGTGTGATAACGGAGTAGCAAGTCCATGCTAGTTTATCAGAGGAGGGGGAGTTTTAAAGCATCTGTTCAGGCAAGGCTGTCACGCTGAAGGCTTCGCTACATGAATCAGTTTGCTTTATCCCTGTCTAACTAGAACACTAATGGCAAACAGCTCATTATATGTCTTTCAGGCTATTGTTTGTACCAACTACAGTACTAATTTATTATCTCCTCACTGTTAAGATCTACAATCTTATTAACAGGACAAGAATGGTTTACAGCTTTTGAGGTGGTTTTTCTGGCCTGCCAATGACATGCAATGGAATGCCAGTTGGCAGAGAAGACCAAAAGCACTTAATAAAATCATCAAAGGGGATTAACCAAGCTTTCAAAGTGAGTGTGTGTGTGTGCTCACACACATTTGAAGGGACGGAGGGAAGTAAAGGGAGGGAAGGTAACAAATTATGTAACAACTGTCAACAGCCTAATTCATCATCAGACCATTGAACATACATGTTTGTCATTTTCAACAACGCCATTTCGGAAAAGTTCAAATGATCCCGTTTTGATAGAACGGGAGCTACTGGAGATGGCAGGACTCAAGTTGACCCTGCAAATAAGACAATAGCATTTTGTCGGTCCCATATATCATGTTTTTGTATGTACTCAGCACATAAGTTGCCAGTCCCACCCGCGCGCCCCCCCCCCCCCCCCCCCCGCCCCACCCCTTTTTCAGCCATGACGTGATACACTCGCATTGGTAATCAGCCTCAAACTTTTCACTCCACAACTAAATGTTTTACCTACAGGTACCTTATAACTGAGGTGCCAGGGATCATGCAGGCAATATGGGCTATGTTGCAAAGATTCATGGGAGTTTAAGACACGTCCACACAGAGCTGATCTTGCCCGACAAACGTCAAAGATGGCGACTACCGACACCTAGGCCGGAGGTTCGCTTTTATATCAGGTGACCCCCATTTTCGACGGGATTTTGCAAGGCTTCCAAGGTAGACTTACACATGCACATCGAAGATAAATTGGATAGCCCTTGAAGACTTCACAGAGATCGCAATGCGAAATTAACCCAGGCGCAATGATTGCGATGCCAACTTTGAGTTGCCTCGTCATTTAGAAATCATAGAAATCATAGAAACCCTACAGTGCAGGAAGAGGCCATTCGGCCCATCGAGTCTGCACCGACAACAATCCCACCCAGGCCCTACCCCCATATCCCTGCACATTTTACTGGCTAATCCCTCTAACCTACACATCTCAGGACACTAAGGGGCAATTTTAGCGTAGCCAATCAACCTAACCTACACATCTTTGGACTGTGGGAGGAAACCGGAGCACCCGGAGGAAACCCACGCAGACACGAGGAGAATGTGCAAACTCCACACAGACAGTGACCCGAGACAGGAATCAAACCCAGGTCTCTGGAGCTGTGAAGCAGCAGTGCTAACCACTGTGCTACCGTGCCGCACATGATTTCAAGGACCAGCTAGCACAAACAGCTGAACAAATCAGCAAAAGGACCAACATTGTGAGTGCCTGACATCACTTAAGGATAACAAGCGATACTTAAAGATATCCCCACAGGTGGAGGTGCAATCTGACTGGAGTAGATTCTGCCAGTTAGGCTGGAAGTGAAATTGGCCTGTGAAACATTGAAGAATGGCACAACATGGGGAGACAGCAGGCTTCAATGGTTTCGGACACTGTACTGGAGGCCTGAGTGGCGGAGATGGAAAGCAGAAGAGATGTCCTGTTGTCACAGATTACAAGGAGGCCCTCCAGATACACACTCAGAAGGCAGTGGGAGCAGATTACCATGAAGGACATTGCCAGAGTTCAGCCCAGAGAGTCTGGATATAATCTTCAAGACGTTCAATGACCTCACACGAGGGATCAAGGTCAGTGAATGCATTTCTGAATTGCGTATCCTACCAATCAAACTACAAGCCTCCGATACTGTTCACTGGTCAATTCAACACACCCCTTCACTCACCTACCAACAATCTCTCATTTAATTAGAACTCATGTCTGACAGTTATAACTTTCACCTCATACATTTAGCACTGCTGCAAGTCTCACAGCCACATCTCATAGGTTGCACAGTGGCAGCTATTCAACCATGACAACCACATCAGCCCAACAGATTGCACAATTCTCACTGACACACTTCCCTCTCTCTTGCAGGAAATAGGTGGTGTACAACCAAAGGCAGCAGGAGCTAAGCAGAGGGGGACAGATGCATGTGCATATTTTAACCGCAGTTTAAAGAGGCAGTTCTAGCTATTATTGGGCAGCCATTGCTCAGGCTTTGACCAGATAGGCGACTGAAACAATTGAAGATGACAGGGTCAGAATATTTAAAGCTCCTTCACAAATCCCACTTCCCCCTCATCCCACACTCTTCTAATTTACAAACTGTACATGATGTAACGATACATCCCCTACTTGGCCCTTCCCCTCATTTCTCGCACAACAATCTTAGCCTTTTGCTTTTTTTCCCTTTAAGGCACACATGAAGTGCAACACAGCCAAAACAGCGATGTTGATTAGACACCATCACTCAATTTCACACTTCCAGCCAGCAGTTCAGAGAGTAGCACTGCATGTACACTGGAGGATAACGTCGGGACAGGAGCTGCACATGGCAAAACACCAGGCTTGAGTGGCCTGCAGCCGTGGAGGGAGCACAGATAGCACTATGTACCAGTTTGCTGGAGAGCGAGGTTGCACTTGAGTTCTACTGCAGAGAACAAAGAAAATTACAGCACAGGAAAAGGCCATTTGGCCCTCCAAGCTTGCAACAACCATGCTGCCGGTGTGAACTAAAGCCCCCTACCCTTCCGGGGACCATATCCCTCTATTCCCATCCTATTCATGTATTTATCAAGATGCCCCTTAAAAGTCATTATCGCATCTGCGTCCACTACCTCCCCTGGCAGCGGGTTCCAGACATCCACCACCCTCTGTGTAAAAAACTTGCCTCGTACATCTCCTTTAAACCTTGCCACACGCATCTTAAACCCATGCCCCCTAGTAATTGATGGTGAGAAATTTACACTTCAGTAAGACATCCTCACGGAAATAACTAGCAGCAGGTGGGGGTTTCACCATATGGGGAACAAGACAAGCAAACCAAGGCATGATAGCTTGCCGGCTCTGGGCAGGAGTGGGGGGGGGGGGGGGGGGGGGGGGTTGGTTTTGGGGGGGCTGGACCCCTGCACCATGGGGAAATCTTTGGTCGTGGTCGTATGCTTGCTTCACCTGACTCTCAATGGCAAAAGAGAATAAAATATAGTTTCTTTCATTGAGTTGACAGCCTCAGTAACCTCTCCTGTGCAACAGTGGACAACAAACTGCAGAATATTACAAATATCACCAGGCCCAGCCTGTAAGGAGCCAGGCATTAAATATTTAATTTCCATAATTAAAGTTGTAGCAGGTGACATATTTCAGTGAGGATGTCTTACTGAAGTGTAAATTTCTCGCATGTTGAGGGGGATTTTCTGGTCTCCCTGTGGTATATTTCCCACGGAAGGAGTCAGTATGCCATTTGCTGGTGGCGGGATCTTCTGATCCCACCACCATCAATGGAGCTTCCCACTGACTGCACGCCACGCCGTCGGTAAACCTGGGTGCACCATCAGCAGGACCAGAAGATCCCACTGGCATGAACAGCCAGAAAATTCTGGCAATTACTTCTCACTGAGGTTCAGATAGGAAAATTGCTCCCTCAGTAATCTATCTGGGTATGATTTCCTCCTGAGAGCCCTTCTCCTCTTCTTCCTCCTTCTTCCAGTGGCTTGTCTTGCTTTGTGTAGTCTCAGATCATTCTCTTAGTCATGCTATATTAAAAGGGAATGCCTCCTAGTACATCCATGACTAGAAGCAACTGGTTTATGCAGAAGCCTTGAAGTTGACAATATCCCTTCAGCACCTGTCATAACTACTCCCTGTCACATTTTGTAGCTTTAAACAAATTTAAAAAGCACCAAACAAATAGAAGTAACAGCCAAAATAAAGCAACTAGCAACTAGCTGGAAGTAGTTAGTGATCCCTTTAAATAACATCAGCGGGAGACCCTTCATACAGCTGAACACAGGTTCAGCTTTGTGATGCTAAGAAAGGGCATTCACTGGAGTTTTGAACTCCAAAATGACTGGACTAGTGTCACATCAGCATCGCATGCTACTTGATGTTGACATCTTCCTGCTCTGCCTTCCGGCAGTCATTCACTGCACTCATACAAACATCCTCGCCAAGATGGCGGCCAGCATCTTTCGCCACACAAGTTTGTGGACACCATTTTAGAACTCTAAGGGCACTTGTGGTGCCCAACAGATTGGCACAGATGATTGTAAATTTTTCACCCAGTAATTTTTATCTGGAGCCTGCACCATTTAAAGTCTTCAGGGATAACATGATGGAAACATTGCAAGGGCCGTGGCTGTTTGCCGTCATGGTGTATGCTGCCAAATGGCCTCTTCGTTTGATAACGCCAATGGCATTCCCTTTTCAAATTGCGAGAGATTCCTCAGAAATGTGTTATAACATTGATACAACCCGCTAACAAGAAGATTACTTCACATCTAATTCAACGGGAAACGGGGAAGGATTCATTCTTTTGTTATACTCCCAGAGTACCACCCCCACCCAACAGAAGTACCAGATGGTCTGTGTGTGTGGCCTGCAGCACCTTTCTGTGATGAAGCTTTTTTTCCCCCTACCTAGACACTGCTGTTGGTAAATAATTAGATTTACACATTCCCAATCTACACACATCTTCAGTCTAATAATTAAAAGCAGGATGATTAGTTTATTGAGTGGAAGGAGGAACTTTTTTTTATTGAGGCCTATCAATGATTTTATCAGGACAGCACTTTTACGGTTGTCATGTGGGCGCAGGCATCCAATTTTTCTTATCTGACTGATTAATACAAACGCTGTTGCAGGATGCATTAATTAACAGATACAAATCTACGTTCTCATGAAGGGATCAATAAAGAGAAGAAAAGAGGCATCAAAGTGAATTTAGTGCTGATGATGGAGAAGGCACTGTATTGACATTTACGTGTGTGGAAACTCCAAAGTCTCCCCAGTTCTGCTGCAGGCCGCAGCAGCGATGCTGATGCCAGCGGCACTTGTCTGGCACTTTTGGATAGGTGAAGTGATGCACTTCAGTCAGCTAAATAAGTCCAAGCATCTGTGTGTGAAGGGCAAAATAAATTTGCAAGCAACTATTTAAAAGGCAGTGTATTTACGAACGGGAAATCAGTGTTTCTTTCCAAAAGTTAACGGTTGTTATCCCAATTAAATTAACTGTTAAGTTAGAATAGCAGTACCGTTCAATGAATGATGTGGAAAAATGGCCATGCTTGTCTGCTCATCAGCAGGCTGGCTCCTTCCTCATTAGGTCTGTTCTCTGGTTGAGTGGAACAGATATGAAACATACTAATGTTCATGATACTAGCTGGGTGAAAGGTTTTGTTAAGCCAGTCTGCAGGCAGTCTGCAGATACATGGCTTACGTTCTTGCTCAAGACAATGGGGGTTACATTGGAGAGCCCCTGAAACCGGGCAATGTGATTAACCCATTCCTGTTAATGGCAATGCAGACATCATGGCAACTTTTGTATTGCCTACATAAATGAATAATTTCCCCACTGAGCCAACACGAACTGCACTGTTCGTTCGTTCATGGGACATCTCAGTCGGGGGTGGGGGGCAGAAATTGTGAATCCCAGTTCCGCTTAAAGTTATACCATTGAATCCCTACAGTGCAGAAGGGGTCTGTCGAGTCTGCACCGACTCGCCGACAGAGTATCCCACCCAGGCCCTCTCTCCTGCCCTACCCCAGCAACCCCACACATTTACCATGGCTAATCCACCTAACCTACATATCTTGGAACACTAAGGGGCAATTTAGCATGACCAATCCACCTAACCTGCACATTTTTGGACTGTGGGAGGAAACCTTAGGAGCACCCGGAGGAAATCCACGCAGACATGGGGAGAATGTGCAAATTCCACACAGTCACCCAAAGCTGGAATTGAACCCAGGTCCCTGACGCTGTAAGGCAGCAGTGCTAATCACTGTGCCACCCAAAGTTAGCCTGCAACTCTTAAAAGATGCAATGTCGATGGAATAGGTGCTGGGAATCAAGGTTGAAGAGAACCTGACCTAGGAAATAATGAGGAAAGGCACAGCAGGGGGAGAGGATGGGCTCCAAGGATTTCAGATGCTCCACTGGAATTCTTAGTGCTGCAAGAAGTTCAAATTAACTCCCATGAATGGTCAAGGTGAGTGAATGCATTTTCTAATGCATGTTCTACCAACTGCACCAGCAGTCTTGATCGCTTAAAATCACCACATCCACTTCGCTCACCAACCAACAATCTCTACCAATCAGGTTGCATCTCTCACTTTCAAAGGATTCAGCTCACCTTCACACACTTCTGCACGCCTCCCACCTATGTTTCACAGGTTGAATACACTGTCAGCTTGTCAAGCATGCCAGGCACATCACCCAAAGAGATTGCATGATACTTCCTGACAACACTGCCCTCCCTCTCTCTTGCCGGACAAGATGGGACACGACCCGAGGCTGCAGGAACTAACTGGGACAGACTGATGAACCGGCCCATACTAACACCTATGGAGGTGATACTTCTTGTATTATTGAGACATTTGTTGTTTAGGCCGACAGCAGGATTGAAACCATCAAAGGTAAAGGTGACCTCATGCACAACCTTCCCTCTCACATCTCACTTCCCCCTCATCCCTCAATCTCTTCTGATTTCCAAGCTCAATATAATGTAAACATGCACCTTACTTTCCCCTGACAATCATACTCTTATTAAGTTGTCCTTCCCAAGATCCAAGAAGGGCAACTTGGCCAGACAGTGGAGGTTTACCAAGAGAGACTTGATGATGAAGCCATGGCACAACCACTTAAGTTCACACTTAATTGTCATAGATCACAGCTTGATATGGCTCCTGCTCTGACCAAGACCACAAGAAACTACAAAGAGTTGTGAACGTAGCCCAGTCCATCACACAAGCCAGCCTCCCATCCATTCATAGAATCCCTACAGTGCAGAAGGAGGCCATTTGCCCAGTGAGTCTGCACCGACCACAATCCCACCCAGGCCCTACTCCCTCAACCCCACATATTTACCCTGTTAATCCCCTGACACCAGGGTCAATTTAGCATGGGCAATCAACTGAACCTGCAACCTTTGAATTGTGGGAGGAAACCAGAGCACCCAGAGGAAACCCACGTAGACAGTGACCCGAGGCTGGAATTGAACCCAGGTCCCTGGTGCTGTGAGGCAGCAGGGCTAACCACTGTGCCGCCCACTGACTCCGTCTCCACTTCCCACTGCCTCAGAAAAGCAGCCAGCATAATCAAGGACCACATGCACTCTGGACATACTGTCTTCCACCTTCTTCCGTCAGGAAAAAGATACAAAAATCTGAGATCATGTACCAATTGATTCAAGAACAGCTTCTTCCCTGCTGCCAGCAGGCTTTTGAATGGACCTACCTTTCATTATGTTGATGTTTCTCTACACCCTAGCTATGACTATAACACTACATTCTGCACCATCTCCTTTTCTTCCCCCCCTATGTATTCTACGAACGATATGCTTTGTCTGTAAAGCGCACAAGAAACAATACTTTTCACTGTATACCAATACACGTGACAATAATAACTCTAATCAAAGCAATCACTACCAATCAGCTCAGATACTGATGCAGTGCCGATCCTGGAGGTTAGATTAGAGGCAGGATATGCATGTTGTGGGACGCCAGGCCATGAACAACTTGCAGCCAGGACAGAGAACAAGGATACGCAAGTACCAGCAGTGGGCGAGGTTGCAGAGAGAGAGCTCAGAACTGCAGAGAACTCGGATGAGGACTTTGATGGGGCAGCATATAAAAGAACGCTGATGGTTGTGCGCAATAAAGTGCTTGCTGTATTGGGAAGGCTGCCAGGAAGCCTGCAGTCAATGTCAAGGATCTTGGAGAAGTCCAGCACTGACTTGGCACAGAGCCTTGCGCAGAGTTTGGAGGTCAATAACCTTCTGTCAGAAATGTTTGAGATGTAACAGGTTTTAAGAAAGTACAAAGGCAGAATTGAGGAATGCGAGGAGAAGGAGGAGGATGATATCCTCCTCCCAACCCCACCCATGTGGAGGGCGGGGCTGGAGAATTGACTGGGAGCTGGAAAGTCACAAACCAGCCAGCGTAAAATCATGTTGCAATCTCCCAATGGCGGGCTAATGGAGGGTCAGTCTTCTTGCCGGCTTGTGGCACGAACGTCATTTGCATTCAATTGTATTTATGAATGCTGGTTAAACCAGCTGTCCGCCAGCTTCCCATCAGGCCTTTCAGTCTTGTGTCCGACCAGCAGGAAATCACATCGCCATCAAAGCAGATTGTAAAAGGTGTGCATGTGACGGTCCTCAGTTCATAAGAGACCTTGAGGAGAGTGCAACAAAGCCTTTCTGCCGCAGTCCTGCACTGTTCCTGATGTACCACACTGAACTCTGCCAGGGCAGACTGGCTTCTGCCTCCATCGCCATGGGGAGCTGGTCTTCACAGACAGCACCATGCTGTTGGCTCCATGCACCCTCCTGTCTTGGATCAGTACACCATCTGGAGTTGGGAAGTATAGGAGTCTCCTTCTCCCTGGTGTGACACAGCAGTGGTGATCTGGAAAAGACTGTGCTGTGGGACTTATGTAGCCACCACAACTACAGTCTGAAATTCGACCTGGGGGTGGTGTGTGAGGTGAGGTGGCGGGTGTTGGCCTGATGAAGACAAGACGGCGGGGGGCAATGTGAAAGGAGGGCTGTGCAAGGAGGGGGGAGGGCTCATGATGGCGGGCAGAGAGCCAAGGAGGTGGATGAAGAAGACAAACAATGGAAGGCAGAGGGAAGACCGTGGGGAAGGAAGCTGGGTGAAACAAGGCTGCATGAAGAGCTCACAAACAAGAGGGTCAAAGGAATACCACATCATTTACTGGAAGGAGATGCACGAAGACTCCAGATGCCTTGGGTAAAGGTCCAAGTGGAGCATGAGTGCCTCACAGGTGATGGATTTGGGGAAAGTGTGGTTGAATCGAGGAACAGACTTCCTCTTGAGGCTGCCAGCCTTTACCCTCTGGTTTGCTGACATCCCGCACGGTCTGGTGACGGCAGGTAGGGTGGAGAGAGTGATCTGAGGGTTCTGGACTGATATTTAAATATGGCACCAGGACCTTTGAATCCAGGCTAATGAATCTGCTGCCATCCTGCCAGCTGACTCAGAGGAGAACTCACCCGTGCATTATGAATTAAGTTCTAAGTGCAGAATCTGGTGTGGGATCCCACCATTCTGCCAACAGAAAAGGTGCTGCCAGAGCCCACTTGCCACTGCACTTAGTCCAAAATGGGAGAATGTCACCCGAAATTTCCAAAGGGATGACGGTGCAAAGCAGAAACAGAGATAATGTGATAACTAAGGAACAAAAGCTGGGTGTAGAGAAGGTGTGAAGTCACAGACGTATCACCTCCTGAAAACATGGGGGCAGAGAATATTATCCAAAATTGATGAACTCGTATTGCACGTGGATGACAGTAAAGTACCTAAATGAAGAATCAAACAGGGTTTCTCACCGCTTCAGCGGTACAGTGTAGGACAGTGAGTGGCACCTTTTAGACTGGAGGTCTTTCTTTTGATTTTTTTTTTTAGTTTATTTATTAGTGTCACAAGTAGGCTTACATTAACACTGCAATGAAGTTACTGTGAAAATCCTCTAGTCACCACACTCCGGCGCCTATTCGGTTACACTGAGGGAGAATTTAGCACGGCCAATACACCTTACATGCATATCTTTTGGACTGTGGGAGGAAACCGGAACATCCGGAGGAAGCCCACAGAGACACGGGGAAAACGTGCAGACTCCGCACAGACAGTGACCCAAGCTAGGAATCGAACCCTGGTCCCTGGCGCTGTGAGGCAGCAGTGCTGACCACTGTGCCACCCATGGACACTATTTTCATGAAAAAGGTGGTTTGTAAATATTATTTATGATGTCAATCATGGCGAAACAGAGCAATGCATTTCTTGCATATGCCATGCTCACCATAAAAATTAGGCAGTGCACTACCTCCTCCCCAGATAGCTTTTCGTGAAGCCTCTGTCAGTCTAAAATACATTAGTAAAGTAGGTAATATTCTGAAAGTTGCATTTGCAATATCTTTGTCTCAGAAGCGATCCTATATTCCCTCATGAGAGAGTTGGCAATCCTATTGTGAATCTCAGTTCATCAATTTTGATGGACTTCAGTATTGCAGTGGTCGTTCCTGGTTTTGATTTTCCACAGGAAAACAAAAATATCTTCCAGCAAACATGATACAGGCATGATGTCAGCCTGTGACACTACTTTATATAATATTTTAAAACTTGATAATGCAATATTCAAGCAAAGCGGTCTTTCATTTAAACATCGCTATTTATTGATAAAAGCTTCATCATAGAATCCCTACAGTGCAGGAGGCCATTCAACCCATCAAGTCTGCACCGGCTCTCTGACGGAGCATTTTGCCTTATCCCCATAACACTGCACATTTACCCTTCCATTCCCCCTAACCTACACATCTTGGGTCACTAAGGGGCAATTTAGCATGGCCAATCCACTTAATCTGCACATCTTTGTGACTGTGGGAGGAAACTGGAGCACCCAGAGGAAACCCATGCAGACATAGGGAAACGTGCAAACTCCACACAGTCATTAGAGGCTGGAATTGAACCTGGGTCCCTTACGCTGTGAGGCAGCAGTGCTAACCACTGTGCCGTCCCTTAATTTTATAGATAAGAAATGCAGGAACTGTAATGTTGCAGTACCTTTTATGTATAATAAATTTCTTTTATTGCAACCTCCCTTCCCACTCACTTCTTCAAATTGAAACGTGTCGAGTTATTGAGCCCAATAAACTACCTGGGACCTTTACAAAACACATTCACCGGAATTCTACCACCCTGCCCGCCACGGGAATCAGAGCGGGTGGGGAGCGGACAATGGGAAGGTCCGTTGACTTCGGGCGGGATTTTCCAGTCTTGGGTCTAGCGAGGCTGTAACATCCTGCCCATTATAATAGGTGATTTGGGCGGGGGGGGGGGGATGAAAGGATAAGAGAAAGGAGAGAGGAACTGAAATCTATACGATCGCCTAGCTGAGAAGTGCAGCATCAGTTAAGTTACCCAGGCAAATGGGGTTTCACTAGCATTTTTGCTCAATCGTTTGACTAAATATTGCCTAACTACATGTGGGAAGAGCCCTATTTAGCTGTAATGTAATATAATACAACAGAATACAGAAGGGAGAGAAGTTTCCTAATAAAAGGAAAAGTGGAGTTTGGTTACACAATGTGCTGCACTGCATAATGCCGTGGACAGGAGTTTGTCTGCATTAGTGGTAATACATACGCAGAGATTTAGAAACATCTGTTTGAACCCTTAATCCAAGCAACCCTTAGCATTTAGCAACAAAAAATGCTCATAAAGTGAATTCCAAAGCAGCATTCTTTCAGCCTACCTTCAAATATATTTCCAAGGTTCAATATGTATTGAATAATTCTGTTTGCTAAAAGATGGTGAATATGACGAAAAATAGACAATTTTAACACCTAATCCCCCTGAGTTTGTGTAACAGAGACATACTGATATGTAGACTGGTGCCATTGAGCAGACTGAAGTGGTTTCAGCTTTTATCAGAGGCTGCTTTCATCTCACTGAAACAAGGGATGAAACTCTATGCGGCAGCAATGCTGGATGAAAAAAAATGCATTAACACTGCCATGTTTATCACAATCCATTTAAGAGCGTTATCATTTGCTCTCGAGGCAGACATCTCAAAGTCTATACCAGGATGGTAAGCTGCATGATTCTAATACACCTAATTAGGAATGCGCAGACTCTTAATTGCATACATTAAGACAATTCATAGCGAAGATTAATTCTAAATATACCCAAGCAGCTGTTTAAGATGCCTGGATTACAGTATGGACTGTACTTTTCCACTTAATTAGATATCAAAATTAAGCAGGAACAAGCATTTTGACATGACAGGATTGAACTGCTGCTTCATGTCCCAGAGCTGCACTTAAGTGACCACTAAACAGAGCTGCACAGATGGAGCAACATTAAATGCTGTACTGGAAAGTAATTTCAAATAATAAAATATCAATATTTACATTTTAATTACTCCTACTGAGAATCACTCTGTCATTTGACTATTGCGAGGACAGCATGGGGTAGTGAAATGACATTGGGCTTCTTACTGGGAAGACTATTTTGTTTCCATTAAGGAATGACAAGTGTTCGGAGCCAACAACATCCGGATTTTTTTTATAAGAATGACACCATTAGTACAAACCGGCAGCCAGCATCCACACAGGAATGTCCAGGCAAAAGCCCGTAGGGTGGTGAAGCGGGGGAATGGTCACGGTGCGGGGTTTGGGGGTGGGGGGGGGCACCTGTGCACACTGCTAGTAATGACTTTAATGGAATCAGATAACTCCAGACTAGTGAAACGTTCTAGCTCATTACTTCAAAACTGTGTGATTCTTCCTTCAGCCCCTGGTGCAAAAGCTGTTTAGGAGATGCTGACCCCTCTCTGGTCGCTTCTGTGAATTTACTGTGCGCAATGCAAAGACATTACTGCACATCCCTCATCCTCCCACTTCAAAAATAAATATTATTTAAGACCACTTAATCATCAAAACAAGATCCCTTCTTAATGAACAGGATTTCTATTTTGTGGGCGCAACCCTTTTAAGTGATAAATTTATAATCTTATGCTGTTATTAGTACAAATATTAAAAAATATGATAAAGCAAATCGCAATTACCAAGAACAATCTCTATTACAGCATTATCAACTGAAAATGTTACGTTCTGATTTGATGACAATACATGGCTCAAGAATAGATTTTTAAAGGGTAAACAACAGGTACTGCTGTATATGTATGATTCTTTTTAAATAATCTAATGGCTAGGTAAAGTCTGCCAGATTCCTTCAGTGACACACGGACATGTTGCATTATTTCCAAAATACATTCACTATTAGGTCTATGCTTGGAAATAAAATTTAGGATTATGGTTAAACAGGAGGAGAATGACTGGATCTGAAAGAGCTGACACAGGCACGATGGGTTGAATGGCCCCTTTCTGCACGGTTCTACAACATTTTACTTATTTAGTTGTGTCACAAGTAGGCTTACATTAACACTGCAATGAAGTAACTGTGAAAATCCCCATGTCACCACACTCTGGCGCCTGTTCAGGTACAATGAGGGAGAATTGAGCATGGCCAATGCACCTAACCAGCACGTCTTTCAGACTGTGGGAGGAAACTAGAGCACCCGGTGGAAACCCACCCAGACACGGGGAGAAAGTGCAGACTCCACACAGGCAGTGATCCATGCTGGGAATCCAACTCAGGTCCCTGGTGCTGTGAGGCAGCAGTGCTCCGCTGTGCCACCGTGCCGTCCAACATGTGAGCATCTGTTAGGTAATTCACGATAACTGCGTCACCTTTTAGTAGTTATTTTGCTTAAGAAATGATATTTGAACCAACATTGTCCAATTAAACAGTGACAGAAGATATACAGCTCACAAGTGCTGACCATTTCATTCATCATCTTAATCTACATTATCCAACCAGATCACCTGATTCCCATCGTCCCACAGTCAGCTTTAGGCCTTTATAGCATTACTTTAGGAATAAGACAATGAATATAAACACACACAGAAAATCCAATCCTCAACCAGAGTAAATCCACCCTAAGTGGTAACTAACTGAGTGGTAATCTTTAATTTGGTCACTTCCAATTACCTCTTATCTTGCAGATTATTACCTCAAAAAACTGGGCTTCACATACAACTCTTTTCAACGGGGCAATGTTTTTATTCATTAAACTCTGAATCGCATCTTGAAATGTCTTCCAGTGGTTTATGGAAACAGTATTAAAAGTCTGCCATTTCTAATATTGCAGAAAATGAAAGCAATTAACAGGATAAACTTTTTTTGTAAGCGAAGTTCACTGCTCACTCAGATAGGTATCTTTTGTATATATGCTCCACACAAGAGCAAGGAAAAGCAAACATTTTGATGCATCTTTTTGGCATTCCATTTTTGATACTGATAGAAAGAAGCGCTAAACAGGAACAGTTTTTTTTAATGCCTGTATTTTCCAAGTCACTCAAATGCTTATCAGCTATACCAAAAACACTGAATGAGGCAAATAGCGGTGGAAAGCGGCAGATGTGACAAGTCTAATCTGGGGTGCGATGACACTACATTTTGTACAAAATACTTCATTTATGATTGCTTGAGAGGAATTTTCCTTAGTTCAGTGCATCTTACAAATCTAGGCTCAATATATCAGATTCCCTGAACACCGTCTCCTTCATGCTTTAAAGAAAAGCCACTTCCCCATTTCACAGACCGAGTACCTTTTAATTTCAAAAAAGCCATGGTTCAAAATCTTAATTAATTGTTTCATACTGCTTCAGGATCATTATGCAATGTAATAAAGGACATGTAATTATGAAATTTTACAGCCATTACTGAGGCTGATGGCTCGTATTTCATCATAAGCTTCACCCAATGGCTTTTAGCTACTCCAGTTTCTTTGATGAAGTACAGACAGATCTATCACCCCCAAACAATAACCAGCCCAGGCATCTATAATAGCTACCTACAGATGAAGCAATAGATAAAGATAAACTATAAATCCCCGCACAAATGCAACCACAATGCTTTGGATTGACAAAAGAAGAGGATGAGCTGTCTATGGGAGGCAGCAGCTGTGCATTAGGGCATCCCTCTCCAGCTATCTGTTAGCTGTTCTGTCGTATGTCGTGTTATACTCTTTCTTCTTCCCTCACCAGTCCCCAGTAGATTTGTTCTTGAAGTCTATAGCTCCTTTCAGCTAATTCAGCAATTTTTTAAAAGAACTCCACAGACCCCAAGTGTATGACAGTAACAAATGTGTTGAGAGATGGGGATCCTCGCAAAAGCTAACACTGCTATGAAGGAATGGGCCAACTGTGTATATACTGTTCCTGTTGGGTTTTTTTCTCTTTTTATTAAAAAAGTGCTGCAAATATTCCCCTGGTGAACCATTTCTACGTATTAATGCAGTAAAACTTTGGACTCTGAAAGATGAGAAAAGCCTCACCAGTAATTAGAAGTATATATACTTATAGAAGGTATTTTACCATACATCTGTAGAAATCAGGTGCCTTACATGGAACCTATGAAAATATGTTTGCAAGTGTGCAACCATATCATTTTCATGATATCCCTCAGATATAAGTTCTCAATCTTTTCCCACCCAATTAGTTTTGCAGCGACGCCTCAAAGCAGTCAGGAATATGTGATTATTCCATTAACCCTTCCCAGCACCTCCACAACAAACAGTGAACCAAGGAAGAGAGCAAACAAATGAAGCATCTAATATTTATCCAGTATGTGTAGCTTAAATACTGGAAATGTTGGGTAAGCAGCAAAAGACAATTAAATAACAGTTCTTTCTAAAAAGCCCATTCATAATGTAATCCTGGTAAAATTAAAGCAGGTTATAAAATATGGATAGCGCGCTCCTCTTTTCTCAGACGAGCCACTTGTTCAGTTCATGTGTTTTGTTCTAACTAGAGTAATAGGACAATGGAGCAGTTTGTGATTTGCCAGCGACATTCAGCTAGGGTAGTCGCACTGTATTCGAATTCTGGTTAAACTACAAATACATTTTGGAAAAAGTTGAGAGCAAGAGTATAGGACTTTTAAAGGAACTAAAAAGAAATTATTAATGAGTGGATTTTACTAGCAGCAATAGAGGCAGAAAACACGGGTGACTCTCTTTAGGCAAGATAAAACTGCACTGCTTGGCAAACCTAATCTTACACAGTTGTCTAATACTAAAGCCTATGGGCTTTTGTCAGAAATGCCAGTCCCTCTCTGCCCTCGCCCTGGAATCCCTGCTTAGCCTGATGCATTGCTCCCATCTGCTGATGTGCAGAGGTTATAATACTTTAGTAGGCTCAGACAGCTCGTATCCAATTCCATTTCCAAGGCCTGCCAGCCCTGCCTGCTTGCTCTCTGATGGAAAGGATGGCCCATTTGAACAGTTATTGGGGAAAGAAATGGCCATTTCATGCTTGTCT
The DNA here is from genome assembly GCF_964213995.1 of Mustelus asterias. NCBI lineage: Eukaryota > Metazoa > Chordata > Chondrichthyes > Carcharhiniformes > Triakidae > Mustelus > Mustelus asterias. The sequence continues at coordinate 38,026,549 of NC_135815.1, read as the reverse complement.
GTGAACTTTGCATGAACTGTGAGGAATAATGTACTGTGATGACAGCCAAGTTATTCCTTACAGTAAATTTGCTGTCTGGAATGAACTGAAATAGTGTTTGGTTTGTGTAATTACGTCCATCTATCTTTATATTCCAGAGGCATATCGCAAATTGAAAATACTAAAAATTGACTGTTCATTCTGATATTTAATGATTGCCAATGACACACCAATGATTTATTGGTTACTTACCGATGTGACACATTTGCATCTTATTAGAAGAAGATTACCATTCCTTGAATTCTGAACACAGCTGATCACGACTGATGGATTGATTTGATTTGCAAATGTAATCAAACTAATAAGAGGGAAAAATGTGCAATAATACCTTGTTTTTCGTCTGGCAATCATTCCCTGCCAACAGGCTGATATCCCTGACTAAGCAGCCTCAGAAAAGCATTTCTTGCCGCTACGCAGACAAAATGCTTCTCTAATGAAAATTATTTTTTCACCCGCCACCTTCTAACTATCTTGGCAATATACTGTCAAGCCAGCTGTGTTTGTTACCGTTTATAAAGGCCATCATCAGTAGCTAGGCTGCTCTAATTTCAAAGCTGTGTTTTTATAAATAAGAGTCTTGTCTAAAAGCAACACTGAATGGTGCGAAAGAGGCAGTATATCATTAGCTCCATCTGCCCGAGTCCATATCCTTATTTTCCTTTAAAAGATAAAAAATAATTGCATGTCTTGACATTACACTCTTTTTAAAAGGGACAGCCTAAACAGAAATTAACAATTCTTCCAGCACTGAAACTAAGTTCAATGGGCTCCCCATTATCTTCAATTAAAATAAACTGGAAGGCGAGTCAATTTGGATTTTAATGCTGTAATTTTAAGTTTATTTGCTGGGGTGAACTATGCTACCCCTTGGACAGTTACACAAGGACTATCCCTGCCCACTAACCTGATTCTTAATCTATTCATGCACCACATGCCTTCAGAAGTAACACTATAGATTATCTATTTGGGGGAGGAAATGGCACGGTACATCAATGTTTCCTACTAAAGCCAACAATTTTTTTTCTCCTTTCTATATTGCTCATATATCTCGGGAGTAGAAATTCATAGGCACAATGAGTTGGGCGACACGGTGGCACAGTAGTTAGCACTGCTGCCTCATAGCACCAGGGACCCGGGTTAAATTCTGGCCTTGGGTCACTGTTTGTGTGGAGTTTGCACATTCTCCCTGCGTCTGCGTGGGTTTCCTCTGGGTGCTCCCTTTTCCTCCCACAGTCCAAAGATGTGTGGGTTAGGTGGATTGGCCATGTTAAATTGACCTTAGTGTCAGGGGGATTAGTAGGGTAAATGTGTGGGGTTACGGGAATAGAGCCTGGGTGGGATTGTGGTCGGTGTAGGCTCGCTGGGCCATATAGCCTCCTTCTGCACTGTAGGGATTCTATGATTCAAGATTCAGGCTGATACTTCAGTGCAGTGATGATGGGGTACTATCAGAGGTCATGGGCAAGATTCTCCGGCCTCCCTGCCACGTGTTTCCCACCAGCCAAAGGTGGCACGTTGTTTGCTAGCGGCGGGATTCTCTGGTCCCGCCGCTGTCAATGGAAATTCTCATTGACGTCACCCCACGATGGCAGGAAACCCAGGGCGGGAAAATCCCCCTGGCGTGAACAGCCAGAGAATTCCGGCCCATATCTTTTGGATGAGACATTAAACCGAGACCCTTTCTGACCGCGCAGGTGGATGTAAAAGATTCAATGGCTCCATTTTTGAAGAAGAGCAAAGGGGTTTTCCCCTAGTGTGCTGGTCAATATTTATCAACCAACATCAGGAAAACAGATTATCTGGTCGTTACCTGATTGCTGTTTGTGGACTTTATTGTGTGAAAATTGGCTGTTCTACATTACAACTGTGAGTACGATTTAAAAGTCTTTAATTGGCTGTAAAGTGCATTGGGATGGCCTAAGGTTGTGGAAGGCACTATTCAAATCCAAGTGTTCCTTTCTTTCGGTGCTTTGTATCGAACAGGTGTCCTCATGCAACAGCTCATACAGAGCTCTGATGAAGGGTCATTGAAACATTTGTTCTATCCTCTCTCCACAGATGCTGTCAGACCTGCTGAGATTTTCCAGCATTTACTATTTTTGACCTCATAGAGTTTTCGGTTTATGTCTGTACATAGAAATCATAGAAACCCTACAGTACAGAAAGAGGCCATTCGGGCCATCAAGTCTGCACCGACCACAATCCCACCCAGGCCCTACCCCCATATCCCTATATATCTACCCACTAATCCCTCTAACCTACACATCTCAGGACACTAAGGGCAATTTTTAGCATGGCCAATCAACCTAACCCGCACATCTTTGGACTGTGCGAGGAAACCGGAGCACCCGGAGGAAACCCACACAGACACGAGGAGAATGTGCAAACTCCACACGGACAGTGACCCAAGCCGGGAATCGAACCCAGGTCCCTGGAGCTGTGAAGCAGCAGTGCTAACCACTGTGCTACCGTGCCGCCCCATGTACTTTTGGGCCATATCTGTTCTTTTATTAAAATCTGCTTATATACTGGTGCTTGTTTTCTACGGATTAGGATATAACAGCACTGGACCACATGATGAGTTGCATCAGATGCGGACAATTATGGAGACAGGGTTATGTAGTACTATCAGGTTTACGCATCTAAGGGATGTCGAGCTGGAATGGCAGTAGATAAGATACACAAAACTGAAGGGAAATAGTACTGAAGTCACTGGAAAAAAGGAATTCTTCAACAAAACAATAACTTTATTTTTTTCAGGGATATGGATAAACTACTGCTGGGTGAGCAGATTGGTCAATACCTGGTTGTTATTGGATATTATATGCTATCATATTCAGTGAATAAATTCCATTGTTCATAAGCAACTTTCAATTGAAACATAAATATTAAGGTCCACTTTAAGTGGAGTTAATTTCAAGGCACTTTGAATAGTGCCTTCCACAACAATAGTGAAACCACTGGCAGTATATAAATAATCCCAAATCCATGCTCTTTAGTTTCTAGATATATGCTAATAAAATAGAAAGAAACATTCGATAAGCTTGCATTCATATAGCACCCTTCATGTTCTCAGGATCTCCCAGAGTGAGCTAATTATCTTTCAACATGTAGGGGTAGAATTTGCCGCGAGCTTTGGGAGTCCAACATAGTGACCAAAATGGGACTTGAGCCTGCAGTTGTCAGCAGTGTACCTAATAGTGCAGACATCCTAGAGGTAGACTATGTGGAAGGTTGTCTCCACATACAGATACAAATAAAAAATTACGAGGACAAATGCCATTTGGCCCCTCAGATTGGAGGGAAAACTCTGCCCTATGGATCACTTGGGCCAACGGATCAGGGGTTATGGGGAAAAGACAGGAGAATGGGGATGAGAAAAATATCAGCCATGATTGAATGGCGGAGCAGACTCAATGGGCTGAGTGGCCTAATTCTTCTCCTATGTCTTATGGTCTATGGTCTTATGGTCATGGGGGTGACCTTTCATGCTTAACTGGGGCCATGACCAAGTGAATTGGCTGCAGAACAGGCAACCGACCCTAATCCAGCCCACTTCAAGTTTCCCACTGGCAGGAATGCATTGGGAGCTATCCAGGCAGGGTTATAATTCTGATTTCCCGTCTCCTGGACCCCCATCAAGGTGCTGGGAAAATTCAGCCCATAATCTCTGTTAAGTAGACAAATCTGGTAGCCAATTTGTACACAACAATGTTTTGCAAACAGTAATAAATTAGCAGACAATTTGTTTTGGTGGTGATGGTTGAGAGAGAAAGAGATCTTGTGCGAAACTCTAGGAAAACACCCCAACTCTTCCAAAAATTGCATGCTGCACTAACCGGGGCGGGCATATGGGTTTAATGTCACATCTGAAAATGCAACAAGGTAGCAGGCCCTCAGTGCTGCACTGAAGTGTCAGCGTAGATCACACATGCAAGTCCTGAATTGGGATTGGAATCTACAACTTACTCAGTGAGGCAATCAGATAAGATTGACCTTTAACTCTGCAATGTTAACAGCCACTAATTTCAAACATTTTTAGATCTGAATGCACATCACCTCATTCTAACACATTCACTAGCAACCAAGCATTTGCACAGTAAATGGTAAATAGTCAATGGCATAATTTAATGACCATAGTCAAAGGCTGGAATTCTCCAGCTTTGCATGCCCTGCTACCGCTGCCAGTGAGAACGGAGAATTTGCCACCCAGCTAAATCTCCATTCGCTACAGTGGGATTGGATAATCCCAGCAGCGGACAAAGTCGGAGCATTTGGGTCAAAATGTTTAAAACCTTCATATTGCAAAGTTAACTTTGTATATCCCATGTTAAATGGCAAATGTAAACCTCAATATCTATGCAATTGGTAATATTCAAAAAGAATAATCAAGATCTGTGGTTCAAACTGGATTTCCAAACAGAACAACTGAGTTGCAAACACAGTATAAATTAGTATTTTCGTTGCCATAGTGGGACTACTGAGGAAATGGTCTGGACTGACCTAACTTTGCAAATGATCTTAGTGTTTATCTTAACTTATCTTATCGTAATGTTTAACTCATTGCCACTTCTCTTCCAGGAATGCCTTCCCTGAAGGAGTACTGCTCTTCTCTCTGACCACAAAAACTGCTCTCCTGTCCACATGCCCATCCTAGTCCTTTTGCAATGTTCCAGGGAACCCCAACGCAAACTGGAGGAATAGCACCTCATCTTGAGATTGGGCACTTTACAACCTTCCAGACTGAACACTGAGCTTAGCAACTTCAGAGCATGAATTCTCTCCTCCATCTTTACCCCATTGCCATTTTTAAATTTCATTTTGTTTCTTCTTTTCATCTAATTCATCCCCGTATATCATCCTTCTTTCACATTTCCATTTTTCCACTTCTCCATTCCCATTCTCCATTTTGCAAACCGCCCCCCCATCCCACCCCCCCCCCCCCCCCCCCCCCCGCCCCCCCATCCCACCCCCACTCCCTTCCACCTTTCAGGGCAACTGCCTTCACCATCTGTACCTCTGTTCTGCCATTCACACATTCTGATCACTTAATGGAGACTTTTAGCACCATTCCCAGCCTTCTTCATCCTCATTTACATTCCCTTTATCCAATTACACCCCCCCCCCCCACTTCACCCTCACAATATAAATCTCTTGGTTGTCTTTGCTCATTGCGAAGGGTCATCCAGATTTGAAAAATGGGCTCTATTCTCTCTCCACAGATGCTGTTAGGCCTGCTGAGATTTCCCAGCATTTTCTGTTTCTGTTTGCAAATGATCTACAGGGGAATTAGAGGAGGCTGGTTCAAAACTGCTGACTCCCACTGATAGTAAAGCCAACCTTTCTATTAGCACGGTCCTATCCTCATTCACTATTCTCTCTAGCCAGGTCAACACTTGCTTCAAATGTGCTGACTCATTTTAACACTGTACTGGTAATTAATCCTTTCTCATGTAGGTTAAGCAGGTGCAGATCCACCTTAGCCGTGGAAAGCAGTGCATTAAAGGCACATGGAATTATCACTTAGTTATTTAGTTAACTCGATCAGGTCATGCACTTGAACTACTGTACTCCACTTGAACCTCACCCTGCTTCCTCCGCAATCCTGCAATGGGAACGTGAACTATGAGCTTCCTTGACATTTGATATGCAACATCCCATTCATTACAGTTAATTAGTGTCACAAGTAGGCTTACATTAACACTGCAATGAAGTTATTGTGAAACTCCCCTAATCGCCACACTCCAGTACCTGTACAGGTACACTGAGGGAGAATTGAGCATGTCCAACGCACTAACCAGCATGTTTTTCGGACTATGGGAGGAAACTGGAGCACCCGGAGGAAACCCATGGAGACACGGGGAGAACATGCAGACTCTGCACAGACAATGACCTAAGGCTGGGAATCGAACCCAGATCCCTGGCGCTGTGAGGCAGCAGTGCTAACCACGATGCTACCGTGCCGCCAGTAGCAACTTTTGCTTGGGAGAACAGAAGGAACAATCCCACGTGCTCTCATTCTGCGTCACACTAGATTGTCACAATATAGTGGAGAACCAATGGGCAGGGTGGGGTGGGAGTTGGTGTTAGGGGGGGAACTAGTAAAACTTGGAAATAACCATTACTGGGCTGAACTGTTCCGAACTGGTCCTGTGTACCTGAACATGTAACCCCAGGAGTGTTGGCGTCAGTACTACTGGTTTTTCACAATTTTGAACTGCTTTCTTCCTACTGGTCAGAAATAGGTTTGGATCTTAAGAATCCTGGAAAGGAATAAACTTGTTTTTACACTTGGGTTTGGGATGACTGTACATAATCGTAATCACCAACTAAATGGTGCTGCTCTCGGTAACTTATTATTTCTGAAGAGTGTTTATACGCTTCCTCAACACACAATTATTAGTGGCTCGATTCATATGGTTGATTTCACAGCATGATCGCTTGTGAGATCATACACAGTGGTTTCACAGATTTAAAGAACAAAGAAACTGCTGGGGGAAAAAAAAACTATAACCGGTGACAGCTGTTGAGAAATCCTTTAACAATTTAAAGTTTTATTTGAATTGCATAGCCCGATCAATTTGTGCAGAAGAATTTTTAGAAGTCTATGGGGGTTAAAGGAAATAAATCAATGAACAAATCTGCAGGCAAAAGCAGCCGGAGAGCACACAACAAAAATGGGATGTTTCTGGAGCAAACAGGCAGCAGGAATGATTCCTGTGCACGTAGAGGTTTTGATACATGGCCCAAATAAGTTCTATAACTTCTTTTCGTAGTCACGGAAAGGCATGCTTTTTCCTTTAACTCTCTGTGTAGCAGCACCATTGTTCGATCAGATTCTTCTTTGTGTGTTTATGGAAATGACTAATTTATGTCGCCTTGTGCAGTTGATGGCTTCTCATTAGCCACGTTACTCGTTCATTGTTTATTTTTAGTTTCAATCAACAATTACAGAAACCCTTTCAAAATTAACCGGGTGATCCAGAATTTTAGCAACCCTGCCTCCCCTTCTTTAATACTTGAGAGGCCACATCACTGAAGTAGTGGGGGAGTGGTGGGGCGGGGGTGGGGGGGGGGGGGGAAATGGTGAGAAAAACAGGCAGAGAGAAAACACACACTTTGAGTGAGTGGAACACGTAAGATTGCTGCATAATAAACAGAGTAGCAATATCTAGAACACTTGCTAAGGAGATTGGGCTGCTTAAATTGATGAGTAGCTGATTTAGAAAGGTTTGTTTCAGCTCAGGTGATGACAAGCTCTCTGTGGAATTGAATGTGACTTTACCAGGAACACCCCAGCAGCCACAACCCTCTCCGGCAAGCCTCCATCTGCTTCAACCAATATCCAAATGCATCACTGTCTATCAGGGCCTCAGCACTGACACTCTGGATGTATTGATTAATAGTTGCCCTAAGCTCCTTTTAGCAAATCAAATTTTCACTTTTAGCAAGGATTTCGGTTCTGATTTATTCAGCATAGTGAAATGTATTAAATTGACTTTGACATTCTAGAAAAACGGCTGAAAAACAACGCTTTCAAGTGAAGAGGAAATAGATATAAAAAATGTTTGGCAGTTTGTTTGTTCAGGCTAAGGAGGCGAGTAATATTCCTTTTTTGTTTAATGGAATTCAGAGCTGTCAGAAATCCAAGCTCTTTCACTTCCCTTTCAAAAGTACTGCTGATACCTTAGAAATATATGGGGCAATATCCATAAAAAACTTCTTTAACTAATTTCTCTCCTAAAACACATTTTATAGCACAACTATATCTATGATTAAGTAAACTTTTTGTTTAACACTTTGACAATTATAGTGAAATGCTTGCCCCCAAAACCTACATCTGTGTTTACAGACCGCACGCATACCTATATGTAAATATGAGATGATTTGAAGTTCTAACTTATTCCCGTCAACACAAAAATTGTGATTATTCCAAGTTGCACTGAATCCCAGTAAGAAGCAAAGAGAAATGCAAATTTCAGGACGGGAATATCCTGTAAGACATTCCGGCTCTAAAAACAGGAATAGAGCAGAAACACAATTCATTGACTTCCATGCAACGTGCACCAGGGGAAAAAAAAGCATTTATGATTTAATTGAACAATTTGCTTGTTTACTGACACAATGAAATCAAGGTTTGTGAAACAAAATGGCATTCCTCATCCAAGTAAAGAATGCTTGCCCGAGCAGAACTTGTGACAGCTTTACCACGGAGGCCAATGGTGAAGAAAGGTTTTCAGAAATTAATATTTTAAAAATCGGACAGCTGATTTGAGAACTACTTTTGGATTCACTACACTCCTTTGAGCATTGCTGAAACAAGAGAGATGTGGAAGCTTGTCATCTTGCACTCACGGGGACGCTTCGCAAGAGCATAAATAAAGGGAGAGAATAACAATTTATACTATGTAACAAGAGAGTGCTGATTGGTTGATAAGTGGACTCTGATTGCACTAGTTGATGGTGACTGATAGTTAACTGCCAAACGTTGTTTGAAATTTAAACCAGGCAGTTTGACCCTGACTGATCAAGGCATTGCTCTGAGGAATGAGTCAACAAATGGGTGTCACTTATTTTATTTAGCTGAAACAGGCACAATGTGGGCACATGTTCTTTCTGTCTGCAAAAAGCAGGGCCCTGTGTATATATTCACAGGGCCCTATTCTTTGCATACAAAAGTAACATGTACACACATTGCATCTGTTTCAGCTAAACAATATAAGTGACACCCATTTGTTGACTCATTCCTCAGAGCAATGCCTTGAGCAATCAGGGTCAAAATGCCTGGTTTAAATTTCAAACAATGCTTGGTGGTTAATTGTCAGTCACCATCAACTGGTACATTTTCCATGGCAATGCCTCTGCCAACCAGAGTCTGCTTGTCACTCAATCAGCATTCTCTTCTTATATAGTCTAAATAGTTGTTTTTCCCTTCTATTCTTATTCTTGCCAAGTGCCCTGATGAGTGTAAGACAAAAAAGCTTTGGCATGTCTCTTTTTTCAGCAATACTTCTTTAATTGTACTTTGGAAAATTCAGCATTAATTATCAAAAAAATTTGATTTCTACCTTGATCAGACCATGCAAGGGTTAACTGCTAAGACTTATTTATATCGGTGTTGCCCAGCATTAACCTGAATTTGACCCTTTTGTCTTCTGATCTTTTTCACTATATCAATGCCCAACACTGCAGTGATTTTTGTACTGTTGGCATTCAACATCAGTTGTAGTTATACTGTGGTTGATGCATACACACATTTCCAATGATAAAGAGTCTACTAATGAGCTCTTTTCAAAGTTCACTGGCAGCTAGGGTCCAATGAGCAGCACTCTGCGCATATTAGTATACATTTGTGATAATTCTGTCATCCCCGCTCAATAGTGGTGTGAAGAGAGAGAAGCCATGGGTAGGTAGTTGAGCTGCAATTAAAGGTGCAACTGTACAGGATTTGATGCATCAGTCTCCCGTCCGCACAGTAAAAAATCTAAATTTACATCAGTGAACATAAGTTGTGCTTTTACTTGTCACTATAGACAGTAATTACACCCATCCTGATTAATAATAAATATCAAACATTTTAATCAGATAGGTGAAAATTTCTGTTTTTACTGCTTCTAAAAATGAAGTGCGTTTGTACAGTGAAATTAGCCTACGGAGGGGCTAATGCATCTCAAGTAAATAATCCATTAACATTCAATTCAAATGTCATCAGTTCGGTGGCTGCATACTGTATAGCAAAACAAGTAAGCATGTTGTTTGATGGTTTATGGGTTCAGCTTCACAGTGCAGTGGCACTCCAGATAGACTGTGCAATGAAGTAGCATAGACCAACATTTTGTAACTTGATTTTCCCAATAACAACCCAAGCTTTGGAGATGAAAAACTTTCCTGCTGGGGAGAAGGAAAAAAATGGAGGTCAGATCAACCCTGATCAATCCCATTCAACTCCTGTGACTGAGCACAGACTAACATTGATGGAGGTTGTGGCCAAGCGTGAAGACTTGGTATGGGAAGAAGCGGAGGAAGAAAAGGAAGACAATGAATCTTGATGTGTTGGAAAGATATGCAGGGAACATTTGTACCTAATATTTTGCATATAAAATTGTGGCCTGGAATTTGCAGTTATAGAAACATAGAAACTAGAAGCAGGAGTAGGCCATTCGGCTCATCGAGCCTGCTCCACCATTCATTTTGATCACAGCTGATCATTGAATTTAATATCCTGATTCCCCCTTCCCCCCATATTCCTTGATCTTTTTAGCCCCAAGAGCAATATCTAATTTCTTCTTGAAATCAGACAACGTTTTGGCCTGAACTACTTTCTATCGTAATGAATTCTACACATTCACTACCCCCTGGGTGAAGAAATTTCTCCTCACCTCAATTCTAAAAGATTTACCCCTTATCCTCAAACAATGGCCCCTAGTTCTGGACTCCCCATCATTGGGAACATTCTTTCTGAATCTACCCTGTCTAAACCTGTTAGAATTTTATAAGTTTCTATCAGATCCCCTCTCACTCTTCTGAGTTCCAGTGAACATAATCCTAACCAATTTAGTTTCTCCTCACATGACAGACCTGCCATCTCAGGAATCAGCCTGGTAAACCTTCGCTGTACCCCCGTCCAAAGCACGATGATAGTAAAACTGTCAGCATTCGCCACCATTATTCCGCTGAAACTTATGGAAACCTCTTGAGTCAGCACATGCGCAGTTAAACGCAGAAACCCTAAAGCTTTTTCTGTGATCACTGATTCTACATTAACCCATAAGTTGGCTATTGAAACTTCTGCAGGTGCAATGCTGAACTGACCAGAATTTATTGTTTTATGCATTTAAAATTCCCCCAAAATGTTCTTGTTAATGAGACATAACTGTTTTTTTTAAGTGCCATACTAAGTCATAGCTACTGCTGAAAACCTCTCTGGTCCTGGAAGGTTAGTTTTATATTTGCAAAATGTCAAATTGTTCCATCATGATTAAAATTTCATAGCTCTTCAATCTAATAAAAAATACTTTTTAAAGTCTGTTTATGATATTACAGTTTCTAATATGCATGTCCCAATCTTCATTTCAGTCTTTATAAAATGTATAAAAAGTGAAGGATAATCTGTTCATTTTACCTCCTGCTTTGCTGTTCCATGAACTCTTCAATATGATGCCGGGAGATCCCCTTCACTTAGCACCCGAGTCACAGTGACACTGGAACAGGTGAAATCCACGCCACAGAGACTGTTAGATCCTTGTGGGCAGCTGACTGCTAAATCCAGGCCATAAGCTTGACTTTTTATGGCAGAGCTACTGTTAATGCTGTCATTTCTTTACTTTCATTCTGTTACTGCTGTTCAGATCCTGTAACCTAGAACCCACTAACAACACTGTGGGCCACACTGTGGCACATCTGCCTCAGTGCCAGGGACCCAAGTTCAATTCTGGCCTTGTGTGACTGTCCGTGTGGAGTTTGCAAGTTCTCCCCATGTCTGTTTAGTTTTCCTTCGGGTACTCCGGTTTCCTCCCACAGTCTAAAGATGTGCAGGTTAGGTGGATTAGCCATGGTAAATATGCAGGGTTCCAGGGATAGGGAAGGGTTAGGCCTGGATAAAATGCTCTTTCAGAGAGTCAGCACAGACTCTATGGGCTGAATAGCCTCCTTCTGCACTGTAGGGATTTTATTCTATTCTAATTATCTAACATGCCAAACAAAGCCCCTTCTTACAAAAGACAACTCAGTCACTTGAGTTTCTTACTGAGGATTTAAAATGAAGTACTGTACTTCATGGATAAATATTTGAAGAGGAGAACATTGTCGGTATATGGGGATACAGCAGCGGAGCAAAATAATCAGATAACTGGCATAGACACGATGGACTGAATAGCCACCTTCAGTGCTGTATAATGGCATGATTTGGAATGAACAGTTTATATCCTTCCAGTCTCTAACAATCACCATCTTTTTCTGAAGGGGAGTATCATGTAGCTTTTCAAAGAAAAACGCTCAAGAATTATCTGATAATATCCTTTTGCATTTGTTGAGTTTTTGAAAAGGCTTGTTTAAGCATTGAGTGCAGTTATCATTATGTGAAACTGGCTGGGAAGAATAATTGCGCTTTGCAGTACAAATGAACCAAATTAAAACATACAATTAAAATTATATGATTACTGGAGCACCCTGGTAAACTACTTCATGCACTGATGATAAATGAACTGCTTCATGTGGTTGGGCTCAATAATGTTTCAAAGCCTGTTCTTCTGATGTAATCACATTTGAAACAAGAATATGAAACAGAGACAAAGGATGCACAATAATAGGACATTTACGCTGATCATATTTCTGACAGGGGAGAAATTCATCTCAAGTGGAAGCCCTGTGCAAAATGAGTGGATCAATCCAAATGCATGGCCAAAGAGGTCAGTGTGGCATCCATTTGCAATTAGGCCAAAGGCTTCCTCAGCAGAAGGGAGTGTGGTGGGGGAACGGTGGATCAGTTAGCTCAGTTGGGTAGCTGGCTAGTGTGTGGTTCAATATACCACCATCAGCATGGGTTTGATTTCAATTCCAGTTTAGGTAGACTTGGGATCTTTGTCTCCTCATTCTGCCTGAAAGTGGAAGGCAATGGTAAACCATCACTGGGGGAAATAAACTGCCAAGAAAACAGCTCAGGATGAAGCATCAGCAGACACTAGCCAAGGACTTGCCTGCAGACAGAGTACATATGAATGAATGAACTTTATTTTCTATGTTTCTATATCAAGGAATATGGGGTGGGACGGTGGGGGAAGAGACAGGATCAGGATATCGAATTTGATGGTCAACCATGATCAAAATGAATGGCAGAGCAGGCTCAAAGGGCTGAATGGCCTATTCCTACTTCTATTTACGATGTTTCTAACTTTATCTGCTTGAAACTGGGGACACAATCAGGCAACCCAATGTAGCACACTGGTCAGAGTCTGACCAAATCTAGCCAACTCTAACACAAAGATGACCTGCAGCAATTTTATAACGTTAGGAGGAGCACATTTGATCCTCTTGACTCCGCCGAAATAAAAATAGTTAAACATTTTCTTACTCTTTTGGAATGACTTCCAATGGTCCGTTCAGAGATCACTGGTTAGAATAAGCAAGATTGACTCCATTGGAACTCAGTGGAATGTGTGTGGAACAAGCTCTGCACATCTTGTGCCCAATTTCAATTGGGTGCCTACGAGGACTGGCGTGTGAGGAGACAGATTTGTGCACTTAAGCCACCTACTGCATGTTACAGGTGGGGCAGCCTAGACTCCTAGAAGTTACAAGCTTCCAATTTGGCAGCCGTCTCACGACCGGTCGAGTGTAGAAAACGGCAATCCATTCCGCAACATTGGCTAAACCCTCACAAAATGTGTGCAATGATGTTGAATTTCTCTCCCTAGGTATTGCTTTGCCCTTAAGCAGTGGATACGGTGATTTAAGTGAAATACTTTCTGTGAAATATTTAAGACGTTAAAGACTTTGGAGAGTAGTCTGTGAGCAAAAAAAAAGTTTCAAGACCTAAAGGTTCAGAGAATACCCTGAAGAGGATGTCAGATGGTTTTAGTGTGTCACAGTAGTTGAATGCACCTTACACAGGGCAAAGAAAGATACTAGTTCTTTTAACACGGGGATGAAGTATGATGTGCTGTTATAGCAATGCTTGAGTAAGCACCTCCAGTAGTTTGTTAATGTGGTAACACGTGAATATTCTAATCCAACACAAAGTGTAACAATACATCTGACTGCTGCATTGATAATCTTTTTATCATATGTGTGAAACCTAGCTTCAACAGACGATTCAGCCTACATTACTCTCTCGTCCATTCTGTGCGTCTTACAATAGACTGGATGAAGCGAAGTGTGGAACTACCACAGTATCTACATAAAAGAGATTAAAGCCGACAGAATTCCATTTTACAGCTCAATCATATTGTGTTAGCATGCGCTTATCCAAGCACGTACAAAATTGAAAGAGAGAATAAAGAAGGCAGGCAGATAGGAGGCAGAATAGGAAGCATGGGCAATTTCAGCGAATATAAAAGGATGCTAATGGTGGGGGCCCTGTCACAGTAAAGGGCTATTAGGGCACAGCCTCCGTCTCTTGTACCCACTCATTCCACTCTAACTTGAAACGACTGAAGTCAAGTGCTGTCTAATTTCATTGTGCTCTTTGTCAGATAAGGACTGTTCAAATTTCATAACGTCCCGCTTTCTGTTCAGCTGCTTTATTAGCATGTGTAGCCTAATTCTATTTACTGATAAAGTCGTTTTATTTTTTCTTTAAATATTTGCCTCTGTTGTGGACACAGCTGAGTTAAGCGCTTTGTGATACAGAATTAATCAAAGCAATTTCTTTGGTGCTCTTTCTTCACATCAGAAGAGCTGATTTTATCATAAGCCAATTCCTTAATTCACGATCACTGTTAAATAATATTTCATCAGCGGTTATGTGGCTCACACGTTGGTCTCCTGCCTTGGAAACATTCAGAATTTAAACTATGCCTTTTTTTTTCAGTTGAATTTGCAACTGTGCTTTCCATTTTTATGTTTATCCAGCATGTGACAAAAGGCACCTGCTCGCTCGAAAAACGCTAAATTGCTGGGATTAAATTTTGCCCAACCCTCACTTCTAAAAGACGGTTGGCTGTTAGGATACTCAGATCAGATTTCTAACTACCTTTCGTTTTCGGGTAAAGGTCATGTTCGCTTAGTCAAAAGCTAGCATTAACAGAGAGTGGAAGAGTTTTTAGTCAAGCACTTCCAAGGCAAAGCACAGCGAGGGTTAATTAGGATCAAATTCCCAATTCACTGCTCCATTAAAATGCCACAAAATCAACCTGAAAAGAGCAAAACCATACAAAAACAAGCAACTTGGCTTCAAACTGGTTCACCAAAATGGCAACTTTATTTGTTAGCTATGCCAATGAGTAAAGAGCTCAGTTGCAGACACTGCTAAAAACTCTGACATCTTGCTTATTTTCTATTGATATTTTCAGGGGGTGCTCTTACTGAAAAAAATTTGACGTGCCAAACCAGCGTGAAAACAGGAGAGAGTCGCGCCGATTTTTTGGGCGAGTTAAAAATCCAATCTTACTACTCTGAAGAAAAAATGAAGCAAGACCTATTTCCTGCCAGCAAGTGGGGGAGGGGTGGGACCTAAGCTCGCCCGAAATCCGGCAGCATACAGCAGAGGGCACCAGTGCGCATGTGCAGAGTGCGCAGCGTCACCCCTCGATCCCAGTTGCAGAGGACGCAGCATCCCCCTGCCTGCCTCCCTTATGCCCCACCCCCACCCAGTAGGCCCTGCCCCTTAGGCCCCATCCCGGCACTGGCTGGTGCCCGGTGTGCACTGCCAGTGTGCCAGGCTGGCAGTGCCAGGGTGCCCTACCTAAGGGGCATTGCCCCACCCCCTATTTCCCGATTGTGGGGAGGGGCCTCAATGGCCCCTGGTCCTACCGTTGAGGTCCCCGGGCTCACTTGTAATATTTAAATTCTATTTACCCATTGAATTGAAATATTATAATCAGCCTCACGTCTTTTTGGGCACGAGGCTGATCTCACCGGATAT
This sequence comes from Mustelus asterias, assembly GCF_964213995.1. Classification (NCBI taxonomy): domain Eukaryota; kingdom Metazoa; phylum Chordata; class Chondrichthyes; order Carcharhiniformes; family Triakidae; genus Mustelus; species Mustelus asterias. Next base: position 38,010,930 of record NC_135815.1, on the reverse strand, counting down.
CCCATGCTGATAAGGTCGCGAGAGGCGAGAAATGGGGCGCGAACCCGATTTTTCAGCTCTCTCACAATCTTACCGACTCACTCTGCCGGGCCACCGGCAGGGCGAGAAGGTAAAACCCCCCTTCAGATTTTGATGGTATTTGCAAATCAGGATGCATCAGGCCAATCTGTCCACTAATCAGTACAGAAAACACAGGCATAACTAAAGGTATTATCTTTAGATAATGCCTTACCTGCTGGAGACCTTCGTACTCATGTAGCAAAGCTGACGGAAAGTTATCAACCAATCAAAAACCAAGATGAGATCAAGGGCAGGATTTCCTAGTCCGCCCGAAGACCTTTCAATGGTCCGTCAAATTGTCCACCTCATTCCCTGTGGCATCACTACATGTCGCTAAAGGATCACCAGATTACTTCAAACAAAGGTTTCATTCTTTTAAATAATCCTTTGAAATGTTTTATGCCTTCATGCCCTACCATCACATCATAACAGTGTTCGAAGTCAAATTGCTCTGTGATGCCAAGTACAAATTGCTAAATACCATGGAATTATAGATGGTTTGTTCAGTTCTAGAGAACTAAAATCATGTCACCTTTGGTTCACGATGGTAGGGATAGATGATGAGAATAACCACTCTTGATGACTATTGGAGCACTTCGCATGAAAAGTTACCTTCACAAATAATTTTCTCCTGTCAAGGAATATTGCTGTAATTCCAATATTCAACTGTAGTTACAAGTAAAACATAACCTGTCAATGTTTTACATTTTTTGTGGTGATGTCGTATTGCTGGATTAAACTTTAAATTAGAATAAGAAGATATTTTAGTACAGCTACAACAGGTACTTATGTCACCTGCGGAATTTTCAGCGCACCCCGTTGCATGTTTCTCAACAGCAGGATGCAGCCCACCATTGGTCAGTGGTGGGATCTTCTGGTCTCACTGCTGTCAATGGGATCAGCCCATTGAATCTATCACCCGCCCTGGGAAAACCACACCGTGGGCAGGACCAAAAGGTAATTGTGTGAGAATGGGAAGAGAGAATGGAAGGATAGAAAGTAGCCCAGCTGAGTGCAGTCCTATCCAGCTAGACAAGAGGTGTTGGTGGGGGCTGATGAGGTCAACCATGTGGAAGGTTGCAGAAAGATTGAGAAGCAAGGGGAGAGCCAATTTACCTTTATCGCAATCAAACAGGATGTCATTCATGACTTTGCTAAGAAAAGTGCGGCAGGGAAGGAAACTGAACTGGAGGGATTCAAGCAAGTTACTCCAACCCCTCTTATTCTGTTCTTTTACCTCTAAATTTTATCTTGCGTATGCTTATCTCAGTAAGTTAAGGCTTCTGGTTCTTTGGGTTACTTCAGTGACCTCTACCAACTTTTTCCTTTGGAAATGGCTGGGACCAAAAGTGGATGAGGTCAGATGAGGAGAATTAGGGAAAAATTAAGGCACTTTGTTCAAAATTGCTGTATTTTTGTTTGTATTCATATGTGGTACGATTGATATTTTTGGAAATTACAGACTCTGCACCTTAGAAATGTTTTTGCAGCAATGTGATTACATTAGAAGCCTTTTGAATACTGATGCAGGTTCATGATGTTCAACAGTCACAAAACAGGATAAATAGTTAAAGTAACCAGTTGAAGTTGACAAGTCACTAGGGCTGGATGAGATGCCTCCAAGGATACCAAGGGAATACCCAGAAATAGTGAAAGCACTGGTCATAATCTTCAAATATTCCTTAAATATGGAGTTAGTACCCCAGGGCTGGAAAATTTTAATGGTACACCCTAGCTCATGAAAGGATGTAAGGACGAATCAAGCAACGACAGGGCAATCAGGTTAATCATAATTCAGGACCAAATTAACAGTTGGACAAAAGTGGATTAATTAACAAGACAGCAATGACTTGTTACAGGCAAATTGTGTTCAACTAATTTGATTAAGATTCTTGAAGAGGTAACTGAGGGGGTTGATGAGGGTAAAGCGACTGATATGGTGTACAATGGACATCAGAAAGGCATTTTATAAAGTGCCACGTAATTGGAGTCCACAGAATGAAAGGAACAGGAGTAACAAGGAAATAAAATTAGCAGAGTGACAGAAAACAGTAAGTAGTGGTAAACAGCTGGTTTTCAGAATGGAGGAATATAGTAGGGCTCCATAGACAGTGGGGGTGGGGGGGGGGGGGGGGTGGGAGGTTAGTGCGCTTCCAGATATATATTAATGATTTAAAGCTGGCTGTGCAGGATACTATTTCAAAATTTGCAGATGACACAAAACTTGGAAGTATGATGACACCTGCGGAAGTTAGTCACAAATTTCAAGAGATCAGTAGAATGGGTGGGCAAATTGCAGGTGAAATTTAACGTACAAGGAATGTGAAGTGATTCATTTTTGCAGGCATATTGAGATGAGGAAATATAAAATAAAGGCACAATTCTCAAGGGAGTGCAGGAGCAAAGGCATTTGAGGGTATATGTGCACAAAACATTAAAGGTGGCTGAGAAGGCTGCAAAAGCAGCTAACAAAGTATCTTGGATTGTGGGTTTTATATAGGAATATATAATACAGAAGAAAGGAAATTATGTGAAATCTGTATGAAACACTTATTCAGCCTTAACTAGAGTACTGTGTCCAGTTTTGGGACACCACATTTTAGAAAGGATGCAAAGACATCAACGAGGGTGCAGAACAGAATGAGGACAATGGTTCCAGGGTTGAAGAAGCTAAGTTATATGGATAAATTGGAGCAGCTAAGACTGTTCTCTTTGAAGAACAGAAGATGAAGAATAGATTTGATAGAGGTGTTCAAAATGATGAGAGGCCTCAACAGAGTGTAAAGGGAGAAACTGTTTCTGGTTACTGAAGGATAGAGAACCATAGAGTACCAATTTAAGGTGACAAGCAAAAGAGGAAATGGTGACATGAGGAAAAAACCTCTTTGTTGCAGTGAGTAGTTAGGGTCTGGATTAGACTGTCTGAGAGTGTGGTGAATGCTGAGTTAGTCATGGCTTTCAAAGAATATTGGACAATTATCTGAAGGAAAAACAATTGCAGGAAAAGGTGGGGGAATGGGATTAGGTGAGTGGCTCTTTGAGAGAGTGCTGTAATCATTCAATGGTTATTTATGCAGAAATATTGTTGCAAGTCTGCCAAGAGTTGGTAAAATTTGCAGGTCTTGTTTCATTACAAAAAAACAAAATAGCATCCAGTATAACTCAATAATGCAGCACTAACCTAGTAATGGTAACCCTTCGGCTAATGTTCACAGACAAGAGTGAAATAGCGGCAATCATTTTATTTTGACACTCCAGACATTTTTTTTCCAAAGATTTAAATGGAAGAACTTTTAAATGCCTTGACAACCTGGCAGCTCCCTTTGACAGTTGCTTCTGACAGTTTTGACAGTTAATTGTGATAGGTCTGTTGTCAGTTCCAATTAACTTGACATTAATGAATTTATGCACTTATGCCTACTTGTAACAATTCCAATGGACACCATTTCCACTCCATCTGACGGAGGAGCAGTGCTCCGAAAGCTTATGGTATTTGCTACCAAATAAACCTGTTGGACTTTAACCTGGTGTTGTGAGACTTCTTACTGTGTTCACCCCAGTCCAACGCCGGCATCTCCACACCTGAACTTCACCAAAGATGTCCTGGGACCAGATCAAAAGGGGCACCTTATCTCTCTGAAGGTTTATCCAGGCTATCCAAACTAATTCACAAATTTCAGACCTGCTCTTACCAGATCTAATTCTGGACACTTCAGACAGGATTTTCTGCACCCCCCCACCCCCAGTTCCACCCCCCCCCACCACCCCTAGTCCCCCCCCCCCCCAAAGTTGTTTACTGACAACAGAGACAGCCTATCATTGGCCGCCAGCAAGATCTTCTGGTCCTGCTGATGTCTACAGTGTTTTGCGTGACCCGCTCGTTCTGCCACCGGAGATCGCCTTCGACGGGACCGGTGGGAAGGGCCATAAAATCCCATCCTTCGTACTTCACACACCTGGCTCAGCAGAATCCCACTTAAGTGGAGGAAGCTAGTGATTTAAATGGTGAGGTGCCTCTGTTAACCGCACATGCCTCAAACACACCCCACACCCAATCCCCATCCTGCAAAAATGGAAAGTGCCACTTTTGGAGAAGGGTGCATAGGGGGAGACTTAGGATTTGGGGCATTTCTTCAACTATTTCTGTGATGGAGAGCCTCTCCACCGTGTTGAAAGTCTGGGCCATAGTTTTCCTCAGCTCAATCAGAACCACAGATCAGAGAGACAGCAGATGTATTGTACAAATGAACATTGCCAAAATAAATCTTGATTAAATCGGAAGTGTGTTAACGAGTCATGCTCATTTAGCTGAATAATTTGACAACAGTGAAAACTGACCCACTTGAAAGTTTTCATACTCCACAAACCAGAATGAAGACTTTGATCAGAGAGATACCTGAAATCTCCATGCCAGGAGTGATCTTCATGTTTCCCAGGGCTAGGAGGGGCAGTCTAGCCACTAGACCCCCATCCCAGGAAGAGTGTCGAGGTCAACTACTTGCCCCCAGCCCAAGCCCAGCCAACCCCCAGGACCCTTGGGGAACCCTCCCGCTGCAGCCTGGCAGTATCAGAGAGGCACATGGGAACTGCACCTACCTTCTTGATGCCCCCCCCGCCGGCCCCCTAAACTTGGGGTCCACTGCGCCAGTTCCACGATATTCATGAGCAGCACCAAGGCCCACCCAGTGCAGATCCCACTGGCGAGCCGGGTGACTGGCGGGAGAGCTTTGAATCGGGCTTCAGCCCGCTAATTACATTCAAATTGGCAGTCTTGCATAATCAATGGGTTCTCACCTGGTCTGGGTGACAACCTGATAAGGGCTCGCGGGGAGAATGGCGACAGGTTTGATGCCCGTCGGGAATCCCATTTTAGCCCCCATGTCCCATTCAACGGGACACTGGGATTCACGCCAGCAGCAAAAAGGACCAGTGACCCCCCCCCTCGCCATAACGTCTTTTCTGTGGTTTCCCAATTGTGGAAAATTCAGACCCAAACACAAAGGTAAAATGTGTTTCATGACATGCTCGACAGCTGCTTTGGTGTGGTTTTCTTTTTGTACCTGGAATATGCTTTGCCCATCCAATGATGACCACTAGCTCCCGATCAGCCAAGTCGCACAGTGTAGTGAGGGCTTTGATGTCACTCTCCGGAATGGTGGGATCGGGCATGGCGTAGATCTTCTCTGGCTCAGCCACAAGCAAGTGTGAGACAATCTTGTTGACTAGAATAGAAGGCCCGGGCAAAAGAAAGAAGAAATGCTTGCGTCAGTTTAGACAGCCTCATCACTCAGGGAATTGAGTAGCTGCAAGCGGTATCTCTTGGTAAATCTTATTTAATGTTGCCTTAATTAGAATCAATACAACCCAATTTTCATCAGAAAGGCTTTGTTATGCACAAATAATCAATCAGGATCCAGAAAATCTCTTAGCCTACACCCAAGGTACAAGACATACTGCACTTCCTGACTGACACAAGTTGAAAATTGACCATATATTTTATAAATGTATGTTTTGTTTTTAAGAAAAAGCTGTTAATTAAATAAACTACCGAAGATTAACACAACAGCTCTTCGATAACAAGTAATGATCGGTGAATGTTGAGGCTATCCAAAATAAGCACACAGAACAGTGCAATCTTATTCACGTTCAGATGTCTTGAGGAGTGGAAAGAATTATACTAAAAGGTCAAAAATTAGAATTTAGTAAAGCCCAATCCTTTTAAGCTAAACTTTTTAAAAAAAAATAAGTTTTAAACACATTACCTAGCAATTTTAACAAGGAGTGGGAGGGGTGATTTTATGCACGTCTCATGTCAGGTTAAATCTGACCATGGATATCTCCGATGGTCTGTATGGGTCTTTGTACTTTACAACAAGTCGAGGTGTTTAGTCGAGTGGTGTAATAGACAGTCACTATAATTAGTGAAAGATAGGAAAATGACCCCAGATTTTAAAAATACCACAAAGGCATAGAAAATCATAATGTACTCTGGACATTGACTGCAATATTCATTTATTGTCAGAAAACATTTTAGAATCCATATGTTCTGAAAAGGAAACTTGCTCTGATTTTTTTTCTATATATAAAATCTAGGGTAAGCTTAAGATGATGTCCCATCCGGTGAAGTAAAAGGTGAATTTACTATTCATTCATTCATGTGTGTTCTGCCCAAAGGCAGGTCCTCAGCTCATTGTCCATTGATGTTTTACCTTGAGCCATTTTTCTTGGCAGTTTGTCAGTGGTACCATTGCCTTCCACTCTCAAGTGTGGGGTGCAAAGGTGGGTTCCAAGTCTACCTCAGGCAGAGCGGGAATTAAACCTGTGCTGTTGGCATTATTCAGAACCACATGCCAGCCATCTAGCCAATTGAGCTAACCCGGCGTAAATGCACTTCACTTTTATTAACTTAGTGTTGTTTCCCCCGGAGTCCACTAAATTACATTCTTGTATATTTCCACCAGGAAATCTGACAGATAGCATACACACCCTTAACAACTACACATATCTACTTTGAATGTTTAAGATGAATTAAATAAACCCTTGTTTTAAATCAAAGGGAAAAAAATTAAAGAGTTTATCAGGATTCATCATTCCAACCATTTAAGGACTTAAATACTAAACATGTTCTGCCATTTGGATATCAGTATTAAAAATTTGGTTCTGATAGACAAGACGTCATTGCAAAATATTAATATAATGCAATTCACAGAAATGTAAATGCGACTAGGATGTTTCATCAATGCGGTATATTACACATAGTGCTCACTCTTGTAAAAGTGTGAGCTCTAGTCCGATTAGCATCTGAAATTCCATGAATTGCTTTCAGCTATACTTAATTATTTATTATTTAATAGAAGAAATGTGCTGGAAAATACAAACAGCCACTGACTTGTCCATGGTTATGCCCAATTGTGCTGAAAAGACACACAAAGCCGCGCATTAAATTCCTTGTGGTCTAAAGAGGAATTATTAATATGGGCCCATACAATATGTGTGATTTTGATGTGCTTGCCAATAAAAAGAAATGTAGTCAACTCAAAATAAATCACCTAATTATTGAATGAGTGTTGCAACACAAGGTTGATGATATTTTGTGCCATATCTATTCTTTACAGTCTTCCTTAACAGTCAAATAAAAGAGAAAGGAGAGAAAGCAACCAAAATTTAACATACACTCTTTTGATGGCAAAGTCTCATCATAAAAGCTTAAAGATTTAAAAAGACAATATCCAGCTTATGCAGGATTTGTAATCTTCATTCTAGTGTTTTGAGTTTAACACTATGGTTAGCTTACAGGCTCAGAGAAAACATACCACAGATGTGTTTAATACTGTCAATGTTCCACATTGTTTCATAATCCTCATTTTAAATCACAGTCATGGGACACAACTGTAAACAAAATTACAATTTTAAAGGGATTTAGAACTTTTGGTAAAGCACAAAATTAAAAAAAGAAGAATCGCTGGCAGCGACACTGCTGTGAGAAGCACTGTCTCTTTAACTGAACTACATAGAGAAAAAAAATATGGACCAGTCAAAATATTTCTACGTGGCTGTACATATTTTTTCACAAAATAACACCAGACTACCCTTGATGAAGAATAAATTCTGGCGATTTCTAAAATGGAGACTGGATTAGCTCTGCCTATTATCACTCCCATCTGTCTGCGAACTCTTTAACTGTGTGTGCAGGGTGACTATACTGAAATAGATAAGACATGCTAGTGTTTCATGGGATTGTAAATTAATGTGCTGAAGCTTTATATGTTAATGGACATCCTGTACAATATAATATAAATTAATTTGTTGTCCTCACATGGCTTTTTGGCTGGTTGAACCAGCTGAGGGTTCAAGTAAGGGCTGTTCTCTGCGTCTATCCTACGCTTATACTTCTGCCGTCCTCCACGTACTCTATCCAAGCGCACGCCTGGAAAAGAAGAAAAATTGCATTGAAAAATACAATGAAAATACAAATGCTCATTGCTAAATCAATGGCTCACATGATGGATGGCTTGAATTAATACCAAATTATTTTTTTTTAAAAGGGACTGCTCGATTGGCATACAGTTTAAAATGTAAAAATGATTTCATAGGACTATAACTTGACAATAATCAATAGCTGCTTGTACATTTGTACCTCCTATAATACAGGTTAAAACTGCTGTTGAACCACGATAGCAGTAAAAAGCATCACATTCAATGCATTGCCGGCATATATGAAACAAATCCAACAAAACATTTTAACGGCAAAATAATGTGCATGGTATTACATTTCCACATGCTTCCCCCTCAGTTAGAAAATGCTTCAATTAGGAAGCAAAGTCCCAGGTAGCTTGTCCGTTTTATGAAGGGATGCACACTAATATAGATTACTGTGATAGCAGGAAGACTTTTAAAAGGATATTCGCAGCAAAAATATGGGAGGCAAATTGATGAAAAGGAGTTTCTATTGGGAATATTTTGAAGCCAAATCATAATGTTCACATGCTTCAAAATAAAGATACTTAAAAAATGCAAATTAAGATATTTCTGCCATATCACGAGGTTGATAACATTTTTCATTTTAAATTACATTTAAACAGATGTTCAGTGTAAACAAGCCCTTGCCAATTTTCAATTACTTTGCCAATAATGTCCAAACTTTTCTATCAATAAAGAGTCGGATGTGCGTGAATATTTAGGGGGAGGTAAAGAGAATTATAATTTTAAGTAGCGTTCCACAACTGCTATACAAAACATGAAATTGCAGTTTATACTAAATCCAAGTGGGATCACTGCCTTAAGGACAATCTATCCTTTTAATTTATTGACATCAAAAGAAGCCTAATTTAATTATATCAAATTTCTCCTGGGAATATGTGTCACCACGGAAACCAGCTAACAGGAAGTGTCAATGATTTTTTTTTGTTGCTCTGAATATAACAGTAACTTTGAAAAATGTTGCATGGTGCAAAACTGTCTAAATTTTGCCAATCACTCACATCACCAGCATGAAATGGGCTGCCTCCAGGAGCCCACAACAGGTCAGAGGTTTTAATTGAACAACATCTCTTTCTGTCGTTCCGACAAAAGGCAAGCAGGAAAAATGACTCTGGCAAGATAGCTCAGAGTCTAGCAATGTCCAATTTCTCATTAGGTCTAAGCAGCTATCTAGCTGCTAATGCTGACAAGCCTTGAACCTTTTATTTTTGCTCAGAAATTACTTTGGCAGGAACAGGAATACAGCTTCATCACAGACGCCTGACTGCTGTTGCATTAACCTGAATGAGACCTCATAGACTGGCGTTTCGGTGTGGTGGAAATGTGCCCGAATGCAACATGTACAAGTCTTTTGTTATCCTGGCAGACGCTCTGAGCAAGAGGAAGGCACCACAAAGCTGTGCACATTAATAACCTGATTATTTGTGCCTCCGCACACTTGTATCAATTGTGAGCGGCACGGGGAGAAAGCAAACCATTTACTAAGCTGAAAACAAAAGGCAATTACTAAGCAAGTAGGTTAATGCATATGATACCGTATGTGCCAAGACTGTCACACTCAAGCTTCAAGGCAAGTAATATATTGAAGTGAGAAAACACCAAAATGGTTCATCCTGATTTATTTGGATCTCATTTCCTCAGTGGTCCACAACAGAGATCTATGGTACTGATCGGCTGTGTCTGCAGACAGGAGAAGTAGGTTTATGCCTAAGAATTTGAAGGTAAAGAGAACATATGGAAAAACTGACGTCAGCTGCCACTTCCCATAACATGGATCTTTTCCATGGATCTTCCACTTACATCTTTAGCTCTACTTATGTTTTACTTTCATTTGCTGGGTTCTTACTATGGTCTTATTTTGACTGCTTTCAATGTTATGATGAAACTGAGGTATGCCTATGCTGATGCAAATTGCATTGTTCAGTATCTGGGCCCAAAGATACTGAAATAATAGTCCAACTAAATTGAGTTACGCAAATCTGAGATCTGATTTGGATTCTACCATCTTATCGCAAAAGGCCATACTGCCATTCTGTCCAACGCTCAATCTGTAATTAATCAGAGCCTTAATGCTGAGCGTCTTGCAGCATTACACGGGTCCAGGAATTGTGCCTAAAAATAATGCCATACGGGTGCCAGCAGAGGAGGCTAAGTCCACCAGCACATCCTCTACCCCTCATGGTTGGCCATCGTGTGAAGGAACAGACTTTTGGCTGTGACAGCTAGCAACGTGGAAGGTTTCATACCTTACCAACTTTTGCTCTTATTCTATCTCACCCTACATGACATTCAACTTGCACTGAGTGGTCAGCTCCATTCACATCTCTTGCATCTGCAATGGAGATCAGCCATGATCTTATTGATGGCGGAGCAGGCTCGAGGGACCAGATGGCCTACTCCTGCTCCTAATTCTTATGTTCTTATGTTCTAATGGAAGGTAGGTAGTTAATGTTAATGGAGCTTTAGTCGAGGATCCTTATTTACATAAGTTATTCATTGCTCTAAACAGTTCTGGGTGCCTTTGGAGGAGCCCAATCCAAAATGTGGATGGTGAACTTTAGGGTTGAAATGGGTGTGTGCTTCTTTCTCACCTCATCGGTGGCTTATGTGCCTGTTTTGCACCTGAAATTCCTAGGCCACAATGTCCAACCAATGCTCTGCAAAATGATTCCAATTTTGAAACACAGCACAGTAGCTTGGACTCTTATTTCTGCTACACAACAGAATGATTAACTAACTGCAATCATAATCTTCACTTAATGCTTTTTTACATACTTAAATGTGGTTTAATGCTTAACATTAAAGGCTCTAAATTTAACTGAGACCCACCTATTGCTGAACTATACTTGAAGCAGAGTTGATTAGAAATGTCAGAGGGAGGAACACGTTACATGAATGACTTTTAAAAATTGTTTAATGGAAGAATGTTAACTGACGTAACAATCACATTTAACCACGATTATCGGGTCTTTTATACATGTAAAGAATTATTTGGTTCGCTAAAGTATGTGATTTGGTCCTTATTGAAGCGTGAACAAACTACTTAGAAACCAAATTAAGAGGACAGTAACCATCCTTTTAGCACCATGACTTTAAAATTAAATGATACTTTATCCGACAAAAAAAGTATCTGCATCTGTGAACAGCCTCAGAATTGAGTGATTCACGGGTTCTTATTTGCAGTGAGATCATATTACTAATACTACAGCTGTATTTAGGCTATCCAGACTTGTACACACACTTTCCCTAAAGCATCTACATTACTGCGGATGTCAATCTATGTAACATCATCAAACTATAGCTCTGTTCAGTCACTAACCCTCTGAGGCCTGTGATGGTTATTGTTGGAACTGCCGGGTGAATTTGGCACTATGCACAACTTGAGTAGACTGATGATCATTTGAATAAGTCTGTGTTAAATCTACTGGACTAAAGAGGTGATTTAATGCTTTGAATGCACTGACCTACTTTTACTACTAACGTACTGTACTGTTGTTAAAAGTAATGGTTGACCTTCTGCCCTCAGTGAAAGGCATATCTCTTTTCCCCATCCCTCATGTAAAAAAGTATAAAACGTCATTCGCTTAATTTTTGGGATGTTTCCCGATAAGGCCAAGTGGTTAGTTTCATGTAAAGAATGTAGTACAATGTAATTTATATTCAAAGGTTTCAATCATTATAAGTTAGAACATATTCTTGGTGATATTGGCGGACAATTTCATAATGCATTCATTTGTCATTTCTTGTTTGCTCTTTTGAAAGGTTACACCTCAGCTGAACCATCAGACAGGAGGACATTACATGAGCACGTTAAGCAGTTGTTTATTGCCATAACCCGATTTTGAGACTTACATTCCATATAGGTACAAGTTGGCTTGCATCGCCACTGTTTTGATTGCTATTCTACGACGGGTTAGAAACCAGGCAAACAGTCATCCATTGCTTTCAAATAGTGAAAAGTTTGTACCACTTGGCATCGACAAATCATAAATCACCGTTGGGTACCATTTACGAGGGTTAGGTCCTTTCTAGCTCCAGTGATCTGAACAACAAAGCAACTCAGAAGCTTGCGATCTACACCAATATGCCTCCCCCTTGATCCTCAATCTTGTTCCTTTTCCTACTCTCCCACAGTCTGCAATACCAAGCGCCATGTCATAGCTCTTCCTGACTAAATCCCGGGAATCAATGCTGAAAACAATCCCCCGTCTGAATTTTAATTTCAGCTTTCCTGATTAAATTCAGACCACCAGTTTTGAATCGGTGAAATTAAATGAAACAAGTCAAAAACTTTTACATGTGAAGAAGTTAAAGAAGGCCATTTATTATGAGGTTTACGTGGCATATTAATGAAGTAATTAGAAAGATTAAAACAGCTCATTTCAAGTGCTTTAAGTTAACCATGCCTATCAATACAGCCACTATTCTGTCTAGCCTGGTTCTGTCATTAATAATAAGGGTCTTGTTGCGATTGCTCAATTTTCATATATAAAAAAAAGATACAAGGGATACAGGGCTGAAAATGTCATTTAGGGATTTTTTGACTAGTTCAAGTATCACTGCTTGCAATGTTAACTTCAACACTCTAGTAAAGTGTTCAATTAGCATCAGTAGAATTCCAGCTCAGAGTGTACAATTAAACCTGGTTAAGCATGAAAGCTACTTCGAGGAGGAGAGGATTACTGGATCTTTAACATTCTCCTTGATGTACTGACTTGTACTGGCAAATCTTGATAAACTGGAGCTAGAATTCATTGCTTAAAGCATTTGTAGAAAACAAAAATTCACAAAGTACCCAGGGAGGTAACAGTTGGTATAACTGGACTAGACTGGGCTGCACATAAACTCAGAATGATTCTCAAAGTCAAAAACTTTAAGAAGCTTGTGTAAGTCCTTGAATCATTGTTCTAACAGCTATAAAAGATATTTCATTGTAAAAAATATATAAATTTCCACAAGGTTTACCACTTGGTCTCATTATAATTTGCAAAAAAATATTTTGGCTCACAACTTTTTAATCGAGCAGAAGTCCACTTTTCATTAAGTAATGATACACACTGTGCTTCACTGTCAGTCTACATTAACGATAAAATTGGTAAAGGAATGTGGTTTGAAAGGACAGCTCTTTTGCTACTTTGACGAAATACATTCAGCTAGTTCACTTTATCTGATATTGCAGAGTGTTAAGTCAGACCTGGTTTATATTTTAAACTATCCATTTTACAGGAGGCATACAGTTGACAGTAAAATTGTTATAAGGCTGTTTTTAATTTCATAGGTCACATGGAATCCTGCAAGGCATCTACAAACAATTTCTAATCAACAAGCATCATCAGATTCTAGTCCATGTTCAGCTAATGCCCCACTTTGCGCATTGTTTTTGTTGCAGATGGAATTAGGCAACGATAAACAAATGTGCTTTGCATTTTAATTTTCATGTTATTCAAATAGTGCAATTTAGCAAACACAACCTCTTCTTTCTCCTTTCTTTCCCCCTATCTGTTCCCCAGAGGTTCATCAATTCCCTTTGGGAAAAAAAAATCTATGGATAGCTGAAACAGCTTGCCTCTGTATCCTGGGGCTTAGCTGCAACAGCATTAGAACCACCAGATGTCTGCCCAATCCCTGCCTTACAAAATGACCAGTCCTTATTCTACCCTTTTTACCCGATATATATTCTTAGAGGATTGTGACCACATTGCTGCCTGGCTGCATGTATGTCTTATTTCTTGCTATGTCACAGCGTGTAATTTTTTTTCTGCTTATATTTTCACTTACTGTTTTATTTTGAATTATATCATTCATCTTTAATAATATGGCAGCATAATCAATACATGGAACATCTCCAGCAAATATCCTTCACTTATAAAATATGTCAAACTTCTTCCAACTTTGTCTATCCGGGTATAGAGGCAGTACTTACATCACAAAATCCCTACAGTGCAGAAGGAGGCCATTCGGCCCATCGGGTCTGTGCCGAACACAATCCCACCCGGGCCCTATCCCCATAATCCCATGCATTTACCCTACCTAGTCCCCCTATCACGAAGGGGCAATTTAGCATGACCAATCCACCAAACCTGCACATCTTTGGATTATGGGAGGAAACCAGAGCACCCGGAGGAAACCCACACAGACACAGAGAGAACGTGCAAACTCCATACAGACAGTGACCCAAGCTGGGAATCAAACCCAGATCCCTGGAGCTGTGAAGCAGCAGTGCTAACCACTGTGCCACCCAGTATTGACATGTTCACTGTAATAATAGTTTACTTGATAGTATTTAGTGTCATATATTGAAATGTTTGATATAAAATGTGCGCTATGTTGAAACACATATCTAACAATAAAGCCAACAATTATGTTTTGACAATAAAGCATACCTACCATTGCCTCCCACACTGTTAGAAATGAAGCTATTAAAAAATGTGCATATGTTCTATACTTGATTTTGCATTGTAGTTTTTAAATATTGCATTCTAACCTTACAGCATATCAGTTTGATGGTGTCACAGGCTGGGAAGCCATCAGTGACCCAAAAGAAATACAGATTACAACCTAATGATAAATCGTGAACAGAAATTAACCACACTGGGTCAGGGTGGAAAATGATAAATAAAAATATTTCAGACCATCATTAGTTTAAAATAAAACAGTGTTTCATCATAAACCAACTGTAGTCACAAATGCTTTCCATATAATTTATGTATTCAGATATCTTTGAATATGTTCTGTTGTCCCAAACTATTATTACAGTGAACATGCCAATATATTGCTGCCAGTGTTTGAGCAGGGATTTGTGCTGAGAGTCAGGGTTACACTGTCCACTTGAATCACACTGGAGCTTAGGATGACAGAATTGCAGGCATGCAGGGAGGGCATTTGGCATATCGTACATGGATGAGTCATCTAGTGACTAGAGACTGTTGACACAAAAGCTTCACTTTCATTCAGTGCAAAATAAAACGTTTGCCTCTTTTACCGTCAAGATTTAAAAAGAAGTTGCACTAAAGTTGGACATCACACTGACAGTCGTTGTATTGCGACTTGTAGTGTAGCATCAAGTCCCTGGATTGCCATTGCAATGTAGGCATTTGGGATATAAAAGCCTCAAAATGGCACCATAAAAAAAGGTATGGTGTAACCAATAGTTTTACAGATGAGAAAGTTCCATCTCCAGGGCTGGAAATTTCCCTTCTTGCCTGCCACGGGAATTGCAGTGGACAGTACAGAAAATCGGGTGGACCATTTATAGGTCCATTGAGCTCAGACAGGAATTTTTCAGGCCATTGAGGTTGGCCTATTGGAGTATGAACTCTCTGATTAAGGATCCAATTGATGGGCCAATCAGGGAGTCTTTGCCTTGTACTTAACTGGGAGTGTCAGTTCCCCTGACACCCCTGGAAGTAGACTGCTGACTGATAGCACTCTGTGTACTGCTGTTAGAGTTTGTAAATAAATGGATTTTGGTGAAGGGACTTTTGCATCTGAAGACTTATTACAGGGTGCACACAGCTGGAAAATCCTGCCCCAGATAATCAAAAGGTAATGCAGAAACAACATGAGAATAAAGGCATTTTGGGGGCAGGGGTGAATGTTGAATGAATTAGGAATGAGTTTAAGTTAAAACAGATAACTGCACCAAAGACTAGCGGGATTTTAGGCACAACCTGCTGTGTGTTTCACAGCAGCAGGGACAGCTCGCCATTGGTAGGCGGCAGGATCTTCTAGTCCCACCATTGTAAAGGGGTTTTCCACTGAATGCTCCCCTCATTGCTATTAACCACGTGGTAGGGGTGCGCGGTGGGCAGGACCAGAAGAATGTTGGTGAATGGGGAATTGGCGCTGCAGATCTGGATATCACACTCGGATAAGTTCTTTATGTACACTTGGACAGGCACTGTCAAGGTTGCTCCTTCTTTCTTCTTCCACCTGTTTCTCCTATTCCCATGCTCAAGCTGTTGGCAAAGGCTATCATCTCATGGGTGAGGTTATGTAGCTTGTAGCAGGCCACCACTAGCCTTGAAAACCACTCAAACTGATTACTGCAGGGCTCCTCCAGATCAGTCCAGGCAGTGGAAGCATTGTTTCAGCACACCAGTGGTTTACTCGATTACACTTCATGGGGCAGCTTGATTTTAACCAAATGCAAGCTGTGAGTGGGTTACACACTGGGGTCAGTAGCCGTGTTGTCAGTGGATAGTCCTCATCGTCACTAGCCACACTTTGGCTTGTCGTGGTGCCTCAACTGCAGCTGGCACAGGAGATTGTCACTGAATGAAGGCATTTTGACTGCTGCCAGGATACCAGGCATTGGCCTGCATGATTTTCTCAGTATGGTCACACACCAGCTGGATGTCGAGGGATGGCATCCTTTCAGTTCCAATTGAGGGCAGATGTGGCACATGCACAGCAATGTCTTTGACATCAATGGCAACCTACAGCATGGGGAAACTCTGCAATCCTAGCAAAGCCACTTGCTCACTTCACTGGCCTATCTTTGACAAGACAGAATGAAATGTAGTTAGCTCTCACTAAGTAGAGAATGTTAGTGACCGCCTTTACACAACAGCAACTAGCTAGCAAACTATGTGATGTTGCAAAGATCTCCAGTTTTAGCCTGGAGGAAGCCAGATGCATAAAGGTTTATTGCCTCATCACTGTCACATTCACAGCCAATTATTGGGAATGCTGCCCTGTTCTGAGATTGCAGCTGTAGCTGCAGCAATTGACAGATTTTAGCGAGGGCTTCCTTATGTACACATTTGTTCCTCATTGAGTTTCATGTAGGAAAATTGCTCCCAAACAGCCTGGATAGACATGATCTCCTGCTCAAGCCCTTCCTCCTCCTCCCTCTTCTAGCAGCTTGTCCTACTCTGCAGATCTTCTGCTCATTCTCCAAGTCATGATTAATCCATGGGGCACGCCTACTCAGTGCAGCCATGTGTGGGAGCAACTGGATTGTGCAGAAGCTTAAAGTCAGCAAAGAGTTCTTCAGAACCTGCCACACTGTACTCTGCAGACTTTGGTAATTTGAAATAATTATAGAAAAGACTAACCACTTCTAGAATCAAGTAACAACCAGAAGAAATCAACCAACAACTAACTTGTAATCCTGCAATTAATTGACGATTCATTTAAATAACATGTTAGTGGGGTGGGTGATGTTGTTGAATGTATATTCGGGCATGCATGGTTAAGAGCAGTATTAATTTTAAAGCATTAAGGTCTAAAGTGGCAGTGTTGGTGATTGTGCTGACATTGCACTCCGATTGACCTCATGATCTACTTACTCTGCTAACCTTTACCCATGTCCGTTGTTCACATCAATGCCTTTACCAACCCGCTCGTTGGATGACTCACCCATTAAGGTGTGGTGTACCTCATACGCCATTTGGAAACTCAATTGGAACCAAGAGTGAGCACCATTGATCCAAATCGTGCGCATACTTGATTCAACAAAAACTATTCTATTTGCAGGTTACTATGAAAGACAAACAATACTTGGAGTGAAACTTTAAAATTACAAGTCTACATCTAACATGTTGATTACACCTGAAAGATCGCTGTCATCCAAACATAATGAAACGTGGTTCCATTAATAAAAAGTGGTTGTTGGAGAGGGACTGTTACTCAAATGTTTTATTCTTTTTGGAAATAATTTGTATTGGAAGTTAAAACGAGAATCTATTTGAAAAACAAACTTACTGTGGATTATATGAGTGCTTAATAGGAATACTGTAAGATAACATGGGCTTTACATTTTATGATAAGGGTTGGATAAAGACAGACCTCTTAAAAAAATCCCTGCTTTTTCACACCATGTTATGCATCATTCCTTGCTTTGATTTATTGTTACATGTATTGGAATACAGTGAAAAGTAGTGTTTCTTGCCGCTATACAGACAAAACATACCGTTCATAGAGAACGCAGGAGAGAAGGAACGAAGAGGGTGCAGAATATAGTGTTACAGTCATAGCGAGGGTGGAGAGAAAAATCAACATAGAGTTTATAAGAGTTAGAGTATAGTTTTAAAAGCATGGAACGAGAGTATATATACAGGAAATGGCAGAACCCTTAAGAGTATGGGTGTACAAGTACTCAGGCCACTGAAAATGGCAACGCAGGTGGAGAAGGTAGTCAAGAAGGTATACTTGCCTTCATCGGCCGGGCCACTGAGTTTAAAAATTGGCAAGTCATGTTGCAGCTTCATAGAACCTTAGTTTGGCCGTACTTGGAATATAGTGTTCAATTCTGGTCACCACACTACCAGAAGGATGTGGAGGCTTTGGAGGGGGTGCAGAGAAGATTTGCCAAGATGTTGCCTGGTATGGAGGGCATTAGCTATGAGGAGAGGTTGGAGAAACTTGGTTTGTTCTCACTGGAACGATGGAGGTCGAGGGGCGACCTGATAGAAGTCTACAGGATTATGAGGGGCATGGACAGAGTGTATAGTCAGAAGCTTTTTCCCAGGGTGGAAGAGTCAATTACTAGGGGGCATAAGTTTAAGATGCGAGGGACAAGGTTTAAAGGAGATGTACGAGGCAAGTTTTTTTTGTTTCTACACAGAGGGTGGTGGGTGCCTGGAACTCGCCACTGGGGGAGGTAGTGGAAACAGATATGATAGTGAGTTTTCAGGGCTGTCTGGATAAATACATGAATAGGATGGGAGTAGAGGGATATGGTCCCCAGAAGGGTTTTAGTTCAGTCGGGCAGCATGGTCGGTGCAGGCTTGGAGGGCCGAAGGGCCTGTTTCTGTGCTGTAATTTTCTTTGTTCTCTTTGTATTTTGAGAGTAAAAGAGATAATTAGAGCGCATGCTGGGGACAGCTCGCAAGAAGTTTTAAGTTTATTTATTAGTGTCACAAGTAGGCTTACATTAACTGCAATGAAGTTACTGTGAAAATACCCAAGTCGCCACATTCTGGCACCTGTTCGGGTACACTGAGGGAGAATTTAGCATGGCCAATGCATTTAACCAGCACATCTTTTGGACTGTGGGAGGAACCGGAGCACCCTGAGGAAACCCACACAGACACAGAATGTGCAGACTCTGCATTGACAGTGATCCAAGCTGGGAATCGAACCAGGGTCCCTGGTGCTGTGAGGCAGCAGTGCTTGCCACTGTGCCACCGTGCCGCCACGCTCCAGCGCCATGAGAATGTAGGCAACTGACAGCGTAGCTGACATGAGGACCTGATGATAAGGCCATCAACCAGCCACTCGGGAACCTTCAATTCAGCTCAATATCATAAAAATGAAGGCTCCGATATTGCATCTATAATCCTACATATGGGAACCACTTTTAATGACCACCCACCAGTATGCTTATGTTGTGATTATGTTACTGGGTGAGTAATCCATAGGTCTAGATTAATAATCTGTAGAATCTGATTTCAAATGCCACTGTGGAAGCTCGAGAAGCTGAATTACATTTTTAAAATGTGGAAACAGAAAACCAGTAACAGCAAAAGTTCACCAATTGAACGAAAGCTGCCATCATTAAATGACTTGGCCTGCATGTGATTCCAAACATACACCAACATAGTTGACTTTTAGCTGCCGTCTGAAACAGCCGAGATAGTCGTTCAGTTCATCTACGGGACCACTGGGGGAGACGATAAATGTACCCAGTGCTCCAGAAAATAATGAAAATAAATGGTTGACAGTCAACAAGGGAGATGAACCTTGGACTCAATCTTCAAATGTACCTGCAGACATAGTCTACTTGCTAAAAATCACATGAGAGGCTGCTAATCTTTGGGTTGTAGGACATTGTTTGCAATTATCATATAAAAATGGATGTCCCTTGCTCAGTGCACATTGAGCCATTTTGCACAACCAATCTAAACAGTGGCCCTCAAAGGGGGAAAGCTGTGGGGTCAGGGGCTGTAGTAGTGCAATCCTCTGCCAGCTTCTGAAAGCGCCCCACCCAGCGCACCTCCTCCTTTACTGTAGATTTCCAGCTCAACCAGTCCATGGAACAGCCTAATTTCCATTCCCTGGTTGACGAGGATCTGTCGGCTCATTAAGCGGTTGGCAGCTCCCCCAAATTACGACTGAAGACCCCCCAGGCCTAAGATTGGTTCCAGCCTTCTGTGGCCAGTTTAGGCAGGTGGTGCAGTCACTCTTGCCAAACCCATACCAATTTTGGGTGAGAGTTGATCCCATCATTTCATCTGAAAGTCATGCCACCAGTCAATTAAATTGTTTTTCCCTTTTCACTCGATATACAAAGTGCCCAATTTTTGGGCATAGAAATCACTGACTTTGCCTTCCACTCAGACTTTCACAAGCAGTTGAATTGTCTTCAGGGTGGAATACATCGATATTTTTTCTTTTAAGTTTGAACTTTACACTTAGCCCTCAGTTGTATCAATTGCTACAAAGTTTCAACAAAGAAAAATGAAACAAAACAGACCCAACTGGTATCGCCCTAGGCATTGGAGAAGATAACAGCAAAACAAGCAGCCCTGTCGACCCTGCAAGTGCTTCCTTCCCTAACATCTGGGGCTCGTGTCAAAATTGGGAGAGCTGTCTCTCCGCCCCCCACCCCCCCTCTAAAAGCGGGTCAACCCATGGCATGTGGACTACGGCGTTTCAAAAAGGCAGCTCACCACCACCTTCTCGAGGGCAACTCGGGATGGGCAATAAATGCTGGCCAACCAGCGATGCCAATCTGCCACAGATTTGATTCTGTTCAACAGTGTGAGGGTTAATAATTTTCAACATGCATGAAGAGATTCAATTAATACTAACGAAGAGTGCAATTATTTCAATTTATACCACTGATTAATTGGGAAACACAATGAATATCAATAGAATAAACAAATATGACAGCCAAACCTTTAATCAAGTGAATGATTATTAGTCAATTAAATTTGTAATCGATTAATATATATAGCCAGTTGATCACCTCGTTTCACCCCAATAAACAACAAGGCTGTTTCCGATTTCAGCCAAAGGAGAATTTTAGCTTCCAGTTTGCCAGACAAATGACCATCAAAACCCTCATTTAAATCACATTTCACTGCAGAAGCTACTTTTGGCTTTTTTGAAACTACATGGTCTGAATTTCTTCATGTATTCAATCTGGCCGTAATTTTACAAACTCTTAGACACATTCACAGATCTTCCGCCGTATTTCTCCCTGTTACAAACACAATCTCACGAGGCAAAATTCAGCCAAATGCGCTTAAAACCATGTGTGGGATTCTCCGGCATCCCCCCCACCGAACCCCAAGACTGGAAATTCTTACCTGAGCTCAACGGACGTTTGAATGGTCTGCCCAACTTTCTGTCTCACCTGCTACGAATCACGTGGCGGACGAGATGGGAGAATTTCAGACCATGACTTTTATTTGGCCACAGAATTGGTTTCATCAAAGCAAACTGGCCACAACAAGATGAAGAATACCAAATTGGCAATACAGTCACAGGTACTTACACAAGATAGCAAAAGTCTTGTGTGGAACTTCATGTTCCATGAGATGAGTTTGAAGACAGTGCAGGAGGTGGGTTTGATCCAAGTGAGGGAGGGTGCGGTATGGGAATGCCATCACCTTTTCAAGGCCTCCTAGGAAAGCTTGTTGGGTTTGCCAGCGGTCGACCAGGAGGAGCCCCTCAATCACTGGCATTCTGTGCCTGGTCAAGAGACCTGCCATAAGGGGGGGACCCCTGCAGGATGCCAAACCCCTGCCACTAAGTCAATCCCACTCTCCCTGCCCTGGCTGGCAACCTCTCCCCGTGATCCCTATCCCACTCACATTCACCTATATCTTGGGATCCCCGTCCTGAGTGTACTACTGGCCACCACTCCTGGTACTAGAGCAACTGGTTTCTAATTGGTGGGCAACTCGTAGGGACCAGGATTTCTGCCCTAGTAGGGACTGAATCAATTGGGAAGCTGGACACTGTCTAGCAAAGTGCCTGAATATCTTGTAATAATGTCCTTTCTGTCTCAGCCTTGCATTTGCTCTTCCCTAATTCTGTATTGCATTTAGGAGCATAGAATATAGGAGCAGGAGTAAGCATTTGGTGCTTTGAGCCTGCTCTGCCATTCGATAAGAGCATGGCTGATCATCTTGTCATCTCAACTCCACTTTCCGGTCTGCCCCCCCCATAACCCTAAACTCCCTTGTCTATCAAAAATCTATCTAACCAAATCTTAAATTCATTGACCCAGCTTTCACTGTTCTTTGAGGGAAAGAGTTCTGCATACCAATAACCCTTTGCAAGAAAAGATTTCTCCTTAACTCTGTCATAAAAGGGAGAACTCTTAGTCTTAGCCTGTGACCCCTAGTTCTAGTCTCTCACACAAGGTGAAACAGTTTCAGTACCCACCCTACCAAGTTCTCTCAGGATCTTCTATATTTCAATAAGATCACTTCTCATTCTTCCAATGGGTATAGGTCCAAACTATCCAACCTTTCTCCTATGGTCCACCCAGCTTTGGCACCAGTTTTGCTACTTAAATATAGGTTGGGTAGATTGGCCATGGCAAATTGCCCCTTATTTTCCCACTATGTGTAGATTAGATGGATTAGCCATGTGAAATGTGTGAGGTTACGGGGATAAGATGGGGTAGAGGATGTGGGTAAGCTACTCTGACAGAGAGTCAGTGCAGACTCAGTGGGCCGAATGATCTCTTCTGCACTGCAGGGATTCTATTCTATGAATAATACAACATTCGAGTATTAAATAAAAAATGGCCAGAATGCTTGACATTAAAATGGGGATGGGATTGTATCTGGGTGCCCCAATCCAATTATCCCACCTTTCCCCAACTCCCACCATTCTCACTTGACGAACAAGGCTATGGGAGATAGACTAGTCATATGAAACAATCAAGCTTCTGAGACAGGTGCAAGCCTCCAACAGAAACGCCGGGTGGGATTTTCCGGTTCCCCTGCGGCATGTTTTCCAGTGGTGGAAGTGGCTCACTATTGGCCTCTGGAAGGATCTTCCAGTCCCGCTGATATCTATGGCATTTTGCATGGCTCGCCCATCCCTGCTGCGGGGGTGTCACTTTCGGCAGGACCAGAAGATCCTGCCAGTGGGAAGGAAGAAAATCCCATCCATTATTTACAGACATATCACCACAAAAGTTTCTAATTTTAAATCTGATTTGCCTTAAGTTTTTGGTCTCATGGAGAAAATGAGATGGCGATCAAAAGGATGATCAAAAATATTTTGAACTGTGTTATTTTATCATTTTGCCAATTTATTCCTGATTATCATTCAAGATTGCTTATTTTCGTATCACTTTAGTGCTTTTAACTGAACATTTATCCACATCCTTTCTGCTACACAATTGGAGAAAACATATCGAAGGAAAATTGCTTTATTTTCTTTAAATTGGTAATCATCTGTGTAAAGTTGATTAAACATTGTAAATCTAGCTGAATATGGCATTGGCTTTTATCTCTCCAATAAAATTCATCATTTTCTGAAAATTCCCCTCATGGTCATTTACCTCTTTCAACTGCAAGGGCAAACTGAACAAAACTTGTATTTCATCTCACTTCACAGTAATACAGCAGAAGAACTGGCTGCAAAAGGGTAGATTAGGATAATGTGTTTACTGCTTTTCATTTAAGACAATGTGAAGCATTCTTTCTAGTCGTCTGGCTAGAAGCTGACAAAATGCATCACACTCGAGGTTGGCAGAGTCAAGTGTCAGGTGGCCCTTGGGCTCTAACCTGCAACCTCTGAATCCTTATCACTAGACCACTAGGTTATTCTCAATTCATCTTCCCCAATCAATACTTGCTAATTTTGTTACAGCAAGACTGTCCTCTTAAAGTATGAACTCAAATTCTAATATTACCCACATAGAAATGCCATGTTTTCAATGATTTCAACAATGGATGGATGCATATTTAATATGCGAGCCGCAACTTCTGTTTAACTTTTTGTTTTGGGGAGGGAGGAGAATAAATGTTGAGTGTCTGCGTGGACACAGACACCATTAGATCTGAAGTGAATTGGATAAAGAGCTGTACAAAATGATTATCCAAAGCTTATTCTGCTGTCACTCTTCTGTTTAAATAGCACTTTTAGAATTAACATAGAAATAGCCTTTGGAATGTTAATCTTCCAGTATGATTCTTTATGAACTCAACACGGATTCAAAATGCTTCTTTTCATTACTTTTGTAGCATCTCGGGAAAAAACACATTAGTCAATATTTCTTTCCATGTCCATACCGGGGTTTGCTAGCCTTCATGAGCAATTATTTTCTATGCTAGCATGAAGCAAATGGAATTAGAACAGCAAAATTGTGCATTAGAAACAAAACCTAGCACGCATTGCCACTCCAACTCAAAATTGCGACATGGTGGCACAGTGGTTAGCACTGCTGCCTTACAGCGCCAGGGACCTGGATTCGATTCCCGGCTTGGGTCACTGTCTGTGTGGAGACTGCATATTCTCCCCATGTCTGTGTGGACTTTCTCCGCGTGCTCCGGTTTCCTCCCACAGTCCAAAGATGTGTGGGTTAGGTGGATTGGCCATACTAAATTGCCCCTTAGTGTCAGGGGCACTAGCTAGGGTAACTGCATGGGGATAGGGCCTGGGTGGGATTGTGGTCGGTGCAGACTCGAGGGCCGAATGGCCTCTTTCTGCACTGTAGGGTTCTATGATTCTATGAATAGGGGATTTTCACAGTAACTTCATTGCAGTGTTTATGTAAGCTTACTTGTGACATTAATAAATAAACAAAATTGGTACAAGACAAGCTTGTGGATGAATGCACTTGCAGAGCTCTCCTCTGGCCAAAATAACTGAGGTTTCAGCCAGGCAATTCGCCATGCATACTGGCTAGCTAAAATCCAAACAGCAGCTACTGATTTGATATTGGCAGTGGCAGTCTGATTACAGTATTAAAGAAGTATAACTGCTCAGGAGGCGGTCAGTTGAGCTAAGTTTCTGGGGATAGCAATATCGACAGTATAATCAGCACAGTGAGTTTGTTGTAACCTTTTGCAGAAGTTAAAATGTGTGGTTTCAAAAGGAGAGAATTGGTTGCAACTGCTACTATTAAGAAGGAACCCTGACCGCACAAGAAAGTTCTGCTTTTCCAGCATGCCTTTTAAGAGTGAAATGAATTTGCATTCTCAGTTACTAATACGTTATTGGCGTCACTGCAGATTGGTCCACTGATACATCGATTTAACATTACCAGTTTTTGAATACAGACCAGTAAACTAATCTACCCATCTTTGGGTTAAAAAATAGCTGCCAGATACTGTACAATATGTTAGACTACTGGAGAGGCGAACTCGGTATTCGCACTGAAATCAAAGTTTTGGCAGTACACCCTTATTCATTACACACTACTGTTGTGATGTCACTCAATATATCCTGTATCCACTGTGCATTATCACAATGACACCATCTGGTGTCTTTCTAGGATGGGTGACTGCAGAGGCAATGACACAAAATGCTATACTTAGTAGTCACCAAGTTTAACAACATGTCTGCCCGTGTTCGTGTCAGCTTATTTCCTGCTACTTATACCTCGCTCACTGTAAACTTAACAGAGCTAACCCACATTGCTCAGTTTATTTTTCAGAAAATTAACTCCAAACTAATTAATGATTTAATCAAATTGGATCAAATTAAAAATTGTAAATTATATTTCAAAAGCCTGAAAAAATTGACCATTTACAATGAACAAATATTGCTTTCAAACAGTAAAGAATGACCATGAAGTGCTTCTGATGATAATGAAAGCTGTCGAGCCCTCCTGCTTATCAAGGATTCACCAAAGAAAAAGTACACATTGTTAACATTAAATCCCTATAGGGGACCTGAAATAGCTTTCACTTAGCATTCCATTTTAATTGCTCGGCTGAAATAATTCCAATCTGTTTTTTTGGCGTGCCACTAATTAAAACTGCAAGATTACACAGAGAAAAATAAATACATCATCTCTGCTTGAAAATGAAAGTTTTCTTGAATGACAAATATTTTTAATCAGAGCCATATGCACAGGAGCTTGGAGGGCGAGCTTAATCTCAAAACCACTCCAGCAGCATAAAACAATTCAGTGAGTTATAATTAATGTCACAGTCATAACAGCAAGCTCAAGCCACTGTTTTTCTTTCTACTTAAGGAGAAATAACTAGCTGTTATCTCTGTGCCTGCAGAGCCTCCCCATTGTAGATTCAATAATACAAGAGGTTTCTTATCACCATTCGAGGTGAATGATTGTAACTGTGATATGTTTAGACAATGTGTTGTATTTAACCCAATTTACAGGTGCCCCAGCTTGGCCACAGCAGTAAACACTGGGGACTAATAGGGAATTAAACATGTACAATAGACTAACTCCATTTACTCTCAAAACTGAAATGCATTTAGTAAACTCACTTAAAGAGACAGCAGCCTCCTTCAGGGCATGTGCTGTCATTTGTTATTTTCATCATGGGGGAGGGGGAAAATCTGCTTTTGGTTGCATTTATCTTATCTGGTGTGGTGACCAAGTTTGTCGCTACAGCGCTCCACAGTTTTTTTATTTTGTCGCTCAAATCTGCCCATTAAAAAAAATGATAATGTTTCTTCATGCACAAGAGTTGCTCATCCTATTTTGCCCAAAGAGCAGGGGAGAAAATAAAAATCCACGGCAACCCCACTTCCATCTCAACCTGCTCAGGAAATTCCTACGCCAAACATCAGTTAGCAAAGCAATAACTGCAAGACAAATCTAAAGTGTGAGAATCCCACTAGGCTTTGATTTTCAGGGGTGTTAAATGCTGCCTACACAGGCCTTCAAAAAAAAAATGCGTTTTCTAACGCTGCAATATCACGGAAAAAAATATACTGCCAGCGGAATCAAAGGAGACGATTTATGATTTCATTCCGATTGACGGCCGATTAAATTAAAACAGATCAGTGTTGCAATTCTTAGGCAGGTGGCTCTAGTCCGGTGACAGCCTCAGAACTATTAAATTGGTGCAGAGATGGAAAGCCTTCCGCTTGCATTCACGCACTTACTGATCAAACTGTGACAAATGAGATGTTACTGCTCTTGTAAAGCAAGGCTACAATCTGTCAAACCTGAACATAATTTGTGACCCTCTGTGACATCTTTTTTTTCCCTTCTTAGTTTGAATATGGGAACAGTTGCAGAATTCCCCAATACACAGCGCATAGGGAACACAATCTAATGCGCTGACGTGAAAATGCTAACTTTGAACTGCTGCGCTATTCAATGATATTAATAATCTGACCAGGTTCGATACAATAGCGTTTATAAAAATTATTACGAATCCGTATCCTACTCAGCTTTTCTGAAATTTCTAATCACCAGTAATTCTAGTGGGACGGTCCCTAATTTCCATTAACAGCTGTCACCTTGCCACGTTTTGAAATAGATTTGAGGCACCTTAACTCTGCTAAAAGCAGTTTTTATTTCCTTAACTTATTTCCCCTTTTTTCATGAAGTCAGGTTCCCATCTGGGTGATTCAGATGATATTACCTCAGCAGTACACAAAAAAAAAGGGCTGCTGGAGTAAGTGACTTCAAATTCTAATAGCTGGATTTATCATGGCAGCTAAAATAACTGTACAAGAAGAAACATCCTTCCAGGTGCAGCTAGCATAGTTTGCATGATGGATAACCTAACATGTATAGAAAGGCTACTGGAATACTGTGTCCGTATTTGGCAAATGGTGCTGTAATGTGCACTAATCCAGTCTATCACGATGAACTTTTGAGCCAGCTTTTGAAATGCCCAGACATCAGGAGCTGTCATCAGTCTTTTGTTCTCCCCTTTATGCATTAAGAGCTCTGGTCAGTGCACGGAGAAGAAGCCTACACCCTGCTAACCTTGCCTATTAAAGGCAGGGTCTTAACAGCTGTCTAGAGTGCTAAGAGGTCACAAACACTGTTTGCTATGCCAACAACTACTACTCATCCCTGGTGAGCATGCATGAGACTCCCGGTCAGGCTGGTGTCAAAAGTGCATTGCAGGCATTTGCAGTTGTTAATGCTTTAAGAGGAAAGGAAGACTATGTTGTACTAACAAGCTATTGTATGAAGCAATAAAGTATCGCATTTTCCTGCAGCCATCAAAATCTTATTAACTCATGACCCATTTGTCTGCTCTTCAGCTTTCTCACTGTTACACTCACTAATCCGAGCTTCTTAAAAGGTTACTTGAGAAACTATGTGGGATATTTTGTGATTGATACCATGTAGAACTGTTGTGTAATAACAAACAATGTAAGGAGCAGTTTGTCTCTATACAATTCTCTTGCCAATGCATTTGCAGTCATACACAAATCTGTACGGGCAGGAAAATATTGAGCTATCTTGGTTAAAAAAAAATTCTGTCTGGATTGAATAGTAGGCATTACAAGTCAAAACCATTTTAATGAACAATTTATTCAGAGGCAATCAGAGTATTGACATCAAATTATCATACACTGTGTTTAACCAGAGCCAATGTTAAGATTACCATGCAGAGATCACCACATTCCACTTGTGTCTTGTGACAACATTTTGACACTTGGAATGCAGAACCAGAGGTCTTAGCCAGAGCTTCACTTGCAACTGGAAGGTTAATCTTATCTCCATACTTTAGCAACTCCCATATATAGCCCAAATTAGACATTTAAACAGCTTGTGGGGCTTAGGTGAATATTTTAGGCAGTGATATGACTACTTTCCTTTCACAAATCAGTTAAAACTTTCTGAGAGGCTACATTATTCAAAGTGTGCATGTGTTTACTGTGCTTGTGTAGATAAAGGGCATTGTTCAAAACGCAAAAAAGGAAATAAATACCTGACTGTGAAGATGAAAGAATTGTGACGGCTTGCATTTACTGATGGCACAATTCTGGGGTAATATTTATATATTTAAACATTTCCTAGCTTACATAATGGATTTTAAAACATCACCTAATATTGTATTTCAAGAAACAACACTACATAATTGAAGATCGAACCAAATTTATTATTTCAGCATTTAACTTTTAACTAAATCTGCTGAAAAAAAAGAATCATTAAGAATTGAAGGATAATGTGAGTTTGGCTAATACAGCTATAAATTGGGAATCTTAAGGCAACTTAGGACTTGCCTTCAATGCTGCTCTTGAATTTATTTTAGCATTGCAAATTAATTATCATGAAAGTGGTTTCTCAAAATGGTAAACATGCTGGAGGATTGATCCATCAGTAGTATAAAAATTTGAATTATCATTTGGATATCAAAATTCCTATGCATAGATTTTTAAATATGTTTCTAAAGATCGTCACTTCATCACTTTGCCTGTTTAAAGTTAACCATGAAGTATTATTTTTAAAGTTTTAGACTGTTGTTGGCTAATCACCTTCTGAAAGTGAAAGTTCTGCCTCTGTGGAAATTATCAATATAAAACCGCAGCAGATGATGAAAAAAATAAACTCTACACCTTTCGCAAATGTAAATGCCACCATCTTAAAACTAATTAAAATACTTATAGCAACAGGATGAAAATCTCTTAAGATGACCAAGCAATCAATAGAAATGTAATTCTGAGCCGTATTCACAGTGCTATTTTGTTTCTGTTCGTCATGGGTTCATGAACCAGAGGCGACAATCTACATAAATGTAAGCAAACAGAGTGGAATTCAAGAATGCTCCGTCCATCTGCCACTAAGCTACATTCGGAATCTAAGGAACTATTTTATAATCTGGTGTATGGATGGTGGCTCTGGCAATGATGAAGTTCACATAAAAATACACTAGCTGCCATATGTATTTTACTCATTAATATAGGTGACTTTTTAAATGTTAGTAAATAAAAAAAAACTAGTGGCCAAGAAACCTAGCATTGATATTAACTGCGTGGTAAAATATGTTTGTTGGGCTCCTTTGGTTGTTAACCAACAATAGGATTCCTAAATCTTGTATCTAAATACCTGCAAATTTGGATGAATAAAATGCTTATTCTGCAAAAGATTTGTTTTGGAAATTTAAGGACTTTAAAGCAATTGATCTATTTCAATAAAAGGAGGAGTTCAAGGCAATAGGTTCCAACCCTGTGCAAGTACAGAAGACAAATGTTCAACTTACTTCACATTGGACACAAAATAATAAAAATATCTTTCGGCAGGGAAATAGTGTGAGGGGATTAATTCGCCATTTCTGAATTCAAACGAGGAAGTTATTTTGGAAGGCAGCCAGTCAGAAGCGGCATTGTTTTAAATGCTACTTGTGGAGAGCGTGGTGCAGCTGGAAGTGACTCGTGTCCCTCGCTAGTTCCTCCCCGGAGACCCTCTAAAGGGTACGAAAATATTCACCAACACTTACCCCTTAATTGTATTCAAGCTCCCAGAAGGCAACACTTGACAAAAATCACCATTAGCTCCTGACAGTACAACATGTTCAGGAAATGCTTACCTGATCAATAGTAAATCTATGGGGACTTACTTTACAACTTTGGAATGGTTAAAAAAAAATCTTCCTTTTGTCCAATATGATAAAGTATGTAGTAGCATTTGTTTTTTTTTCTCTCTCTCTTTTGCTTTTATCTACTAGAATTGCAAAAGGCCACCAGCTTGTCATTATGGAAAGCTTCTGCTAAATTAACAAGTAAATGTCAAAGAATGAGAACTAAAGAAATTTTCATATTAAATACTTATTTACATTTTGATTTTGGAGTTTCGTAAATGCAAATGTGCTTTCCAATGGAACTAACGAGAACAACAAATAAGTATACAAATAAGCAAATGGCAATGAACCCCGTGTATGTGAACAAGCTAAAACATTTGAGAAAAGACCTTCCTATAAGATGAAGTAAAGGTTGACCGGAAATATTACATCAGTTACTTCTTCATCAATTTGTAATTGGAATGCCTCTATGCATTTTACTACGCAAATTGGTTTAGTCAGAAGCTATTCATGGCTGGTGCCTTTCTAAATTAAAATGAGGTTTTAGGGTCTCTGCTTCATAGAAATGTCTAAAGTATAGCCGAAATGTCATTTTAGTGAAATGGAGATTGTACCATGTTTGGTAATGCACAAGCACAATGAAAAAGTAATCAAATATAGATGTATAGTTTACAATAAGCTCAACTGAGAGTGACATTCATTCTTTAAAGTATGTTACATGGGGCCACTACATTAGCTGCATTTTCAAATAAAACATCATTACTGCTCTGTTTCACTAATGTAGGTAACATCATGCTCCGATTGACTGAAGCATAAAATATGGTCCAAAATTTAGAACTCGCCTTTCTACGATTGCAGACACAAGAGCCCTGATTTTAGCCAGGTGGATGGGTGGAGTGCCAAAACCCACCACAGCCAGTACGATTTTAATTCCAAGGCCACATCTATGTGTCATTGCTCAGCCTCCGCTGTAAATGGGTGACATGTAGCAGCTGATCGATGAATGGGAGTGGAAATTTGGATGTCAAGAGGTCACCAGCATTGAGGTAGGTTGTTGGGAAAGGGTTTTGGGAGGGTCCCGTGAGGGAGAAGTAGGGAAGTCCAGGGCAGCTTCTGCTGCTCCTAGACCTGCAATGGAAGTAAAATATATGGACTTAGGTTAACTCCGGATCCTCCCTCCTACTGACTTCACCTGACGGGAAAGCCATAACTGCTTCCCCTTCGGGCTAGAGTTAAAGGTCTGAATTCTCCGGTCTCACACTCCCTGCCTTGAGAACAGACAATTCAGCGCTCAGCCAAATCTCCATTCAGAGCAGTGGGACCGGAGAATCCCAGCCACGAGCGAGGTCAGAGAATGCCGACCCCCAAAATTGCAATCGGGACCCAATGGCATAATCAAAGTCTGACCTGCATGTTAACAAAAGTTTCAGGTGACTGTTTCAGCTACTTGATCAGAAGAACGGGTTAAAATAGGACAGTGGAAATGAGGTGGAATGCTGACAGATAGACAAGTTTAACTGTTGCTTGCTTGGTTTCTGTCGCCTGGAGAGGAGGAAAATCCCCATTAATGTCTGAAGTGTATCAATTCCTTCAAAATATAATCTGCACCAAACAACTATTTGGACAGTTACATTAACAGCCCTTGAATAATGTGGTCAGAATTACAATAGTGTACTAATAATAACTATAAATTAGTAAATTAACAGATATTGGCTTCAGTAATTCTAATACTGTACCTTACTGGAGGTGTTACTGCAAAACAAAAAGTAATATTGTTAAGATGTATGAGGAGAAACCTTTTTTTTAGGTTAGTCAACATCTATCTTTATGTTCCAACAGCTCCATATGAATTTCGGCATTGCATAATACAGAAACCAAGAGCTAGTGACAAGACGATGATTTATGCCTCCAGCCAGGAAGATTCAGAGGGCCCACGGAGGGTAAAGTGCAAAAGGGGGAGGCTAGACAGCTGCTCTCAGTGGGCTTGCTTTGGCAGCCAGGCTGCAGTTACCTCTTGCGAAACCTGTACCTGCAGACGAGCTAATCCACAACTACTCTCCACTAGCAGATGGGGCGAGGAAGAAACTGTAGATGAATATTAAAGGAGTAGAACAGTCCCTCAATCAAATAACACATTCAAACACTGGCAAATGAACTAGCAGCAACAAAAAAATAACAGGTGCTGGCATCAATATGACAAAATGATGCAGATTCTCTTCCACTTTGCTGCAGACAAAACTAAATCTAAAAAACAGTTCACATGGGGGGGAAAAAAAAGAAAATAGGAGGAGTAGCCTAGCTGTATGATTGCTCCCAAATGGCAATCATCTCCCCAGAGGGTGACGCCAACTTCAAATACCTTCATGTTCTGCATCCAAATTTGTGCTTCATTAGGCTACAGAGTTTTCAAGGTTTCCATTGTAGACACTCTAATTGCCTATTTGAAGCAGTAATTCAAGTGTAAGGAAGGACCCCAATATCAAATTCAACCACATCACAACAAATGGGAGTGCCATATTGATATATGTGTATATGGGTGGCTGGGAGTAGAACAAAAGGCTGCTATTTGTCTGAAGGCTCATGGGGAAAGATGCCATATCAAAACCAGCACAACATCCGTCAGGCCTGTCTCTAACTTCCCTTATCAATTACTGAGCTGTCATCTAAACTCTTGCACATAAGCAAATGTTAAAACATTTAAAACAGGCCTGCATAATGGATGCTGCTGTAGGGGCAGAGGTATATCTTGGCAGATGTGAGGAAACAGTAGCTACCAAAGGCATTACTGCGCTACATTTGTATGGGAACAGAAGCTACTAATTCTACTATTGAAGAGTTTTATTTCTGAAGAAAAGGATATACAACATTGATCATATTACATTAGGACAATTACAGTTCTGAAGACAGTGCCACTGGGATAATTCCACAGTTGCTGGTACAATACTAGTACCATATGTGCAAGTGGGAAGCATCTAATTATATTGCCTGATTACGTTCTTTATTGGTGGGGGGAGGGGGGGGGGGGTGGTCAGGGGGCAGGGGAGGTGCCAAGATTTGATGAGTACAAGTTACTACATTTAACATCATATTTTCTACATGTTGAAAAGCACATATAAAAGGAAGGAAAATTATGGTAAATTGTATTTTAAAATGGGTTTTGACATGACTGCAGTTGGCTATGGCTGCTATGAAGCAAGATGTATAGGTCCCTGCTTTGGAATTAGTCGGACATATACTGGTATTAAAGCAAAATACCGCGGATGCTGGAAATCTGAAAGAAAAACGGAAAATGCTGATGCTTCTGGGGCTGCCCTTGTACCAGATGTTTTAAAGTGCATTTTTGGTAGCGGAACAGAGCGAACCTTGGCGAAGGAATCAGTGCAACAATGACATTACAATGACAGTGTCCCTTTAGCTGCGTCAGCATACCACAACATTTTTGTTTTGCAAATTCTTGACATTAAACATTTCAGGATACATTAATAAATTGAATTATGTCGTAAAATGACCCATGTCTTCTGTTCAATGTGGTACCTGAAGTGGATTAGCTCAATTTCTTATTTATTTATTCTGTGAAAGATGGCCACATTTGAAAAGGTAGGTCATATGGATTTGATTTGTGGTGGTTTTAAAATGCAGTCTAGTAGAAGGTGATAAAGGGGATTCTCTCTCTTTCAAGAGCCATTACTATTAACATTTAATTACAAAGTACAGTGAGTGCTCCTCTTGGAGGAGTCAGGTTTACCAGTACTGTATAAAACATTGAAGTATTACCCTTCCAATTTCCGCGTACTATTCA
The DNA here is from genome assembly GCF_964213995.1 of Mustelus asterias. Lineage (NCBI taxonomy): Eukaryota > Metazoa > Chordata > Chondrichthyes > Carcharhiniformes > Triakidae > Mustelus > Mustelus asterias. The sequence continues at coordinate 37,976,709 of NC_135815.1, read as the reverse complement.
TTTTAATAATGTATTTTTTATTGAAAGTTCTTCTTCTCCCATCACTTTCTTTCTATTTTCTGTCACTTGTTGGCTGTCCAAGACCATCCATTCTAGGATGCTTAGAAAGGTGGGGAGGGGGTAGTCACATTTCTACGTGCCTATGACAAAACACAGCTTTGTGAATAATTGGTTCCGAGATACGATTCAGGCGGGGAGATTCAGCCTGCATCAGTTCTTTCCTTTCCCAGCACAAGGACCTTTCCACCCTCACCAGCTCAAGATTGAACGTGTCATGTTCATGGGTAATTTTCCATCTGGTGGGTTTGGCTGGAAATTGAGAAGCAAGTTGAAATAGCACTTTGGAATTTGAACTCGTGCACCCTTGCAATTGGCAGAACAATGTTTGATTAGGAGCTTTCTTATTCAGTCTGACTCTTAAACAAGCATGTGGGAAAAAAAAGTCAAACACTTGGTTACCATAAATTTTTGCTATTGAAATGATCAACTGGAGTTTGACAAGATCACTGAGCCCACTGTGGATCTTGAACACATTATTTATATTTTTTGAATTTTGTGCACATCACCTGCATCAAACATTACTCCCAAATATATCAATTTAAATACATTACACATTATGAAATAAGTTTTAATGAAGTAAGACTTCTAAATCAGGTAGTCATATGCCAAATGCAATAAATATAAAACCGACTTACGCATTTTATTTAACTTACCTGTATGTGATACACATGATATATTTATTAATGTTAAGATTTATCATGCTTCTGTCATTTCAGTTGCATAAAAATCACTAAAACAATATAGATCACAATGAAATATGACTATTAATTCATACTGTACCTTATGTCATACTGTAAAAACCAAAAGATCTATCAAAGTATTTCCTGAATGGACCAGGAATGTGAAATGCAATGCCTGCAGAAGGGAAGGCTTTAATGAAACAGTTGGAGGTTAAAAACGCATCATGTTGCACCTTACCTTCTTTCAGCATGCCTACTTTTAGGCATTTCATGAAACGGCAGGCCTGGCAAGACTTGCGTCTACGCTTTGTGATTTCACATTCATTCGTCGCTGGGCAGCTGTACTCAATGTTACCTGCAGTATGAGAAAGACAGAAAGATAAATCAAGGAAAAATTACGATTGCGAGTTCCACTTTAAGAACACAGGGCTGGATTTCTTAAACCTTCCTCCCTCTCTTTGCTCTCCTCCATACCCTCCTCCCCAACCTTCTCTGGTCCTCTGTGGTTAAATACATTAGTGCCTTAATGAAAATGCATTTTGTTTATTGTCCTCTGGAGAGGAGGGTCATCACACAGAGTGCATAAATTGCTAGTGCAGACAAGGCAGGTTGGCAGTGAGTGTAATTGTAACCTTGATACTACATGTTAGCAGTACTCAGGGTCCATCACATTCCCCTAGAAACATATGCAACTCCCTGTAATTAGCACCGCATCCACCTGGGACAGCAGCTCTGATGAAATATTTCAGAGTTAATCACACTTTGTAAACACTGATTTATATTGACTACCCTTCTCTGAGCCGATGCTTCCTCATTAAGTAACAGATTAGTGGAACACTAAGAGACTAAATACTGAAAACTCCTCATTCAATGCAAAATCTTGTGTAAAACAACAGATTTGGGAAAGAAATCTATTCACATATACATCTCATTCACACAACTGCTTCACGGAAAACATTACAATACAACTTGTATGCAGCAGATGCAAATTGTGCAATCTCCTCTGCGGGAAAGGAAATTTAATTTTCAAAATATCCAACTGCTTACATACACAAGGAATGAATAACATTCTTAAAAATGTATTTTTATTTTAGAACAGGGAGGATCTAGCAGAAAACTGACATATGGCCCAGAAGTTTTATCTTTATTTTTCCTTTTGGAATAAAATGCTCTCTCTTTTTCATCTATATTTGCCTAATTGAGGATATTAAAAATTAGAAAAACCTACTGGGGTCCATTTATGGAAACCGTTATGGCTAAATGCAATCTGTAACTTGCTGTAAAAGTGTCTTCATAGTCACATAAATGGGAACAGCGATTGGTCTGCATAATGTAGCATATGGGGCAATGATTGTGCATCTAAGAGGCTAGTATCACTGAGCACAGTAGCCACTGATGCGTTATGAGATAGGAACTACTCAGCAACAAACAAAATTAGTGACCAAATACTGATTCCATTATAACCTAATTACCTGCAGATACTCTGAGAAATTAAATGGCGATGCACTACCACAAATGCAGTAATCTAATGGATTCAGGTATTACTGGAGAGTAGGAGCTTTGTTGCAATGGCTTTATGTTGTGTATCATGCCACCACATGCACTGCAAGGTCTCAGTGAAGCTCCAAGGAAAGAAAACTCCTGCCCGCTTTGGTGTAACCATGAGTTCAGATAGGGAAATCATACTTCAGAAGTCACAATAATCATATAACTCAGCTGCAACTGAACGAATATTCTACGGATGATGCAAACTATACACAAACTATTCAAAACTGTGGGCCTGGTCTCATTATAGTTCATACGAATGCCTTGCGCAGAAGTCATACAAATGAAGGCATAAACGGAGCAGGTAATTACTGCTAATAGTGACACTTACCTGTGCGAAAGATGGTTCAAAAAGTATTATTTCAAAAATTATCTTCAAGTTTCAATCTCCCCATCACCTTCATTAATTACTATATGCGTCATTAACTAGTCATTAATTACTGTACACACCATTAACTGCTCATTTTCATCTTGGATAATAGAAAAAACTGCCTAAGTTTCACCACAAAAGGAAGATATTTACATTGTAATTTCAATATTTATTCACCTGAAATGAGTGTTAGACATTTGAGTTAGCAGAAACCTGAGCATTTAAATAAAAGGAGAATTATCTGTGCTTTTTAAGAACTACCAGAAGTTGGTCAAATTCTTGTTGTAACCTAGATAACTGTACTTTATCTACAAACAGTAGTTAAAGAATATTGCCAATGCAGAGAGTCCAATCAACATCTCATAGAAATCATAGAAACCCTACAGTGCAGAAGGAGGCCATTTGGCCCATCGAGTCTGCACCGACCACAATCCCACCCAGGCCCTACCCCCACATATTTTACCCGCTAATCCCTCTAACCTACACATCCCACGACTCTAAGGGGCAATTTTTTAACCTGGCCAATCAACCTAACCCGCACATCTTTGGACTTTAAAAACATTTTTCCCCTAAATATGGGGAGGTAATGACTGGATAAAGCATTTGTTTGAATATTTAAGTTATTTTTCTTTCCTTATGAATCCAATTGAAAATAATCAGCTGGCTCCTACTAAAATTAGTGGAAATGATTAAAGTTAATAATAGAGCAATAAAGATTTTTTGGCATTCCTGAGGAAATATCTAGTTTGACACTGTTTTCTGTGCACAGTTGCTGGCCTCTCTACATCATCTGTGGAATGTCTTTTAAACTAGGCTTGTTCTTCAGATAACTTAATGACCAATCTGTTATTTTGCCCACTGATAACTACATCTAATTTGGAGTCATCAGTTAGCCAATTAGAAACTTAATAAAGTAAAGTTCTTCCATTGGTATTGAAACTAAGAATACACAATGGGGCCCTTACCTACTGTGTGTACTGAAAGCGCACTTTTTACCTCAATGACAAATAATTTGCAAGAATATCTGGCAGAATAGTAAAGAGGTATTACCTTGTATAGTACGCTTGAAGAATGCTTTGCAGGCCTCACAGGAAGCAACACCGTAATGATATCCTGATGCTATGTCACCGCAGACCAAACACAATCTTTTGGGCATGGAGTTCAACATGTACTCGCACTTGGTCTGCGAGTCTTCGGCTATAGTGCTCGAACAGTCGTCGTACCGCTTACGGGAGCTGCCGTTGCTGCCCAAGCTGGTCGTTGTGTAGAGTGGGGGAGAGTCCAGGCCATTCTGGTGTCCATTCATAGTGGAGCTGTAGCTCCCACTGGCGTCCGACGAGCCACCTGGACTGTGGTGATTGATACTATCTGTCAGCGAGGCAGGGCTGGACGGCTCTGTCTTAATGTATGATGAGCAGCTCGAATCAATGTGTCGATCCTTGGCTGACATTCTGCAGAGAAGCCTGTGAAAAGCATTGAATTAAAAACAACATTCTTTAGGGGCTTTCTGATAGGCAAGGGACCAGGCATCATTCATTCGTTAGTCAATACAAGTTGTTCTACACGAACATAATCAGCATAAGGGCATGACAGAGGTTTATCAAAGCGGGAGACAGGTGGTAAACAAAACTTAAAGGTGGGGGTGGGGTGGGTGGGGGGGGGGTGAAGAGGAGGTGAGGGAAAGGAAAGAAATCGTCCTCAAAACCATTCCTCTCCCCCAGAATAATTTCCCTCCTTCAAATTCAGCCTTGCAAACGTATTCTAACGACCATTGCGCAACAGTTACAAATAGGTACTATCAGAATATAATCTGCTCTAGCCCTATTGCTAAAAAGATTTTAAAAATACAGATATACCGGGCAAAATAGGCACAGCTAGGCTTTAAGAAATCACTGCGGTTAACACTTTGAGATTTAAATGCGAGTTGTCTCAAAATGCTAATAGGAAACTTGTAACAAAAAAAGTACAATGACAAAAATCCCTGAAGATTGATTTAATAATTTTTCAATTGACACAAATTAACCCCCATTTGAAAAACACAACCAAATCTCTCAGTGCAGGGTGACATCAAATTTTGCATTGACAGCACAGAATGGAATGAAGTCAATTCTTCACCCACAAAAGGATAAGATCATAACCTCCCAAATAGCTTTTTTCTGACAGAAAAGGTTTTCTTTGTTAAATATAGTTTTTAGAATTCCATTGCTCTTGCTGCTAATGTGAATTTTAGTGCCTCTAATTTTAAATTCAACTGCAGACCAGAATAAAAATCAGCACCTGACAACTGAATTTATAGATAGTTGTGCATGTTCCAATCCCACATTAATAGTGCCATGGAATTTCAAGGGGAGAGAGGGAGAGTGCACTAATAATTTCCGACTGAAGTCTGTGAACATAATGTATTGGAGAGCAGTAATTACAATGTAATAAGTGGAAGAGTAAGTACTCTAAATTAGAGGAATTCACAGAGCTGTTGTAAGTCAACGCACATTCAGCTCTCTCTAATGTTGACTTGGGAAAAATTTAATCCCCACTCTTTGCCCCGAGTGGTAGTCAAGGGATGGGAGAGATATCAATTAATTACTGCTCTCATTAACAGCACTGGCTGCAAGGAAAATTTGTTGCAGGCAAGGTCCTTGACTCATGCAGTCTGGCAAAGAATGTCCCTCCGATACCACACCAGAGCTGGACAGAAAGAGCCGCTTGACAATTTAACACCTTTTTACATGAGCAAAGGGAAGTCTATAACACACTATTTATGAAGTTTGAAAAGACAACTGATAACCGATTGAAGACAAATTCAAAAACAACCTTCCGATCCTCGAATTAAATGAATGATCAAATGCAATTAACTAATTGCAAGGTATATGACAGGACACATTCTAATCAAAAATGATTCGTGTATTTCCAGACTTACTGTTAGTTAACTGCATTCTGTTAAGTAATAGCAGGGTATGAATATTGGTGTGACCAGTTATTTTCTTGGCTTTGCCCGGTGTGTGCATACTTGCTTTACCTACAGGTAACAGACCTATTCTGTCTCCAATTATGTGGAATAAATTTCCAGAAGATTTCAAAACAAATATTTTGGAAAAAAAATACAGAGACGATGACAAGATTAAAAACTAAGGGTTAAAAAAATCTTAAATCCCTTGTTGGTTACACCTATACTCCATTGATGTAGAGGTAACACTCTACCAACAGTTGAAACTTTCCAGGTTTTCCATTACATTTACTAACAACGAGACAATTTTAATATATATACAGCACTGCAGGTTCTGTATGAGGCTTGTGGGCTGTGTTCCTCATCAATTTTGGAGCAATATAAACAAAAATTGGTGACTGCAACAGTTTATTGATGAGCCTTAAGTTTGGAGGTTTGCCTACAAGCTCAACTAACACCGCATTTTCTCTTTTGACGTGGTAGGTCATTAACGGAAGTGATGGCCAGTGCTTGGACTTGAATGTTCTTGCCTCAGTCGAGTGAGCTTGGTTGCTTCTTTGTTGGGCCACACAGAAGAGAAAATGGCATCACCCAGCTCATCGCACTCCAGCGATCTCCTTTGGTCATGCAGAACCCTACAACACTGACCATGATACCTTCCAAGGCAGCAAGTCATCCATAATGAAGCAGACAAATGAAAGAAAAAGCCCTCCCTATTTTCCTTGCATCAGATCCAACTAACGCCAAGTCAAAGTGGTCATCAAAATATGGCCACTCTGCCTGTCAAACTGATCCCCTCTTTAAACGAGATAACAAGCCATTAAATTTGTTACAACCATTACAACATTTTTAAGCTTACAAATCAAAAATGCCTGCACATAAACAATGCCTGGCAAACCATGTGGCACACGACACATATTAAGACAGCATTTTCAAACTGATCAATATAATTTCCATGGTGAAAATTAGCATGGCTACCTTCACTTTTGATCTTCCAACACGTCAACAAAACTGTAAGCGCTACTTCGCAATTAGAAATTTCTTGCCTGCAAACCACAAACCCGAGACAATAATACACCTTTTTAAAATCATGTGGCTTCCTAGCTGATCCTCCCTGGATGCAGGATAGTAAATTAGCTTTCACTCAATACTGCTATTTTAAAAAAATATTTTTTTAAATTTAGTCTTTGCGCAGAGTATTTTCAAAATTGTGATGTTTACAATAGATTTGGGAAAGCATTGCTTTCCCTCTGAGAATCACGAGACTTTGAGCTTGTAGCAACGTACAACTAGAAAGTTATTTTATCTGAACTGAGCGGTATTTGAAGACATTCTTATGAATCAATTTCCTTTTCCACCTCATTTTTTTTTCCTTGCTCTGAAAAGATTTTGCAAACTGAGGGAGCAACCTTCTCTGAATTTAGATTAGTGGTTCTGAAAGTAATCACTGTAATTCTTTTGTGCTCCAGCGAAAGAATCCAGCTACAATGTTAACGTTTCTGCTTTGAAGAGCACACTGTAATTCACTTTTCTGCTTGAACTAATTGTACTCTCTACACAAGGTGCCAAAATATGGATCAGTCAATAGGAAAATGGCACCAAACGGCATTCAACTTGGACGGGGGGGGTGGGGGGTAAAAGCACATCTAGATGATACAGTGTGTCAGGAATCAACACTGTAATGTATGATTTGGGAAAACATGACCATTTCAGTGTGACAAGGTGTCATTATGGAATCTAAATGATACAATGGCTTGTCAACTGTCGGAGCAAACATATCATCATTGCATTAAGGCATAGTGGTGAGGAGAGAACACTTTATACCGGCAACAACAGCATTTTATAGCTGTATCTGAGATTTCTATAGGTTAGGATTAAAATCCAGAGCATAGGTGAAATGCTTGTCAGATGGTCAGAATGGGAAACAAACTGGCGTGTGCTGTTCTAGAAATGTACTGACTTTCCTTTTAAATTGTGTGTATAATTTTTTAAAAACACAGTGAATTTTGGTCAGAAAATAGAATATTCTATTAATAAACGTCATTGCGAGGGTGCAGGTGGTCTGTTGGAATTCAGGGAGTTAAAAGTGGCAAAGTACAGATATTACAACAAGAAGAGTTAAGAGGAAAACTAGGAGCTTCACACTGCAACCACTCATCAGAATTTGACATAATGTCACGTAGTCCTCTTAATAGCATACTGCAGTCCTTTACTCTCCTGGCAAGAAAGTGGCTATTGAAATACAACAATAAAGCAAACTACATTTGCTATAATGGAGCTGAACACATTGTCTGAAAGAGATAAATTAAAAAGGGTCGAGTGCAGACAGAAGGAATCTTGCATAAAAGGACATGGCAAAAATTCTCCAATCTGTGCCGGGTGGAGATTCTGTACATTGGGAATGGATGTAATTTTGTGACAACTCTTTCTTCAATTTACTTTTAGATTTCCAGTTTAATTTTTGTCTTACCAAATGTTGTTAAAAGTTAATTATAGTCTTTACGTTCATTTATGCAAATAATTTTTGTCCTAATGTTAGTCCTCAACATTATTTGTCGTCAAACCATGCAACATATCAAAGAACAACAATTCTTAAAACGTATTTTGAAGTTGGATCCTAACTCCTATCATGGTACTAATATCACTTCTGATTAAACAGTCCAGTGAGACAAACAAGTATCACTCATCTTAATGTGTGAAGAGTTTGCAATACAACAGCACTAACTTTAATTTAGCAAATTAAAAATAACAAGATTTCATCATGTGCTCGCAGAGCTGGAGAGCAAATAGAAAGTCTTTGAGCAATTATTTTCTGCACACAATTCCTTCTACGAAACAATTTGGAAAAACTAGATAGGGAGGTTGGATTTATTTTATCTGGGCCCTCTCTCTACTCAAGGCTGAGAATCTGAAACCAGTTTCACCAGCAGGCGAAATTCTATTTTCGTCTGGATTTACAAAGAAGAAGAAGAATTATTGCTGTATGAAAGTGGTGAATTAATACACAGGGAAAGTGAACTTACAGAGCGGGATTTTCCGGCTGCCCTCGCCCGAAAACCGGAAAATCCCACCCGAGGTCAACGGAACTTTGCATCGTCTGCCGCCCCGCTATGATTCCCCTGACGGGCAGGATGGGAAAACTCACAAGAACAGAAGTAACCAACTTGATCTGACGATATTTGTTGTGAAATCCCATTGTTTGTCGAATGTTATGTAGCTTGGCAGATTTTGCCCTTTTCCCGGCTCATTAACTATTCCTCCTATTCAATTTTTGTTGCACCTCAATTATGGAACATTCTATTGTTGATGGAAAGATATCAAGTGATCGACCTGTGGAGTTCACAAGCTTTTATCTAGTGTAACTGCCAGTTTACAGAGGACAGTCATGTTCGATTCCTAAACTCGAAGTGTCACCATTTTTATAGGGGCGACTTCATTTTGCTTCTCCTTTAAACAAAAAACAGTGGTGGGCAAGTCAAGACTCCAGACTCCACCGCATATTTAAAAAAAAAAAATCAGGATTTCTATTCGGGAACATTATGGGGGGAGTTTTCCCATCCTGCCCGTCACGGGAATTATAGCGGCGGCGGCGGGGGTGGGGGGAGGTGGCGGATAATGCAAAGTTCCACTGACTTTGGGTGGGATTTTCCGGTTTTCGGGTGAGCGCGGCTGGAAAATCCCGCTCTGCAAGTTCACTTTCCCTGTGCATTAATTCATCACTTTCATTCCCTTTCATCCAGCAATAATTCTTCTTCTTCTTTGTAAATCAGACGAAAATAGAATTTCGCCTGCTAGTGAAACTGGTTTCAGATTCTCAGCCTTGAGTAGAGAGAGAGGGGCCCAGATAAAATAAATCCAACCCCCCTATCTAGTTTTTCCAAATCGTTTCGTAGAAGGAATTGTGTGCAGGAAATAATTGTTCAAAGGCTTTCTATTTGCTCTCCAGCTCTGCGAGCACATGATGAAATGTGAATAAAAAGAGCTTTCAACAATATCAGTTACTAATGAAGTTGCTCCATATGCCTGCACCCTCATAGGCTTGTGACTACAGCTCATCAGTGCCAGCGATGGTTCAAAAGCAGCAACCTACTCTCCAGATTTACTACAATCACTTGCGCCAGTGCAAAGCCGAAGCAGCTTGGTTGCTTTGCATCTTTCCCGGTTTTGGCACACTTTCCTGGTCGTGTGGTGTAACAGTGGTTGAACAGAATAGAGGAGGGGGGCCTGGTCTATCAGGAAGGAACATGCTCGAGTCTTAACAGTGTCGAGGTTATAATGAGGGAAGGAAGACTGAGGAAGATAAGGCATTAAACACAAAAGAGAAGAAGAGATAACTTTTACGAGAAGGCAGACTGCAAGAGCAATGCTCAACAGTAGCATTTTCAAAGAAGATCAAGCCATGACACGAGGCTTATTTAGGAACATAGCCATTAATCTTCAAATCGATGTCAGCAAAAAGAAGACAGGAAAATATACCTTTACATTGGTAATGATACTTTAACCTCTGCTATTTGTCTCTCGCGCTAAAAGCTGTAAAAACATAGGTGTTGCCACAGGCTTGAAATTTATTTAAAGGGATACAGTAATAAAAGTGAAAGTTTCCCTTATATCGAGTTGTCCTCATTAAACAGAGATTGCTGGCAATCAATTGGTGTCTGGGAAAATGGCCCCTAATAAGAAAGCATTTTCCCACAAAATACATTCCTGCTCCCACTAAAAACATAAACTTGTTAAGTGGGGGTGGCACAGTGGTTCGCAAGTTTTTTTTACACAGGTGGTGGTGGGTGCCTGGAACTCGCTGCCGGGGGAGGTAGTGGAAGCAGATACGATAGTGACTTTTAAGGGGCATCTGGACAAATACATGAAGAGGATGGGAATGGAGGGATATGGTCCCCAGAGGGTAGGGGGTTTTAATTCAGTCGGGGCAGCATGGTCGGTGCAGGCCTGGAGGACCGAAGGGCCTGTTCCTGTGCTGTAATTTGCTTTGTTCTTTGCTACCTCACAGCGCCAGGGACCCGGATTCGATTCCCAGCTTGGGTCACTGTCTGCGTGGAGTTTGCACATTCTCCCTGTGTCTGCGTGGGCTTCCTCCGGGTGCTCCAGTTTCCTCCCACAGTCCGAAAGATATGCAGGTTAGATTGATTGGCCATGCTAAATTCGCCCTCAGTGTACCCGAACAGGCACCGGAGTGTGGCAACTAGGGGATTTTCATAGTAACTTCATTGCAGTGTTAACGTAAGCCTATTTGTGACTAATAAATAAACTAGATCTTTTCTCGCCAGTTTCCAAACAAAAAAGTTTTTCCCTAAAACGGACTTCAATTGTGTTGCAGATTTCAATAAACGCGCGCACGACTTGCTGCGTGGTCTTGTTGGAGTTTCATTCACACTTCCACTTACCTCAGAAATAAAATGCACAGGATGTCTTTCACTGTCATACTCCTGCAGTCTGCGAAAAAAAAACGCCAGGCTCTACACCTGTTCGGTTTTTGTGCTAAGCATAGAGTGGCATTTCATCACAATCACTGTTTAACTGAATGTTTAGCCCTAGCATCTTGCACCATGCTGTCAGCTAGCAGCGGGGAGTCATGGAGTTGTTGGCACATTTGATTTTACTGCCATTAAGAAAGCGACTTTATAAACTGATTGTCCCAGGGCCCGTTTCAGAGACTCCACGGTAACCACCTTCGCTTTTTTTTTTATGATGACACTGTGACAAGGTGATTTTATACACTTGGATTTAGTAATAAAGATGTCAGTCAGACTAAGAACCATCAGGGCTCTTAATGAATTCATCTGGGGGGGGGCAGGGGGGTGGGGGGTGCGGGGAGATGCTGGGGTCTTCTCACACATGTACATTTAAAGGGTCACAGAGAGATGGAACTAAAGTGTAATTAAAGCCTATTTCATTAGGAGGGAAAGCTGATAGGATATAACAAGACTGTAAAAAAAAAAAGCCTATTTCCTGTGGCTCGAGTATGAAAGACATGTCTTTAACCAGATCAGATTCTATAAATTGGTTGTCAAGAAAGGATTGTTGAGATTTATACCCATCTATCAACCTACAGAGGTAGCTGTGGCAGGGCAGGCTGCTGCGACTCCCATCTGTAAAGCATCTTAAATCTGAAGAAGGCCATCTGCTAGAACAAATGCCTCAAAAGCAAATTTGAGTTATTGTTTATTGACTTAAAAAAATTGCAGTGCTCAAATGCTAACTCAGTGAGTAGTTTTGAGACAATTTCTGAATAAAGCTGTTTAAATTCTACCGCAAAAGATCTGAAATCTCATTCCTATAAGTGGCAGAACCATTGCATTACTTGCAACATGAATCAGTTCAGCTCTGAGTAATTCATAACATATTTCACTGTGAGCCATGATGAAAATACATAAGGCACATATATACATAAAATACAATATGCGCAGCCTTTAACACGAGTCCTGATTTTGTATAATTTTGCTAATTGATCCACTCAATTGGCATTGGTGCTTTAACTTCCTTCCTTATATAACTGACAAAGCACAGGGAGGAATGGTTTCCTCCCTGCACCATAGGCAAGACTGGAATTGTTTATACATTTGATCTACAAATAAAACGTGCTCGTTTGACGAACAAGGGTCTTTGCTCGCAGAATTTATTTGGTAGTTACAAAAATTGAATAACTTAATGCATTCTTCATACAGCACATGGGTGATAAATGTTAAAATGTTAGAGTTATAAAGGTAGAAAATAGCCTGAGAAAATGACTCAAAATATGAATCATCCAAGATGGCTGGGATCTTAGCATCATGAGCAGCAATTCTAATGAAGCTCAAGTGTGTTTGTGCTAGTTTACATGCTGCAATTCAGTTCAATCCTATCACTAAGAATATAAACTGGGCCCCATTGTTAGCTAGGGCACAGAAGCAATGAGCGACATCTTGGGTTTTGGAACAAAATTAGAATTAACTCAGTTTTTGCAGCTACATGCAATGGTTTCCTCTTTCCAATTAAGTCCCATCAAGTTTTGTCATTGCAAAATGTCGCTGCTACTTTACTTAGCTTTGTGAAGAATCTTGCCATCTAATTCAGTTCCAGAAGGTTCATCCCTGGTATATAATCAAGTGGCCCCTGCTGAAAGTGCAAATTATTAATGGAAGAGTGGGGGGGGGATCTTCGAATCCCCACCACTATGCTGTCAAATGTTGGTCAAGATGAAGCATGCATACTCAATAGCTATCTGAAATACAGGCCAACAGTGAAAACAAATGCTCTCATAATCTTTCTTCCTTCTGGACAACAGAAAAAGAAACTACTTCTTAAATGTGTGTGTTTGTGTGGTGTCTGTGGGTGAATAAGAGAGTAGCTTTCGTGCCAATACAAAATGGCAGAGGTTCCATCCATGTGGTCCACTTCCAATAGTTTTATACAGAGTTTACATTTAGGCATTTCATTTCACACATAAATAATTGAATAAGTGTTACAGATTGACCATTCGATGAAAGGAAGAGAAGAACAGGTTCAGCTTCAGTTGCTGTGAACAGCCATTTAGTTTGACATCACAGCAGGATTTTATGGGATGGCAGTGGTCCCATCCACTGGCTGGGAAGTCAGGGGGGAATGCAGCTTGCGCCACTCACGGAATCCCAGAATGGTGATCCTCAGGCAATTTTTTGCCTGCAGTCAGGGCTTCCGCTCCTCTGGGGGATGAGGTCCCACCCCTAAGAGCTGCCTGCCAATCGAACATTTGACAGCTCTTCAGTCCCAGCAGCTACAGCAGAAGTGGTGGCCACTGCTGGTACTGCAGCAGACCCAGACCAGCCACCATGGTGACGGCCCCAGAGTACAAGCAAGTTTGGGGGACTCTCGGGCCAATCAGGCAGGCCCTGGTGAGCGGATGGAATTGGGGCCAGTCATGGGATGTTGTGTTTTTTTTTTGGGGGGGGGCGGAAGAGAGACAGGGTGCTGTGGATCTTTCAATGTGGATAAACATTATAAACATTATCACGGTGAGTGGCAGGGGGAGGTGTTGGTTTGGGGATCTTCAGTAGGCACAGGATGCCCCATCTGAATAGCCCAATCTCTGAGCATGCGAGGGGGTTGCCAGGATCTTCCCAACTGGTCATGTCCCCATCTGCCCGCTGTTGGTATAAACTAGTGGAGGGGGGAGGGGGGTGGGGTGGGGTGGGGTGGGGGGTGGGGTGGGGGGTGGGAGAACCCATTAGTTGGCCCTTAATTGACCACCTAAGGGCTTCAATTGGTCCAAGGGCAGGTAGGCTTCCTCACCACTGATAAAATACCAAACTGGGAAGGGGAAAGGCACGTCACTCCTGACATTCCACCTTATTTAATACTCCCACCACCCACCCACGCTGCCTCCCAGCCCACTCCTGGCCAATAGTTTTGTACCCCTTGGAAGATTCTGGATGTTAGACTGAACTGATGTTTCATTGCATTGAAATATTAACTGCGAATGGCGTTCTGGAGTCTCGCACAAATGGAAATGAAGATGCACGAGATTGCACATCCAGATTTCCAATTATCTAAACAATGAAAAAAGCACTCAGGCCTGAATTTTACCAAGGACGGAGAGCCTCTCCTTCATTGTGAAAGCAACAGAACAGGCCAGAATCAGGAAGTCCTACCACCAAACACGACACCGACTATAACTGCAGGGTGGGAATGGGCCCAGATCAGGTTTGCACATGTGCATTTTGTGGAAGCAGTTGGCCATATAAAACAGCAATTGTCTCCAGTCATATATGATTTTTGTTGGCCAAGAGTGGGAAACATGACATGTGCAGATTAAACCTGGTAAAGGTAGGTCTAAACTTTGTGCAGTTGGTATGTCCTTTTGGGGAGGTAGTCTACCCCTTTGGATATGGTCCCATGACAGTGTTGGGGGAGGTAAAGTGCCCTTTCAAAAGTGCCCTTTGGCGTTGTTAAAAGTGTGCAAAAGTACATAAACCCATTGCAACTGTCAAGAGAATTGTCAAGAGGAACTGGCAAGAGGAACTGTCAAAAGCAACTCAAAGGATGTCAAGGCCTTTAAAACTCCAGCCCTTTAAATCTTTGAAAAAGCAGTATGGACTGTTAAAATAAAGTTGCTTCTTATTTCACTCTGTCCAGTGACATAAACCTAAGGACTTTCATTACTAGATATGCTGCCTGACCAATTTTACAACCTTCCATTATCATGTGGGGTGCCTTCCATTTCAGTTTTAGTGACAGCTCCAAGTGCCTCCAGACTCAGGGACTTTGAATTCCAATGATTTGTTTTTATTTAAGGACATTTTAATGAAATGGTTGTTCTTAATAAGGAATGTAAATTTTAGTGAATGGGTTATACAGATGAGAACTCCTTAATAGAAAGTCTGAAATAGACACTTAGAACTTTATCTTATTTAATACCAACATGGCTCTTGAGGTCTGCCATGGTGGATACTGGATGAGTTGGCATGGTAGGTGTAAGAGCAAGGGGAACATGGGTTGGCACTAATTTAGCACTAACTTGGCATGGGGTGATAAGGGCCACGGGAGTGGTTAGAAACATAGAAAACTACAGCACAAAACAGGCTCTTCGGCCCCTCAAGTTGTGCCGAACATATCCCTACCTTTTAGGCCTACCTATAACCTTCCATCCTATTAAGTCCCATGTACTCATCCAGGAGTCTCTTAAAAGACCCTAAGGGGTTAGAGGGCCATATGTTTACATGGAGAGTATGAGGGGTTATGAGCGGTGGGTACAGGTGGCAAGGTTTGGCATGGATGGAGAATATGTGGTGGTCGGGGTGGCTCAGGGAATGTGAAAGGTCAGGGTTGAGTACTGTTTATTGTTTAAACACTTTTTGAAAAATCTTTGACAAAGTGCCGGTGCACTGAAGCCGGCTTTCCGTGCAGTTCATCTCTGTATCTGATGGCCTCTGCACTTGTTCCGGGATCAGCCGTCCTGACACCCAGGGAACCCTACAACCCCGAAAAAAACATTCAAACTTCCAGGGAACTTTCTCCTGGGTCAGGTTTGCAGAGCCTAGAAATGCCCTAACTCTGCGCTCCCAATCCGAGAACAAAAATTCATGCCTCACTTCCACTTTTACAAGAGGTGTACTTGCACTTAGTATAAGTTTGATTGTAAATCCAGTAGAACAATTTATATTTCCTAACACAAACAAAGCTGTATTGTGTTCCAGTTCACAATGTGATCACTATTACTACATTATTTATTGCTTCACAGCAACTTCATTGCAGTGTTAATGTAAGCCTACTTGTGACTAACAAATAAATTAAAAACTTTCTTATTTGCAGCATGACCTGTAAGTATAGCTTCCACAACATTCAAATAGGCTTCACATTAGCCCAACATTCTACCATCTTGTGGTCTGTGAGGTACATCAAAATATAGTCAAGTTATCTATTACTTTAGATTTATACTTTCATGCTCATCAATTTAAGCAGTGTGAAATATGACTCCTGTAATTGCATTACATTTTTAAGTTCCAAACTAATTTTTTCATGGTTAATTTAATAGATAAGTATTAGATTGCAGCAGATTTAAATTGTGCCTACAAATTTATCATGTGCTATTATTTCTATCTTCACCTCGCATACTTGGGTGGAATTCTCAAAAAAAAAGGGGCAAAGCATCAGGCTCAGTTAGAAAATTCTTAGGTGGAATTTTCCAGTCCCGCCCGCCACGAGAATTGTAGCGAGCAGGGGCGGACCATGCATTGACCTCAGGCGGGAATTTCTGGCCTTGGGGGCAAGCACGGCCATTGTGTTTCCCCCTCAGAGAAACCGGCAGGGCCGAATTCTCCGGCCATTCACGCCCCGCTGCCAAATCTCCACTCACTGCAGCAGGACAAGAAAATCCCACTGGCGTGAACGGGTGGAGAATCCCGCCCAACATTTCAGATTGTGACCTTTCGTCACAACTTACATCACAACCAATTTTCCGCCTCCCCTCCTCCATGCCCTTGGTGGGATTCTGGTGGCAGAGATGTGTTGTCATTGGCCTGTGGGTTCTCTGGTGACGCAGCCGGCAAGCAATGCAAACGAGCATTGATTTCGGTCGGACCAGAAGTTCCTGCCACCAGCCAATGCTGAACTGCCTCCGCCATGGGATGTCTGGAAAATCCCAACCATTAACTTTATTTCTCTCTCCAGAGATTCTGCCAGAATCACTTCTTATTGATGGTTTGTAACAAACATAAATTTCAAAAAACTCTATAAGCACAATTTTAACAACCTTTCCAGTAGTATCAGATTATAACTGTTAAGGGATCTCATGGTATGAGCTTGCTGTGCGTATAGAGTCATGTTTGCCTACGTTACAACAGTGGTTACAATTTTAAAAAACAATCACTGGTTGTAAAGTGCTTTGACCCTCAGGATTTTTCCTTTCTTTATGAATAATCCTGATCTTCAGTATATAATCGCTTAAGATACACATTCGCTCATTCTTCCTTGGAGAGGCTTTGGTAGAACGTGTTGGTTCAGTAATTAAATAGCATAGTGTGCAAATGACACTATTTTCTAAATTCCACTTCTTCCAAATTTTGTTAGGGATCATTCAAAAAAAGCCTGGGGGCTAAATTGGACATTCCCTGAAAATAGATGTGGGGATCACAAAGCGTGATACACCCACACCTGCAGATTGCAAAGTCAGCAGGCATGCCAAATTAGTGCTGCCTGCACTGTTCAGAAATGTCCTGGTCCAGCCAGTGCTAACCATGCTGTTCTTTGGCTAGAGGCATCAGCTGGGGATCAATATCATGAAGAGCCACTGAGCAATACTAAAACAAGCCTGCAGACTTAAAAGGTGGGGCAGTGCTGAGTGTCACAGTTGAAGAGAATTTGACCTAGAAAGAATAAACATGACACAACCAGGAGGATATGGGGTCTCCAAAGTTTTCAGATGCTGCACTGGAGATTCTGTTGTAGATGGTAGAAAGGAGGAACGATGTCTTGTGTCCACTGGGGGAATGGCTGCACCATCCACACTCTCAAAAGGCATGAGGAGCAGGTAACCTTGGAGGCTAATGCCTGGTGGTCAATGTCTGGATGTCAATGCCTGGTGGTCAATGTCTTGAGGTCAATGCCAGGAATCAGTAGGACGTTCCATAATTGAGGACCTGGATGCTGTGCTGCAAAAAGTTCAATGACCTCACACAAGTGGTCAACCAGCAAGGAGGTGATGACAAAGACCAAGGCTTGCTTTCGCATTCATCAGCTCAGATACTGACACTCTGCATACCTCAGAGGATGCATTAGAGGAGGAATCTGCATATGATGATATACTGGGTACAAGTGGGCTGTAGTCAGAGCCGGGACAAGGACAGCACAAGTGCCAACTCAAACAGAGGGTCTGGTCTCACATGACTTTCACTGCAGAGGACTCAGATGGGGACTTCAAAGAGGCAGAAGAACACTGGTCACGATGCACCACAGAATGTCCGGTGCATTGGCAAGCCTGCCAGAAAGCCCACATTCAAAATCAAAGATCATGGAGGTGTGCAGCACCAATCTGGTACAGGGTTTTGCGCAGACCTTCCACATGGAAGTGATAGTCAACTCTGTTTTCACATGGTTGGATCCAACCATGATGCAGCGTCTGACGGCCAATGTTGCAGCTTCCATAGCTACCAGACAGCAGCCAACCAATGTCAGAGTGCTGCAGGGAGAGCTCAGACTGTTGTCACGCAAGGTTAACTTACTGCCATGCAAGTGCAGGCTGCTGTCACCGAGGCTATGGATTAGTGTTCAATGAAATTTGCAGTGTCAGAGTCATTCAGAAATCTGTCTTCCAACAGATCAGTCAGATTACTAAGGCGTTGCCCGGGGGCATGGCATTGGCTTCATGGAGAACGTACTTGCTATCCTCTCTCAGAATGACAGCAATTGCCCTCCCGCCCCTGTCTCTCTGCCCATGTCTTGCTGATGCCAGCCAGCCACACTGCTGCCACCCATACAGAGATGCCCAAAGTTATTCTTCAAAGCTGTCCATAGTTTCCTCTACTGAAAGTCAGCAGCCTTTCTCCAGCTATGCTGCAGCCAAAAGAGTAGCACTATGTAGCAATGGGACAGACAAAGGCACATGGAAGATAAGCACGAAGTGAACAGCAAAGGGGGAGTGGTGAACATTTGCATACAATATGGCATGATTTCATTTACAAATTTCATTTGGAATGTTTATTTTGTACTGGGTTTTATTTTTGCATTGTGACCAAGGGGATACTGTGAAGGTCATTGATGGAGGGCAGGTAAGAATATGGGGCTGTTGGTGAGTGATAGATTAGGATCCTGAATGAGAAAGATTACATTCCCCTTGTTCCTCCTCCTCTCGTGCACCTGTCTCTCGGCTGGTTGCTGTGTATCTGGTTGCATGGGCCATTCCCTCATGCTGGTGAGGTTGAACAGCATACAGCAGACGACCATGAAGTTGAATACTGTAGCGTTCCTCCAAAGTGGTATGGGCTACATAAGCATGCCAATGCTTTGCTCTATCACATTGCATATGGTAGTGTGGCTTTCATTGCACGTATGCTGCACACAGCCAATTGTCGCAGAATGAAGGCATCACAATGACCGCCAACATACTCTGCACTGAGCTGCATGATTTGGACATTTGGTCTTGCATTATCTGGACCTTGCAGGTGGTGTAATCTCTTTCAGTTCTGGACAGAACTGACATGTTGAGTAGTGTTTAGGTGAAAGGTCATCGACCCGATGCATTAATGCTGTTTCTCACCGCAGATGCTGCCTGACCTGCTGAGTATTTCCATCACTTTCTGTTTTCATTTCAGAGTTAAAGTGTGGTTCCTGCAGGGCCATGTGTGTGTGGTGGATGGTACTTTGCATGTTGGGGAAGTGTTGCCGGAGTTGCATATTCACTCTACCTGTTCATCTCTTTTTGAGTAGAGTGTGTCAGTGACCTCCCTTGTGTAACAGCAGATGACAAACTGCGAGTTGTTGCACATTTTCTTCAGCTCCAGCCTGGAAGGAGTTAGGCGGTCACCGTCACAGTGGCGGCAATGAGACCCTTCCCCTGCTCTGGGGTTGCAGTTGTGGCTGCAATTGGTGCCTGATTTCAGTGAATTCTACCACCTCGCCCGTCACGGAACCGGAGTCGAACATGTGCCGCAGACCCATTTTTAGGCTCTACGAGCACTCAGAGCACCCCAAAAAGCAGGCACTAACAAGCACGATTTCTCACCCAATGCATTTGCTGCTTTACCCACACATGCAACGCCACACTCTGTCCCCCCACCACCACCACCCCCACTAATTGTATACCAGATGTCGAACACAAAAGGTTAGAAGCAATTTTGCATGACCAATCCTTCTCTTTTGTGGCTAAATGAAGCTTTTACAAATGACAGTAGATTTAACTTAATCTACTTGACAAAACAGGCAGTCACTGCTATATTTTGGAGGCCTTGCTAAAAATGCTAATACCTAATTCTGTGCTTATCTGAATTAAAAGCAAAAAGTACTTTTTTTAAATTAAATTAGTTGTGATAAGACATTTTGTGAATCTCCTTCTCTTCATTAGTCATTGCCTCTTTGTTCCCCCATCTGTGTAGCAGCAATACACTTATTACAGTTTCAGTAAATTTACAGTAACAAGACATTCCCTTGACAAATTAATCACTTTCCAAGCATTTTATCATATAAATAAAATATCACCTCTGGAGGGAAATCAGTTAAATCAGTTGATTTAACCCATCTATCAGTAAAAGCCGAACGTCTTCCTATTTTTCCAAAACAGATGGACTTTTCTTCTGACCAGGGACCAGGATAATGCACTTCAGAATTGAAGGGGCTAGGTGCGGATTGCTGAACATGTAAGGAATGATGGTACATGGGAGCTGTAGTTAGTGGAGTGGAGGGTGGGTCACAAAATATGCAGAATACTGTACGGCCCGTACTGGGGCTTTTCATCTGAATTGATCTTAATAGGTTTGACGTGTACAAACCCAAAGGAGAAGCCAATCGCGAAGCACTCCTTTCACAGCTAGTCCACATGGCAATAAGGCACCAGAACCCTTCATAGAGCATGAGCTGATGTTATTTTCCATATCGTGAAAATTAATCGACTATCTGATATGCGCAAAAAGGGAATCAATTCCTTCCTCTGGGCCGAAGGTGAAAATATTCTCTTACGTACACAGCTTCTGACTGTTGGTTATAAAAAGATAAAAATTAAATGGTGGCTGGTACAAAATAAGAATCAACAGTGCTGCAAGCTAACAGCAGCTTTGGCTAGTATCAGAAGATAAAAGATGACTTCCGATGCAGAAACATGAATCTACCCTTTTCTCTTTCAGATGCTGATGGTCCTCCCGTGTACTTACAAGCATTTTCAATTTCTATTCACTGGCTGAAGTGTGAACTGCGCTCCTAAGATATATTACACTGCACGCCGAGTCTTATAATGTGCAGTGACAATATCTTAAGACATCTATGCCGCAGATTGTTCTCAAGGAATGTTTGAACCTATCGCTTGAACCAACATTTTTTTAAATATTTGATCAGCTCACACGGAGAACTGCTTTACAAGCAATACTCTTCATTTCAACCCAAACATGAATATTCAAAACTGTCTTCAGCAGTTTAGTGATTTCGGGTTAAGGAAATCTGACAGTATACAGCACATCACAATTTTCTTGGTTGGTTATTTCCTAAACTACTTGCGCTAGTTGTCTGAAGGATTAAAGAGGTTCTGCCCTCTGCTGGGACAGCAGCTGTGATAATATAATTGGTTGCATTATTTCAAGGCTAGAAGGCTGAATATTAACAAGAATCAACCAGGGAACCCACTCCTCCTTGCAATTCAGTAACTCATTCAGGAAGCTAGGTATGTGTTGAATCTTGCTTTCTTATGATGGCTCTTGCAGTTGAATAGCCCTCCATCACTCACTGTCCAAGGCTCACACATTTCAACAAGGTACTACTGCAGGATGTTGACCCCTCTGAAATATAGCCCCACAAAATATCTGTCTTGCGGTGAGGGAGAGAGAAAATATTGAAAACGTAAGTTACTATGCTAACTAAAAGGAGATAATGCGGATTAACCAGGCAGGAGGCATACAACAAGATTCACTTGCAGTAGCAGACGGATCACAAATCAGGATTTTAAAAGATGGCAACTTCGTTATTCTGAGCTTTCAATGGGGATGGTGGGGCGTTCTCAACTCTGGCCTAATATGGGTATGAAGTCAGTAGTGCAACCATGAAACAACCCAAGACCACAGCCCAGAGTCCAATCCATTCTGAGGTTCGGACATCATTTAAAATTTCTAATAACTGAGCTGCGGGCAGTACCATTTAAGTCACGAGTTAGTGACATAAAAATGATCTAGTAGCCTCTAGTGGCTAAACATGGGTATTAGCACTGCAGCAAAATGCATTTGCAGTTGGTCCATCAAACTTCACGCCAAGAAATTTGACTCACACCCTCCAATAGCTGAAAATACTGTAACACTGCTGAATTTCAGATCCCTTTCTGTTCGGTATGAACAACTTGGGCAACTTTTAATTACCCTGAGCACCTGCCTGACAGCTAGGTTAGGTTAAATATGCAAATGCAAAGAAAAGTCAAGTTTCCTTTGAAAACTTTATTCCCAGAGATTTCCTGGAACATTTTGGTCTCTACTTTTGATGGCCGAGGAGAAGCATAAAGTCCATGGATGTTTTAGGTGCAAGCCAAATTTCTTAGGACATTCAATAAATTCCAGATCCAACGAGAAGCAAATTTCAAATCAAATGGTTTAGGATTTATAGATTTGGAATGATTGCAGAATTTATTACAGTCTATTCAATGTTCATTAAAATCTATGTTTGCGTGATTTCCTTAAATTAAATCTATTAAACTGTTCTTCTGAAATAACATTGGGTTTGAGTTGTGACAGGAGCTTTAACAATGCTAAATCAGGAAAAATAATTCCTACCTCGCCTGTCCCTGCAAAATGAGAAATGTAGTAAAAGTGCTTTTTCTTTGCCATAATGTTCAGCTATAGCACATTTTGCTACGAGACAGGGGCTTGTGTCCTTACTGGTGAAATGATGAATTTATTGTACTTAACTCAGTGAACTGGTTAAAAATAAGTAAATTTTCCACTCTAATGAAGAGGAATAGCTGGTCCAAGACCTGCAAAATGAACCTTTGCATCGCCAACAAAAATATCAAGTGTTTTAAACATCCCACTCCAGTCCATTTCTCTTTGAAATATGTGGAACACAGACGTACGGACTAGATAGATGTGGCTGTCTTTAAACTCCTTGTTTGATTTATTCCGCCTCTTTTGGGTCTATGTTTTCCAATTGTTTCTTTTCCATTTGAAATCCCATATCAGATTTGCAAAGAGTGCTCAGCAAGTAAATTGGTGACAGGGAATAATAAAATGTGCAGACTTGACATTCTAAAGAGATTCCAGCAAATTCGCCAACACTTAATGCTCTGTTAAAGGGCTACTATAGTGCAAATAAATCACATCCTTTTAACTTCCTCTTCCCTGCAAAAAACAAAAACACCATCAAGAAATATTCATGTTGTTACCCAATCCAGACAAAAAAAAAGATGTCCTGTAAGGATCCAGATAAAGATAATTTGGTTGTAATCTCCTCAATGATCTATATACTGTATCTAAATCTATATGCAAATAGAAGCTTTCAAGCATTTAACACAATCCCCAGCATCTAGGGTGAGAGCTTTCAGTTTACATTGGCTGCTTAAATAATTTACTCTGCTTGCTTGCCTATTGGCATTGAAGCTGCTCCGGTAAAACCCACAAAGCACACTCTGAATAACCAGATGGACTAACTATGCAGCAGGTGGGACACATGGCACAGAGCCCTGTCTGATGCTGGATGCTTCAGCACGAACTAGCTTCCTTCCAGGTATATTAGCGTCAATCCAGCTTCGTCTGAAATTCTGCTTCTTTTTTTGGACTCTTCTATTTCACCTCAAAAATTGTGTGCTGACCAAATATCTCTGATGCTGTCCATATTTTGTAAATAATTGCTGCAAGATTAATAACTCTAGTTTCTTTCAAAATGAAATAATAGTTAATCTTAATGTTTACCTATATATGCTTTACCTATAAATAGTCCAGCTGAAATGATCTGATTTGAGACAAACGTCGGGAAAACCGCAAAAATAAATGTGGCAATGAATTGGACACCTATAGGTGTGCATGGCTTTCAAGAATTGTTGGTTCTTCATCTGCTTAATGACAAAAATGATGAGTATATTTGTTGATTATATATCCATAAGTTGCTAAACCTGAAAGGTGTAAATCATCCACGTTTTGTAATGACTTCCTTTTCTTTTATCAAGTGTCTCAGAGCTACTTTCCATTACATTCATTAAAAAAACTTTGTCCTCAAGTCTTAATCAGCTGCGGTCGACCTCTTTTATGAAATCTCTAAAGTTATACCACAGGGTCTAAAACCAATTGCAATAAAGTACAAAGTAAAGTTGGCTAAAGTCATATTGCAGATGACAAATCATTTTGTACATGCCACGATAAAGCTTTGCTTCCTGGTGTGTGCTTTAACAGTAAGGCAGAGCAGGTTGGATCACCCACTTCCTCTTAACATTAGAAAGACCCACTATAAGGTTTGCAGGGTAGCTAGATCTTTCAACTTTTAAACCCCAGATTTCACGTCACAGTGGATTTATAATGCACATCATCCCATGCTCAAAATGGTTTGACATTTGGCTTTGGTGGAATTTAGGAGTTAGATTGGGTACCCTGACACTGCACCTTTCCTGCGCACTTCATTGGAAACTGCTTCACATCAAGACCAAAGTCCAAGAACATTTGCAATCCAAATTAAATAAGAGCTTGGACCAACACGTTTTTTTAAAAAAACACCGCTAAACCATTCTCTGATTCAAATCGGTATTCATTTGATAATATGATTTTTCTTTTTGTGGAAAGCTTGGATGATTCGAATAAAAATTAAAACAAATTAAGTCTTGGACACCTTTTTAACTGGTAGGGCGGCCACCTTCCTAAGGCACCCTGCTGCTCCTTGTTTAGGAAACAAACCGTGCCTAGCGGAAGAACGCTTCTCGCTTTGGCGTGTTCTGTTTGGGTTGTCCACATCCTCTGGCACAAGCCTGTTTTTGCATTGCACACACCAGCTGCTGACTAGATTTGAACCAAACTGTTTTGTTTTAGGGAGTGACCTACTTCATGCACACAAAACAACCTGACCAAACCCAGCTCCCCGTACTCAATCCAGAAGGGGGAAAAAAAAGGAAGAAAATAAATAAACAAGCTATGATCCACTGCCTTCCACAAGGGTGGAAGTTGCTGCAATTGGCTCAGGATTGAGATATTCCCGCAATCTATCAGGGTTAACTATCATCTTCCTTTATCCATGCTTTGTGCAATGTGTTTTGGTGGCAAGCTACTCAATACCAACATTGTTCTATCAAGACAAATTGGAGGCACATACAGGGGACTAAATTGCAATTTATGATGCTGATTATAAAGAATAAGGATCGCTGCAGTGGATACTGTTCCTTCAAATGTGCTAACAAAATAGAACTATTTAAAGATCTAATGTAGCCACAGTTGAAGATTAGATTGTCCAACATGAAATTAAAATCTGGCTTCCTACCCAAGCTTGAGCTGAGGAATTAAAAAGAACTTGACAAAAAGGTCCAAATATTAATTACAATATCCACGGGGACTATCCTGGAGTTCAGAAGCAGCAGCCAATTGAAGCATTATTGAATCACTCTAACTTATAAGCCTTTGCATGTCAAACCCTTTTCTAAAAACATTATCTTAAAAATAAAACAGGCTTCAACTCTTGGAAATAGCTTTTCAACTTTTCTGGATACATTAAAATTAAAATTTTAGAGCTTAAAAATGATTTTTTCCCCCCCCCATCCGCTTTCTCTAACAAATTGAAAAAGTAACGCTCTGGATTGCATGCTTGCCTAAAGCAGGCTGAATGAAAACGAAATAGCTATACTAAATCGACTTTGGGAAAAGGTAGTCATTTTACGTACGTCTCCCTGGTTGAATAATCCAACACTGACGCAAGTAGAAAAATAAAATTCAAACACTGAGATGCCACAGCATGGCTTACTGCTGTTTGAATTGATATCCAAAGTATGAATCATTGAGTTTCACTGATGTAAAACTTGGTATTTTATTCACACTGGGTAACAAGCTGCCTCCAGAAATGATTGCCCATGCCTGTTCAAAATATATCAACATTTCAAAGCTCTCATCATTTTATCGAGTAGCTGAACAGGACAATTATTGCAACCTGCACTTTCTATGTTATCTGAGGCACCGTCATGATAAAAATTAAAGTGTTACAAACACAATATAGCCAAATTAACACATGTTGAAGCCTTTACCCACCTAAATTTTACATGCATGCTTGACTTAAATTATTCAAATCAGGATAAAATATATACCAGTTAATATTTATTTTCAGAATTTCTCAATTTTGGGAGTTTGAATATCTTGTTTTTTAAAACAAAATATATATATGCACATCAAGGTAATTTACAAGTTAGACAAAGAATAATGCATGAACGAGCAGAATAACATATAAAAGGCAGGATGGAAACGCAAATCTTTGGCAGCAGTAAGATATAAAGTCAGCGTCAGAGTTATCTGCTGGAGAATTCGAAGACTGGACAAGTGGACAATACCGGCATTGGGCCTCAAGTGAAGCTGGACATATACTTGTTCTGAAATGTCTTATCTGTGTAACCTGCTGGGATTAGTTTAACACAGTAAAGCCAATTATAGCACTTGCCATTACGCCAGCTATCTCCAACCACCACCCCCACCCCCCCACCCCTCCCGTCCCTTACAGGCACTTTTATGTCTGAGCACTGCCCTTAAGTGTGGAACGAACCTCTCTCTTGATTTCCAGAAAGAACAATCATACAAATAAAGCCAAGCCTGTGCTGTGATTCAGCAGCAGTGTTGAAGCAAGCAAGACTCTTTCCATCTGTGGAGCTGTGGCCATATGATTGATTGGACAGGTGTCATTCATTCTAATGTTAAAACCTGACAGTGCTGATCTGTAAGGCTCTCCCGACTAATACAGTCTGAAGCCAATTACATCGCTCCATATGGGTACAGTAAAGTGGCCACCGCAACAAACAGTTGCGCCTTGCTCGTGCACGATAGCTTGAGCGGTCATTTAAGGAAAGGCCATTTTGTCAAGAGAGAGCCAAACCCGCCTTGCTGCACCACCCTTTAGTGTGCCTTATATCAATTTACATTTTGCTTACACTTGAGGTGACACTCGATAATGGCCGAACAGGTATTTCAGCGTAAACGTGGCAGGGAGAGAAAGGAACGTTAGGAACCTGGTGAGCAACTTTTTTTTTCGTTGTCGCTTCAAGTCCAGGGAGGGAGAAGCAAAGGAAGATGCAATAACTGAGCAGCAAGCCAGCGAGATTGTTCATGTCGGAGCCACACTATCAAACACACGTGAAGTATGATTGGGCACACAGGGGGTAAATATTTCACTGCCAGACAGTACTGAAAGCTGCAATTCATTTCTCTCTCGGTTTAGGACAATGACAATTTAATACAAGGCAAGTGAATGTAAAAGAGATAATACAGCACAAACTGCTTCAGTGTAATCGCCTATTTCCTCTGGAGAGCTTAACCACAGTGGCACAGGCACACATTGAGCAGATCAAAAATATATTGTTTTTTTTTCTCAAGCTTTCCAATTAAAATATTATTGGTAGGCTTCTGCAGCTCTGGAAGGTTTAGTGAACACAAAGACAGGGAATACACTTGTTTTACAAAAAGAAGCTTTGGTGAGAAATGAAATCAGGAGCCGCAAAGGTTTTTCTTTATTTTTACTGCAGGTTAATTACTGTAGCACAGGAGGCTCTGATAACAAAAGAGTGCAGCCAAACACATTCAAATGAACACACTAAATAGCCGTATTCCCTGGAAATGCAAGGTTGTCACAGTGAACATCCCAGCACCTTTCAAATGGAGCTCTGACCTCTTGCAATATTTAAAGCTCCATGCAAATATGCAAAACCAGCTGAACAGCAGGGGGGAAAGAAAACTCCGTTGAGGCATTTTGAGCAGTGAAGGTATTTTCATACAGGTTTGTGACGTTCTCCCCCATACCCCGAGCCTGTTGCTGACTTGAACAGGGGCGATCATTTAAAGAGATGAATGATACAATGAAAAGTGAAATAACTTGAGACAAGTTGTCAGCTAACTGAGATCAAGGCACAGTTTATTCCCCCCCCCCACCCCCTCACTGCTCCCCCCCCCCCGTAACCTCCCCACCCCGCCGCACCCCCCCCTCCCTGTCCTTTTTTTTGCTGCAAGCTGCCAGTTAGAAATCCCCCTTTATTCTTCAAAAACAAAGGCCATGTGTACAAATTTCATTCGGATACAACTACATTAAGCAGATTATAAAAAGCAATCGTACAAATTAGCTTTTAGAGCAGGAAATCAAGAAAGCTTTTTTAAAAAAAAAAATCCTCACATCCCTTAAAATGAAGCACTAAAAAAAAAATCTACATTTAAAATAGATACAGAAGAAATATATAGCATTTGACAGCACAGTGCTCGTCCATTCCTTTGGCTTTCTCACATCTTTGGCTAAATTACAAATAGCAGCACAATATGCAGTAACAGTAGACTGCTTCTGGGAATCTGGAGATAATTCAGAAAACATCCGTTGCACTGAAGAGTAGGACGTAATCCTGGCACAAAACATGCAAGCAAGCAGCACAGACACACAGGGAGATACACACATATACAGCAAACCCCATATAGCCCTGCAAAGCAAAAAGCCCAGAATGGGGAGAAAAAAAAAGGTACCTACTCTTCGTCGTAGTGGAGAGAAAAAGATTCAGGGAGACAAAGTTCTACCAAATCCATGTGCGCTCAGCACCATTATTCGAGCCCACACTCCTGGCAATAAATCAAAGTTCCCTGACAGAGTGGCGCAATTAACACAAATGTTCTCTGGTGACAGCCTATAGGCAAAGCCAGCTGGGACCAGGCTCGCACTCTCCTAATCAAGGTCTTAAAGTCCCGATTGTAGCTTATTAATATGAAGCAGGTCTTTACATATGCAATCCCCGACCTCACCAGTCATCGCATTGGTGGGATTGCAGCCAGTCAGAGCAAAGCACTGCAGACAGGACAATTCCTACACTGGCTTAGGGAAGCAATGCAGGTACAGTAGGCGGGAAGTCTCTAAACAGGGAGGAGGGAAGCAAAATTCCACAACCATATACAGTACAGCATTTAAAGCACAATTTTCCATTTGCCTTTAAACAGTGTACAAAAGAAGCTTAAAGGGACAGTGCTCATTTGCTCTTTTGCTGAAGTTGCTGTGAAAATGACTGACTGTGCTAATAGAATTCATTTCACTACAGGTTTATTACAATTATTTTGCCTGTAGTATTCTTAATAAAATTCTTGTAGAGTAGAATTAAATATTTACTGAATTTTTACAGTAGTCCTTTTCTGTGCCTTTCTGTATAAAATCCATGAGGTTTTTTTTACACTCTTTTGATAGCTAAACTGTCTTTCCCAAAGCATTGTAAAGGCAAGCACCATTTTATCTTGTAAAGAGATTAAAATCTAAACACAGAGTGCACCATATCCTGAAAGCTGCTCTTAAAAAGGGCTCTCGTGCCACTTTTACCTTTTTTTCCTAAATTTAAAAGTCAGCAATGGTTAATAGGTTTCACACATTGAGCCAGCTACATTACTTAACAAATACTTTCTTAATTTTGCAAAGTGGCGGCTTTTATTCTCTCCCTGTCTTGCCAATTTAGAATAAAGCTGAGGGCTCATGAGGGAAAAGTTAACAGGCTTTTACACCTTCATATTCAACTTGAAAACTAAGAATCCATTAGAAGAATGGTGACAAATACTTCCCCTGTGCAAACACCAATATCTTTACTGTGTTGACATGAATTGCTTGCTACAGAGCAATACGCCGATGTGGCTTGAAGCAATTGTAGAAAGGCTAACCGGCGTCAAAGCCATTGCAAGAACTGTTCTGAAATACAGCTCCTCCAATCATAGTCTCCTTCCAATGATGCGAGCTCCAACAGCTGGCTGTCTCTCTGCATTCCGTTAACCCAATGCAAACCCCTTTTACCGTCCAGAAGCAAAGCTGCCTCAGAATTACTTCTGATGTTAAATTAGCCATTCTGCAGCCGCAGACGTGCTGATAGTTGCTCGCTTGTAAGTGTGTATTAAAGGTTTGGTCATCATTCAATAAAGTTGAAAATATCTTCAGAAAGAAGAATTCTGTCTAATTATGGCATGGGTGAGGACCAGATTCAGCTGAGTTTGCAGATTTCATCAACAGGCAGTTTCAATGTATTAAGATTCAATTATCAACATTTACGTGCCAGGGAATCAAAGATCAAGTACAAATAGTTTTTGCTACAATTCATACATTTGTCTAGTCTCGCACATCAAAAAAATTTACTTAGAAGCGCTAAACTTCTGCACTCATATTTCCCGTTTTCAGAATTTTTCCTCTTATAATTTAAATTCGACTTATCCAATGTTCAAGTCAAATGTAGTGAATTAACGATATACCTGTCAGTACTCACATACGGAAAAAACGCCATTCAAACGGCACTGGAAGACTGCATTAGGTTGTCACTTTAGAAGATCCTGGCACTGGTGGGCATTGGAGGCATAGTCCTTTGCCAGAGTTTCGCAGCCCAGATGCACACACTTGCTCCTCACACTACACTTACAGTTCTCCAGATAAAACACCACATGGCTGCGCCCAGCTCCTTTGACTTTCAAATCACCCAGGAGAACATTTTAAATAGAAACAAGATGTTTATCGTAGTTCCAAGCCATCCCTCTAAAAAAAAAACTGTTGCACGTATATAATGACAAAACATTTTTTTTCTCCTTTCTGGTTCCAAACAGGAGGAGCAACCATGCACCTAGCTCCATCAATCGCACATGACCAGCCCTTGATATTGTTATATGCTGTACTGACAGTACGTACCTACAATCTATTTCATCTCTGATGTGCTGCTTAGAAGAAATGTTATCATGTGCAATGGCCTGGATCATATGGTATTGACCAGCCCGACACATTTCATATTTATTTTGTGCGTCGGATCCTGCTTTTTTGGTGGGATTGTGTCAACTGGCCACAGCACGTACCAACAGAACCTGCAAAATCTGCTTCAGCATAGACCCAGCCACTTTGCACTCGTCAAAGTGAGAATTCCGCATCCTTTCTGAACACAAACTTTGCATTAACCCAATGTTTGGCAATAAGCACAGAGGAAAGCATAAGCAATCGGCTGTGTATTTGTATACAGAATACATTTCTTCACGAAGTCAGTGAAAACACGTCACTGTTCGATGCGGCTACAGTGGACGTAGCGCCACGGACACGGCCACTTAAAAATACCACACCTTCATGGGGAAGGGGGGGCGGGGGGGCTCGCAAAGCATCTCAGCAACGTACAGGCTTACAGATGCAACACACTGTTAAAACCGATCATCATACCATGCTGCATATCTTCCTGTTCCATTGATGCAAATGCCAACACGAAATCTCCACTCTCCCAGACAAATCTACATCTGTACAAGGAAAGAGATGGTATTTTCCGGTACTTCTGCTGCTCCAATTATTATCAGTGATACGCAATCTATCCAACTCTTAGACCCAACTGCGCAAAACAGTTGCGTCGCGTGGGAAATAGATCACAAATTATATAAATATGCTACTGCACTTGTGGATATGGGATATTTATTTTAAATTAATTCAAGTTAAGAATGGCTGCTCCATTAATGGACAATTCGCCTCTCATCACCGGCACGTTAACCCATAAAGTACCGGTGCCCTTTAAAAACATTAATATTTCGTGCAGTATTCTGTATGCACTAATGATCTGTAAATTCAAAAACGTAATGAGTGCAACATTAAATAAATGCAATAACCAGCCAATTTTAAAAAAAAATGTATTCCAATGGATGTAAATGTTGCAATTTGCTCTGCCCTTTATTCCTGGTAAAGTCATTCTTGCCAGGCTATAGGGGCTAAAGCAGGCAGTGGCAAGTTCTTACGTGAACCACAAATGCAACATATTTAACACAATCCTGAAAGGTACTGCTTTAACAATGCAATATTGTAAAATAGAACACTGTAACCAAGAAGTCGTGAAGCGATATATATAGAACATAGAACATAGAACAGTACAGCACAGAACAGGCCCTTCGGCCCACGATGTTGTGCCGAGCTTTATCTGAAACCAAGATCAAGCTATCCCACTCCCTATCATCCTGGTGTGCTCCATGTGCCTATCCAATAACCGCTTAAATGTTTCTAAAGTGTCTGACTCCACTATCACTGCAGGCAGTCCATTCCACACCCCAACCACTCTCTGCGTAAAGAACCTACCTCTGATATCCGTCCTGTATCTCCCACCACGAACCCTATAGTTATGCCCCCTTGTAATAGCTCCATCCACCCGAGGAAATAGTCTTGCACAAATGCCTAGTTACATTTAGCAGAGCCTTTAATAGCTCAATTTTTTACTGTTGAATAACTGACAAGATAAATATCAATTTTTTCAGTTTGTAAATGCTAGAAAAAATCCAAATTCATCTGTTTTGGGTCCATCATTAATAAACTATTGAAAGCATATAAGAACATGAAAACCACAAACACCAATTCCACAGATCAACTTGACATAACCAATAAATAAGCACTTCATAGAATTTTTTCATAGAATTCCTACAGTACAGAAAGAGGCCATTCAGCCCATCAATCCTGCACTGATATCAATCCCACCTATTGCCGTAACCCCATATATTTACGCTGCTAATCCCACTGACACCAAGGGATAATTTAGCATGGACAATCATCCTAACCTGCTCATCTTTGGACTTCCAGAGCACCCGGAGGAAACCAGCACAGACACGGGGAGAATGTGCAAACTCCACACAGACAGTCACCCGAAGCCGGAATTGAACCCACGTCCCTGGCGCTGTGAGGCAGCAGTGCTAACCACTGTGCCACCTTGCCGCACTTGGGAACATCCACCTGCAAAGTGATGGAGTGAGTATTGCTTGTGTTTGCTCAATTTTGACCCTTACCTCTTGGCTTCACGCGCATTTTAACATCGGAAGACAGATTTTATTTTGAACAGCCACTTACTACCACCATCATCAAGAGTTTTAAGTATTTTGAGGATGGGAAATAACACAAAAAAAACAAACAATATTGACTCGATATCTAAAATAGTGCTTTTGAAAAGTGCTTGCTGAGTGTTTTGTAACCAGTGGATTAAAGGAATGTTTCTACTGATTACAGAATGTACCCAAAACATACTGTCGATGGACTTCTGCATTTCCTGCAATTTTACGTTTACATCCATTTTACATGCAATGCCAGTGCTGTAATCTGAATTTGCATCCAAAATACTTCTGTATTTTAAATCCGGTGTGTTAAATATTTTTAATAATTGCCATCGATCATTAATGTGGGTAAATATCTCATGCATCCGACAATAAAAAGTTGTGCCAATTATTTTGGTCAGCAAGTTTCTGGGTATTCTTTATTTCATTTGAGGATCAGCAAAGACCATCCTGAAATGCTGTGCTATTAAGCTGTGATCACTGGTCACTAAAATATCCTGCTATTCCGTTCCTGACAATAGAGGGCAGTGATGACTCTATGCTTCCTTCCAAGGAGCACAATGAACATCCACAATGTTCTTTTCGTCTGCGACTACAGTCCTTAACCAACATGCACCTACCTTCAGAAAGTGCAGGCAATAAAAGAAAGGACACATGCATGCATCAGATACTGAGTTTACCCTCATGAGGTACACTGTTGCCCAATTGATATGAACAACTGATAAAATAATCACCATGTGCATCAGGCAATGCAATTGTCACGTTGAAAAAAAAGGTGGCAGGTCGCAGGCACCCTACCATTTTGATATGTTAATAGCTCTTCTTGGCCTGTGGGTGGTCTGCTTTTGATGCTATTAACAACTTCAGCACTAAATCAAGTGACTGGTATATTCAGGGAAATCGATTCAAAATCTTCACCCCATTTAAACCCTATGATGGAAAAATAATTTACATAAGTTTAAGGAAAAAATAACGTGCAATATTCTTTATTTTGGATTAATTTAGCACTGCCCCATAGATCATGATCGCTCCACATCCCTGCATTACAGCACGATAGAAGGCATGGAAGTAAAGGGATTTCAGTAATTTAATTGTTATAAGCAATTCAGTCTTAGCATGTTAATTCACGCTTAACATTTTCATAAAATGTGATTCTTCAAACGGAGCCTCTAGTATTCGCAGGGTTAATGCAATGCACTCCCACCATTGCATACATACACACCATATCGGTGCACAATACATCAACTTTATCTATGCATCATTTAGCCTTTTTAAGCTAGCAAAATGAATTGTGATTTTCCATTTCATATCAGCTAATCATGAGGCATAGCTCTTTAACCACTACAATACATTTAATCCCGCACTCCATACACACTCCAAATAATGCATAGCATGCGGGTAATTAAAAATGCCAATTAATTAGGAATCAAGCAGAGCCCCACCACCTTGTCTCCCAGGCCACATTTCACAGATCGTTTTATTTGTGTGTCCCTGATCTAAACGTTTGCAGCAGTTAAGGCTTTTGAAAGAGACATTACTTCTGACACATCATAGAAATATGTTTAAAATGAAAAGTGGAAGTGGTAGTTATAGTTTACAGAGCACAATCATGCCTTCACGTTTCCTGACATGTCCCCTGCTACTTTTCCATGTGGTTTAATTTCACCATGAGCGCTAGTAACAACACAAATGAAGAGCTCTTAGGCTTTACTTCACTACCTGAATTTTTTATATAGTCTTGTAACAATAAGCAGCACATATATTTAATACAAACTTCAAATAAAGTGTGCAAATACCTCAGAGGCATACTGTTATGATCACTTTCAGAATGAGTGTGGTGGACTCTCTCCCAATGCCTGCAGCCTTTACATACTACAGTTCGGAATCCCTGAAAGCTCAGCAAGGATGATACCACTGGGGCATCAAAATCACCACAATTATATTTCTCCTGTTAACTATATATGCATTAATGGTGAACCCCCAATCCCACTTGAAGCCAATGGCCAGAATTTTACCACCTTGCCCGCCCCAGAATCGGAGCGGGCGAGGCTCGCAGAACGGCATGCTCTGTTGGTCTCGGGTGGGATCTAACAACCCTCGGGCAGGCGGGCGGTAACATTCCGGCAAATGTTCTTAAGCACTTTCCTACCACCCATTCCATACCAGTACAAGTGAGGGACAAAGTTCCTTTATATTTTTTTTCCACAGACATTACAGAATCCCTACAGTGCAGGAGGTAGCTATTCTGCCCATCAGACCTGCACTAACTCTCGGACAGAGCCTCCCATCCTAATCCACCTTTGGACACTCAGGGCAATTTAGCATGGCCAATTCACCCAACCTGCACATCTTTGGACTGTGGGAGGAAACCGGAGGGGAACATGCAAATTCCACACCCAAGGCCTGAATTGAACCCTGGTCCCTGGTGCTGTGAGGCAGCAGTGCTAAACAGTGCCGCCGTGCTACCCCATTTACAGGCATATAAACCTGAAAACTGTCATAACAGCATTCACAATTATCATGTTAATTCCAGAATGGAATGCATATCGGATTGAACCTGATGGATAAAATCTTTCAAGACAATCCAGGGAACTAAGGGGGCAGCAAAAGTATTTTTCACGGAAATTTCAGTGTAAATCAAACTTGCGGTATTTTATCAGCTGCATGTACTTCCTCCCTGGAGAAAGGGCAGCGTGGGGGAGATGATGGGGAGATGGTGGTAGAGAGGCAATGGCCAGGCAGTCAAATGCTGAAGTCTCGAAATAATCTACTCGCAACAAATGGTTTCATGGCCCTAATAAGAACCAAAATGCACTCTTTGGCTAGCAGATATTGTGGGCTCACTTAAACAATTGGAGGCTATATATGAATCTGGCTGAATTTGCCAGTGCTAACAACAGTGCCATTAAACTGGTGACTGCTTAGTACTCTGCAGAATGGGAGGAAGCAGGGGTTCAGGGAATGCAACCTGTGTATCAGGTTAATTCGGTAGTCATGGAATTCTGGTGGAATTGCAAAATTTCTACATGATGCAGAGCTTCCACAGAGTCGACAGTGCCACCGTCCAAAACCTTAACTGTAGTGGTACTGGTGGGAGGGCTTGTTTAACCCCTATTATCTGAAAGCAGTTACACAAGGGACCTCATACAGGAGCACGCGCACACACACACACACATGCACAAAACCTGAGAAATCCTGATGCATTACAGTATAGCACTTGCAAATAAATGTGGTCTACTGAGATATGGTCCTTCTAATCCTTATCTAAATTGCAATTAACACTTCACAGCTACAGATATCTGCGCAAAACCCAAGCTGTGTTCTGTTATTTTTTTTGTTATTGGACGAAAATCAAATCAATCTTCAAATAGGATTGGAATGAAAGAGGCTGATCTCTAATTGCACGAGCAGATAACAATTTCATACTTTCTGCCCAAGTACAGCCATCAGGCTGCAGGAGGAGCAAATAAAGAAATTAGCCAGGAAACAGTGCCACTGTATAACATTTCATTATATTCCTCATCATATGCCAGATAGCGCAGGGCAAATATTTGAAAAATAAACAAACAGTCGTAAGGCTGAAAGAAACAGAGCATTGTGCTTTATGTGTAGGTCTAGCTTTCTTCAAATAATTTGTCACCCTTGATAGTCACAAAATGAAGTCATGAGGGCTTCATAAGGGAGTGTTTATGAATTTCTTATCAAAATCTCATGTGGCGCCATCCCAATTATCAGGTAAGAACAATCATATTAGAAAACACATTGGCTGTTTAATGTAATTTGCAATTGTTAAAAAAAACAAACAGACGTACAGTAATTCCATTGCAATTAATCTCCAATCTAAACATGGCAGCGCATAGAGAGAGAATAAAATACAGTCTGTGTTAACTGATGCAGGCCTCTTAATCTACCATGACTGAATGCGCTTATCATCTCTGCTACACTTAGCTAAGTTATTTCTTTGTCCAAACATTAAGGGGAAAAAAAATCAATTCAGCTCAGGTTTTCCCACATCTTCATATCACTTCTCATCTGAACTCTATGGAGGTAGAATTTCAATTACCTTGGAGAACTCCCAGCGAGCCAGGATGAACACGGTCCTCCTGGTCACAGCCAGTAATTGTAGAGGGGTCTGCATCTTACATTTGATGATATGGCTTACAAAAATAGATATTCCAGTTATTTGATAAAGGTATAAAAGTCTTCTTAGGGACATTGCCACTATTTCTCTGCTCTGTCAAGCAGCACATGAACAACTAATTCTGTTACTTTGTAAATGTAATAATTAACATATTTACAATGCGAAAAAAAAATGCTGACTATAATTGTAGCTGCAACAAGGTTCCCCGGGGAGGATAAATGAACTTTGAATATTCACTATTTGGTTGGGAAAAAAATAATTAGCTTCCCATCTCATTCTCCTCTTTCCCATCAGATCACTCTTTTTAAAAGCATTCCCTTCAGCACAAAACATGAAAACAACATTGAATTTGCTTTTTGCAGCTCTTTAGTTAGGATATTAAATAGCTTCCTGCTTGTATGGAACAAGCAGCATTGGCAGACACTTGAGCACATTTTGCAGTGAAGTTGCAAATATGCAGTTGGTACATGCTGTTGCTCTGTGGTTGAAGTGATAATGGGTTATACCCAGCTTGTGAGGAGTTCAGATCAGATCGCTAAAAGATGGGAAGCATCCACTTTATATAAATTTGCCCCCCATGCCTCCTTCAAGTTACAGCCCGACTCGCTTTGGCTACCAAAGATTTGCTATTGATTCAATTTTCAGAATCATGAGTTTTCATACTGTAAGTATCAAAGCACCAAGATGGGGTTTGTTGAACTCTACGAGTAACACCAGTGCCAGAATGTTATGGATGAATCTATAGCACTGTTGGCCCACATCCTTGTCTGGATGAGCATCAATGAAACCATAAATGGCACTGGGTTTCAGGCTATTCTAAGTTTACTCCTCTACTTGTTTCTGCAATGTGATACTAATGTACTAATGCCAGCCCTAAAATGCCATTTTATCTTCCATACTTTTATAAATATTATTTAAAATGTCCTAAAGTGTTCAATTCAATTCAAGGGTGGCACGGTGGCATAGTGGTTAGCACTGCTGCCTCACAGGCCAGGAACCCGGGTTCAATTCCTGACTGGGCTCACTGTCTGTGTGGAGTTTGCACATTCTCCCTGTGTCTGCGTGGGTTTCCTCCAGGTGCTCCGGTTTCCTCCCACAGTCTGAAAGATGTGCTGGTTAGGTGCACTGGCCATGCTAAGTTCTCCCTCAGTGTACCCGAACAGGTGCCAGAATGTGACGACTAGGGGATTTTCACAGTAACTTCATTACAGTCTTAATGTAAGCCCACTTGTGACAGTAATAAATAAACTTTAAAAAAATATATATACATTCACACTTTCTATTTTTAAATACACCCAACTGGAGATAATTAATGAATTACATTGTTCTTGAGCCAAACATAAGTATGCAAAAAAGCATATCGCCTTTAATAGAGTGAAAAGAAAATTGCAAAATACTCATAACAAATTGGAGAAGATGTTCCAAATCAATCTACGGTTTTAGTTACAGTGATTTCATACAAAAGCAGCATACTGCCATCCACTGGGATTAAGTGTCTCCTCTTTACTGTTATATATTGTGGGCTGAAATCTAGGATGGTGCACATTTTCTGCTATTTTAACTCAAAATTCAGAAATAATAAAAATAACCTGAAACCCAATCAGCATACTCCCATTATGCGTCTCAATCTGATTAGTACCATAATTTCAGAGTATCAAACCACTTACAAAGGACAGTATTTCAAACTGGGTTTATCCTTTTTTTTCAATATAGTAAGGTCTGATCAAATGTCAATATATACTAGATGTGACTTAAAAACCTCAAGTCGCAAGCACGCTAAACCCTTTCTCGCTTTTGGTCGACAGAAAGTGTGAACTGCCCTATCGTTAACGCCATGAATATGTTAGCAAGTGAATAGCCCTGACCCTGGAGTTAATCCTTTAATCCCTTTGCATCTGTTTGCAACATTTCTGCAACCTTCTTTTTTGACAACTTATTTTTTTTACATTGTTAGCAGTGAACCGGTCTTACGTTTTCAGTTTGTTTCATAGAATTCATTTAATGTCACATTTCACTTAACATGTTACCAGCAAATCTTGTGTAACACAATAGCTACAATGCTCACTGTCAATCCAATACAGTCGTGTTTAAATAACAACAAGGCACACAAACAGAAGCTAAGGATGAAATGTCTAAAAGCAGTAGCAGTAATGGGTTAATTACAATAACTCTTCACTATCTTTCCACAATAAAGGGTTGCTTTATCCTGCCAGTTTGGAACTGCCAGATTTATGGAAGCACTTTAAGATGATTTATTCATCTTATGTTGCACTTTCAGTCTCAAAATATATTTATAATTCAGATTGAAAATACATATACTGTAGAATAAATAATATCACAATACATTTACTATCTAATAAAATTTCTGTTTAGCGGTATAAAGAGAAACTACAAGGTTGGTGAAAATGCCAAATATTTATTCCAAAGTAACAAGGATCCTTTTGCTTGAAGCTGAATTCTGCATTACACCCTGGCTTAAAGGTTAGAAAGATGAAACAATTCAAATAGTCTACAGTCAAGAAAAACGTTGCTCTGTGCTTTTCATTTTACATCATTCGAAATGTTTGCGTAGCATTTTACCAAAGGACGTTTTCAAACATGTTACAACAAACGTAACTATGTTGAGAAATAAATCCAGTGACTAATGAACTTAATTCTCTCAAAATTACACACAAATACTGCAATTGTATCAGAATTTAATCAGCTTCTGGCACTGGTGCATATAAATAGTACTCACAAGGAGGATTACACTTCGGAAGGAGGAGAAATAAGATGCCTAGAACAAAGATTTAGTGCTAAGGGAGCGATTGATCACAAAGTGGCTGAGTTACATCAATAGTTGGGAAGTGGATTGAAAGACAGTTTATACACAGAGTTTGAATTTTTATACACAATATATACGTTAAACCTAATATTTTAAACTGGGCTTGTCTTTTTAGGAAGTGTTTCAGATGTGATGATTGATATTCCTTTGGTTTTCTTCACGTTATGTTCTTTGTTTCACCAATGTAAAAATAAAATTCAATCTTGATGTAAAGAATTTGAACGAA
Source organism: Mustelus asterias (assembly GCF_964213995.1). NCBI lineage: Eukaryota > Metazoa > Chordata > Chondrichthyes > Carcharhiniformes > Triakidae > Mustelus > Mustelus asterias. The sequence continues at coordinate 37,936,776 of NC_135815.1, read as the reverse complement.
ACCTTCAGCCCACATTTTACCGTGACGGAGAGGCTGTACGTCATGCTAAAATAGTTGAAGTGGCCAAAGGTTCTTAAGTCCCCGCCCTCCCCCAAAACATGGCACATTGCATTTTGGAAGGGGTGAGAATGTTTCTCGTATTCATGGTTTATGGAGGCAGCTGGCCATTTAAATCAACAGCTGCCTCCACTGAAGTGGGACTTGATAAGAGCAGGATTGAACTTTCTGGATTTGTTTAGACAGTCAGGGTGTCCCTTTGGAGAGATAAGGTACCCCTTTGGATCTGGTCCTGGGACACCTTTGAAGGAGGTGAGGTGCTCTATGGTAGAGTTCAGATGCCCTTTGGAACCGTTAAAACTCAACTTAAATGTGTGTGCGATGTGCATAAATTAATTGTGGTCAAGCTCATTGGAATTGTCAATAGACAGTCCAAAATCAACTGTCAAAACTGTCAGAAGTACCTCTTTAAGGGAGCTGTCAAACTGTCAAAGCATTTAAAATTCTGCTCTTTAAATCTGTATAGGAAATGTCTGGAGCTTACAAAAATGATTGCTTGTTTGGACCCCATGCACCCTGGACATTCTCTCTTCCCCCATCTTCTGTCAGGAAAAAGACACAAAAGGCCGAGGTCACGCACCAACCGACTCAAGAGCAGCTTCTTCCCTGCTGCCATCAGACTTTTGAATGGACCTACCTTATATTAAGTTGATCTTTCTCTACACCATAGCTATGACTTTAACACCACATTCTGCACCCTCTCATTTCCTTCTCTGTGTATGGTGGGCTTTGTATAGCACGTAAGAAACAATACTTTTCACTGTATACTAATACATGTGACAATAATAAATCAAATTAAAAAACCTATCTATTGACATATGCCTGAGGGCATCATTATTGGATTAGAGCTGCATAACTGATTTCACAACCACCCATTATCACAGTAGGGTGCCTGCTATTTCAGTTTGATTGACAGCTATAATCGGTTCTGAACTTCTTGTTATGGACCATGAATTCCAATGCTTGATGTTATAAGTGATTGTGCACTTGAATGAAATGTTTGTTATTATAAGGCTTTACGTGGTTGAAGGTACGTAAATGTAGCAAATGGGTTTTTATGAATGAGAGTGTTTTTTGGTATAGTGAAGTTTACAATGGACACTTAGAAGTTTACTTTATTGAACATTATTTTATCTAAACTCTGCATGGGTCCTGAGCTCTGCCTGTGGTGGTTATTGGCTGAGTTGATATGGTATGTGTAAGGATCCTGGGATTGGGTGGAGGGGCAGCGGTGCTATAAAGGGCCATGTGGGGTGGGTGAAAGGAACTGGTTGGCATAGGGGCTTTAAAGTTTATTTATTAGTATTTCAAGCAGGCTTACATTAACACTGCAAAGAAATTACTGTAAAAATCTGCTAGTCGCTACACTTCGGCGCCTGTTTGGGTACACTGAGGGAGAATTTAGCATGGCCAATGTACCTAACCAGCACGTCTTTCAGACTGTGGGAGGAAACCGGAGCACCCGGAAGAAACCCACGCAGACGCGGGGAGAACGTGCAGACTTCACACAGATAGTGACCCAAACCAGGAATTGAACCTGGTTCCCTGGCACTGTGAGGCAGCAGTGCTAACCACTGTGCCACCATAGGAGAAGAGTTATACTGCCAAATAGAAGTTGGCAAGGATATGCGAAGGTAGATAGAATGTGAGCTGCCAGCGAAGATGGGTCTGGAGCAGGCTGAAGCACAAAACAGGGCCACAATGATGGAAGAAAGGAATGCCGAGGAAACTACAATCGTGGCATCTGACCTGAATCAGCACATATAATTTTTTTGAAGAAACCAATTAACCTTCTCAACTTTTTTGAATGTATTATATAACAATATTTTACTGTTGTAATGTGAGGTGGTAAAACGTGAAGCATAAAATAAAGTTTCATTAGGTTACCTGGTACAAAATAAAAATCAATTTTTAGGTAGCATTAATATAGTCACTGACATTTTAACTGGTTTCAAATGGCTACTTACTTCAACCTGTGTTTCCACCAACAGTCTGTAACCGTTATTACATATTCATAGGAGTCAGTTGTCTATCGGTGCAAATCTATGTAAGAAGACATCAACTACTAATAATAGTCAACCTTGCTTAACTGTGCTTTCTTCAAGCAAAATCTAAACAAGGCGCAAAGATAATTCTGGATATCCACCAATGGATCTCAGCTTTCAGCACCTAACAGCAGAGCTGGGACAGTGAACATCTAAAAGTCTGCTGGAGAAATGATATAATATAGCATACACATGCATATACAGCACTGACGTTTCTCCCTTAATGATATGCTTCAGTCTATTAAGTTTAAGGCAGTTATTTATTGATCAATGTGACTTATACAATGTACTTAGTAGTATCACAACTAGTGGGCTAGATATTAAATAACAACTACATGCACGGGAACCTTTGAGAAGGCTAGGCCGCATTATGCCCTTTGAACTTTGAGCCCTAGATTTAATGGGATGAAAGTCTCCTCTTTTAGCTGGCTGTATGAGTGCTAAGTAAAGAAACAGTTTCAACACATTTCCTGGTATCCACAAGTCAACAGCCCAATTTGCTCATAATTCGACACAAATTGCCACTATTACCAGCTTCACTGAGATAAGGCTTGGCTGGGAATGAAAAGGAAGAAAATTTCACTGACTGGTTAAGAGACATTTTCTCAGAGAGGGGTTAAGGTAAAGAGAGTGTCACTCTGCATTTGCGCCCTGAGGTGGGACTAATCCTGCCATCACAATCCCACAACTGTCACAGGCTGCCAGGAAGTGCAATTTTCCCAACGTAAGGCCCCATTTTGTGCCAGAGGCAGATCTACTGTCCCCAATGGCGGGCCTGCCTCGGCTGCCATCTTTCTTTTCACGAGTTCCGATGATCCCTTATAGGGATCAGCCTCAGTTGCCAACACTTAAAAATGCAGATATGAGTCTCCTGAGCCCTGTGAGAGAAGCGTCATCAAAATCAATGCCGTCCCAAAATTCGACCATTCCATGGAGTTATCCCCATGCCACTACCCCTCCCTTGCTATCTCCCTCCATGTTAACTCCAATGCCACTCTTCAGCCCCCAAAATTTCTCTAATGTAACTTTCAAGAGGTTCCCGGGTCTTCTGTCCTGCCTCTGTGGTTGTTCCCACTTCTTCTCACTTGGCGGGGTTGCAGAGGGCTTTGAAGCCCACCTGTCCCCAGTGAAAATCCACAATGTTCCAACCTTAAGTCTTTGCTCAGGTGTGAGCAAGTTCCCTGTCCCACGTCTTTTGCTGTGCTCCTCAAAATGTCCACAAGCAGTCATGGAATTTGGATTCTGCCAACACTGTCTGGCCATGAACAGAGGCATGAACATCCATGCCATTGTATTTGCCCTTGGAGTGCTCAAATATGTGGAAAATAAAATGTGTTTCAATGCATCAAAACTGATATAACTGATCTCAATAATAAGGATAACATATTTGGAGTGCACACATAATCAATCTATATAGATGAGCAATACTTGGTTTATGACCGAGGGCTAAAGCCTCAAAAGAGAACAATGGAGGGCTCATGGTGATAGAAACTGGTATGGGCTGTGCTCAACATTTCAATGTAAAACGAGCACACAATATTCTAACTTAGCAGTTGCGTGGTCTGCAGCCAATCTGTACTGATGTTGGTCCACTGCAAAATGAGTCAAGCCCATATTTTAGGAGCTTATGCCGAGTATGGGCCATCGTTATCGGTGGACCCTCGATTCGAGAATGACATCTACTCAGGGTTGTAGGTTTCTGCGATGGGTCTGATTCTCAACCCACAGATCTTTGAGTACAAGAGGCAGTATGTCCCCATGAGGCAGTGAGATCCGGAGTGCTGGATCTGCTTCCCTTTCTTTCCGTCACTGTCACCGCTTCGCCTTATCATTAAGATGCTGTGACTCAAAGTGTGATGCAGCTTGCACAAGTAGTCACCGTTCTGGTTGGCAGATTGGCAGCAATTCAAGGAGAGTTTCAGAGTGCCTTTTTGGCGCTTTCTTTGTCCTCCCCTGGAATGTTGGCCATTTGAGAGTTGACAAAACAGGAACTGGCAGGGGTGATGCTTTTTGGTCACTTGGATAGTGTCCAACCCATCAAAGTTGATTTTGCAGGAGTTTTGCCTGAATGCTTGTGGAAATGACTCCAAGCAGGACACTAGCATTTGTTCGCCAAACCCTCCCACTGAATCCAGAGGATGCAGCGCAGACATTGCTAAGGGAGTTTCTCCAGTGCTCTTATATGTCACTGATATACAGTTAAGGTCTTTCGGTAACAGCACAAGACTGTGCTGATGAGAACTGCTCTGTGCACTATGATTTCTCTGACTTGTAAAGGGCTTTGTTGTCAAACACTTACTGCTTTAGTTTGTAGCTGGCACAGTGTTGGATCTCCTCATCAATGGTGGCCTTTTGGCAGGTCTGGCTGGAAAACTATGAGATGTGCTCAACATATTCCAGAGTCTCCCTTTCAAAATCTCCGAGAGGTGGAATATTGGAATGACCAACTGTGGGTTGATATAAGTTTGGTTTCAGTGACATTCAGGAGAAGCCGAGTTTCTTGTACGCAGAACTGAAGCGACCAAGAGGAGTTAACGTTATTTAATCCCACCTCACACAGGCCGTTTAGTTAATTAGGGGCCAAACATATATTAAGGCACCTCTTTGACAAACTGGTCCCATGTTTTACCCTGTCAGGATCTGTTAGTGATCCCAATGACCACCAACCAAAGGTATGTATGTGTTCGAAATTTGTTTTTCATCTTTCTGCAGAGGCAGGAAGAACAACTTCCCCATCTCCCCCCCACCACCCAACCCTTACTCACTTCAACCCCCTGTAGGGATTCACCCGAGGACTATTGCTGGCAGGGCAATTGGCGCTAAATTAGTCTCTCAGGCAACGGGATAAGTTGCCGGTGGTAGTACAAAAGTGGTGAGGACCAATTTCCATACATCCTCAGATCTCTCTGTTTGGGTCACACTGAATCCACAGCACCAAGTCTGGGCATGAGAACAGGCCCAGATTAATATCTACCTTGTGACGTGACATCCAACTGCTAAACAGCAACTACTGCCTGCTGATATTGCAGGCTGCTGCCTACAGCAATTGAAAACGTTTCTCATTTAGAAAATAAATGTATCTCTTGGGCACAATAAGATTACATTGGCTGAAAATTGTTGGCTGCAGTTGGCAAATTATTCCCCTTGGTTTCTGGAAGTGACCTCAAGTGTGCAGTAATGCCCTCACTCTTTGGCACTGAATGTTATAACTATCTTGGCGCTTCTTGTAATCTTTGGGTCAATCGTCAATGGCCTCCCAAATTGCAGCCAATATTTGCAATGCCAACTGAGATTTAGGCTTGCCCAAACGAAAAGTGTAACAGGTTTAGAAAGTGCATAATGTACTCATAACATAGCAGGAGTCAAGCATTCCTTCATTTGTCTTCAATGTTTAGCCCAATGGGTCATCCATCAAAAAGAGAATTATGTTATGCCTTCCCAAATTTTGACTTCAAGTAAAACGTGGCATTCAAATATTTCTGAATTGATCAGTTAACTCTAGGCTGCCAATTAAATGTAACAAATGTTCCCTCAAAAGTTTATTAAAAAATATAAATGCTCTGATCAATTTATTATTTCAAAGCAAGAGTTACTTGATCAAATGTTAAATTCTTTGCATAACGAATCAGGTTTTTCTAGATGGACACGCCGAGAAAAACTGACGATTCCAGAGAAAGAAATGGAGTTTAGTGTGAAAAAAAGGAACTTAGCCTGTGTAGAATATGTATCAGGATGAGTTACAGAGATCACTTCAGCTAACAGAATAGCTCCAATCCTTTCCTTTCCTAGGGTTAAGCTGCTGACATGATTTTGTCATAATCGCACAAGCCAAGTTTGAAAAAAAAACAGACAATACAACTTTGAAAAAATAAACACAAATCTTCATGGGTTAAGATTAATACTCCAAACTTATTTAAAATTCATTTATTAGTGTCACAAGTAGGCTTACATTTACACTTCAATGAAGTTACAGTGAAAATCCCCTAGTTGCTACACTCCGGCGCCTGTTCGGGTACACTGAGGGAGAATCTAGCATGGCCCATTCGCCTAACCAGCACCTCCTTCAAATTGTGGGAGGAAACCAGAGCACGTGGAGGAAACCCACGCAGACCCGAAGAGAATGTGCAGACTTCGCACAGACAGTGACCCAAACCGGGAATCAAACCCAAATCCCTGGGACTGTGAGGCAGCAATGCTAACCACTGTACCACACCTTTCATTATATGTTGCAGTACATACAGAAAGGATGCTGCATAAATAGGTTCAAGCAGTCCCAGTGGACCAGAATTAGAGGTCAATGGGCTGAAAATCAAGTTGCAAGTTCAAAAGCAAATTAGAAAAGTCATTCTCTGGTTCTGAGTGAAAGCCTAGTTTTTTTTGCAACTCAACTTGCAATATTAAACAGGCATTTCTCTGTAAACCACAGAGTTTGTTTGCATCATCACATAACAATATGCACCAAATGGGCCAAATGTACAAGATCACAGGATGAAGCAGTTTGGCAACACACTGGCTGCCGTCTTAAGAATGAGAGAACTCTGGAAAAAGATCAAGCAGATCCAAAGTAACCCTAATTCCCCACAACAATAAAGATTATTGCATTTGACTCTTTCTCGATGAAAAACAACACTCAAATTCTAACTTTCTCTGTTAATCCCACTGAAAGGTTGTTAATTCATCTCTCGCAACGGAACAATGCAAAGCATTCAAGCAGTTACCCACGACCCTCCCACTGAATAAATGCTCTCCAAGAAAATACCACTAAAGTTTTTTGCATGGTTCTCCAACCCTAACTTTGCACGCTTCAAATCACTTAGAGGCCTACTTCATGAAGGAAGGCATGGAGAGGATCGCACGTAAGGGACAGAGAAAACAGCTTAAAATCATTCTTGGACAACAATCAGATTTAAAAGTATTGCAGGAAATCGATATTCCTAATATTACTGAATTCATGAAATTTATCAGTACAAAAGCTCTATTATGGTTCTTTCACTAATTTCTCTCTGATTACAGGAAGTATTATAGTTATGTATAATGCAATATTGTTAAATGCTCAGATCAAAAGAAAGAACTTGCATTTATGCCAAAAACAGAAATCTCTGGAAACAAGAGGGTAGAGGTTAGAAGGTCTTTCAGAAAAATTGGGACCCAGTACAGAAATAAAAGGGCCAAATCATATCAAACAAATGGCAGTGTGTTATTTCCGGTGAGAAAAAAGCCAGTTTTCTCTCCAGGTCTTACAGCACACTGCCAACAAAAAGTTAGAGGGGGCATGTTTCATGCTGTCATACAGGGGTGGGGCCTCAACATGCCAGCAAAACCTGGCTGCACAGAAACTGGGACACCATCTTGAATGGGCACCCTGATCATCACCTGAATAAATCTGAGTAAACCTCCCCGTCAGTCCACCGCGGAGGTCTGTAGCTCCCCATCCCCAATTGGAGTCGTTACTTCTCTACCACCCATCATCCCCCCCCGATCATCGGCCTCTTCCCTCCCCCACCCCGATCACGGGTCCCTTACCCCCCCACTCCCCCCCCGATCATCACCCCTAGCCCCGATCATCGGCCCCTTCTCCACGCCTACCCCCCACAGTCTGAGCTGGCATTCGCACGGACAGCGAGCATGGGCTCAAGACCACACCCAAGCAGTCTTTCCTCGGAATTGTCATTGTTGACGGTTGCAGCGTAGGTGAGTATTTTTGTCTTTGTCACTGGCAGTTTTTAACTGGGTCTCTCCCTCTCTCTCATTTTAGCTCATTCTGACCTGAAGGTGCTGATTCATACCCAGCCAAAAGTCACCCTCCGCTACTTCAGACAAGTACATAAATCAGCAAACAATTTTGTTTCCAATGAATGGCAGTCACAGTCGGATTGCCACCCTGCTCCTAGTTCCTTATATTGGAATGTTGCCCGACCTTTCTCACTCGGGACACTAAGGAAATTTGGCATGTCCACTACAACTCTCACCGCATTCTACAGATGCACCATAGAAAGCATTCTTTCTGGTTGGTATACAGCTTGGTATGGCTCCTGCTCTATCCAAGACCACAAGAAACTACAAAGGGTCGTGAATGAAGCCCAGTCCATCATGCAAACCAGCCTCCCATCCATTGACACTGTCTACACTATCTGCTGCCTTGGAAAAGCAGCTAGCACAATCAAGGAGCCCATGCACCCCGGACATTCTCTCTTTCGCCTTCTTCCTTCGGGAAAAAACGATACAAAAGTCTGAGATCACGTACTGACTCAAAAACAGCTTCTTCCCTGCTGCCATCAGACTTTTGAATGGACCCACCTCGCATCAAGTTGATCTTTCTCTATGACTGTAACACCACATTCTGCACTCTCTCCTTTCCTTCCCTATGTACAGTATGCTTTGACTGTATAGCACACAAGAAACAATACTTTTCACTGTATACTAATACATGTGACAATAATAAATCAAATCAAACCCAACTTTCCAACTCAGGCTGGGTGTGAGAAGTGGAGTGTAGCTGCCCAGGAATCCTCTCAGGTGAGTGCAGTAGAATCAAGGAAAATAAGGCCACACCTGCTTTGTTACAGCACTAGATGCCATGAAGCAAATAAGTTTAAAGATCAAGTTAGTTTGAGAAGATGGGGTGAGGTTAGTGGGTAAGAAAAGTGCGACGTGGATTGGGAGGAGGTCAGTTGGTCCATTGGTGGGGGGGGGGGGGGGGTGTCAGGTGGTGAGGGTGTCATTGTAGGTCAGGAGGGTAGTCGGGCGAGGTGGGGCGTGTAGTTGGGTAACTGGGGGGTGCACTCGGGAGGACCGGCCCAAATGTGATTCGCACCAGTGCGAGGAGGGGCGGAGCCTGTACTTGCTGGGAAGCCGCCTGCTAAGCTCTAGGGGCGCCACTGCGCAGGCACTCCAATCTCCCAGTGCACTATGTACACACAGTGCACTGAGAGAGCTCCTTACCGGGACAAACCGGTAAAATCGCCCTCCTGAGTTTCAGATGGTTCCATAAGACCAGAAGATGTAGGAATAGGCCATTCGGCCCATTGAATCTGCTCCACCATTCAACGAGATCATGGCCGATCCGATATAAATCTCCAATTTCCCACCTTATCTCCATAACCCTTGATTCCCTTACTGATTAAAAATCTATCTCAGCCTTGAGCATACTTCCCCATGGAGATTTATTGCCCAACAGAGATTGCGCAATTGCTGTGCAGTCCTTAAGTGGGGACTTCGGAGGGGTCCCCCAGCGCATCTTTGGTGTACCCCTTGGGAACGATGCCCGAGAGATCGGAAATTATAAGCCATTACCTATTACAGGAATTCTAGCGATAATCCTCAAAACTAAGTCAATTAAATTTCTCGACAGCAATTAACATTTATAGTCAACTGTATGATTATATTTACCTGCCCTCTACAGAATCAAAAGCTGCTAAAATTGACAGCCAGTTGGTAAGTATTTTTGCTAATATCCATACAACAAATTATTGTTTCTAAGGGTCAAATTAGCTTGTTTCTTATTGTCTCCATTAGGATTACAGGACCTATCTCTCTTGAAAATAAAAGCAAGTGAATAACCCTTATTAATCTACACAATTTGTGCATGTGTGTGTGTATATATATGTCTGTTTTGATAGCTGTCTGCAAATATTACACATAAACCTGTTACTCTTTTCAGATAGATTCTACCACTGCTTCATAATCAGTAAACCATTATTAACCCCAGAAGCTATTGAGTAGAGTTAACAGAAGTTTGATGACTGAAGCTGCAGTTACACTGCCATTCTTGTCTGAACTTCCTCTGCAGCAGCCAGTGGTTGGGTGGCTTCTGTTGGTGCCACAATGGAAGTTTAGACCATCGGATGCTACATCTCAGTTGGGTCCCAAAGCATTCCAATGAAGTGAGTGACCACTACCACACTGGAAAGGACAACCTCCAAGCGCAACAAGGTCCCGTGCCAAGTTGGCACTTCTTGACAGTAATCACAGGTCTGCCAATACACCAAGCATTTGCATGTGCACGTCCACTAGTCTTTATCATAGAATAGAAACCCTACAGTACAGAAAGAGGCCATTCGGCCCATCGAGTCTGCACCGACCACAATCCCACCCAGGCCCTACCCCCATATTCCTAGGACACATATTTACCCACTAATCCCTCTAACCTACGCATTTCAGGACACTAAGGGCAATTTTTAGCATGGCCAATCAACCTAACCCACACATCTTTGGACTGTGGGAGGAAACCGGAGCACCCGGAGGAAACGCATGCAGACACGAGGAGAATGTGCAAACTCCACACAGACAGTGACCTAAGCCGGGAATCGAACCCAGGTCCCTGGAGCTGTGAAGCAGCAGTGCTAACCACTGTGCTACCGTGCCGCCCTTTATCTGCAGGCCGCCCCATCAATGCCTTCACCGGAGTCCTCTGTACCAGGTCCTCGGGGCTACACAATTGCCACTGACAGCCACAAAGAGTTGCACCCACTGTCAAATGTAAGTCTGTTTGCGGGGCCTTGGGACCCACAATGTGCACAGATGACATCTCACATCCTTTGTACTACCTTACCCAAGGCCTCCAGTGCAGCGATGGAAAATCGCGGAGCGTGCTCTCCACCGTGGTGTGCCATAATTCTGTGTTCCATTTTCTCACGCTCTATTCCGACTAGCTCTAGTGCTTTCTTCATCCAGAATGCAGCTGAGTGCTCACTTTTCATGATCTCTCAGATGGCCAGCCATTTAGCAGCAGGCTTAGCACTGGTTGCACATGACAATGATTTCAATAGGCAGGTAGCACTGTGTTTAGGATAGGATGGGGAGGGGAAGGAGGGGGCTGGTTGTTGGTCGGGGGTTGCGGGAGAGGGTGGAGGGAGGTCAGCAGCAAAAGCAGGGGAGTGGCATTCAGTGGCCCCCTCCATCCTAATGCTGGGTCCCTTGATCAGGCACTAAGTGCCTGACAACGAGGGATGCTGCTACCCTCACAAACCCTTCACCAGGGAAGCATAACAAGCAAACATGACAGCTCCGCACACGGCCAATTTCCTGCCTGCAGCGACAGTGGAATTGAGGTCCTTCAGTGCCTGTACTTTCCACTCCATCTGACGAAGGAGCAGCGCTCCGAAAGCTTATGGTATTTGCTGCCAAATAAACCTGTTGGACTTTAACCTGGTGTTGTGAAACTTCTTACTTAATCAGGGCAGAGATGGGAAGGCAGCAGGGTCCCCATAGGATCATAGAATCTCTACAGTGCTGAAGGAGGCTATTCAGCCCATCGTGATTGTCTGCACTGACCACCCCACATATTTACCCTGCTAATCCCCCTGACACTAGGGGACTACAATGGGGATAGCCCCATTGTAGCTTTTCCCAGTATGGCATGGTAGCACAGTGGTTAGCCTTGCTGTCTCACAGCTCCAGGGACCCGGGTTCAATTCTGGCCTCGGGTCACTGTCTGTGTGAAGTTTGCACATTATCCCCGTGTCTGCGTGGGTTTCCTCCGGGTGCTCCAGTTTCCTCCCACAGTCCAAAGATGTGCGGGTTAGGTTGATTGGCCATGCTAAATTGACCCTAGTGTCAGGGGATTAACAGGGTAAATACGAGGGATTACGGGAATAGGGCCTGGGTGGGACTGTGGTCGATGCAGACTCGATGGGCCGAATGACGTCCTTCTGCACTGTAGGGATTCTATTTTATCCTATGACAGTTTGTGGCTCTGGTGTCTGTATTGTGTGGTACACGGAACTTTAGAAGATGGACCAGTGTATCTTTTCCTACTTTGCATTTTCATATGTTTGTCTGATTGTTTCCACTAAAGCAGAGAAGGCTAAGAGAAAATTTAATAGCAGCTTTTAAAACTATGAATGGTTTGAGGGAGGAGGAAGGGACTATTTCGCCAGGTAAGAAGAGATCAACAGTTTGGAATTATCAGTAAGAAAGCGACAGAAAAGACTAGGGGGTAAGTTCTTTACAGTTAGATTTGCGACAATATGCTTTGCCATAGGGAATGATTGAGACAGAGTATTGCATCCTTTAAGGAAAGGTTGGCTAAATATTCGAAGTGGAAGATTATACAGGGTTATGGAAAGAGTGTAAGGCTCATGCAGTTGGTTTGGGATTGCGGAAGCCAACACCTGGGATGAAATTGCTTTGGGTCGCTCTACCTTAGCAGCACCACGCAGACCTTGATAGATTTCCCTGAGTAAACAGCACCAGGTTTCGCTACCTGTGCGGCCCAATCTTCACTGAAGCAGAACAATTTTCTCCCCCATACTTTTGTGCAAGTCCAAAACAAGTAACATATTCTTTTTAATGGAACATATAGAAAACTTCAGATTTGTCACTTCTACTGTTTTCATCTTTTTGCTTTTTAACTGGCTTAAAAATATTTGTGGGGACTTACAATTTTGGAGATTTTTTTTAATTTCAAAGATGAACACTCGGGCAAAAATAAGGAGCGACTACATAATCTCGCCCTAATCATAACTGAAAATGACCTCTGAGCATGTACTGTTAAATTATAACCTGCGCCACACACTGTATCAAAGTGCAACACAATGTTAATTTATTGGCCTAGAAAGTGCCATCTGCCAAATTTAATCATACTGACAAGATGGAGGTAGGCAGGGCACAGTAGAAACAACACAAAAGACAAACTGTCAAAATAACTGGGGTGGATTGATGGAACTTCAGCCTTGTCAATGATTATTGACCTCAACAGTAGAACATGGCTGCTGTGACTGAGAGAATGTGAAAAAGCAGATCTGAAGCCGCCCTTTGTGAAGAACGGAAAAAATAGTATCATTGCTTTGCTGTTTAAAATATTTGAAGTCAAATAACGCTGACTGGTACATTGAAAGTTGCAATGAGTCATAGATCATAGAATCCCTACAGTGCAGAAGGAGGCCATTCGGCCCATCAAGTCTGCACCGACCATAATCCCACCCATACCCTATTCCCGTAACCCCACATATTTACCCCGTTAATGCCCCCCGACACTAGGGTCAATTTAGCATGGCCAATCAACCTAACCCACACATCTTTGGAGTGTGGGAGGAAACCAGAGCACCCGGAGGAAACCCACGCAGACAAGGGGAGAACGTACAAACTCCACAAAGTGACCCGAGGCGGGAATTGAACCCGGGTCCCTGGCGCTGTGAGGCAGCAGCGCTAACCACTGTGCCACCGGACTGCCCCCTCAGGATCCTCAGAGGATTTTCTGGACTTTAAAACTCAGTTTCACAGTTTTACTTGAACCCATCATTTTTATTCCATTTTGCCACAGAGGTCACCCACCACTCAAGCTGTGGTGAGTTGGGGAAGTACTCCTCCAGCATCAAAGGTTTTTTTTCATAGTTTATGTTACCTTCCTTAGTCCAGCTCCAAAATTCTATATACTATTTAATGTACCCTCCCTCTACATCTATACATGAATAAGCCATTGATTGAGTAGCTTTGCTTATGGGATTCTCTGTCACTGTAAATGAAGGTATGCTTATAGGGGGCACTTCCGTTATAATACAATGCTATAACATCTGGTGGAATATATATTATTTCCTGACATAAGATGAAGTAAATTCAAACAGATGTGGAGGATTTACCCAACAACTGGGTAGTAGCTCTATTCTGCAGCACTGAATTCCTAATTCAGAATGAGTTCAGATTTACCCTCTGAAGTTTTGGTCACTTGTACAACATTAGGGCACACAAATATTTATAGAAATATTTCTGTATGTGTTTTCTCCCACTCCACTCGAAGAGGACCAACTTAAGATCAGGTTCTTGTTCAAAATACTTTCAAGCACAAGATCAGAGCTCAATTTCTCAGTTTCTAACCTAACCAGATCATATAGGTTGAGTGGGGTAATTCAACCGTGGAAGTTTACAGCATAGAACACAGAAGCCTTGGCATGTCTCGCCTGTGTCAAACCTCCTTCACAACGATCCAAAAGCTAATCCCACTCTGTCCAAAGCACCAAAAGAGCTGGATTCCCTCCTTAAAGAATATAGGGTATTTTAACCTAATGGTCCAGCGATGAAACTGAAGGGTTCATGTCGGACACCCCTCCCGATTCCTAATGATTTCTAATGAGAGTTGATCCGGCCCCAAGCAGGTTAGATTTAAATTACCCCAGGGACTTTCCGTGGCAGGTGAATCAAAGCTGAGGTAGTGGGGAAGCTTGTCTCAATTTTTCCCCTGCCACCCAATAGAACTATTGAGAGCATGGAGCGGCGCGGAGAAGAGAAAAATGAAAAGTAAACAAAAGCGCATGAAAAAAAAATCAAAATTTACATTGGCACAGTTTGCGTCATTCAACAGACATTCCATTGATGCACAATTAAAGGAGCATTTAGTGAGGGACAAACTCATTCCTCAAACAGTCTAGTATTTGATCGACAAAGATGATTTGATAAGAGGAAGCTTTTGCGTGCTACAATGATTTTCCATTAAAGATGTCCCCAGTATGAAGCTGTACCTGAAAGCTGCAGATAGTGCACTGATACAGCAAATTTTCTGACTGCTTCCATTATAAAGTTAGACACCCAAGTGTAACTTCTAAAAGGCTGTCATTACATCTGACATCACCTTTCTTACTGTATATTTAGAGGCATGGACTGTGCATCCAAGGCAGAGCCAGTTATTATTACACACTTGTTTTGGAAGGTGAGATGCTTCAGATGCTCTTCATTCTTTTTATTTAGTTGTGACTTCAGTTGGCAAATGTGTTATCATGGAACAGGCTGCACGAATAAGCACCTCTGAAGAAATGCAGCACATGCTGAACACTGACCTTTAGAAGCACAATAAAGTTGCAGTAACCCAATCCTAGAGGCCAGGTGCACCAGATATATAGGGTTTCTGCTGGGCTCTCAGCTGTTCTGAATTTACAAGGGGGGCAGGAAAATGGTACTGCGCCCACGAGGGAATTGTCTTCTGCTAATCAACACAGCGACACTTCACAGGATAGTGTCGGGCTGCGAACGCCACTTTAGAATTTAAAAAAAAAAGAGGGATCCCTGAGGGAATGAGTAAAGTCATTACTACCGTGACATCTTTGGACAAGGCAGCAAAATTAAATAAATCTTGAGAAACATGCAAAACAATTGGAATGCAGGGTTGGAAGGACAATGCCTGCACAAGCAAATTTAAATCGAAAACAAAATCTTGGATGCACAATCCCACTGGAGTCTATAAGCTTCGAAATCACACTGCCATTCTATGACAATTTAATCATCAAATCTTTTTTCAGTGTTATTTGGAGATGTTCAGGTAACAAAGCCCAGTCAATATCTCATTCAGGTGAAGCTTCGAAAAAAGCCTAACAAACCTGGGCTGGTGGCCAAGCCTTTTGAAAGTGCAACAGTGACTGAGGCTCACTTAACTGAGCAAAGATTTGCTCTGTTCAGCGGAGGAACTTGACTACAGCAGAAACAGTACTGACAGCGAGGGTGCAGACCTGAATTCTAACAACGCTGTATCCAGTCTGTGTGCAGGCAACTGGAACCGGCACTCACACTGCATGCAAAGGGCCACAGCCTTGCTCCTC
This sequence comes from Mustelus asterias, assembly GCF_964213995.1. Lineage (NCBI taxonomy): Eukaryota > Metazoa > Chordata > Chondrichthyes > Carcharhiniformes > Triakidae > Mustelus > Mustelus asterias. The sequence continues at coordinate 37,921,148 of NC_135815.1, read as the reverse complement.
TTCAGGCTCAGCTTGTTCTGAAGGCTAACATCAAGCAATTAGTATAATTAATCTGAGACAATGAGATGTGTTACCACTTATCAAATTGATTGTTCCTCCATCAAAACAAACTGAAGAAGCTTCTTCCTGTAAGGTACTGTATAATTTCACAAGATGATTCAAAATGTCATGTTGCTGCAAGCCAATTAGAAGCACAATCACTATCTGCGGAATACATGATTTAGATTGGTTTAGCCATTCTGCTTAGTGCATTAATAGAAGTAGTTTTATGTCTTGCAGCATTAAAGGAAACGACAAATCTGAGGCCACAATATGTTCACGTGGTGCACAGCTTTCCAGGCATATTTTAAACGGCACCAGTAACCAAATTCTCATGTCAGATCTAAACGGTTCAACATAACTCAACACTCAGCATAGGCTCAATGGACTGAATGGCCACCATGTGTGCTGTAACTATTCAATGACTCTAACAGTGAAGGATCATAGGATAGAATCCCTACAGTGCAGAAGGAGGCAATTCAGCCCATCAAGCCTGCACTGACAACAATCCCACCCAGGCCCTATTCCCCCCTAACCCCATGTATTTACCGCACTAATCCCCCTGACGCTAAAGGGCAATTTAGCATGGCCAATCAACTTAACCTGCACATATTTTGAACTGTGGGGGGGAAACCGGAGCACCCAGAGGAAACCCACTCAGACATGGGGAGAATGTGCAAACTCCAGACAGAGAGTGAGCCGAGGCCGGGATTGAACCCGGGTCCCCTGGCGCTGTGAGACAGCAGTGCTAACCGCTGTGCCACCGTGCTGCCCCAGAATCTATACATTTTACACCTCTCTGCTCCATGACCCACTTCCTAGTTACGATCCAAACAGAATTGTTCACGTATTCCACATTACAATTGTTGGTGGTTTAGTCCCCTAATTCCATAAAATATAAGACTGACAACAAATTTAAGTTCAGTTAAAATGGGCTCCAAACAGCCTCAATTCAAAGGCACCAAGGAAATTAATAAGGTTCTCCCAGTTATATTTTCATAACTTATTCATTTAGATTCAATATGCTCAATCTACATCATATAAACTCTGAAGAGCAATGGCATCTAGGTTTCACCCTCCGGAAAAGAAATATTGAAATAATTTCAAGCCTCACGAGTGGCTTGGAATGGATTCACGCACACCCCAAATAAGGAAATGCACTCTTGAAACAAAACTAGTGTGCGGCATGTAGTCTCCAATACTGTGGCTGAAAGGCTGTGCAAGGGCCCATCACTTCAAATGCCTGCGTCATACATGCTCTTAATTTTCTACTGTAAAGTGGGAGAGAGAAACCGACACCATAATTCAGCCTGACTTTGGGCACAGTAGTTAGCACTGCTGCCTCACAGCACCAGGGACCCGGGTTCGATTCCCGGCCTTGGGTCACTGTCTGTGCAGAGTTTGCACGTTCTCCCCACGTCAGCCTGGGTTTCCTCCGGGTGCTCCAGTTTTCCTCCCACAATCCGGAAGACATGCTGGTTAGGCCATGCTAAATTCTCCCTCGATGTACCCGAACAAGCGCCGGGAGTGTGGCGACTAGGGGATTTCACATTAATAGGGTTAATGCAAACCTACTTGTGACTAATAACTGAACTTTACTTCAAGCCAATCCTCTCTGCAACCGACATTTAGAAGCTTGTGTAAAGTTGATGCTTTCTGTGTTACCAGTAAAGTGCATACACTGTGTTTTCCTGCTGTGTTCTCAGTTCATGCCACGGGACTGCGAGGTGTTAAGTTCCAGGGACTTTCTTTCTCGAAAATCCAAGGGTCTGTTGATATTTAGCCGCAGAGATCAAACACCACTCATGCAGGACATAGAGAGAATATGAAAGGACATGAAGTGAACAGCGCCAGCAGACACACTGTTCAGTTTCAGTCAGATATAGCCCACTGCCACTGCCACCACCTTTCACAAAGCAAGACATCTCTTTATGTCAGAACAAATTGGGCATTCTTCAAATCATTTTTTTTTTTCTCTTCTCTCTCTCTCCCGATGACAGAGAGGGATTCAAAGCAGGGAACAGAGCGGGGAAATGACTGTGAAAAGACAGGTCACTTCACGGGGAAATCGCGGGATTGTTCATTACACCACAGCGATATCCTGAACTGGCAATGATCACTACTCAGCTACGGAACAAGACAGTTTATTAAGCGGGCATGGCTGGTCATCTCACTGCCTAAAGGGATCACCATTTCACATGTGTAAATATCAAAAATAACTCCCGAACGTGAAATATTTAAGTGCCAGTGGCAGCGCACGGCACTATTAAATTTAAAAGGAAAAACTCACGTCTTCAGAAGGACCAGTGTACCCTCAGAATAAAAAAAGATTCTCTCACTGGGGAAGAGGGAGGGTAGAAATCCCGGGGGGGGGGGATTTTCTACTTGCACAGCATACTGTCAGAACTCACATGTAACTGTAGCACTGATGAAAGAGCAGTCACTGTCACCAGCCACGCTAAAATACCCACTTGTTTTAACAGCCACATTTGCACCTGTGCATAGACCACAGATGTCCAATTGGTTTTCAACGATCCAAGCTGTTTTTTTCAATACCGTTGCACGTTTTGACAATGTCTCTGAAACGTTTTTCAGATCTTTTACTTAATTCAGTACGAATATGATTTTTACAACTTATTTTTATGCCTTAAATGTGATGGAACATCCCAGGGTGCTTTGCAAGAGCATTATAAAACAAAAGTATAGCAGAGCCACATTTGGAGATTTAGGCCAGAATTTACCATCTCGCCCACCATGGGAATCGCAGTGGACGGGACACGGACCATGCAAAGGTCCGTGGCCTTGGGCGGGATTTTCCGGTCTTGCAGCGAGCATGGCTGGAAAATCCCGCCCATTAGGTCAGATGAGCAAAAGCATGGTTAGGAGTTCTGAGAAGTGTCTCAAAGGAGGAAAGGGAAGTAAGCACAAAAGCATAGAAAATAGGAGCAGAAGTTGGCCTTTCAGCCCTTCAAGCCTGCTCCGACATTCCACACGACCGTGGCTGATCCTCTATTTCAACACCATGCTCCAGCACTCTCCCCAAACCCCTTGCCATCTTTAGAGTCTAGAAACCTATCTATTTCCTTCTTAAATATATTCAGTGACTTGCCGTCCACAGCCTTCTGTGGAAGTAAAGAGGCAGATAGGGTATAAGGAATGCCAGATACTGGGGCCTAGGCACCAGAAGGCATTGCCAATGATGGAGCAATTAATTATGAATGCACAAGAGGCCAGAACTAGAGGAGCACAGATATCTCAGAGAGTTGTGGGTTGGAGCTGATTACAGAAAAAAGGGAAGAGTAAGGCCTTGGAGGAATTTGAAAACTGGGATGGGAATTCTAAAATCAAGATGTAACTTGACCGGAAGTCAATGTAGGCCAGCGAACACAGTCACGATAAGGGAATGGAACTATCTACGAGTTAATACATGGGCAGCAGAATTTTATATGACCTCAAGTTTATATATTTAGCCAAATTCTTATTCACAAAATCTAGTTCAGAGTACAGATTATTACTTGTGAAAAAAAACTGGCAAGAAAATAGAGAATCTGCGTTGTCAAATAGAAAAAAAAACTTGGTTTGATACTGTGGCAACAGTATCAAGCAACAACATATTAATGTTGTATCAAGTTATTTAGCATGCCCCATTTAACAATTACAATTTTTACTTATATTCAAAACTGTGCCAGATACATGTGCTACCCAGCTGGCTGCAAATATATCCTGAACAACAAAAGAAATAGTACTGTACTTGTCTTTATAACGTTGATTCCCAAGGCTCACATCCACCTGCTTCCATCAAGTTTCATCAGCTCTTGGCTCTGCCACCAGATGAAATGTCACATGAATCGCATTAGGCATTTCACTCTGGGGGGAGACAGGAGAGGAGGATAGGGAAAGGAGCAAAGGATTGGAGTGCAGTGGGGAAAAAGGGGCTGGGGAGAGAAAAAGTTAGCGGCCGAGATAGAAAAAAAGAGGAAAAAAAGAGTAGATACTGTAGTGTCGAGAAAAGTAAAATGGAAAGGAGACAAACAAAGATGCGGGTGAAGAGAAGGAAAAAGAATGAGAGGCATACATACTCACAGGGGTGGGGACGGGACACACACCCACACACACAGCAAATAATTGCGTGAGATTCCCTTATGTTTGTAGTCTACTTGTCCTGTCCTTTAGTTGCATGAAGAGTCGTAAAGGTTAAGTATATTTCAAAAAGCAAAGGGATCTCAGTGAAAACAAAAAAAAATCTGTCAAATTATTCAAAATGAAGACATACGACGGGATTCTCTGGCCACGCTCGCCCCGAAACCGGAAAATTCCGCCCGAGGTCAACGGACCTTTCCATGGTCCACCTCTCGCCCGCTCCGATTCCCATGGCGGGCAGAACAGGAAAATCCACCCCATATTTCTGGGTGAGTGAAGACGGCTCTAGGGATTTTGGGGGGGGGGGAAGGGGGCACCGAGGGTGGGGTGGGGGAGTCATATACTTGAGGACTGGCACTTAATATGGCCGTTGGTTGGATTTTCAATTCATTTTTCTCTTTTTAGGCTGGTTACATTGATCTCCTAGTTCAGACCTGCTCAAATCCCACTAGCCAAAGGACCTGGGGATACTATAATAATATTTTATATTGGTTTTTACTCGATATTAACCAGGTTAGAAACATTCAAATCAATAACAATGATTTAGCTTACATTATCTCCACACAGGTAATGTAAGATACTTTACATTACTTAAGACCTATAAAAGTTATTTGAAAGAAGCACAGACACAAACAGGAGTGCTTAGTAGCAGTGAGCTCCCTGAGACCTCATTAATAACCTTAAAGCAGTTCAGTCCAGTTCATTACAAATATATACAGACTTCCAATAACTCGTGACTTTTATGAATTAGATTGTTGCTTCCCCAATTCGTTCAGCTGACAAGTGCACTGACCACACAGACCTAGAAGCTCAGAGTTAAACAGTTTCAGAAGGACTGGTACAAAGCTTCAGCATCCTTGGGCTAGGAAGGGGAAATGCTCAGTTGGAATGCCTCACGTATGTATCCAGAGACTCCATATGGAAAGTGCCTGTGTGCAACTTCCCCCATGTTGCAACAGCCTGCTGACATTCACTGTTCCAGCTCACATACTAAGAATAGCCACTTTAGCAAGAGATCACAGGCTGATGTTACATGTGAAACTGAACCGTAACTTAATTTTATGCCTTCAGAAAATATGCTCAATTATAAACTCCATCAAAAGATATCCAACAGATTGATCGGAATATGATTTGCCCCTTAAAGCTAATCAATCTAGATTAGTACAGTGGCTGCTGGGAGGCGTGCGGTAATAAACTGGCGGACTCTCATATTGGGGTACAAGGCTCCAGTGCCAGCTTTGAATGACATTTTGACTCCCGGGCCAAAACTCAATTGGTTCCTCAGCAAGTCAGTGGCTATGGTTCTCAGCAACTCCATCTTATTTTTAAACAAATTGATAGAGGGTTCCACGCAACACCACCGAGTACATTTCTTGTTAGCCGAGCGGAATGACAAACACAGCTGCCACGGAGGTGGCAGCAAAGATAGGAGAAATGTACGGTGACAAGAATTTCCATTCAAAGCAGCTCATTTGGTCTAAAGTCTCACAATACACAATTACTTACGATTAAGACAGTTCCAGCTGATTATTTTGGGAATCGAACTCTGTCAATTGCTATAATCGTAACAGATTTCACTGCATAATTTGTTTGAAAAATGGCACAACTCGCTACATTTTCTTCCATGCAGATGGAAGCAATATATTAGTAGTTCTGCAGAATAAACCCTAGTTTTAGATATATTGATGCCCTTTGTTCGTCTCATAAACAAAAGACCACAACATATTTGTATTTTGTGCTTTATTACAACAATCTGAACATTCTTTTGAAGAATAAGATCAGAACAACCAGATCAAATGAGTGGGCTGTGCTGCACTACATCTGTGCCAGCATGCTCGATAACAAATCAATTAATTGATTAAATTTCTGTTGATTAAAATGTTTCAATCAATTATAATCAATTAATCGTCACAGACCCACTCAAGATAACCTATGGATCATGAACGCATAATAAACATGTAGGACACATATGTGCACGAAATACAAATAAAGATATTTCAACCCATGCTCACGCACACAGTCTAAAAGCAAATAAGATTAACTATTTTTTTCTAAACCACAGACAAATGGGCTTAAGGGCTACATAAAAATCAGGAATGTGAAAACTACACAATACTTAATCATCTTTTGTGATTACTCAATAAGGATTAGCACTAGAGAAATGTTCAATATTACATTTCCTTCTCGTATGCATTTTTATTTACTTTGGGTAATAACTGACATCTTTAATATCCAGAAATATGGAAGGAGTGTTTTAAAGAAAGTTAACAAGTGCAAATTTAGGCCAAATAAAATGCCCCAGCACGCAAATAATACAATATCAAGTGCTTTACATACAGTCAAAATTACCGTCGAAGATGGAAAGGCTGAGTTCCTCGCAGGTTTTTTTTGAACATAAAGTCCCAATAAGAAGATCAGCACAATATACTGAAATAATGGAATATTCATCCTCCTAATCCATATGCAATTCTTCAGGAGCAATGAATGTGAGGCATGCCTGTATTCAGGATTTAAATAAGATGTCTTTCTAAAACATAGTTATCATTTCTGCACCATCGCACTCAATATGACAAGGTTAGCATTTTCTTTTCAGCTGAAATGAAGGGACCACAATGCAGTGTTGTTTTAAACAAAAAAAAAATTTTAAACGTTACATTTGTCAGTGAATTGAAGATCTAAAATAACGCTTGGCCCCCATCCATTTTTATTACAGGGGGAAATCAATATATCGAATATCAATATCAGGTACAGATGTTTGCCAGGATATTGTATGCTACTGAGCTAGATCATTTGCTGTACTGTTGCACCTTTAATCCTTCCTGGATGAATCAGGTTGCAATCAGCTCAACAACCCCTGCAGAAAATAATGGGGAATTCTGAAGTCCTCCAAGACTAAAATGGATCAACCAGTGATCACAATATTGCGTTAAGGCTATATGCAGTGCTAACAGAAAATTAACCCGTCAAGTTTGAATTGCTGGTACTGCCCATTTACTTTACTTGCAGGTAAAGGTTAAATGTCCAAGGGATATTCATCAGCATTACATATGAAACAGTCCAGCAGATGTCTGTTGGAACGTAGCACTTAAAATTCTTGTTTTCATTTTTGTTTCGTCTGTACATTACATGACTATTTGAGTTTGGGCAACGTCCATCCCTAAAGAAACCGCCATTTGTGCATTGAAGTCCTTCTAAATGCAAGCCCAGGCAAACAACAATCGCTACCTCTCCTCCATAACAAATTCTGTCTGGGCCCTCAAAAAGTTTTTGATCAGCTGCTCAGCTGTCCTCTGCATGTTTCAGCGTAGGCCGCTTTAGGCTCTCCCACAGTGGAACAATAAAACATACCAGAGCTTCTTAAGCCTTTTCCTCCAAAATGGCAAGAAATGAATGCGTGGAAGAATTAATAAATACCAAAAAAGAAACTTCAACATTTAAACTGGGCACAAGTAACATGCCCCTGGCACCCACTAGGTAACGTAAGTAAGTCACAATATTTCCGAAACCAGCATCCGTGGCCACACAAAATTAATTATCAATTTGCTGGATGGTAATTTAGATGATCTGTTCTTGTTTTACATATTTTAAAGGGTTTTTTTTAAAAAGTAAATGTTTCAAACGATACAATAAAGACCGCAAGCTGCTGATGAGAAATTCAGTTATGAAAGGCCTGAGTATTATTTGTTTTTTGAAAAATGGGAAATGGTTTCCTATTACACCGCGGCTGCTATTGTGACTGTATGAATTCAAAGTGGTTTTGATCAGGGAAATACTTATCTGCTAAAGAAAAAAAATGCTAATTCTATAATGACTGAAACAAAAGAAAACAAGGATGCATGCCTGAGAGATAGCCAAAGAAAATGCATCACTTAGACAAATGAACCATCAGCATTATCGATCTACCTGCGTTAGCCCTCGTCTGCATGATAAAAATTACTAACTGAAAAACTACATGTGAACAAATAGATCAAGTGCGCTGGCAAGAAAATGCAAAGAATATTAGCCAAGAATAATGACTTGTACATAATAATATAGTTAATATAAATTGTTTAGAGCCCTTTGGTGCTGACAAATATAGCTGTGCTGAATTTCTGAACCATTGAAGCCACTGAGGAACAATTTTGTAGATTTCATCAACAGCTCTAATTATGTTCCTGTCAAGTCTAGAACAAAGTAATCCATAACTGGGGAGCCCATTCAGAGACAGTAACGCGCAGAGGTAATTTATGCCCAAGACACAAGGCGCTTTTGTATTTAGTGTACACAACACTTTGCTAACAAGAGGATGTACAGAATTTATGAGGAAAACCACAAACAGGCAGCTCTTGATGATTTTAACAAATTAAAGAGAGTGGGAAAGCTCTAGAGTGAAAAGCAACTGTTCAACAACTGCTTCAGTCAGCTCTTGAACCATAACAACTGCAATAAATGATTCTGGTAGCTAAGGCATTAATCGGAATTAATTTAACCCTATGATATACTGTATTTCTTTTCCATAACTGTAACATTGATGCCACCTGACAAAAGGACGGGACCTGTGCTGTTACAAATACAATTAACAACATTTATGCTCCTGGAACCATAGCATGACAACAACGTACATTTATATAAAACCTTTAAATGTAGCAAAACAGGAGCATAATCAGACAAAATCTGACAAAGTTAGTTTAGGGTGGATGACCAAAAGCTTGGCCAGTAGGATTTTATAGAGTAAAGGTTTAATAGTTACATCAATTAGACAATGATGGTATATCGCGGTCAGATTACCAAGAGACTCATGAGTCTTATGAGGTTTACAGCATGGAAACAGGCCCTTCGGCCCAACTTGTCCATGCCGTCCAGTTTTTACGATTAGGCTAGTCCCAATTTCCCGCGTTTAGCCCATATCCCTCTATACCAATCTTAGCCATGTAACTGTCTAAATGCTTTTTAAAAGGCAAAATTGTACATGCCGCTACTATTGCTTCTGGCAACTCGTTCCAAGCACTGTGTGAAAAAATTGCCCCTCTGGACCCTTTTGTATTTCTCCTTTCTCCCTTTAAACCTTTGCTCTCTAGTCTTTGACTCCCCTACTTTTGGAGAAAGATGTTGACTATCTACCTTATCTATGTCCCTCATTACTTTATAGACCTCTGTAAGATCACCCCCTCAGCCTCATATGCTCCAGGGAAAAAAGTCTTAATCTATCCAGCCTCTCCTTATAGCTCAAACCATCAAGTCCCAGTAGCATCCTAGTAAATCTTTTCTGCACTATTTCTAGTTTAATAATATCCTTTCTATAATAGGGTGACCAGAACTGTACACAGTATTCCAAATGTGGCCTTGCCAATATCTTGTACAACTTCAACAGACGTCCCAACTCCGGTATTCAATGCTCTGACCAAGGATACCAAGCATGCCCAATGCCTTCTTCACCACCCTGTCCACCTGTGACTCCACTTCAAGGAGCTATGAATCTGTATTCCTAGTTTTCTGTTCTATAACTCTCCCTAGCACCTTTCCATTAACTGAATAAGTCCTGCCCTGCTGTAATCTACCAAAATGCATCACCTCACATTTATCTAAATTAAACTCCATCTGCCATTCATCAGCCCAGTGGCCCAATTGATCAAGATCCCGTTGCAATCCTAGATAACCTTCTTCACTGTCCACTATGCCACCAATCTTGGTGTCATCTGCAAACTTACAAACCATGTCACCTAAATTCTCATCCAAATCATTAATATAAATGACAATTAACAGTGGATCCAGCACCGATCCCTGAGGCACGCCACTGGTCACAGGCCTCCAGTTTGAAAAACAACCCTCTACAACCACCCCCTGTCTTCTGTCCAATTAAGGGAGCAAGACATAGGACAATCTGTGTCCAGGAAACTTACCATGAGGTCTTGGATGCAAGATTTCTAAATAAACAGTTTTGAGAAAAACTAAATTATGGCCATCTCTAAGTCACTCCTAGAGTAAGTGAAAGCTTGTGAGCCAGTACATGTAGAAGGAAAAATGCCAAACCATGGTGGCTGTGCTGGAGGCTATTGTTTAAGAAAACAGACACAGATTGGGAATTGACAACCTAGGAACAGCTCAACTTTGCAAACAAGAATAAAAATAGGACACATCTTGGTAGGGGACAGTGAATGAACCACTAATAGTGCCAGCAGCCACAGGCCTCAACGTGAAGGGTCAGTTCCTTAAGCATGAGGATAACAAAAAACAATGGGCCGATGGTCCTTTTCTGTACAGTATGACCCTATGACTCTTTATATCTTACAGAACAGAGAAGTTGGAGAAACTTGGTTTGTTCTCATTGGAACAACGGAGGTTGAGGGGCGACCTGATAGAAGTTTCCAAGATTATGAGGGGCATGGACAGAGTGGATAGTCAGAAGCTTTTTCCCAGATGAAAGAGTCAATTACTAAGGGGTAGGTTTAAGGTGCAAGGGGCAAGGTTTAAAGGAGATGTACGAGGCAAGTTTTTTTACACAGAGGGTGGTGGGTGCCTGAAACTCGCATTCCGGGGGAGGTGGTGGAAGCAGATACGATAGTGACTTTTAAGGGGCGTCTTGACAAATATATGAATAGGATGGAATAGAGGGATATGGTCCCCGGAAGGGTAGAGGTTTTTAGTTCACATGGGCAGCATGGTCAGTGCACGCTTGGAGGGCCGAAGGTCCTGTTCCTGCGCTGTAATTTTCTTTTGCACTTTGTTCAGATAAATTTCTCTACTCAGCAGGACAGTATGTGTAGGACGAGAGCTTCTACAAATGCTCAAAGAGACAACAATAGATGAAAGCAGAACAATATTCAGGAATGAATTTCCAAAGTTGTTCTGAGAACTGGGAAAGCTCAAAAACTGCAGCCAAAGCTGAAGGTAACTTATTGCGCAGTGAGTCAGTCTTTATTAAAGGAAACATCATCCACTGGACCACAGGCGGAGATTGCAGATCTCTCACTTCTGTTTGGGACAACTAGAAGAAGCAGAAACAGAATGCACGACAAAAAGAGTAACCATCTGCTACCGGAGCTGCCAGACCTTGGCTAGTTCTTTCCGGATAGAGTTCAAGAAAATAAAGTCTTTGCAGAGGCAGATGATCTGTCAGAGAGTGGAGTAAGATTTTGGCTCTCTTCTGCCGACTCCGCGTTAATGATTGTGAAATCTCTGCTCTCTCTTTTGAGGAGGGTCACCATTCATTGAAGGAGGTAATAAAGAGGTGAATTTGCCTACCTATTTCACTGAGCCCACTGATCGCTTGCATCCACAATTGCAAGCATCCAGCCAAAAGCTATGCAGGGAGAATGAGATGCTGAGCTCCAAACTGGATCAAACTGATATTAAAGTTCAGAGGTTATTAAGCTCCGAAATGTAAACTGGAGCCAACACTTGGATCTCATCAGCAAGCTATGGATTCACTCAGGCTTCCTTTCAGTAAATAAGCAGAGGCCCAAACTACAGCTGACGCATACTATACAGAAACTTCCTATAGATCTCACTCTGGAAGTTTATTCTATTGTCGATGGTGGCACAATCCCATTTTCTCCTGCTGACCCGTGGGATTCAGCGAAGCAACCTAACGCTGAAACGAGCATGGAAATGACAGCACTGAAATCCCTACCAGAAGAGTAGGGGGGAAGTCTTCCTTTCCTTGCACCCTGCCGTGTCTTCAGGATGTTCTTCGTTCTTCTTTTCATCAACCAGATTCAATCATGACTCAATGTGCAACACAGAAGGAGATAACAGAGAGACTTTCAGTTCATCGTCTTCCCTTTCAAGTGATTATGATCGCCAAAGTGCTGGAGGGTTCTCCATTCAATCAGTTTTTCCTTGATTAGTTTTTACTGCTTTTACGTTCAGGTTATTATGAGAGTTGAAGCCCAGGAGCGAGCTGTCATGGGAAGCTGCTATCCCACTCCACCAATGTTTCTGTCTTCCAAGGAGGAGATAAGGGAACACAAATGTCCTGTATGTCCTCCAAGAGAGCGGAGGACACTCTGGGCATGGGCATCTTTGGCGAAGGTGATTGGGGAGAGAGGAGCGCGAGTGGGGGGGGGGGAGATAAGAGTTGGATGAAAACCGTAAACAGTACATCAGGTTAACAGATGGTGGGAATGTAATGTAAATATTTTAATACATTTTTGAGACTACACTTGGGAGATGTAGAGTAAAGGATTAATGGTTATGTTAATTAGACAGCGATGTTAAAGAAGTGTATACATGATATCAGGCTCAGATGTCCAAGAGACGCCAAGGGAGCAAGACATAGAAAAGTCTGTGTCCAGAGAACAATGTCCTTTCTGTGAAGTCTTGGATGTAAATAGTTCCAAATAAATACTTTTTACTGACTATCTTCAAGTCACTCCTATAGATAATGAAACCTCATTGATCCAGAAGACAATACAAGTAACGGGAAACATGCCAAACCATGGTGAGAGTGCAGGCCATGGTGAGAGTGCAGGCCATGGTGGCCATTCAAAACAGCTTTAAGGAGTGACTCAATGGAGGAAAGTGAGATGAGGTTCAGAGAGTGAATTGCAGAGTTTGCAATGCAAGCAGCTAAAGACATGGCTTCTAACAATGGGGCAATGAAAATTATGGCTGCGCAAGAGGCCAGAACGAAAGGAGAACACAGGTTACTGGCGTTTTTGGGGCTAGAGGAGGTTACAGAGGTATACACAGCCAGGATCTATAATGTTAATGTGCAGTATACATATTTAGGAGCATTAATCTGAATGCAATTTTAAAAGATATGACCAATGTTGTTAAGGTATATGGAGTCAATACCATCATGTTAATATACATCGTATTTTCGGACAGTGAAACATTGCAATATTTATGGTCAATTAGGATTCTCTTTGCACGTGGGAATATTCTACCCATTCAATCTGAAAATCATTTGTATAAAGCTGATCACTGACTCCCCCAGTGAGCCAGAGTTCAGGCAATGTAAAGGCTACGATAGGAGAGATTACCAAAGAGTGGTGCACTGTGTCCTGACGTAATGTAAAATGCAGAATTCTGGCCGTCGTGAAGTGGAAACTGTGAATGAGTAGGGTATGCTGCATGATCCGGAGGAGGGGTAAGCATATGAAGCAAATGCAGTCTAATCTGCGTTCAAGGGAGAATTTGATATGCTGCAGAACCTGTGCTTACAAGGGATCTGTGAATGCTGGGATGCTGTACAGCTTTAGTACATCAATCTTTGAAAAGAGAAAGTCATTCAGTTTCAACTTCTGTATACTGAGCCAACCTGCGTAGCAACCCATTCTTGTCCAACAATTTCCTCACCCATTAATCTATCATTACCTTTCCCAAATTGTAACATTTTTATCCCCAACAAAAAAAAAGCTATTCAGTTCCTTTTTGAAAAACTCCCATGAACCAACCTGAGCTGAAGGATTTCCTTTAATCCCTCGCCAGGTAAGCAATTTTCAAACCAAAATCTGCAAGCATTAGACTGTCAATCAATTAAAATAAAACTGTTTGCCAGCTGCTACTTTTATCTCTACACAAAAGCAGAATTATTTTCCCACCAATTTACTGCCCTTTAATTTCCTCAAAGGAACATCTCATTATTCATATCTATAAACTCCATGTAATGTTAAATTGTGAAAATGTCCACTTCACGGACTGAACTCTGGGAAGTCCATCAACTGTCTACCCTTAGTTCAAATAGTGGGAATTTATTCTAATTGTTGGGCTTCTTTGTTTTACTGCCCCTAATTCAGCAAGTTCTCACACTATGGCCGGGGATTTTCCAGCTGCGCTTGCCCTAAGACCGGAAAATCCCGCCCGAGATCAATGGACCTTTGCGTGGTCCGTGTCTCGCCCGCTATGATTCCTGTGGTGGGTGGGATGGGAAAATTCCGCCCTTAAAGTGGACTCTTGTTGCAGTGATGAGTGACCCAATGTGCCACCGTGGGCAGCACGATGGCACCGGGGTTAGCACTGCTGCCTCACAGCGCCAGAGACCAAGGTTCAATTCCGGCCTCAGGTCACTGTGTGTGTGGAGTTTGCACATTCTCCCTGTGTCTGCGTGGGTTTCCTCCGGGTGCTCCGGTTTCCTCCCACAGTCACAAAGATGGGCAGGTTAGGTGGATACACCATGCTAAATTTCCCCGTAGTGTCAGTGGGATTAGCGGGGTAGATATGTGGGGTTATGGGGATAGGGCTTGGGTGCGCTAGTCGTCGGTGCAGGCTCGATGGGCCAAATGGTCTCTTTCTGCACTGTAGGGATTCTATGATTCTATGACCCAACAGCAGGACCAGAGGTGAGCAAGATTTCTGCTCAGTTGGGGAGGAGGGGGGGGGAAATGGCTGACATGTGGAATCACACAGCAGCCAACCAATTAGATCAGGGAAATCAAGGAGCCCTGCCAATAGTACATCAGGGGCAGGCACGAAGTCAGCAATCCTGCTGTTACCTTATGGCGTTGAAGTTTTGGGAGCCATATTTAAAGGGTGGCCGGACAGGTATCCATTCCCTATAAGCCCATCTGAGAGGGGGATTTGAACTGGAGCGGCTGCTATGTCCTGTCCACCTGCCACACTTCGATCCTCGGAGCTGCTGCCACCATCCCTCCCTCGAATGACCATGCCCCGACCCCCCTTGGATACCTGCCACCCATGGTCACTGCAACTGTTCAGCCTCCACCCTCCTGGTCTAATTAAGCTCCCCCTACAAGAAAAGCTTGTACTCACTCCCAATCCGCCATGAAGGCTCCCTTGCCCACCGCACACCATCTTTGACCAGTTATGAATCTGAGGGTATGTGCTTCTTGTTTGCTGCTGACTTCATCACAAAAGGTACAATTTAACCTGGACAGCGTGGTCCAGATTTTCACTCCAGAGTCAGATGCACAGAGCTATGAGAATTCCCAGATCCGCAAACCAGACCTTTAAAAATGGCTTGCTGGACTTTAGATCTTTAGTTGGAAGGGATGGGCTGGGTTAGAAGTCAGGGCAGGCCAGCTCCGAAGAAGTGAAGAGGCTGCCAAGTGCGAATGCTGACTGGAAGACCTGCTTCAGAGCTCCAACACTGTGACCCAAAAATAAAGAATCCAACATAAAACATCCCACCAGCCCTAACCCCTAATACCCACCCTCCCTCCCCCCCCCAACATACACCAGCCATGCCCCACCCACGACAACCTATGCCACCTCATACCCTCACCCATACAAACCATGGCCCATCTTGCCCCCATGCCAAGGTATGTCCCCCTAACAACCCCTACTGTCCCTCATATCCCCATGGCAAGGTTTGCACCCCACACACACCCTATGGTCCCTCAAAACCTCCATGCCAACTTATGTTCCTTGACCCACCACACACATACATGGCACTTCATAACCCCAATACCTCTCCAACCAACTCCAATGA